>NC_073268.2:27770000-28380000 GCF_029289425.2 Pan paniscus
TTAAAATGTGCTTTTGGCCAGGTGAAGTGGCCCATGCTTATAATTTCAGCACTTTAGGAGGCTGAGGTGGAAGGATGGCTCCAGCCCAGGAGTTTGAGACCAGATAGGGAAACACAGCAGCACCCTGTCTCTACAAAAAAAAAAAAAAAAAAAAAAAAAAAAATAGCCAGGCATGGTGGCAAGTGCCTGCAGTCCCAGCTATCTGGGAGGCTGAAGCAGGAGGACCGCTTAAGCCCAGGAGTTTGAGGCTGCAGTGAGCTGCGATCACATCACTGCACTCCAGCCTGGATGACAGTGTAAGACCCCATCTCTAAAAAACAAAGTGCTTTTATCTTCTAATTCCAATAGATCTAAAGAGAAGGCAAGCCTTTGTCTAAGACCACAAAGCACATCAGGTACAACTAAATATAAAAATCTAAAATCTAATCACCAACTTATGTGCCATCCTGACCATCAGGTAAATATGAGACTCTATTTTACTAACATTAATATCTGCCTGAAGAGAATTTAGCTTTTCTTTCATAAATGATGGGAAACTATCCAAATGAAAAGAAAATAAGCAACTCCATGATTCTGTTCTCTTACCTTCCCGCATTGGGCTTTGTCCCATCTACTAGATATCTAGTGTCTGGGTACTGGAAAAGCAACTCTTCCTGAAGACCTACCAATGACCTCAACAATGCTTTAAGTGCCTTGTGACCTGGGAAATAAAGGACAGAGAAAGGACAATTAATTATCTACAATTCTCCAAAGTAGGTGATGCCTATAACTCATGACTCCTGAGCAGTTCTGGCTGTGGGGAGTGAAGGGGAGGCACAGGATACGCACAGGAACTAAATACTCTCTGAAATATTCCCAAATGGAAATAACAACGTTGCCTACTTCACAGGATTGTTGTGAGGAACAAGCAAGATCATGCATGTAAGGTGCTTAGAAAAGTGTCTGCAAAGAGTAAGAGTCCAATACATTGTCAGCTCTTAAATGTATTAAGTTTGACAAACTCCTCCCCGGCCTCTCATTATAACCATTAATTTGTTCCGTTGGTGTTAAGTTTCTTAGGTATCTTCCTACAGGTTACCTGCTGACCTCCTGGACTATTCCTTATCAGTCAGCTCCTTGAGCACTTCCTTCTCTTCTCCTAAATAGTAGGACTTTGTCTAGGCATCCCCACCACCAACACCTTCCACTTTGCCCCCAGGAGATCTCATGTGCCTCTGGTTTGAGCTGCCACATCCTTCACTCCATCTCTCAACACATATCCTTATGGAAAAGTTCCTGTTCACACACGAAAACCCAAGCTAATGAATGACTTTCTATTTGCAGTATTGAATTGTATATTAAAAATTTGGTCATTGAGAATATATTCTCACCAGGTTCTCCTTGGAGCCAATAAGATGCATATGTAATAGAGCTGGTCAAGATGATGTATATAGTCTACGGATAAAAACTTTCAGAATAAAAACTGGTTGGCCGGGCACTGTGGCTCACGCCTGTAATCCCAACACTTTGGGAGGCTGAGACGGGTGGATCACAAGGTCAGGAGTTTGAGACCAGCCTAGCCAACATGGTGAAACCCCATCTCTACTAAAAAAAAATACAAAAAAATAAGCTGGGGGTGGTGGTGGGTGGCTGTAATCCCAGCTACTCGGGAGGCTGAGGCTGGAGAATTGCTTGAACCCAGGAGGCGGAGGTTGCAGTGAGTCAAGATCATGCCACTGCACTCTGGCCTGGACGACAGAGCAAGATTCTGTCTGGAAAAAGCAAAACAAAAAAAACTGGTCCTTGGGGATGACTGCTTGAGTCCAGGAGTTTCAAGACCAGCCTCAGCAACACAGTGAGACCCCGGCTCTAACCAAAAAAAAAAAAAAAAATTTAGCCAGGCATGGTGGCGCGTACCTGTAATTCCAGCTACTTGGTGGAGGGGCCCTGAGGTGGGAGGATGGCTTGAGCCCAGGAGGTTGAGGCTGCGGTGAGCAGTGATCACTCCACGGCACTCCAGCCTGAGCAATAGAGTGAAGGTGAGACCCTGTCTCCAAAAAAAACCACACACACTGAACAAACCTCATCCTCAGCCAGGGGCAGTGCTTGTGCCTATAATCTCAGAACTTTGGAGGCCAGGTGCAGTGGCTCATGTCTGTAATCCCAGCACTTTGGGAGGCGGAGGCGGGTGGATCATCTAAGGTCAGGAGATCGAGACCAGCCTGGCCAACATGGCGAAACCCCGTCTCTACTAAAAGTATAAAAATTAGCCGTGCACGGTGGTGTGCACCTGTAATCCCAGCTACTCAGGAGGCTGAGGCAGGAGAATCGCTTGAACCTGGGAGGCAGAGGTTGCAGTGAGCTGAGATTGTGCCACTTTACTCCAGCCTGGGCGACAGAGTGAGACTCTGTCTCAAAAAAAAAAAAAAACAAAACTTTGGGAGGCCAGGACGGGATGATTGCTTGGGCACAGGAGTTTGAGTCCAGCCTGCTGAACACAGTAAGACCCCAGCTCTACAAAATTTTTTTAAAAAACTAGCTGGTTTTGATGGTGCGCACTGTAGTCCCAACTACTTGGGAGGCTGAGATGGGAGGATTGCTGGAGCCCAGGAGTTTGAAGTTACAGTGAACTACAATTATGCCACTACACTCCAGCCTGGGCAACAGGGCGAGACGCTGTCTCCAAAATCTCCCCCCAAAAAACAAAACTGGTCCTCTGACAACAGAATTCTTACCTTCTCTATTAGAATAACCCTACTCAAGGGGCTAACTAGACACTGAGAGTCACCATTTATGTGTTGAAAGCACTCAGACACCTCTCCTATAATCAAACTCTCACATTTCCAGTGACTGCCAGAAAATCTTCATGTGGTTGTTCCATCACTCCTTCACACATACTGTGTCAGAAACAGAACTTTTTTCTTCCTACCTAATACCTCTTCCTGTCTGAACCTCTCTGCGTTGTTCAATGTGTTTTCATAGATCACTCATATTTGGGTGCTCTTATTCTAGATGTTTAATTGGTTGCTGAATTCTGTGTTTTCCATTCTTACTGTCACTAATAATTGCCCATTTATCTCTGGCCATGCTTCTATCACTCCTTCCATTTTTCACTTAGTAACTGTAGTCTCACAAGCATCCCTACTTCCGTTCAACAATCCCGACATTCATATATTTACATTTCACACAAACTGTAGCCCACACAAACTTAGGTTAAATGATTTTTATGTCTTATTCTTTCTTTTCTGCTTCTGCTTCTACCCTGTCCAGCATGAGCAGACTTCTCACTAGTTTATATCCCAACTTTTTCCATCAGTAGGACACCAATACATGAGTTAGACAAGTTCTCCATATATTTCATACTATAGCATTCTATTTCAATGTCAGGCCTGAGAGCCAACCTACCTGAGAGAGCCATCTCAGACTAGTCAGAACTCAATGGTCCAATAACTACTTTGCATTCCTTCAAATAATCTGCATATCAAACTATATAAATACAACTTCCTTGTTTAAAATAAGGTCTTTGATTACATCATTTCTAAATTCTGTAATCCTTTATAATCTGCATATCATACCACTTGGGAGAATTTGTAATACATAACTATCACCAAAAAAACTCAAAATGCCTTTGTTCCAAACCAAGATTCTTAACCAGTTGCTCTCTATCTTAAGAAAAAAATCAGTCTGGGCACAGTGGCTCACACCTGTAATCCCAGCACTTTGGGAGGACGAGGTGGGGAAATCACTTGAGGTCAGGAGTTCAAGACCTGCCTGGCCAACATGGTGAAACCCTGTCTCTACTAAAAATACAAAAAAAATCAGCCGGGTATGGTGGCACATGCCTGTAGTCTCAGCTACTCGGGAGGCTGAGGCAGGAGAATCACTTGGACCCGTGAGGTGGAGGTTGCAGTGAGCCAAGACTGCACCACTGCACTCCAGTCTGGGCGACAGAGTGAGACTCCATCTCAAAAACAAAAACAAAAAAACTAAGGCCTGATGTGGTGGCTCACACCTGTAATCACAGCACTCTGGGAGGCTGAGGTGGATAAACTGCTTGAGACCAGGAGTTCAAGACCAGCCCGGACAATGTAGGAAGACCCTGTCTCTACAAAAAAATACAAAAATTAGCCAGGTATGGCAGCGTACACCAGTAGTCCTAGCTACTTGGGAGGCTGAGGTGGGAGGATCCCTTGAGCCTGGGTGGTTGAGGCTGCAGTGAGCTGTGATCACGCCACTGTACTCCAGCTTGGGTGATAGAACAACACGCTGTCTCTAACAATAAAATTTTTAAAAATTAAAAAAAAAAGAAACACTAAAAAAAATTTTCCCAGAAGGGACTTTAAAATAATTAGGCTAAGTGAAATAAGCCAGTTGCAAAAGGAAAAATATTGTATAATTCCAGTTACATGAGGTACCTAAAATCGTTAAATTCATAGAGACAGAAAGTCCAATAGTAGTTACCAGGGGCTGAGAAGAGGGGAAATGGAGAATTACTGTTTAATGATACAGAGTTTCAGTTTGGGATCATGAAAAGGTTCTGGTGGTGACGGTTGCACAACAACGTGAATGTCCTTAATGACAATGAACTGTCCACTTAAAATGATAAGCTTTATGTCATGTATATTTTACCACCATTAAAACAAATAAACAAAAAAAAACAACAAAAAAACACTGGGCTGGGTGCGGTGGCTCACGCCTGTAATCCCAGTACTTTGGGAGGTTGAGACGGGTGGTCACGAGGTCAGGAGATGGAGACCATCATGGCTAACACCATGAAACCCCATCTCTACTAAAAATACAAAAAATTAGCTGGGCGTGGTGGCACGTACCTGTAGTCCCAGCTGCTCGGGCGGCTGAGGTGGAAGGATTTCCTGAACCCGGGACGGGGAGGTTGCAGTGAGCCAAGATTGTACCACTGTACTCCAGCCTGGGCAACAGAGCAAGGGTCCATCTCAAGGAAAAACAAAAATAAAAATAAAAAAAATCCCCAAACCAGAGTATAATAAATAATCCCATCATCCCAGTTCATCGTTGTATAGAAAAGAGTCATCTATAATGCTTCAAACTGAGCCTACTCAAAAAAAAAAACAAAAAAACAAAAAACAAACAGGAAAAAACAATGGAGTATTAGTCAGACTTAAAAAGGAAGAAAATTCTGACATGCTGCAACATGGATAAACCTTGGGGACATTATGCTAAGTAAAATAAGCCAGTTAGAAAAAAGACAAATACTATTTCCAATATATGAAGTACCTACAGTAGTCAAAATCACAGAGAGAAAAGCAGAATGGTGGCTACCAGGGGTTGGAGAAAGAGGGAAATGAGGAGCTGTTGTGTAATGGGTTGAGTTTCAGTTTTGCAAGATGAAAAAGTTCTGGAGATTGGTTGTACAACAATGTGAATATATTTAACACTACTAAACTGTACACTTAAAAATGGTTAGGATAGTAAATTTTGTTATATGTTGTGTACCACAGTGAAAAATTTAGGCTAGTTACCGTGGCTCATGCCCGTAAACCCAACACTTTGGGAGGCCAAAGGGGAGGATCATTTGAGCCCAGGAGTTTGAGACCTGCCTGTATAACACAGTGAGACACTGACTGTCAAAAAAAAAAAAGAAAGAAAAGAAAGAAGAAGAAGAAAGAAGAAAGAAGAAAGAGAAGAAGAAGAAGGAAGAAGAAGAGGAAGAGGAAGAGGAAGAAGAAGAAGAAGAAGAAGAAGAAGAAGAAGAAGAAGAAGAAGAAGAAGAAGAAGAAGAAGAAGAAGAAATCAGCCAGGCGTGGTGGCACACGCCTATAGTCCCTGATACTTGGGAGGCTGAGGTGGGAGGATCACTTGAGCCCAGGAGTTCGAGGCTGCGGTGACCCATGATCATCCCACTGCACTCAAGTCCGGGTAACGAAGCAAGACCCTGTCTCAAAAAAAAAAAAAAAAAAGAAAAGTTAAAAGAACAAGAAGAGCAAAGTGTCTGGCCCTTAATTCCTGTAAGTACCATGTGTCCATGATCTAAAAAATAAAATCAACAACCACCCAGAGAATAAGCTGCAAAGCAGTCTATATTATTTATAGCTACTTGTCCTCAACATGCATGTCAGAATTTGACTCTAACATATAGCATACCCAAGAATTGTGAAAATATCCAACAAAAGACTACAACTTTTAAGGGCCATTTTCAAGTAGCTATGCGAGCCTTTTTATTTTGTTCAAGTCAGTTTTAAAAAAATTCATTGCAGATATATTAGGCAGCATATCAATCCAACAAGAAAGCAGAGAGCCAATATCAGTAAATCAAAGTGTGCCTTTCTGTTAATACTCTCTCACATGTTCTCATTTTATACACCCCTTCACCCAGTCAGAAAGTAGCCCTGGAGTATTTAGGCTCCATTCAGGGATAGCACTACCATGCATCAAAGTGTCAAGAGACCTACCAGAGATGAAATCTGCAAATCTGTACTTCTAACCACCAAAAAAAAAAAAAAAAAAAAAAAAGTTTATCAAAGTAAATGTCACCAGTGGCCCAATACATGGACAACTTCCTATAAAGAGATTTAGAACACAATTCTTATTTCTTTGCAATATTAGGGGTGCATTTCCTTCTAGATGGCATGTAAAATCTGAGACAATGGGACAATCCTTTGCTGCAAGTGGTAAGCCTCCTCCAAGCCAGAGCTGACAAGAGTGAGGGAAAGACTCTCTCCCGGAAACTCAAATCCAACAGTGAATTCTTCCCAGCCAAAACAAACAAATAAACACATTTAAAAAAAAACCACTCTCTATTATTCATACAGGACTGAATTCTAGCTGTTCAACCCTGTGAATAATAAATAGAATGAATCAACAGTTTCTAATTCACCTCTAATTTTTCTCCCAATTATTACAAGAGTTAAAAGTTAAGAAAAGCAGCAAAGATTCATATACTTTCTTCCCTCTCCCTCTTGGCACATGGCCACAAAACAAACGGATACTGTCAAGAATATATATGTTTATTTTACCCTACATGGTCCATTTCCAAAGGTCTTTCCCTTAAGAGGAGATTAAGAAGGACATATGCCTCATCATATTACCAAGATTCAACCTTAGCATCTGGCCACCAGCTTTAGGAATAATTTTCAGTAGACGATAAATGTAAACAGTACTTTACTGGGGGTTAGGGGCCCTGTATTTCAACCGACACTGTCACTAACTAGTCATGTTATGCTGAATGGACCAATTTAATCTCTTTGAGTCTCAATTTTCTCGTTTATAAAATGTGGACAAGCCTTTGCTTGTTGATCTCACAGAATAAGGTAAAAATAGTAACTGTGTTATTATATATTAAGGCATTTTAGAATTTTTTAAATGTTGTAAAAATAGAAGGCATATTACTATCAAAAATCATATTTCACATGGTAAAAATCTTAAGCTCTGCTTGTACTAGGATTGGACAGTATTCACAGACTCCTATATTAGGTATTCATTTATATGCTACCCATATGCAAGCATTCTATATATAAAATGTCACCAATCTAAAAACCATTTTCACCTAACGGCTTTATTTTTTTCCCTGATTCATCTAGGCTGTCCAACATAAACAAAACTGTAAGCGAGGAATAAGTTTGGGCATGGACACACAGTTCATTAATTAGATTATAAACCAATAAGTACAATTTCTGGCAATGGCGTGAAGCGAGAACAGGAAGAGTGAGTGTATAAAGTAAATAAAGCTTACCTTATCAGTTTTTAAATATCTATACAGTTGTTTTTAAATAAATAGGCAAACATTACAATTATTTATGTACAAGTACACAAAAACTCCCCCATTCATATTACCCCAGATAAATACATTGAATTGGAATTTACAGATTACAAGAGCATTTTTTTCTCCTTCAAAAGTAACTCTAGAACTAGAGCTAAACTATAGGTCAAAATGACACACGGTATATTGGCCTGAGAACAATACTTTTCATTCAAATCCACACAAGCCTGCCACTTGCACTAGTCATCCCCAGCAATTAATCCCCCAAGAAAGACGTTTGATTAAATCTTTTCAAGCAAATCCTTTGCTTTGCTTTTGTTAGTTCACTTCTTGTCAACATCTATTAAAATATGCCTTTAATTCTCCCACAATCTTAAAAAACACCGATTCCACTGTCTTCAACTTTAATCAACTGTATGGCCGGCATTTTTCATTTCATAATAATGTGCTGCTTGGAATTCAAGAGGCAGGCTCAGCATCAATCATCTGGTAAGAATTTTTCCACTGCAATAAATATGCAAATGAGGAGAGCCAGTCAGTCGTATTTCAGGCCCGACTTGCTAGTGTTTTAAAAAAGACACAAATTTATTAATTGCCGGTGGCCAGAGGAATCCTATTACTTTGGGCATTGATTACAAAGCTGTGTGAGTGATTATTGTGCAACTCGCGGGCTACCCAGGCATGAGGAAAAATTATTAAAGCAAGGCAGAGATTATCAACTCAGAATAACAATAAGCCTTAACATTTAGGCCCTAACTTCTTCAACAAAGAATTGCGTGAAGGCTCCACTGTATCATAATTCCGAATTCTGTCAGTATTACTGTTTGGGCTTGTTCTATATTCCCCAAGCAGAATGGCGTTACCAGTAAGACAGAGGACTGCAGGTTACAAATTCCTCAACATCAACCATTTGGATAAGTTGCTATCATTTCCAACATATGGCCAACTAGAATTTTTAGATATCCAAGTGTATATACACATATACAGGTGTATGTATATATATATTCAGATTTAGATAAATGTGTGTGCTACTACGAGGACCATGGTTTTAACTGGAATAGTGTGAGGACTTCTGTCCCAGTTTGTTGGTGAGTTCTGCGGACTAAAAGTAGAATTTTTTTTTTTATGGTACAAAATAACCACAAGGATAACTTTTCAAAGCAGAGTGTAGAGACTTATATTCTAAAATCATGAAGGCTAAGCCAAAAGCAGACGTGGGTTTTCATATCTCAGAGGGCACCACAGTAGAAGGCGTGCGATCTATGCAGGAGTGTACGGAGGAAACAACTTGATAGGCTAATTCTGAATGCAAAGTGTTTTTGTGAGAAACGTTCAACTCAAGATATATTAAATCAAATAAGAAAGAGGACTCAGTGGACAAAACTTATTTTTTTCTTTTAAGAGAATGATGTGGGGAATTGGGGGAGTAAGTACAAGTTGAAATAAGGGAGAGCTGAAGAGACATATAATAAAATATATGTTGGGTGAGTCTCCTCATAGAAAGAAACAAAAAGAAAAAAAAATTCTTACCATTTTACATTACTGCCACACTAAGTAACATGATAGATACTGTGCATTTGAGTTCTGTGGAGAGACATCCCACTCAAGCTGTAATTTCTGACCAGGCATGAATTTATAAGGAAGGGAAAAGAACTGCAGAATTTCTTAGGTTTCCCTGAATACTCTCTCAAATACCTTGATGAAGTATGTCAATAAATCCTTAAAAAGCCCTATAGGACACAGCAATCTAGCTGATCAATGTACTTCCTGAAATCTACTACAGTTACCTTCCACTTCACAGTTCCTAGAAAACCTGCATCGCTACTGAGCACTTTGCCAAAAAGGAAAATTTACTCTCCCCCTTTAAACAGAAAAGAGTAAATGTTCAGAATATGAGGTACTTAAAAACCAAGTTTATTTACAAGTACTGTAATTGTTTAAACTGTCTTACAGTAGTTACTCAGGGAGAGTGCGGATACTTTCATTTTTATTTGATATACTTTTGAACTGTTTGAATATTTTATAAGCATATATTACTCTTACAACTTAAAATTTTATTAAAATTTAAAATAAACTGTGAAGAAAGGAAACTTATTAAAAATAAAATTAGAACCACAATCCAAGTAACACCCTCTGATTTTTAAGAAGTCTCACTCTTTCATATTATAACGTCTTTAAAAAAAAACCAGCCTCTGCTGTGGTGAAACTGTCTCTAAGCAAATGCCCAAATTCTCTCTATAGTATGGGTCTGGAAAAAACTGATGAAAATGGAGATTCAGAAAATACCTTTCTAAAACAGGGATTCCATGCAGAATTAATCACTCCTCTCTCAGGATCCTTCATATCGTTACAACACTTAACCATTTTGTGCTGTGTCTGATTTCACCACCTTAAAGCTGCTTCAGGGCAGCTTCAGCCTGTCATCCAGCATCCAACACATCACCTGGGCCATAAAAGGTATGCTACAAATGTTTTCTTCATTTAGAGAGATGTTGCCTAAGTCGCATGGCAGAATATGATCACACTACCACTTCCAAATCTAAATGCTGACAAACAAAATGTAGACTACATACTTCCTAACTTTAATATCAACTATGTATCTTCAACAAACTGACCTTTTGTTAAGCAAGTAGTCAAACAACATTTTCTTTATTTTAATATACCAACTATAAGATAATCGGGCTACTCCCGATTATCTTAGAGTGTCTCAAAACCATTTTGCCAGACAGAAATTTAAAAACAAAAACAATTAACAACTTTTGCTAGGCACATTACAATGCATTCTCCTGAAAATTTAGTAATTACCATCACTTAAATTGAAACACTGAGACTCAGAAAATAAAAGATTGTTTTAATTGGGTTTCTTTTAATACTAGTAAGACTAAGGTTTGTTTATTCTCCAACTCAAAATGAAACACTTTGAGAGGTTGTGTTTATGTAAAAACACTTAAATGATGCTTTAAAAGCAGCTTCACCTTACTATGAGCTCCTTGAGAGCAGAAACTGTTAACTACTCACTTGGGTATGTTTGGTGTTGGCAAATGTTATTGAATGAATAACTGAAAAAGAAATAATAACATCCTAATATCTTCCTTGGTATGTACTTTTTACATGTGCATTTCAAGTCTTCAAAGAACTAGCTGTATGTATAGTACTGTCTTTATTCACCTAATCCTTTCAAGAAGAGGAAAACAAATACTGTGGCCCAAGAGCTATAACCTTAAAAGATTGTACCATCACTATTCAGATTAATAGTTAATACTCAGTAAGGACCTGCTAAGTACCACACACTCGCCTAAGCACTTTATATGTACTAATTCATTTAAGTCCTCTAACAATCCTTTGAGGTAGATACTATTATTGCATCACCATTTTACAGATACAGAAATTGAAACACTACTATAAGCTTAAAAAACAATTGCACAGTTTTCATTTTCTAGATCAATGTACCCTTGAGGGTTATGTATCAAAACTATCTGGGAAACAGAGTGTAATGAAATTTTCAATTACTAAAAAAATGACAAAACTTCCCTCCCCAATACCATCACATGATAAAAAACACAAGTGAGATTCTATTAAAATGTCATGTGCAAACTTGATTCCCACACTTGAAAAAACAGTGGAGACACTAAAGGAAGCCCACATCACATGGATGGAAAGCAGGTCCAGTAAGGCAAGATAAAGCAATACTTGCTGAATTTGAAAGAAGAATGTTAACAAATGGATTAATAGTCTCCAAAATTCAAAAGCCCACGTCCATCAGAGAAGATGCTTAGCTTTACTAATAAAAATAATTTTTTAAAGAAAAACTTAAAACAGTGGGATATTTTTCTGATAATGCTTGATGCTGGCAAAAACGTGCCGAAAGGGGCACTCTGCGTACACAACTGATGAGTTTAGTTAGCATGACATAGCCAGAAAGCAATCTGGCAAAACGTATCAAAGTTTTATATATGCCTAGCTCCTGACCTACTGTTCTTCTAGAAACTAACCCTCAGGAAATACTTTTAAAGCAAAGAGGTAGGTACAAAAATGTTATTTTCAGCATTGTTTATAATAGGTAGAAACTGCAAACATCTTAAGTGTCCATTTATAGGGGACTACTTAATTTTAGTTTAGCCAGGTAACTTTTTGTGCAGCTGTTGAAAAGGATTAGTATAAAATGGAACTTGGCTTAAGTAAACCAAACTATAAAAAACTTTTTGGGATAAACGAAGTAATCTGAATATGAAGTACGCATACAGTATTAGGAATATTAATTTAGTTAGGTGAGATGACAGTGTTACTAAGAAACATCCTCATTTTTTAGAGCTATAAACAGAAATATTTAGAGGCAAATGGCATGATTGTAATTTACTTTAAAACGCTTCAAAAAGAAAAAAAAGCAAATATAACAAACATTAATTTTAACGAAAAAAAAGTAGACCTGCAGGCATTGACATGGGAAGATGTAAAGCATAATTTCATTTATGTTTTGAAAAAAGTTTATATTGACACAAAGTATCTGGAAGTCAGATAAATTATTTAAAATGGTTATCTCTAGAGGACACTTTTACGAGTGGGAAAAAGAATACTTTCACAATCTACGTTACATATTTCATTAAGTATTGTTGGGCGGGAAGAAATAGACTCAGTACTGTCTGAAAGAAAATAACATCTCACAACAAACAAGTTTTACTTTTACTATTTTTTAAGGCAATTAAGATTAAACTTCAACAATACAAAGAGGTCTTCTGAGGTAGATATAATTCCAGAAAACCAAACAAGAAGAAACAGATTAAAGCAAAAAAAAAAGGAGAATTAGAGTGGCATTAAGGTTGACTGACAAGGAGATCATCTATCCCTAGAACCAGTTCAAAATTTCCCCTGTTTGATTCACAAAAGAAATAGCAAGGACCAATAAATGTAAGAGAGCAAAAATGTTTATCTTCATTAAACATTGGGAAATGTAAATTAAAATAACAGATACCATTTCCCAGATACCACTTGTCAAAGTGACAAAGATGAAACAAAATTATTGTATCCGATGTTGACAAGGATAAGGAAAACTGACACTCATATAAAAAGGTGAGAATGTACAAATACAACTTTTCTGGAAGGCAACTTGGCCATATAGATAAAAAGCCTTAAAATTTTGCATATTCTTAGAAAATGTACTAATTCCACATTTAGAGATTTATGCAACAAAGTAAGTATGCATATGAGTAAAGATTTACTAATAATGATGTTTACTACATCATTTATAAAAATGAAAACCTGGAAACAATCCAAATGTCCAACAATAAAGAACTGGTTAAACTATCCACACAATGGAAACTCTATGCTATCATTAAAAATAATGCTATAGAACAATATTTAATGACAAGGAAAAATATTCATAATTTCTGTTAAGTAGAAAGAAATGGACTGCAAAACAAATTACAGAATAGAGTCCCATTTTTGTTCTAAGTACATAGCCACTGAGAAAAAAAACCTAGAAAAGATATTTACCATGTACCAAAATATTAAAAATACTTAACTCTTAGCTGCTAGGATTAGGGAAGAAATATTTCCTTAATTTTGCTTGGCTATTTTCTGTCTTTTCCTTTTTTTTTTTTTTTTTTTGAGACGGACTCTCGCTCTGTCGCCCAGGCTGGAGTGCAGTGGCACAATTTTGGCTCACTGCAACCTCCACCTCCCGGGTTCAAGCGATTCTTCTGCCTCAGCCTCCCGAGACAGGGATTACAGGCGTATGCCACCACGCCCAGCTAATTTCTGTATTTTTAGTAGAGACAGGGTTTCACCACGTTGGCCAGGCTGGTCTTGAACTCTTAACCTCTAGTGATCCACCTGCCTCGGCCTCCCAAAGGTCTGGGATTATAGGCGTGAGCCACCGTCCCCAGCCTGCTTGGCTATTTTCTAAATTTTATACAAGGAATACATATTGTATTTTTATAATTTATCATGAGAAAAAAACATTATTTATCACCTAAAAAATGGTCTTACCTGCCTAAAGGAGAAGGAACTAGATCAGCTGACTCCCTGAAAGTCTAACTCTTAGTGAATGAAACAGTATCCAGGAAATAGCATCTTTAGAAAAACTGAAGGACATGTCTACTTCTTGTGCTCTAAGACTTCTGTCCTATAACAAATTCATCTCCATATTTCTCCTGCCTTCATTGCTTTAAGCTGTGACATTTATTCCATATCTATGTTTCTTCATACTCTCTTTGAAAAGGGGAGAAAACCCTCAGATGAAAGAGTTAAGTTAAACCATATGCATAGTGATTGGGCAGTGTGGCCAAGAGCAATGTTTGTGAGGCCCAGCAGACCTCAGTTTCTACACTGGCTTTGCCTCTCACCAATTGTGTGACTGTGTTGTACACAGTCCTTTAAAAAAAGGACAAATCCTTTAAAAAAAGGATTTACTTTCTACTTTTTCACCATAGCCCCCTCTTTTGAATAATTTGTTCCTGTTTTGGTACAATGTATCCTTAAGGAGTTTCAATGAGTTGTGAAATAATTGTTACTCACAAGCAAAAAGAAAGGAAAAAAGAAAGAAAGAAGAAAAGAAAGAAAAAGCAGGATTAACTGCAATTGCCCCTACAACTGAGAAACCTGCATCTTGCACTTTCACCATGTAAATAATGCACAGATCCTGCGGGAACATGCCAAACACCAAGATTCTTAATTAATGGAGCTCTTTAATGTGCAAATCAGGAACAAATTGCAAGTTCTGACTTGCATTGATTATGAAAACATTAATTGAATGAGCAAGACCCTAAAAAAGACAGAATCCCGAGTCTTCCAAGAGACAGAAACAATACAAAGCTCTGGAAACCAGACAAGTCTGACCAATGTCTAAAATGTAAACCTAAAACTGAGTGTTCTCACTAGTAAACAATGAATTAAAAAACGAGAAACAAAAAACCCCAACAGTTTCATCAGACAGCAATCATGATAAATGCATCTATTACACTATCATCTTGCATTAGGAAAAAAAAAAAAAAATGTTTACTCCAGAAGCTTACAGACACTGCTTTAAGAGGGGGAAAAAACACTTTCTATACACACACACTTACATGTACATAGGTGTAACAAAACAATGCTGTCTCTTTAAAAAAAATTCATCCTATACAAATTATAGCCATAAACTTTTCCTGCAGTGCAGCCTAATTAATTCTTGTTCTATACACAAAGGGAAATGCTGGGTGACAAATGGGTGTGAAGCCAGAAAGCTGCCAGGTCTGCAAAACATTTTCTACTTCAATTTATAAGCAATTTTGCAGTAAATCATCAACCAGAACCTAGAATCTCAGGAATCTCTGAGTGTCCAAACCACATTATATCACTTATCAAAGAGAGAAGGAAAAAGAGTTTAAAGACATCTCATTTTTCAGTTCTAACCCACATCAAAATCTAGAAGCTCTGTGTAATCTATTATTCTCTTCTGGGTAAGGTTTTAGTACCAAGGATATATATTTCAAGCAAAAATGACACTATAGGTTGATGTGGCCCATTCCTCTATCCCTAGAAGTACTGTATCATGTATCCATTACCATAAGAAATATTCCCAGAGTTATCTGGGAATAAGCACACATATACCCCCTCCCTCAATCCAAGCAAAACGTACACAACAATCAAGCCAGGCTGAAGGGTTCAACAGAGAGCCACTGTGGAAAACAGGTGGAAAATACTCCAAGGAAACAAGATTAGTGGAGAGGAAAATAGAAACTCATAGAAAACAAAGAAGAAAGCTGGGCTGCCTCTTTGCACTCGGACCTTTCTCCCATTCCTAATCCATGGTCGCCACTGATCTGTCCCAATAATTTTACCTTTTCCAGAATGTCATATAAATGGAATTTCCAAGTATAAAATCTTTTGAGGCTGGCATATTTCACTTAGTATAATACCCTTGAGGTTCATCCACGTTTTTGCATGTATCAATAGTTTATTCCTTTTTATTGCTGACTAATGTACAATTTGTTGCACATTTGGACATTTGGGTTGTTTCCAGTTTTTGGTGATTATAAATAATGCTGCTATGAATGTGCATGTACAAGACTTTGTGTGAATGTATGTCTTCATTTTTCTAGGGCAGATATCTAAGACAGAGACTACTGGATCAGGCTCGTATGATGAATATATGTTTAGCTTTAAAAACTGCCAGACTGTTTTTCCAAAGTGGCTGTACTATTTTGCATTCCCATCAGCAATGTATGAAAGTTCCAGTTGCTCTACATTCTTCCCAGCACTTGGTGTTGTCAGGTGTGTATTTGTGTTTGGCCTAATAGGTATGTAGAGGTATCTCCTTGTGGTTTTAATTTGCATCTTGCTAAACATTAATGATTAAGTTAAATCTCTTTTCATGTGCTTATTTGCTATAATATATTGTCTTTGGTAAAGTGTCCAAATCTTTTGCCCATTTTTTTTTGAATGGGTATTTTTTATTGTTGAGTTTTGAGAGTTCTTTATACACTCTGGACACAAGCTGATTGTTAATTATGTGATTTGCAAACATTTCCTCTTGGTCTATAGCTTATCTTTTCATTATTTTAACATATCTTTCACAGAGCAAAAGATTTTAATTCTGATTTGGCCCAATTATCAATTTGTTCTTTTATGGATTATGTTTTTGATATTGTATTTAAAAACTCTTTGCCTAACCCAATGACATAGAGTTTTCTCCCATATGTTTTTCAAAACACTTTATGATTTATATTTAAGTTAATATAAATGGACTGTCTTGTGTTAATTTTTATATCAAGTATGAGGTACAGGTTGAAGTTCTTTTTTTTTTTTTGCAAGTGAGTGCACAATTGTCCCAGCACCATTTGTTGAAAAGACTATCCAGGCCGGGAATGGTGGCTCATGCCTGTAATCTCAGCACTTTGGGAGGCCGAGGCAGGAGGGCAGGAGTTCGAGACCAGCCTGGGAAACGTAACAAGACCTCATCTCTAAGAAAAATAAAGAAAATTTAGCAGGCCATGATGGCATACACCTGCAGTCCCAGCTACTCAGGAGGTTAGGGTGGGAAGACTGCATGAGCCAGGAGCTCAGTGCTGCAGTGAGCCATGATCATCACTGCATTTCAGCCTCCACAAAAGAGGAAGACACTGTCTCTTAAAAAAAAAAAAAAAAAGAAACTATCCATTCTCCACTGACTTGACTGACTTGACTTTGCACCTTTAAAAGTCAACTGCCCATTATTTGTATGAATTTGTTTCAGAACTCTCTATTCTATTCCACTGATTAAGGTAACTTTTTTAAAAAGTAACTTTTAAAAGGAGTAAACCCACAAAAGAAAGGCAAAGAATGAGAGACAGGATAGCAACTCAGTTCTGCAACCTACCTATACAATTATTAGAATGTTTAAAATTAAGAACATACCAAATGTTATGAGGAAGTGGAGCAACTAGAAATCTCATACACTGCTGGTGGGACTGCAAAATGGTATAACCACTTTGGAAAATAGCTTGGCAGTTTCCGAAGTTAAACATGCATTTACCATGCGACTCAGCCATTCTATTCTTAGCTACCCAAGAGAAATGAAAGTCTATGTCCATATAAAAACATCTGTACAAATGTTTGTAGCAGATTTATTTGTAATAGCCAAAAACTGGAAACAAAACAAATTGTGGTATATCCATACAATGGGATACTACTCAGCAACAAAAGGCAATGAACTACTGACACATGAAAAAATATGGAGGATGCTCAAAATAATTATGCTGAGCAAAAGCCAGACTAAAAAGGATACAAACTGTATAATTCCACTTATATAGATTTCTAGAAAATGCAAACTAACCCATAGTGACAGCAGATTTAGTGGTTGCCTAGGGACAAACAGGGAAGGCCAGGACGGAAAGATTATAAAGAGGCTGAGGAAACTTCTGGGGATGAGGAATATGTTCATTATCTTGACTGGTGATGGTTTCCCGGGTGTATATAAATGTCAAATTACACACTGGACATATGGGCAATTTATTATGTCAATTATATCTCAACAAACCAGTTTTTGAAAAAGCAAATGGACAAATAATAACTGACTTAGCTAACCTAAGCAAGATGACTGGGGTGCTAGCAATGAAGAATCAGATGCAACCCCACTTACAGTCCAGAAACAGAATGCAGAGGATTCTGGAACTGGCAGTGCCCAGCACCTCTAGAAAAGGAGATCAAAGCAGGCCTAAAAACAAGTGGAGCAGTTAAAATATCATATCTTCTTATTTAGACAAAATTTAGAGGTTTATCCTTGAAGAGAGCTAAAGAGAGGGTCTCTGGACAGGGAGATTCCAGATCATAGTTGAGGGCAAAGGCATAATATTGAAAACAGGGGGACTAAGCTGAAGTTTACAGACTGAATGCCTAGATCCCCAAGCCTACCCACTTCCTAGAATGTTGGCCACCAGGCAGGAAACTGGAAGTCCTCTAGATTTTGATCTCATAAAGAGCAAAGATCTAAAGATACTGCCATTGGGAGTTCTTCCAAAATGGTGCAGATAGATTGCTTTACAATGGAAACCATAGACAAAAAGCCCCATCCAACATACAAAGTTCCCAATCAACTTTTTGGTATGATACACTTAAAAATCAACAGAGACCGCAGAGGATCACCAAAAATCCAAGAAAAACATGTAACATGTTACACAGAAGTTAAAGCAAAAGCAAAAAAAAAAAAAAAAAGCAGCTTAGAGGAAACAGACTATGCAGGAAGAACACATACAAAAATACATAGGCCAGGCGCTAGGGTTCACATCTGTAATGTCACCGCTTTGGGAGGCTGAGGCAGAAGGATCGCCTGATCACTCGAAGCCAGGAGTTCAAGACCAGCCTGGGCAACACAGCAAGACCTCATCTCTACTAAAAATAAAAAATAGCCAGATGGGATGGCATGCACCTGTAGTCCTAGCTACTCAGGAGGCTAAGGCAGGAAGATAACCCGAGCCCAGGAGTCTGAGGCTGCAGTGAGCTATGATCACACCACTGTACTCCGGTCTAGGTGACAGAGTGGGACCTTCTCTTGAAAAAAGAAAAAAGAAAAAAACCCAAACAATAAATAAAATAAAATAAAATAAAAATATGATAGAAGAGGCCATGCACGGTAGCTTACGCCTATAATCCCAGTGCTTTGAGAAGCCAAGGCAGGTAGATCACCTAAGCTCAGGAATTTAAGACAAGCCTGGCCAACACAGCAAAACCTCATCTCTACAAAAACTACAAAGAATTAGTTAGGCGTGGTGGCGTGCACCTGTAGTCCCAGCTACTTGTGGGGCTGATGCAGGTGGATTGCTTGAGCCCAGGAGGCCAAGGCTGCAGTGAGCCGAGATCAAGATCAAGCCTGGGTGACAAAGTGAGAGCCTAGCTCAAAAAAAAAAAAAAAAAAAAAAAAAAAAAAAAAAAAAAAGAAAGAAAGAAAGAAAAAGAAAAAAGAAAAAAATAGAAGAAAAATTTAAAAACTCAATAGAAAGTACTGAAAATAAAGCTGAGGAAATGTCTTAGAAGAGAGAGGGAGGGATGAAAAATTGAAGAGAAAAAGAATCACAGAAACAGTCTGATGCCAAGTAATAGGCCTTCCAGAAAGAGAGAGGACAGAGAGAAAGGAAACACAGGGGAGATAGTAAAAAACAAAATAATTTCAAGAGGATTTTCCAGGACTGAAAGATATGAATTTCTAGATTGAAAAGGCCCTCCAAGTGCTCCAGAAAACAGACAAAAACAGATCCACGCTACGGTGCATCATTATGAAATATCAGAAATCTGTGGACAAAGAAAAGTCTGCAGTTTCCAAAAAAAAAAAAAAAAAAAAAAAAAGGCAAGGTCTGGAATCAGAACAGCTTCTGACTTACCAATTGCAACTTTAGAAGCTGAAATACAATGTAACATTCTATAGAATTCTATATACAAACCATCAATTGTGATGATACAATAAAGGTATTTTAAGACAACTGAAGTCTAAAAAAATTTACCTCCCACACACTCCTTCTCAGCAAGCTATGAGAGGATGTGCAACAAAAATTGGAAGTAGCCAAGAAAGACTCTGGAATAGGAGATCCACAGAAGCAAGAAGCTAAGGTAACACCCAGGATGATGGTGAAGGCACATCCCAGCATGACAGCTGGACACCTGAGAAGGTGAACAGGCCAGATGAGAGCAGGTCGAAAAGCTCTGGGAGAGACTTAAGGAACATCAACTGGCACAATATTTGATGCAACTTTAGACTTGAGAAGAGATTTAGCTAACTGGAGAAAAGTTTGGGCTTGAATTACTACACAGAAA
Source organism: Pan paniscus (assembly GCF_029289425.2). Lineage (NCBI taxonomy): Eukaryota > Metazoa > Chordata > Mammalia > Primates > Hominidae > Pan > Pan paniscus. The sequence goes on from NC_073268.2 coordinate 27,789,973, forward strand.
ACTCAAACAAAAATTTAACAATCAACTCTAGAAAACAAAACAATGTGTGGGAAAGGAAAATAATCATAGTATATTTATTACATGGCTCAGCTGTGAAAAGTGTTTATAGACATAATAATGTAAATACTGAACACTGATCTAACCAAACTACAATATAACCACAAAGGGACAAATTAATAACATAACCAGAAAGTATGCATGAGTGTAGTAGGAATAAGAGCTAAATCTTCATTTTTATAAAGGGGAGTCAACAGGTAATGCCTAAAACTGAAAAGTCAAGTAGAAACAAACCATGTTAATTAGAGAAACCCATGGATTCAAAACAAAAAACAAAAAAAGATATAACAAAATAACTTAAAATTGTTGCTTCAGGAGAAAGGGTTATGGCACAGAAGTGATACACCCAAGCAGCAGACTACTGGTTTTCATAACAAGCTTCCTAGAATTATCTGACTCTTTAAATTGTATATAGGTATTGGACATGAATTTTAAAATGAGGGCACAGTGGCTCATGCCTGTAATCCCAGCACTTTGGGAGGCCAGGGCAGGAGGGTCACTTGAGGCCAGGAGTTTGAGATCAGCCTGGGCAACATGGTGGGCAACCCCATCTCTACCTCCTCCCCTCCCCTGCCAAGAAAGGAAAATGTCCAAGATAAACAAAAAATCTGGTTGAGACAGGAACAATTCCAGGAATTAAAATGACTTTACAACAACAACAACAAAACTTTAAATTTACATAATATACTCTTATTAATTATACAGAAAAGGAACACTCAGGAATCAAAAGACCCCTTAAAGATTAAAAATATGATTTAAAATGAAAACTTCAGGGTGGGCATGGCGGTTCACACCTGTAATCCCAGCATTTTGGGAGGCTGAGGCGGGAGGATCACTTGAGCCCAGGAGCTCAAGACCAGCTTGGGCAACACAGTGAGACCTCACCTCTACCAGAAATTTTTTTTAAATTAGCCAGGCACAGTGGCACACACATGTAGTCCCAGCTACTTGGGAGGCTGAGGCAGGAGCATCACTTGAGCCCAGGAGTTTGAGCCTGCAGTGAGTTATGATCACATCACTACACTCCAGCCTGGGCAACACAGCAAGACCCTGTCTTACAATAAAATAAAATATGAACTTAGCAGCTTAAAAATAACAACTTAAAAAATTGATTTTTTAAAAAAAAATCTGGAAATCAGCTTCAAAAATCTTTCAGAACATAAACATGGTAAAATCACAAAAAGATGGAAAATGTTAAATAACACATAAGAGACACAACACTAATTCAGGCTTAAAATCTAGGAGAACAGAGAAAATGGAAGGAAGAAAATTATTAAAGAAATATTAGAAAAGATTTTCCCAAAACTGAAGGACCCCAGTCTTCATACTTACTAAGGTAAATGTTTAGCATAATAAATAAAAAATGACCCTTACTTAGACATCTCTTCAGGCAATTTCAGAAAATCCAGAATAAAGACAGCCTGGGGAACACTGCAAGACCCCATCTCTATAAAAAAGAAAAAAGAAAAAAATTAGCTGGACGTGGTGGCACGCACCTGAGGCCCAGCTACTTGGGAGGCTGAAGTGGGAGGGTCACTTGAGCCCAGGAGTTCGAGGCTGCAGTGAGCCATGATTGCACCACCACACGCCAGTGTGGGCAAGAGATGAAGGCCCTCTCTCAATAAAAAATAAAAATACACGAAAAAATAATGAAGAGAAGATCCCAAACATGTCCAGAGACCAAAAATAAGTCATCTACAAAGGAAAGAGATTCATACCTTGTCACTGGAAAACACTGGGATGGTAGAAGACAATAAGGCACCTAGTAGGCTGAATAATGGTCCCCCAAAGATATCTACATCCTAAACCCCAGAACATGTGAATGTGGCTTTGTCAGTAACATATCAAAAAGTCAAAAGGACTTTGCAGATATAATTAAGGATCTTGAGATTATCCTGGATAAGCCAGGTGGTCCAATGTGATCTCAAGGGTCCTTATAAGAGGAAGGCAATAGGGTCAGAGTCAGGAAAGGAGAGGTTGGAGAGATGGAAATGCTGGTTTTAAAGATGGAAGAGGACCATGAGCAAAGAATGCGGCCGCCTATAAAAGCTGGAAAAGGCAAGCAAACAGATTTCTCCCCTAGAGCCTCCAGGAACAAAGCCCTGCTGACACCTTGATTTTAGGACTTTGACCTCCAGAACGATATGATAATCAATGTGTGCTGTTAAGTCACCAAGCTTGCGGTAATTTGTTACAGCAGCAAGAGGAAACCAGTAACAGGCAATACTTTCTAATTCTGAGGGAAAGTAATTTTCAATCTAGAAAGGTCTACCCAATCAAACAAGAATACATCAATGAGGAATGAGGGCACAGTATTTTCAAACCTACAAGAACTCAGATAACTTACTCTGGATGCGTGTTTGGCAGCAAACTGACAGTAAACTGAGATAACAAAAGAGAGCCTGAAAACCCGAAAGCGGTAGCTCTCCCCAGAAGAGCAATGAAAGGCCCAAGAGCACAGCTGTGCACTACTCCTAGAGAACAACCAGCTCAAAATGGAAAATTTAACACAAGAGATGGCATGATGTAAAGTTTAGGAAAAAAAGGACTGAGATGATAAAACTGAGCTACGGTGGGGGGGAGGGGGGCAAAAGGGAAAAAATAAATAAATAGGAAGCGAACTGAAAATAGCATGATTTTAAGCAGGTAATGGAGAGCAACTAAAAACTTGAACTAAACTAGGAATATTCTCCTTTGAGTGGCCTAGGAGCCATGACTGAAAAAACAGGGAAGAAAACACAATTTTCCAATTCTTCCCTGTCCTAGTAGTCTACCTTATTTACATGGTAATACACTGTAAATGCAGTTTATTGGTTTTTCTGTTTTGTTTTGTTTTAAAAACAGTCTTGCTCTTTCACCCAGGCTGGAGTGCGGTGGCGCAATCTTGGCCCACGGCAACCTCCGCCTTCTGGGTTCAGGTGATTTTCCTACCTCAGCCTCCTGAGTAGCTAGGATTACAGGCACCCGCCACCATGAGATGGTCCACATTGCTATCTAAGGCACTCCTGTGCACTGGCCCATCTCCACTCCATCCCCACTCACCCACTATAGGACACTGTGACAACAGATGTCCCCCTCTCCTGCATCATCAATTTCCCCCTCTCTGCTGGGTCACTCCTATCAACATACAAACATGCTGATATTTCACCTTAAAAAAAAAAAAACAAGCAAAACACCCCTCTCTTGACCACATCCTTCACCATCCAATGCCCCATTTCTCTGCTCCCCTTTAAAGCAACAACCCTTCAAAGAGTTGCCTATACTTTGCTATTTCATTTTCCCCATTCTCTTTTTTTTGTTTCTTTTTAAAAATTAATTTTTAAAAATTGAGACAGGGTCTCACTGTGTTGCCCAGGCTGGTCCTGAACTCCTGGGCTCAAGTGATCTGCCCATCTTGGCCTCCCAAAGTGCTAGGGTTACAGGCGTGAGCCACTGTGCCCAGCCACTCCATTCTCTCTTAAACCCATTCCAGTCAAGCCTGTAAGCCTACTAGCCTGCCAAACTCCATCAAGGTCAAGGATGCCCACCATGTTGCTAGATAAGTCAGTTCTCAATCCCCATCTTACTTCCATTAGCAGCAGTCTCACCTTTCATATCAGAGAATAAATAAATCAAGACAGAGATATAAACAAATTATCTAAAGTTACAGAAGTAAAACAAATAAAATGAGACTGAATGTCAGTCAAAGGAGTACTGTCTTCCTGAAGGCTTCTGTATATTTATCTTACTCCTGTGTGATTTAAAAAAAACAATTTAAGAACAGGTTTTAAGACATAAACAATAGAGTATGATCTTATGCAGCAGTTGGGTTCTAAAGTCTAAGCATAAAGCAAAAAATCAAGTTTTGACAAAACCACTTTGAAAATCCCTTATATTGTACATAACGTGTGGCATTGTGCTATCTTTCAATAAGTTCAACACAGCCAGTCTTTCCCCTCGAACATTAGCCTATACAGCACTTTGTCAATTAAACACAGATGATTCAATTTAGGGACTGTCCTGTACAAAGACTGCATGCTGTAACTTTAAGCACTAGGTTGATATTCTGTTGATCGATGCTCACTAAAGAGGTACCCAAGAACAAAAAATAACCAAGGCAATAAAAGAATCCGCCTGCCATCTCATTCATACCCTACGCTCACTGAATAAAGTGGCAGGCAGAATTATTGGCACTATATAAACAGTTTCTCTCTCCTTGGTTTTTGTTTTGTTTTGTTTTGTTTGAGACGGAGTTTTGCTCTTGTCAGGCTGGAGTGCAATGGTGCGATCTTGGCTCACTGCAATCTCCACCTCCCGGGTTCAAGCGATTCTCCTGCCTCAGACTCCCGAGTAGCTGGGATTACAAGCATCCGCCACCACTCCCAGCTCATTTTTTGTATTTTTAATAGAGAGGGGATTTCACCATGTTGAACTGGTCTCGAACTCCTTACCTCAGGTGATTCGCCTGCCTCGGCCTCCCAAAGTACTGGGATTACAGGCATGAGCCACAGTGCCCAGCCTCTCCCTCTTTTTCTTTTGGCCAGGCACATATAGTTATGTTTGAGTTAATTAAATGTACATATAAAGAGGTTCCATTGTGCAATGATATGTACAACTTCACCATGAATATAGTGACACAGTGATCCTACTAGGGAGCTACTAGCTACTCCAAGTCAGGGCTACTTTCTTATCTAACTCATTACTATTAAAAATTATTTTTCTGAGCTACTCTGGGTCACTCTGCCTATGGGATAGCCCTGCTCTGTCTATGGAGCAGTAAAAAAAAAAAAAAAATGTTTCTGATGCTGAAGACAACTCTCACTCCTAAGAAACCCAACCCCAAAACAGTGAAATGCATTTTCTAGCTAGATTGGTATCAGTAGTTTTTAAGCTGCCCTTAGCTCACACGGGTCTGTGACCCATTTAGGGCTTATACTCTTAGGGTAGGTAGAATCAGTGCATAAGAATCTGACACTCCCCTCCTCATTCCACCACTTGGTGACTTTGGAAAAGTTCTTGCTCTGTGATCCAGCTTTACTCTCTACATTATATAAATGCCTAATTAACTAAGTTGGACACAGTAGTAGCTCAAAAGGGACAAAAAGTCTTCCTACACAGAACTCACTCTCTAATAAATAGATAAAACACTGCATATGTTATTTCAGTGCTAACAGGTATTATGTAAATATCGAACAGAAACTTATCAAGAAATGATTGCCTTCATTTCCCACCTACAGTTTAGCAAAAAGAAGATCAATAATACCTAGTGGAGGCAGGAGTGTAGGAAAACAACTGTTACAGATGAGAATTTAAATTGTTACAATTCTTCCAGGGGCTAGTTAGGCAATATATTCCAAAAGGCTTTTTAAAAAAACAATGTACAAGGCCCAGCACCGTGGCTCACGCCTGTAATCCCAGCACTTTGGGAGGCTGAGACAGGCAGATTACCTGAGGTCAGGAGTTCAAAACCAGCCTGGCCAACACAGTGAAACCCAGTCTCTACCAAAAACACAAAAATTAGCCAGGCACGGTGGTGGATGCCTGTAATCCCAGCTACTCAGGAGGCTGAGGCAGGAGAATTGCTTAAACCCGGGGGGCAGAGGTTGCAGTGAGCCGAGATCCTGCCATTGCACTCCAGCCTGGGCGACAAGAGTGAAAACTCTGTCTCCAAAAAAAAAAAATCAATGTACAAGTCCTTTGTCCCAGCAACTACATTTCCAGGGAATATAGATCTGGGCAATATGATACAGTATCCACTAGCTACACGTGGCTACTAAGCACTCAAAATGTGTCTAGTCCCAATTGAGATGAACTGTGATTATAGAATATACTCTGGATTTCAAAGACTTAACATGAAAAAAGGAATGTAAAATATCTCATTAAGATTTTTATATTGATCACATATTGAAATTATAATATCTTTGATATATTGGGTTCAATATGTCTAAAATTAATTTTAACTGTTTCTTTTTTAAAATGTGGTTATTAAAAAATTTTAAATTACATGTGGCTTGCATTATATTTCTACTGGACAGTGCTATTTTTAGACAAACTGCACAAATATGTATGTACAAGGATGTTTATTAAAGCATGTTTTATACAAGTGAAAAGCTAGAATAAACCTAAGCACCCATCAATACAGATTGGTTAACTAAATTGCAGTAAATCTATAAAAAGGAATACTTTAACTCCTAAAAATGCTGATGTACATCTAAATATACTGACATGAAATATTAAGTAGGAAAAATAAGCTTGAAAATAGTACATACTTATATGATTCCATTTTTTGTTTTAAAAAGTGTGTGGTGTGTGTGTGTACACGCGAAAAGGTCTGGAAGGATATTCATCAAAATGACAACTATGGTTATCTCTGGGCAGTAGGATTACAGCTAATCCTTATTTTCTTCTTTGTGCTTCTATGTATTTTCCGATCTTTGAAATAAGCATGACATACTTTTATAATTAGAACACTGAAGCTATTTTAAAAAATGATAGCCATCAGCTGAAGCAAAAAGATCAATCTTACTCACATCATCTTGGCTAGATGAAGTCTGCAGCAATAAGGGTCCTTAAGCCTACACAATGTTACAATTAGAGGGGGTTGCAAGTGCCTTTATCCCAAGCAATACTTAAACCCATCCCAAGTAATTAAAAATATTTCAAGGTTCTACAGAACATTGTGAGAACTTTGCCAAGAACCCATAAAGTGTTAACTGAGAGAACTCCGAAATAATCGTTTATGGATTTGTCACCTAAGGCAACTAAGTAATTTAAAAGGGGGGGATTTCAGTGATAAAATTGGTTGCCTGTGGGACAGGGTACTGGGCGGCAGGGGTACAGGATTATCACTGTATATATAGTCTTTAGTATTTTTGAATTTTGAACTATGTGAATGTACTGCCTACTTAAAAATAAGTAAAACTTTAAAAACAAAACATTATCAAGACTCCATGATTTCCCACAGCTTACGCAAAATTTAAAACATTATTATTTAAGGTATCTATTATTGCTGAGGACAAATTACCATTAAAAATTTTAGTCTAGCCGGGTGCAGTGGCTCATGCCTGTAATCCCAGCACTTGGGAGGCCGAGGCGGGCGGATCTTGAGGTCAGGAGTTCAAGACCAGCCTGGCCAATATGGTGAAACCTCGTCTCTACTAAAAATACAAAAATTAGCTGGGCGTGGTGCTGCATGCCTGTACTCCCTGCTATTCCGGAGGCTGAGGCAGGAGAATCACTTAAACCTGGGAGGCGGAGGTTGCAGTGAGCCATGGTCGCACCACTGCACTCCAGCCTGGGCGACAGAGCAAGACTCCATCTCGGGGGGAAAAAAAATTTTAGTCTAGTCAAGTCAAAATAATTGGGGCTTTTGGGCAAGGACCACAAAGATATGAGAGTGTAAGTATGAAATGGGAAGATAACAGGGTGCAAACAAAATATAATTTATTAATAGTGAAATTTGTTTTCATACTCTTAGGAAAGTAAAAAATCTTAATACTTCCTCTGTATTTATATTACATTATGCTGTGTTCTTGGATGTTTTGCTTGCGGAAATATCAAAATGACAACCATTGTTTCTATTAAAGGTCTTTAATGATATTGCATTTTAGACCTGTAATGAAACATGGTGCTCACTGCAGTTTGTAATGCATCTCATTAAATACATTAATAACATGCATTGCACTAAAAGGTCAACTTATTATGACTGAAGTTTAGCTTTCCTTTAATCACTTCATTTAAAGCTATAGAGCAAACTCTGAAAAAGACAGTAGAGTACCCGTTACAGAAATACTCTCTAGGACCTTTTGCCTTAAAGAAAAGAAAAAAAACAAAAAAGACATTTACTTACAATTTTCCCACCCATCCAAATCAGTCATGTTTTTTGTTTGTTGGTTTGTTTGTTTTCTTGAGACAGACTCTCGCTCTGTCACCCAGGCTGGAGTGCAATGGCATGATCTCTGCTCACTGTAACCTCTGCCTCCTGGGTTCAAGCAATTCTCCCACCTCAGCCTCCTGAGTAGATGGGATTACAGGAACCCACCATCATGCCTGGCTAATTTTTGTACTTTTGTAGAGACGGTGTTTCATTATGTTGGCCAGGCTGGTCTTGAACTCCGGACCTCAGGTGATCTGCCCACCTTGGCCTCCCAAAGTGCTGGGATCACAGGCATGAGCCACCACACCCAGTCTGTATGTTTGTTTTTTTTTTGAGACGGAGTTTTGCTCTTGTTGCCCAGGCTGGAGTGCAGTGGCGCAATCTCGCCTCACTGCGACCTCCACCTCCCGAGTTTAAGAGATTTTCCTGTTTGGCCTCCTGAATAGCTGGAATTACAGGTGCCCGCCACCACACCCAGCTAATTTTTTGTATTTTCAGTAGAGACGGGGTTTCACAATGTTGGTCAGGTTGGCCTCGAACTCCTGACCTCAGGTGATCCACCTGCCTTGGCCTCCCAAAGTGCTAGGATTACAGGCATGAGCCACCACGCCAGGCCAGTTATGTTTATTAAGAAATTACTGTTAATGTTTTCACATGAGATTATGGTATAATTTTTTAAAAATCCTTATCTTTTGAACATACATGCTGAAAATTTTACTGATGAGAGAATGTGTATTATTTGCTTCAAAATAATCCAGAAGGTGAGCAGAGTTGGTACAGCTACAGATGAAATAAGATTGACCATGAATTGATTATTGCTTAAGCTGGTGAAGGCATGTGGGGGTTCACTGTGCTATTTCTCTACTTTTATATAAGTTTGATATATCCCATAATGAAAAGTTTTAAATAACTCATGGTGAGACTTCCTTAAGTAACTTCCCTTCTTCCTTACATATCATTGCCACCAACATAAAAGATGTATTTCCTAATACAGTAGAAATTCTAAAAGAGAGAAGGCCAGGCGCGGTGGCTCATACCTGTAAGCCCAGCACTTTGAGAGGCCAAGGTGGGTGGATCACGAGATCAGGAGTTTAGGACCAGCCTGGCTAATATGGTGAAACCCCATCTCTACTAAAAAAAATTACAAAAATTAGCCGGGTGTGGTGGCATGCACCTGTAGTCCCAGCTACCCAGGAGGCAGAGACAGGAGAATCGCTTGAACCTGGGAGGCAGAAGTTGCAGTGAGTTGAGATCACACCACTGCACTCCAGCCTGGGTGACAGAGAGAGACTCCATCTCAAAAAAAAAAAAAAAAGAAAAAAAAGAAAGAGAGAAAAGCAAACCCTTTTAGAGAAATGGTTTTGTGCACAGAAAATCCCTTAATTTTGTTAAGATTACTCCATGACTTACCACTTACGCAGCCACTAAAATATCAGACGATGTCTTTGAAATCACTTCCACAGTTCAAGTTTAAATTACCAACATGTAACACCAAGGTGACTGGGGACTAAGTTTACGTGTTTGGGGTGGTGTGTGGAGAGGAAGGAGATATTCATTTAGTTTCTGAAAAGTAGAGTTTAGGGTGCTGAAGCTACAAAGGCATGGTACTCAGGAGTTTACTGGAGCTAGAATACAGCTGGAAGTCTGTTATTTTAGAGGCAATAGTTAGGGTTATCAGAGTAAGTGACAGTGCCAAGGAGAGACTATATTGAGAAAACGCAACCTGAGGACAGGATTCTAAATGGAATGAAATTTACATTGAGAGGATACAAAAGGAACCAGAGAAGAGATCAGAAAGGTAGGAGAACCCAAACAGCACAGGTAGTGTCACCAAGCCAAAGAAAAGTATTTCAAGGAAAAGTTAAACGCTTCAAGGAGGTAGTAGCTGGGTATAGCAATAAGGAAATCTGTAGCCATCTTTCCATAGCGTCGTAAGAGGCCAACACTGCATTGTAAGTATTAGTAAACTATAACACTTTCCAGAACAATTAGTTAATTTAAATTATATAAAGAATCCAAATACTAATAAAAAAGTAAAAAACACTGAAGACTAGTGAGGCTCAGTTACACTGATAACTATTGAGTGATTGCTCACATGGTCGAACACTGCCAAATGCCTCTTTGAGCAGAAAAAGATAATATTAGTACCTAACATTCATGGTGAGATGTGTGCCAGACACTGTGCTAATGCTTTCTATTGATTATGTCCTTTAATCCTCACAACCATATTATCCCCATTTTACTGTGAAGTTAAGTAACTTGCCCAAGGTCACATGGCTAATCCATTGCTGAGATGAAATCTAAACCAAGCCGGTCTGACTGTAACTACTCTGTAAGACCAAGCAAATTGAAAAGAGATTTAATTAAAGACAATAAGTTCCAGTGGTTGTTCTGGGGTTGGTACAAATTCAGCCTATGTTCCACACCAGCTATACAGCACAGTAATAAATTGGTCATCCAGAGTAATGTGCTCAAGAATTTTCTCTCTCTCTTTTTTTTTTTTCGGGGGGACAGTTTCGCTCTTGTCGCTCAGGCTAGAGTGCACTGGCACGATCTCAGCTCACTACAACCTTTGCTCCCGCGTTCAAGTGATTCTCCTGCCTCAACCTTCCAAGTAGCTGGGACTACAAGTGTGTACCACCATACCTGGCTAATATTTTTATTTTTATTAAAGATGGGATTTCACCACGTTGGCTAGGCTGGTCTCAAACTCTTGACCTAAAGTGATCCGCCTGCCTCAGCCTCCCAAAGTGCTGGGATTATAAGCGGGAGCCACCGTGCCCGGCCAAGAACTTTTTTTTTTTTTTTTTGAGACGGAGTTTCACTCTTGTTGCCCAGGCTGGAGTGCAATGGCACAATCTTGGCTCACTGCAGCCTCCGCCTCACAGGTTCAAGCAATTCTCCTGCCTCAGCCTCCCGAGTAGCTGAGATTACAGGCACCTGCCACCACACTTGGCTAATTTTTGTATTTTTAGTAGAGATGGGGTTTCACCACATTGGCCAGGCTGGGCTCAAACTTCTGACCTCAGGTGGTCAGCCCACCTCGGCCTCCCAAAGTGCTGGCATTACAGGCGTGAGCCACTGCACCCGGCCAAGAATTTTTTTCTTAAAGTCTGTTTATCAAGACAGGGGAGTATACAACATATTATGTCATATTGCCACAAGAAAAATTAGCTACTCTTCAAATGCACAGAAATTCTCATTACTTGAAAACTCCCTACCCTCCCACCTTAGAATATGTGATACCAAACTTCCTTTCTTCTCCCTCCTCCACCACAACCCACCCTGTCAGATTAATAGATGCTGTCAGATTAATTGAGGTTCATCAATGAGGTAAAGGCAATTGGTTAAGTACAAAAAAGAGTAAAAAGATCAGAACAAAATAAAAGTTAAATAACACTTCAGTGATTAAAGACACTAAATGGGTTGAGTATGGTGGCTCACACCTGTAATCCCAGCATTTTGGGGAGGCTGACACGGAAGGATCATTTGAAACCAGGAGTTTTGAGACCAGCCTGGTCAACATAGTGAGACCCTATTTCCACAAAAAAAGAAAAAAATAGTCAGGCATGGTGGCTCATGCTTGTAGTACCAGCTACTCAGGAGGCTGAGGCGGGAAGATCACTTGAACCCAAGAGTTCGAAGCTGCAACGAGCTACGATCACGCTACTGCACTCCAGCCTGGGCAACATAGCAAGACCCTGTCTCATAACAAAAAGAAATTAAATCGTATCCAAGAATATGTGTCCATTATACTGGACACTGACTAACCCCTAAAATATCTATATTTAAATATGAATTTTTTAAAATGAAAAAGGCTCAAGCAAAAAGAATAATGAGTAACAAAATGAAAACAGGCCTTATCGTGAAACATTTAAAACATTTAATCTAGAGCAGTCTAGGTCTCATTCCAAAGGCATACCAGGAATTAGGGTACTAGGACACTAAAAATAGCAGAGAAGTGCTCCAAAAATCTCAAAAAACTTGAAAACCATCAATCTGTCATCTATTTGAGAGAGAAAGGAGGCAAAGACAGGGGTGGGGATATATATGGCCCACCTCACCCACACAGGCCACATAAGGTTCCTGGGAAGGACTGCCCAGACTTCCCACAGGGGAAGAAGCAGACTTCAAGTGTGGCAGGACACAAAACCCAAAAACTGGACTCTAGGAAGCCATTCCTAATTACATCAGGTATTCACCTACAAGAAACGTTCACTGAACTCCCTACCTGGGAAATCCTATACATTGATCTTGAATGTCTTAAGGCGGTTCTACCTACAGGCAGATGCCAAATTAGATATCCTCCTCAGGTCCCTTCCAACTCTAACTCCATGATACTAAAAAAATAAGTTTTAAAGAGCAAATGAAAACATGAAGTCTCAGCATGCAAGTAAGACATATTGATCCCAGCTGAGCGCAGAGGCTCATGCCTGTAATCCCAACACTTTGGGAGGCCAAGGCCTCCCAAATATATATATATAGAGATAGATAGATACATAATCTATACATATATATCTATATCTATGGATATAGATATCTCTTTCATGAGGACTCTGAATATCTAGATATAGATATATACAGATCCCAAACACAGCACACTCACCCTAAATCTCCTTCTGCCCCAGTCCTTCAGTGCCACTGGGCACACAGGCAAGCAGCACACAGGAGGCAGTGTGGTGCAGAGGGAAGATTCCTACATCATAAGGTAGAAAAGTTGGAGCCTCATCTCCACCATACACAAATAAGCTCTGCAACTTTAGGCAAGTCATTCTGGGTCTTAATTCTCTCATGTGTAAAACGAAGACATTGGGAACCACATAGTCTCTCAATTCCTTTTCCTCTTCTAGAATTCTTTATAGCTCAGTAATTCTCCTCTAAAATGTGTTTCTCCCTCGGCATATCATCTTTCCTCACTCTATGCCACTCAAAGAAAGATATAAATAAGATCATCTTAGCACATTGTTCTAAAAACCTCTCAAACATAGGAAGCATCTTTTAAACACATGATACAACCAAGTTTAATGAGCTGAATTAGACATTCTTTTTCTCCCTTTCTACATCAGTGGGTTTTCAACCAGTGTCCCCTGAGCTTTAAAGAATTAACTCAGGGCCAGGCTCAGTAGGTCACATCTGTAATCCCAGCACTTTGGGAAGCAAAGGTGGGAGGATTGCTTGAGGCCAGGAGTTTGAGACCAGCCTGGACAACACAGTGAGACCCTGTCTCTACAAAATATCCCTCTCTACAGGCAGGGTGGTGCACGCTTGTGGTCCCTGCTACTCGGAAGGCTAAGGTGGGAGGATCACTGAGGTGGGAGGATTGCTTGAGCCCAGGAGGACGAGGCTGCAGTAAGCTGTGATCGCGCCACTGTACTTGAGACTCAGCAACAGAGCAAGACTCTGTCTCAAAAAAAAAAAAAAAAAAAGCAACTTGGAAAGCCAAGGGGGATGGGGAGGGGAGAGCAAGGGCAGATGAGAAGAAAGCACAATAAACATGGCTCAAGCTCCCAGTCCACTTCAATCAAAGCTGTCTTCATTTGACAAAGTGGTTCTAAGTATTCCAACAGGACATAAGTATTCTTACTATTTTTCAGGGCACTGGAAAATTCTGGGCCACCTTTGTCCTTGAACAATGGGAAAACATCTGGTTGAGGAAGTTGGTTGGTGGTCAACAGAGCTTTTTGTAGTTTGATCCTTCCTTCCAAGAGCTGGTCCCACAGTGCTGAAAAGAAGAAAAGAGAATCCCATTCCTCAATAATAAAATATTCTGGGGGTGAGGTGGCAGGGGCGGGGAAGAACAGGAAACCACACCAGTCTCTAAGCACCACAGCTTTAGCAGTTTTATGCCATGGAAACAAATATTCTCTATTAGAGAAAATAAATTCAGTATCCATGACGCAAGTATTTGCTACAGCAGAGTGGGAATGCTAAAACCCAAGGAGAGGAGAAAACACTCTTCTCTTCAATCTTCCCCAGTTGCAGGAAGTACTAGAGCAGAACCAGCTAAGCAGATCAGTGCAGAAATGGCTGGCTAAGCATACAGGAATAGGGCTTTAGGCTTCTGGGTAAGTGGGGCATGTCACAAACTAATTGAAAGGACACAGGAGATAGAGAATAGCCAAAAACAAACAAATGAAAAGTAGACCAAATGCAGATACTTTGAAAAACAGGCAATCAGCAAAACCATGTACAAACCTATCTGGTTCTTCACGGCTCTTCCTTTCTCCACTTCCTCAGAAACTTTGACACTAGAGAAGGTCATCACCACACCATCATCCTCACTGTTTCTATCTCCAGCCCTGTCTTCCTCACTCTCGCCTTGGGAGTCTTCCGCGTCATCCCCTTCTTCCATGCCACTCTCTTCGTCTTCCTCCTCCTCACTGCTCCCAAGGTCATCCATTCCCTTGGTAAATTTCTCAAAGTCACTGATACTCTGGACACTGAAGCCCGGTGTTTTTGCAGAGTGGCTTCTGCTCTTCTTGCTCTCCCTGTGATCACCACACTCCTGTTCCTCAGCAGCACCCAGGTCATCCTCATCATATTCCTCCAGACCCAGTCCCTCCGAATCTTCATCTCCAGACCCTTCCTCATCAGATATTTCCTCATCTACAAAGAAGAGAGGGAAGAAAGAGAAAAATGGGTATTACCTGGAGAAAATACCAAGCCATAGACTTCATTTCAACTAAAGCACTGTGGCATCAGGGGGAAAATCTCTTACTGCACTCAATTCAACAATATATTTATTACACATCTACAATCTCCAAAATGCTAAGGGAGAAGCAAAGATGAATAGAACACGGGTCCTACCCTAACAAAAGGAGCCAGTGGGAAAGACAGACTCACAACATTACAACTCAAGGAAGAATCAGAAGTGCTTTGACAAAATTTCAATAACCCAGAAGAGTGAGAAATTTTAACTGTGGGGCAAGTGAATTTAAGCTAAGCTCTAAGGAAGAGCTAGCATTTGCTCTGGCCCTTGAAGAACAGTAAGATTTCAACTGGTGTTAGAGAATTACCAGTTTTCCCAAACCTGATCTGAAAAAATGTACAATCTATCACATCCGTGTGCCCTATTTACTAAATACTTATTAAGCACTCATTATGAGCCAGGGGCTAAGGAAAGGCAAATAGAATTTAATACTTGCTGGGAGGAGTTCATGGTCTGGTGGGAGTGGTAGATATGCATGCCAATAATTATATTACAAGGTCATTAGTACACAGTGTATGGAGATGGAACCACCTAACTCTCCTGGAAAGGTGGGGGATGGTATCATGTGGAGAAGGAGACATTATAATTTTACTTATGAAGCATAAGGCAACAGCTCATAGACAATGAAGGGAAAACGCACTGGAGTGCAGGATGCACAAGGAAGTGATGGGAGATGAGACTAATCAGGAAGGGTCTCGTCTTTCATGAGGACTCTGAACTTGATCCTATAGTAGACAGAGTGCTAGTTAAGGCTCTTTGTTTGACTTATGCTTAGAGTAACATCTGATATGTAGAGGCTTTTACAGTTATCCAGTCTGTTCCATGGTAGAACATAAAAGCCCCATGTGTTTCAAGTATGATTCTAAGATAGAGGGACCAGTTTCCAAAAACTTTCTTCAATAAAATAAAGATTTTAGGAAAGCGTGACAGGTCTTCAGCGCTTCTTTAAAAAGGTATATATAAACTTAAGACACAAAGCTGCCAAAAATATAAATACAAAAACTAAGTGCCAAAACAGTAAACAGAAATTATTATTTAAATTCTTTGAATGTATGCCATTTCTCAGATTAAGAAACATTCATACAGAGTTTACTAGAGTGTACATCTTGGAGTCAGACAGCCTTCACTTGAATCATGTTTCTTCCACTTACTAACTATATGACCTTGAGCAAACTTATGTAACCAATTTGCCCCTCAATTTCCTTATCTGTAAAATGGGGCTAAGTAGTAATAACTTCCTGCGCAATTGGGAGGATTAAATTAGGTGACACATGTAGTGATAATGGTGATAATTTTTTGTAAAAATCTAATTCCAGGTAATTTTATAATTTTTTTTTTGAGGACTTACTGTGTCCCAGGCTCTTAGAACTTAAATTATAGAGCTAAACTCAGTGCCTGACGCATGGTAAGAACTCAAATATTATCATATTTGTCTCATGATTGGTCCCTTTATCAGTCTCTAGGCAAAGAATATGAAATGAGCTTATCAGGAGCTCCCAGAACTACATCAAGGACTAAATCATAGATATCATAACCTAAATGATAGTTCCTTTTATATTATCTGTGGATTCTCAACATGACACCCCTGACCTTTCTAAAGGAAAACAAATGACATTCTCCCAATAATCACCATATCTAGCCCCTTCTTCCACTCTGAGAAATTTACAATTCTTTAAAACTATAAGCGCACAGACTCCTAACTCTTTTGCAGGGAAGAGAAGGATTATGTGATTTTTTAGAATGGCAAAAAATGAGTTTCACAAATAACTAATATCACACAGTGCTTCAATGCAAGTCCTGGAAAACCAAAGGTCAGGGGTCACAATTCAAGGGTAACATGTTCATCAGACACAATGGTTTTTCAGCTCATAACCCTCTCCAGTAGCCAAAATGCACTGCCTTCTCTGTCACTCCATTGTAGGGTGAGCCATTAGTCCGAACATAAGGAGTATAGCAACTTAATCACTCTGGGCTTTAGATTCCTTATGAAGTGAAATGAAGTAACCTCTAAGACCCTTTCTACTAAAAAATCAATGGTCTCTCCTAAGATAACAGATAGGGGTGCCTGACCAACATGGACAAACCCCGTCTCTACTAAAAATACAAAATTAGCCGGGCGTGGTGGTGCATGCCTGTAATCCCATCTACTCGGGAGGCTGAGGCAGGAGCCTCGCTTGAACTCCAGAGGTGGAGGTTGCGGTGAGCCGAGATGGCGCCATCACACTCCAGCCTGGGCAACAAGAGCTAAACTCTGTCTCAAAAAAAAGATCCGCAGACTACTCTTGCAAAGATCATGGGGGGTGACCGGAGGATTTTAACCCTGAAAAAATTAGGGAAGAGAAGAGTTCCATTCAAAAATGTCTACTCACCAGACGATCCTGGCAGAGTCTGCTCCCAATGGTCTTCATTCCATGCTTTTCTAGAGGTGGTTTTGCCGCAATACCTTCTGTCTGTGTCCAAGAGGGAGGCTGATGCCAGTTTTCTAATGCTACCCACTACTAGGAAATCACCTTCCCCATCTTCCCCTTCATCAAACCTGTCAATCACCCTGGCAGCAGTGGCTGTCGGGGGAGAGGGAAAAGTAAACAGAATCTCCAGGTTAGCAGAAACTTTAACGGGAACCCTGGTCGACCCATTTATCTCATAGTTGAACGTCCTTTACAAAATCCCCACCAACTTCCAGGAATAGGAAATTCATTCTCTCCCAAAGTAGAACACTGTCTTACTGCTGTTTCTAAACAGAAAGTTGACTCCCGGCATCTACTAGTGGGATCTATTTCTATGACTTGGATCCTATCAAACTAGTTGAATTCCTCTTCAATGTGTGACAGTCGCTCCAATATCTTAAATCAGTCATCACGTTCTCCCCTCACTCTGTCCCATTCTTTGGGGAGTTTTCTTTGCTTATTCTGGCTAAACAGTCCCGGGTTTCTTCAACTGATCTTCCTAAGATACGGTTCAGCACTCGCATTTATCCCTCCTTATTATCCCTTTCTCACACTTCTGACTCAAGTCTAAAGCGGGATTACTCCCAGCTAGACTCTGAACATCAGCTTACAGAACAGGAGTCTCAGTCGTCAGCCACTGAACAAGTGTCTTGAGACTTCAAGAGACTTAAACAGCACCAGAAAATCCTTCCATCAGTCTCCAACTTAGTTTTGAAGGGCAACCTGAATTAAAAACATGCGACTAACTCCCCCTTTCTAACGCAATACCAGAAAGGGCATCCTCAAAGCTAACTTCCAACTTGCTAGCAGACTCTCTGGCTCCCTCCAACAGGCCTGGAGCAAGTAAACCTGAAGACCAGCTCCTCTCGGCCTGAGCCCTCGATCTGTTCCGCCCATCGAGCCGAGCACCAAGTTTCGAGGGCGTGTGAAAAGAAGCCGAAGCCCTCCTCCCGAGGCCGGGACCACCCTCGCGGGAGGCGACGTTCCTCTGCGCCAAGCGAAGGAGCGCAGGCCCGGCGGCCTCGCGCACGCCCCTCCCACGCCGCCCCCGAGCCCCACAGGGCCTGGCCCACCACTCCGCACGTGGCCTGCCCCAGTCCGGCCTCACCTTCCTCGGGGTCCGCTTCAGGGTCCGCCTCGCTTGGTCGCGGGTTCAACAACTGTTCCAGTTGCAGCGCCAGGGGCTGCGGCCCCGCCATCGTCACCAGCTCCCGGTCCACTCCGCTTCGCGCACGTAAATGTGCGGCCCAACCCCCGGCTCCGAAGCTCCTTCCCTGCCGGATCCTCTCGCCTTGATCCGATTCCCCTACTCCGCCAGAGACCGCGCGGAGGCCACCCTACAGCTCTGGACCGGCAACTTCCGGGAGGCGCGCGGGAGGGGGCGGGGCCTGCGCGTCACTGCGGGCGTTGCTAGCATGAAGGCGGAAGCGCGCAGAAGGTTGAAGGGATTGGAGCCGTGCGGGCGCGTGTGCGCGTGCGCGGGAAGGGGCGGTGCGGAAGCGCGCCAAGGCACGTGACCGCTTCTGTCGCTGAGATGCGATTGCGATGCGCGCGGCCAGTGTCCCCTTGTACAAAATATGCCTCGAGATTTGTGCGAGATTCGCTTAGGAATAAAGCATAGCGTAGCCGTGGCCCACGGTGGCTGATTTGGGAAGGAGGAGGGAGTAGGGCTTAAGCTGCTCGAATCGCGGGTGCGCACTCGGGCACGCAGAGACTGGGACCCAAAACAGGTTTGTCATTTCGCAATTTAGAGTAGTCTGAGGCCGGGCACACGCCTCCCGCCCTTCAGCGGCCAGGATTTGGGAATCCTATGTCAGGGATATGCACGCGTAAGTGTGTGGCGGACTGCTGGCGTCTTTCTTAATGGGAATACTTAGGAATCGCTGTGGCTAAAGATAGTTTCAGTAGCGTCTCTAAGTACCCTTGCCTGAGCAAGGGAAAGGGGCTGGGGTGTGGATTACTCCACTGCATACCCCTCGGTATTGATTATCTTTGCTGTTCAGAGATGAGGGCATGCTCAGGCACCTTAAGCAGGTGCACAAATGCAGAAAAATACAGGTCTACCGTTAGAGGGACAGACTCAAAATATAAAGACTTAATAGTATAAATGTAATTGCACCCCGCACACGGAAAGACACAATCGCTTTACATCCTCTTTCCTTCATCAAGCATTCCCTGACTGCCCACTATGTGGCAGGCACTGCTAGATAAGATACAAGATAAGTAAGTTGGATTCTCCCCCCCACGGTAATCAGCCTAGGAGGGTAGACAAACATGTAAACAGAAACTGCAATAAGGGATGATAAGTGTGACTACAAAGTGGTCTATTCTTATGGTATCTGTTGGAGGTTGCCTGTACAGACCTAGACCCCTCTAAACAGAATCTGCCTCAAAAGGATCCAGAAAAGAGATGTTAGTGGTGCACTGTGGCAGTGCCCCTTGGGTACAGCCCGGGCCAGTTGGATCCCACAGCTGAACAACTGGGGAACCCTCAGCTCTCTACTGTCTCCCATGAAAACCAAGGGAAGAGAGGATCTCACTTTCACAATCTTCATATGTCCTCAGGGCCAAGAGCAATAAGAGGACACCACTTTAGTGGAGCCTGTTCCATGTCCCTGTAAAGTGGCCCTTGAAGAATGAAGACAACCAGGGCTGCAGAGGGGAAGGAGAACCTGTCTGAGGGTAAACCCCCTCAGACATGGAAGGAAAAGAATGCCAGGCTAGGCAGGGCACTTAGGAGAAGAAAACGGCTTTTTACCATCCATAAGAGAGCTTAGCCTAAGAGAACAGTTTTTCGTTTATCCTCTATAATTGCAGTCTTGTGCCTGTGTCCGGGCCTCCCAAGCAAAAGTGTGTTCCTTGCTCCTTGACAAGGTGCCATGGGGCTTCAAAGGACAAAAATGTTTCTCCCACCCCACATTTAAGAAACTACCTCCTGCAATCCTATCCCCTTGCTATGTTGGGTACTTACAATGCTTAGAAACCTGGCCTTTGAGGTGAAGAGAAGGAAGAAAAGAGAAAGGGAGGTGAGTCACTGCAGAGACCACCTCTAAGCTGTCATGCAAACAGGACACTGCTGATCAATTTGGGGGCTGTGCTGGGCAAACACTCAGCAGAAAATGCCATAGACCTGTTTACTTACTCTCCCTTCTCTGTCCTGGTCCCTACTGACTTGGGAAGCCATTTTAGCAAGGAATCAAGACCGTTCTACTGTCACACACATCCCAGGGCCCCCCAAAATGTTTGCCTGACCTTATACTGAAGGTAGAAAGAGGACTCCAGGAGTGGAGGGAAGAGGAAGTAATTCTAGGAATTAAGATGCAACTGAGAGTAGTTGAGGCAAGGGACAGGGGAGCAAATTCTCAAATACTCCCTCTGGGGGCCTCTCCCTACCTGCATTCCAGTGTCTTGAGATGGTGGGGGAAGGGCTTATTGATGGGGTAGGGATGGAGATGGAGAGTGGACTGTGGCGAGGAGTTTCAACCTCTGACTGATGTAGAGATGAGAGCAGATGAGAGGAACAGGGAGAGGAGAATAAGGGTGAGCAGTTCCCTAACAGAATGGCCTTCTCCAGAGAAGGCGGAGGGGCGCCCAGTCCACAATCCCTCTCCCTGCCCTCCAAGGGCTGCAAAGTGGCAGGCGATTAGGCACAGCAGAGGATGGGCAAGGGGTGACACTTTCCAATTGTCCCAAACAACTGTCTGCTCACTTGACAAGGAGTTTCAAGAGTTTGGGAAAACCAAGTTCCCACTTGCCTCTCTTCAGATGCTGTCCACCCTCAGGTCCCAGCCCTGGCAATGCCTATCCTGGCTCTCCACAGGTAATACTTCCCCAAGTGCCTCACCTAGAGCAGCTTACCAGCGGCAGCCAGCCCAGAGAAGTTGGGTGGGTGAGCTTCAGCTCCCTCGCCAGAGCAGATGGTGGCTCCCTGCTGCTGGAACCCTGAAGGCAGGTGGCGAGAGGCACAGAGGTGGTGGCTTTAAGATGGCCACAGGGAGAAACCAGGCTGCCCTCCCAGGCGAGAGGGGACTGCAGTGGCACTTCCCTCCTGCTGCGCCTCCTGCGGGGGCTCCGCCTAGGTATGGTGCCGCACGTCCCCGCACCTCGGGGCCAGAGGTGGGCGGCACAGCACTGATGGGAAGGAGAACAGGCCCTGACATTTCCAGGCCTCCTCCTTGGGGCCTTCGGCTCCAAATTTGACTGCTGAGCGTTGCCACCTGTTCGGGTTTTCGCCAGGATTCTGAATCCCGCGACAAGGGGAGAGACTGCGCCACAACCACGTTGTTAGAAGAATCGAATCCACATCGTGTGCCCAACTCGAAAACGCTTCTTATCAAATACCCCGATTCCACAATAAAGCTGCTAAATAATTCAGCAGCCTTGATAGGAAAATGCAGCTTCCCAGTGAGCGCAGTTCATTTAAATGAATGTCTTTAAAGGGGGCTAGGGAGTAGAGGCTATAATGAATAAGTTAGCTAGGATTTAATGTGTATAAATGCTAAAAAGGTAAAAACAAGCCGATCCAGTGATTGCACATAAAGCAAATAAAGAAATGTGCTGCATGCAGAGGCTGGGAGTTTCAAAAGTCTCCTCTGTATTTCATACATTTTTATTTCTGAAAGAACACTGCCAGATTCCTCCCGGATAGCCTCCTCCCCCATTAGATAAGCCATCATATGGATGCAGTGAAATATTGCTTATTTTAAAGCCTTCTCTGCAGGAAAGATAAGCTTGGCTGTGTCTTAACAAAATTTGAAAACAGCACTGGAAATTATATACCATTTAATGTCAAACCTTTGACTTTTTAAATAAGGAAATAAATAATCCAGAGTGAAATCTAGGTGATATGGAAAAGAAATCCTGGAACTCTAATAGCATCTGATACTGAAACACACACATCCACAAGAATATTTCATAGTAGATAAAATATTCAAATTTCTTCCAAGTCTAATGAAGGACTGGAAAGAATCAAGCTACTTTTAGAACCTTTTGAGTTGAAATTTGATTTTGATATTAGTTATTTTTGTTCATCTTTCAGAGAAACTTAATATGTATCTTGTGCCAGGCAAAATAGTTTTCCTTCTGGGGAACTTCAAAGGTAACAAATACTATAAAACAACAATTTCATATCAGTTCTGTGAAAGGGATTAAAGTATTTCATTTCTAGCTGTACTATACATTCATTTTACATTATCTTTCAAACCACCAAATCAGAAAGCCTTTACATTATCTTTCAAACTACCAAATTAGAAAGCCGGATTATCTATAGGAAATGAATTGAAACTGAAAAGGACCACCTCTAACTATGTATTACAAGTATCTGATACAAGCCCAGTTTTGCATGTGCAGGGAGAGTGAAAGAGGGAATGCCTTGGATCTTATGCCTAATCACAGACCTGGACCACTCATTTTTTAGCCATGGATTTGATTTCTATTTCAAATTCTATATTAACTTATCAGCAAACATCTCTTCAACGGTATCAGTTAAATCCACAGGATGTAAATCTGTAGCTAATAACAGCAGGAAGCCACAGAGAAAAGCTTGGCTGGCATTAGCAAAAGGTTTCAGCCACAGCCAAGGCAAAAACAGATATATCATCCCAATCCTGCCTCTCTTTTCCACCTGGCTTCTGAGGACCCATTCAGCTCCCCATCAGGGTTCCCCTTTGAAAACATCAAATAACACACCAATTATCTAAACATCAGATTTTCTATTTTTATTAAAAACTCACAAACTTATTCAACATGTTTTCTTTCATACAGTGAATGGTCTAATATGCACTGGAGGTCACACAAGCTTAGGTTTATTAGAACAATAAAAGACATATGAGAAATTTAATATATAAAGAAAAAGTAGCAGCTGTTGACTGCATATTTGACCATAAAATTTAAATATTTTGGACTTTTATTTTAAAGACACAAAAATAAAACCTGTGTGGGTCTATATAAGTCATATTAACAATTCCATGAATGTTCAACAGGACAAAAAATTAGCAAAGATTTTTTTTTTAAATCTTGTAACACTTTTTTTTTTTTTTTTTTTTTAACACTTTCTCAGGTTGCTGGTGCCAGGCACCTTTACAGTATTTGTGCTATAATTATTCTATTTGGCAACTGTCTGAATAGCATGTTTTCTCTTTGCCTCGTGTAAACAACACCTTTTTACATACTAGCACAGTGAGCCGAAAGCCCTGCAAATCTGTCAGAACATCTACAGGAAAAGAAAAGGAACAATTTTGGTTGATTGCTCAAAACATTTTGTTTTCGAACAAGAGGTTTCAAAACAGGATATATTAGTAAAACACTGAACTCCTGAATTTAACATTATACGTAAACAGTTGACTGTTTTTAGTTCAATAGTCTTTTTTTTTTTTTAACTTTTTGTGTGTGAAGGTAGAATACTTTTCTTGTACAGCTGATGTTCAAGTCATTTTACTGAGCGGTCTGGCTGGAGACCATCTTACCGAGTGTGTCCGTGTACGTGTGTATGTGTGTATGTGTAGTTTTGCGAAGGTAGAAGAGTTGATACGGAGGGCTTTACATTTAGAATTTTGCAATTTTGGCAAAAACAAAAACCAAAAATCCAGATAGACAAAAAATATATATATAGTCCCACCTGATGCACGGCAGGTCGGCGTTTCTGAAGCTATAAGAGTTTTTTGTCGCTGTTGTTGAACTCTGAGACGACACTAATAAGGGATATCCCAGAGCTAGAACCCTCCTGGCTGGCCCGGGAGCGCCCTGGGCCGCTTCACTTCCTTCACCTGGCTGTGCTCACGGCCTCCCTCCCCACGGCTCCTGGCATCGCCAATGGCCGTGTGCACCCGCGGCTGCCCTGGACGTCTTTTCGCCGCCCGCCTGCCAGGCGCACACGCCCGCGGGGTCTGTCTACGGATCCGGGTCCAGGTGGGAGTTGGGGAGATGTCTGCGTTTCCTTTGGGGAGCCCCAGTTCTGCACGTCGACAGCCAGTGCGCGGATCCCAGTCCCACCTCGAGGCCGATTTGGATCCTATTTCGTGTCCCCCTTTTCCATCCGGTCTCCCCAGAAGGAGAATGGTTCTCGAGGCTGGAGGAAGGGGGTGGGGACTTGCTTTTTATGTTTTTTTTTCCTATTTTTCTTAAATAAAGGTTCATTTCTGTACAACCACGAACTCCGCAGACCGTGCGAGACCCCGCTACCACACGGCCGCCTCGTTCATTTCGGGGGGGTGGGACAGGTGGTTTCCGTAGCTCGCCCCACCGTTGACCGACAGCGACGAGAAGGGCGGGCTGGGTCCGAAGACCTCGGCCGACATGGAGTGCAGAGGCCCGGGCAGGCTGGGCTCGGGGCTGGGCGAGTCCCCGGGTGGGTGCGCCAGGATGTCGGTAAACCGCTGCGCCTCGCTCGACGGGTGGTGGCCCGGCAGCGGGTGCTCCAGGCCACCCAGGGGCGTCCCGGACGGCCCAGATGACGGCACGAAGGGTAGGTCCACTGGTGTCTGGGCCTGCGAGGACGGGGGGCCTTGCGGGAAGAAGTCGTAGTTGCCCCCGGGCCCGTAGTACTCGCTCTGGTAATCTGCGGAGCGGCGGGGAGGGCGCAGGACGTCAGGGCCCGGCCGGGGGCCGGCGGGACCGAAAGGGAGGGAAGACGCGACCTCGGCGGGCTGAGGAAGGCCACGCGGGGAACTCGCGGATCGCGGGGAGCCCTCGCGGGCCTGGGTGCAGGGAGGAGGCTGGGCGCAAGCCCGGGAGCTGCCCCTTACCAGCCACCCCCGTTATTCAGGGCCGTGAATTGGGCCCTCGGTCTCGCCGCCTCCCCTTGATTTACTCCCAGCCTTCTCCCTACTCGCCCCAAGTCTCCAGTGGCTTACAGAGAGCGAGGCGTGCCCCCCCGCGCTGCCACCCGCTTCCAACGAAGCCCGCCCCGACCTGGCCGCGCCCCGCCATTCGGCGCGCACCCACCTCCGTAGAAGGAGAAGGGACCGTTGGGGATGAGCTCGCCCGGCTCCAGGCGGTCCACCAGCGGCCGCATCCGGCGCGGACTGCGGAAGAAGGCGTGGCGCCGGGCGCCCAGGGCGCTCAGCTGCTTCATCCTCCGCTCCTTGGAGCGCCGGTTCTGGAACCAGACCTGCAGCACATGGCGGCGGGGTGAGGCCACCGAGACTCCACCCCCGACCCCGGGGTGCTCCGGGCCTAGCCAGCACCCCTCCACCGCCCGGCTAGCCGACACCGCGCGCGCGCGCTTGTGTGTGTGTGTAGGGTAGTGGTGACGGTGCGATCTCTGACTAGGACCACTCAGGGCGGACCCTGAGCCAATGGTGAGCAGGAATCCCACAGGAGGACCTGAACAGGCCGCTGTGTCTGGAGGGGGACAGTTGTGGTATAGCTGGAGTTTTTCTAACAGTCACACTATCACAGTTACCGCTTCTCTGGGGCTGTACACACATAGAGACTACGCCTCTCCAAAATAATGTCAGACACACACCGCGTTTCCATTTCACGGTCTCTTGCAGCAACCCTCCCCCCAACCATGACAGAGACACAGAAGCAGCCTATGATACCAAAACCTACAATCTCCTTTTCACACCCATGTACAATCTCACAGTGCCAAACATACTTATCCACAGCCTCTTGCCAATAGTGACACAGACACACGACTTCTCATTCATGTACACAGGTTCTCACAGTCTCCTGTAGGCCTCAGGGCCTTCCGTGTTGCACACATGTGCACATGCACAGCCAGCCTCCCAGGCAGGTACATCCACCCACAGCCACGCAGGGCATCAGGCCCGGTGAACCGGACACCTGGCACTGAGCCAGAGACTCCCCCTGGCCTGGAGCTTCAGCAGTCTCACCTCCTTTCCGCCCACAGGCCCAGCTGCCTCCAGGTAGGCTCCCATCCCCAAATTTCACTCCAACCCGCTGGAAGCAGAGCTGACTCCCGGCGGAACCACCTCTCTTTGGAGGGGAAGTCCCTGATCTGGGGCTTGTCTAATTGGAGCAAGCGATCACAAAGTTGGAGTTGCAGACTTAGGAAGAGTTCACTTTGTGCAGAAGGCAGAGGGACTGATTGACTCTGGGGGACACTGAGACTTCTCTGACCCTTCCGAACCCGAGGTGGGGTGGGGTATGTGCAGAAAGAGGGCTCCCCACTCTCTCCAGAGTGTTCAACAGTTCTCCTCCTCCAGCCTCTGGCTGAACTCCCGTCCCTCCCCCTCCACTGCCACGATCACCTCTGTTGGGCTGGGAAGAGGACTTTCTAGATGCTCGAAGGCATCAGGCATTTCATAGGTCCCGCAGGCTCGGGATGTGTCTAGGCACCCCACCTCTGGACTCCATCTCTCACTTCTCTCTGGATTCTGGGCTCTCCCGGCTCGGCCTGGGTGCCCAAAGTGGCAGTGTGGGCCTCTGTGGGATGGAGAGGCGCGCCGGGGCCTGACCTGAATGACGCGCATGTTGAGGCCGGTCTCCTGCGCCAGCTGCTCGCGGATGTGGCGGGTGGGCTTGGGTGTAGCAGCGAAGGCGGCCTTCAGCGTCTCCAGCTGCTTGGCTTTGATGGTGGTGCGCGGTCCCCGCCGCTTGGCGCCCAGGTTCTGGTCGTCATTCTCGTTGCTACCCCCTTCCTTGTCCGACACGTTGGCGCTCTCCGAGTCCTTGGCGTCGTCCTGCGACGGGTCTTGGGAATCCGGAGACAAACTGGGGTCACTGCCCGTGGTGGCTAAGAGGGAAAGGACAGATGAGCCGGGGCCTTGGCGAGCCTTCCTCCCCCAGGACCCGCTTGCACCTAGCCAGCCAGGAATTGGGGCCTCACCCGAGTGAAGGCTGTTCTCTTTGGCAACACTGCTGTTACTTAGGTAATCCTCTTTGCAGACGAACTTATTCTCGTCGATGATGTAGAGTTCCTCGCCAGTGGAGAGCTGCTTGTTACACATCATGCAGGTGAAGCAGTTCAGGTGAAACACTTTGCTCCGCGCTCTCCGCACCAGGTCGCTAGGGGAGATGCCCTGCGCGCAGCCTGCGCATTTGGTACCGAAACACCTGCGGGGGGTGGGGGTGGGGGCGGGGGCGGGGATGGGTCAGCCAGGGGCAAGGGACAGGCGGAGAGAAAGATGACAGCGAGAAAGAGGGAAGATGTAAAAAGTGGAGGAAGTAGGAGAGGAGGAATGGAGCACAGAAAGAAGGGAAGAGAGAGATAAAGAGAGGCAGAATTCCGGTTAAGCAGGTGAGGAGGCAGCAGGAGAGAGAGCGCGGCACCAGGGAAGAGTCAGGGAGGAGATACACGCGGTTAGAGCCAGGGGCCCAAGCTACCCCCCAAGCCCCAGCCTCACTCCCAGCGTTATCCCAGAGGAAAGATGCATCGTCTAAAGAAGGTGGCAAGGCAGTGACCTGTGTGGGCGGGGGGAACAGGGGCACTTATTTTCCGATTAGATTCAGAAAAGTCGAATTACAATTAGAACTCTATACAAACGTGCGCGGAGCGCCGCTTTTCTCTCCTTCATCGCAAAAGGACCCGCACATAGGCGTGGGGTTGGCGATGTCTAGCCCCGCTGTTGGTAAACAAACATAGCCGCGGAGAGCCCCCCCCACACCCCGTAGCCTTAGCTTGGCCGCCGCCACGCTCTTGCCTAAAGCGGGACAGGTTGGCAAAAGCGGGAGCTGCGGGAGCTGGCTCTGGGCGCTCTGCCGCGGGTTGTGGAAGCCGGGCTCAGGGACCCACTGGCAGCGGGTACGAGTACGGTTTGCCACCCTCCCGCTATGATCCAGTCCTTGAGGAAAACCGGGCAGCCCGCGGAGGCTCAGAGGCTCAGCCTGCGCGTTCTCCCGAAATACCAGCGAGCACGGAGCTTTGCTTCATGGTTCCACGCAACCCAACCCCAGCCACGAGTCCTGGAGCGGCACTGGGGACAGCGCGTCTTGGCCCTCTGAGTGGCTTTGAATCCCTCTTCCTCCTGCTCCCTGGTTTGAACTATGACCACAAACTCAGAAAAGCAGAGACCAAGTCAGCCGAGTAAATTGCGATATTTCACATCCGTAGGGTGGAATTACAATTCGCATTTGTGCCCGTTCTTCTCTGTTGACTTGTGTGTTTGTGTGAATGGAGCGGCAAAATTGTGAGTGTACGATAATATAATTAAAATGCTAAACGAATAAGTGGGGTAGGGAGAAGTCTCCCCACCAGCAAGCTGGAGGTCTCGGCTTTCCCCCAGGTTTCATCAAGGAGGTTGCTGGCTGTGGCTGGCAGTTTCCTAGGAGGACTACTGAGCGGAGCCCGTGGGAGTCGGAGTCGCCTGGGGCTGAAGCCGAACCACCAGACAACTTCGGCAGCCAGGGAAGCAGGAAAAAGCTCCGGGCACTTCGCAGGCTACAGTGCAGCTGTTTGTCCAGGTCTGCACTCGGAGGCATGTCCGGGTTTGGGGAAGACCCCCGGGCGTGCAGGATCGGCTTTAAGGCCGAGTTCTTTCCTGCCGCTGACAGGGCAGTTGGCCCAGACACTCTACGCAAAAGGCTCGGAGCTTCCCGCCAAGACCGCTCGGGGTCGGAAAAGGTAGTGGCTGGGAGGGAGCCTGGGCTCTGCCTGGAGGGCAAACAACCCCGAAGGCCTGGAGAATGCAGTTGCTGCAGAGCTTGGCTCCGGGAAAGACAGCAGTCCGGGCTACAACGCCCGAGGCTGCCCTGTCTCTTCCAAGCTTGAAGGGGCTTCTGGGCCGAGTCAGGCTCAGACCCTTTCTTCCCAGGCACATGCAGCCAAACCCAGACCCATAGTTTCCAGGATGCAAGCAGGGCCGCGTCCCGGGCTCCCAGCGCGCCAGCTGGCGGAGAGGCGGGCGCTCGCGGGACTTGGCTGCCCTCTCTAGAAGCAGTTCCTAACTGGGCAGCGAGGCCACGCTAACCTCTGATCCGAAGCTGGCCGGGAAGGGCCCGCGGGGAGGTAGCAGCAGAGGCGTGGGAGGAAAGTACTCACCGGAAGAAGTCGTTCTTGCAGTACAGTTTGCCTTCCCTGGAGAAGCACTTCTCGGTCAGGTTGCATTTACATTCACAGCACTGGACGCACTTGACGTGCCAGGCCCTGTCCAGCACGTTCAAGAGAAAGCGGTCCAGGATGGGCCTTTTGCAGCCGGCACAGTGAACCATGGTCTTTGGTTTGGTCTGATGAGGCCCAGAGAGAGAGAGGGGCAAAGTAGAGCCCAGGGGATGACTCCTGAAGACAACCGGCACGAGCTCCCCAGTCTCTCCAAAAAGAGGACACACACTCGGCCGTGCAAGCCAAAACTCGCACCAGGAAATCAAAGTAGGGTGGAGGAAACGAGGCTGATCGGGGCCTGGG
Source organism: Pan paniscus (assembly GCF_029289425.2). Lineage (NCBI taxonomy): Eukaryota > Metazoa > Chordata > Mammalia > Primates > Hominidae > Pan > Pan paniscus. The sequence continues at coordinate 27,819,345 of NC_073268.2, forward strand.
GGGTGTCTCAGTGAAGTGTGCAGCCGGGGAGTCCTGGGGCCCCGGGCTGGAGCGGCGCCGCCTGAGCTCCCGGGGCGAGGAAAAGAAGTCTCAGGCGGGAGAGAATGCGACCCTTCTGCTCAGAGCCCGCGGAGGAGTGAAGGTCAGCGAGAACGGCGGCGGGAACGGAAATAAATAAATAAAAACGGAGAAGAAGAAGAAGACGACTTGCCGAGCTCGGGTTGCAAGGAAAGCGCCGCTGAGTTCTCCGGCGCTTGAGGTAGAGCTGTCAGAAGTCAAAGTGCATCTGCTTTTGTCGGGGTATGAGGGCGAGTGTGTGCGTGCCAGGCTGCCCACCACTGGGATTTCCCCCCTCTTTTTTTTAAAAAAGGGAAGGAAAGAACAAAAGGAGCAGAGAAGCTTTGGATCCTAAACTGCCGGCATCGCGCCGCGGGTCTGGACGCGCCGAGCGCCCGCCCTGGGCCTGGGGGAGGGGGCGAGGGCCGACCGCGGGAGAAGGGAAAGAGGGGAGGGTAGGAGGAAGATCTTGGTGTTGATTGCTGTTGTTGCTTAGGTTTCCCCGCTTTTGGAGAAGTGTTTGTGTCAATCGAAAACAGAGAGGGACAACTCCGTGCGGAGGCAGCCAGGCGCACTCGCTCCTTCCCTACCGCCCCAGCCCAGTCACCTCGGCCCTTGGCCTGCCTGGCGGCCTCCGTGTCCTCAGGGCGACCCTCCCTGCGCCCGGGCTCCTTCGGGAGGCACTACGGGCTGGCTTCTCACCGCGCCTGGCCGTGCATCGTGGCTCCAGTCACAACTCGCGGCCGCCTGGGCGCACAGCCCCGCATCGCTCGGCCCACGCTCTGTCTGCCTCCGTCTAACCCCACAGTCGCTCGACTTTCTCTCCTTTTCCTTTTCCCCTTCTTTTTTTCGTTGTGGTGGCAAATCTGGGTTTCCTTTCTAGCCTCCTTCCTTTTTTTGTGTGTGTTTCTTTTGCAGCGGGAGGAGTCGGGGAGGAGGGGGGCAGCTTGGAGAGCTTAAAAAAAAATGTCCTGGCGCAGCGGCTACAGTAGGCCGGCGGCTGGAACGGCTCGGCGCGGACCGCCGCTGTCGCCGCCCGGGCCGCGGCTCGTTGCTGGCCCTCCCCGGGCGCGTCCCTCAGTCCCTGGTCTCCTGGCCCAGTCGCCGCCCCGGTGCGTCTCTCCCCAGCTCCGGCGGCTCGGTCACTGCTCCTGGCTGTTGGCTGAGCTCTGGAAGCCCCCTCGCCTTAATGCAGCGCCCGCCGACGTCACTGCGGCCTGCGACCAATCAGCGCCTCGCGGTCCCTCTCTAAACCATTCTGCATCCCCCGGCCCGGGAGAGTGCGGGGAGACCGCGTTTAGAGGATCAGTGGCGGCGGCACCCGCGGCCCCGCGCGGCGCGGACGGCGGGCAGCACCGTGCCTGGGCCCCCTCCTGCTCCGGTAAGGCGTGGGTTTCGATGGGAGGCACAGAGAGAGAGAGCGGGAATAGGCGCAGGCGGAGGCCAGAGTTCTGCTGTAGAGTGGGGGTAGTCCAAGACCGAGCCTTGTGGAAGGTTGGGGTGCAGCCGGGTCCGGAATCCCAGGCGGCTCCCCTGCACTGCTGGGCTTTGCAATTCAGCGGCTGTTGCCATTGTCCCCCCGTACTTTCTTGACCTGGAAGTTTGTCCCAAGCGCAGCGCACATCTTTGGAAGGGGAGGGGGCTCTTAGATGCAGAATCTCCCTCCTCCCGTCCCTCTCTCTGTGCCCCCTCCCCCAATCCATCCAAAGTCCACAGGGTCCGGGTCCTGGGCGAGCTGAGTGTCTGTCTCCCGCAGAGCACTCTCGCAAAGTTGATTCGGGCGGTTTCCTGATGGGGGCGGGGAGACCGGAGGCGCGGCGCCGGCGCGGGGGAAGGAGTGGACCGGGAAGCGCCTCGGGTGAGGAGTTGCAACCCTGGCGAGAAAGTTGTGAGAAAACTGTGATCCGGAGACACCTTTTACGTACAAAAACAAACGACTAGGCGGGAAACCGGGGGCTCCAGCGGCGGCTGGGGGTGGTGGTCGTGGCGTTGGGAAGAGGGAAGGAGGAGGGGGGTGCCGGGACGCCACGAAGAGGCTGCAGTAGATGGGCGTGCAGTGCATGGGCAGCGTGTGCCGGGATTCCAGTCCTCCCCTGTCCAGGCTTCGGGTTGGCACTGGCTTCCCCAGACAACAGCAAACCACACCCTCCATGGTTCACTCCTCAGGGAACCCGTAACTCCCTAATCCCGCTCTGGCTAGGAACTCGGGACCGCCGCCCCCAGGGGCCTATTTTCCCACACGTGGGGGACAGATCCTGGTCTAGAGTGCCTTCGCCTGGAAGAGTTACTGTAGTTTTTCGGAGCACTCAAGTCAAACCCTAAATTCCGTTTCGACCACACCTGTTCTGGGTGGGCTTAACCAGGATTTCTCCTGAAGTGGAGTCTGAAGGTGGTTGGGCTGGGCGGTCCCACTTTTGCTCCCCGTTTTTGTGCTTCGGGGGAGGGGGTGCTAGGAAGGCTCATTTGGCCCGAGCATGGAAGGCAGTGATGCTGGGCGTCCCTCCGGAGCTGGCTGGTATTGTGGAATTGGCATTTGGACCCCACTCGCAATGCGCAGACCAGACGGAAGCTGAAACGGGGGAAATGCTCGGGGAAGCGGAGTCGCAGTGAACCTGGGCTGGCAGGGAATCCCGCTGTGCAGATGGAATACACTCTTCGGACGAACGGGGAAGCTGCTTCAGAGAATCTGGCTTGCGCTCGGTGGAACCGTGGGGTTTTAGGGCTGTGCCAACGCCCCTTTGCTGACTCCGCCCGCACCGCCCAGCAACCTCAAGGCCCACAGGCAGCCCCCCGCCTTGCCGCCGGCGTCACCATGTCATGGAAACCGAAGCCGCGGAGACCCGCAGTGCGACTCGTTGGCGTTCTGCCCTGACCCCTGGGTGCCGGGACCCTAACGCCTTCTCCACACCTTCTTGCACATACACATGTGGGCTCCCCGCTGCGGGCCGGAGGAGCGTAGGGGACTAGTCAGCTCCGGCGCGCCGCCGGCCTCCGCCGGTCGCTCCCAGACCCCGACGCGGGGCAGGGCAGAGGCTGGAGAAGGCGGTTCTGCGATCTAGGGGGCGGGCTCCGCGGGCTCGGACTCGGCTTCGCGCTCCTCCTGCGGACCCGGCATTTCCCGGCGGAAGACGACCGGTACTCGGTAGGCTTCTGGCACCCCCGCAAGCGCCAAAAGCCGTGTGGCATGGGGTCCCCACTTCTTCCACCCGGACCCCCAGGCGCCTCCCAGCCTGCTGCGCTGCGTGAGGCCTGCGGGGAGGGGGCCAGTCCAGCCCTGCTGTCCTCACACTCCTCCCCTCCCCGCAGCTGTCCCGGTTCTCGCCGCCAGCGCCCTCGACCCAACCGCCCCTTTCTGGAATCTATAGTGGCCCCAGTCCCGGGTGGCTCGCCTCCGCCCCCGTCCCAGCTGGGCTCCTTCTCATGCAAAGCAGAGGGGTCACGGTGGAGTGTAGGGCGGTCAGTGGGACCTACCGGACGACAGCTGGACCTAGCTGTCGGCCCTTCCCCAACCCAAGGCCTGTCACCTCCCTCTGGTGGGCAGGAGGAGGTTGCTCCATCCATTTAGGGGTGTAAGAACCTTGGGACCTAGGTATAGGGGAAAGAAGGCCCCTCCCCACAGACGGACCAGCGAGGCAGGAGAGTTGAGGATGAGGACAGGACGCTCGCTCTAGGGCGTCAGGCTCCGCTCGTCCTGGTGTCCAGATGGCTCAGTAAACAGGTCCGCAGGAGCCAACCCTGGCGTCTCTGCAAGGGGGGCCAGGAGCGCAACTCAAAGTGCGCCTCTTGGCTCCAGATTCTAGGTTTGGAGTCCAGATTTAACTCCTCCACGGGGACAGCACATTAGACAAATGGTGGGTTTTGTTTTGTTTTCGTTTCCATTGAGCTTTTGTTTTAAAACATAATCGGTCGCAGAGACATGGAGAGAAAATTGACCAGGCTTTCTAAATTCGCCATCTCCGAAGCCGCTCAGCTCAGCTCTGCATTTAAGCCAGTATCCGTTCAGCGAAGAGCACCAACCTTCCCTCCTCACCTTCCCGGCCACATTTATTGTCTGCATCCTCAACTACGCAAGCGTTTTCCTACCCAATGTCCTCCACAGACCCACAGCCACTTACACCGCCCAGGACCTGTACATTCTGGACCAGGGTCCGCGGGGATCATTTTCGCCCATAGCTCGGTGACTGCAGAATCCTTTCCACCCTCCTCCCAGGCACCCCCGGATACGGCCCCAGAGGGCCTAGGAGGTGACTTTCACAGTCCAGGTTTCTTTTCTTGAGAAGCTCCTTGACGATCAGCCCCAGAGGGACCCTGGTCAGAACCCGGGTTGGAGAGGGTTCTGTCAGCCCTCTCCAGCTGCCATGCAGTTTGGGGAGTCTGAAGGTGCCCCTCTCAAACTTCCACTTCCCTTCCTTCCCCCGCCCCCGCCCCCTCCAGGTTCCAGAATGACGCTCGGCCCATGGACAGAGCCTGCCCAGTCACTCTCGGCTGCTATTGATCCCGAGGATGATGGCCGCCCCTAGCCATTTCCCTCCTCTCTCTTCGGTTCCAGAACAGCCCAAGGAGCAGAAAAGAGTGACAAGGCCGTGAAAGGAGGCGCCTGGGGCGTAGCCGGCTCTAGGAGGTTACCCCATGCGGAGTACACACCCTGCTACACCCATCCCGGAGGAGGGAGGAAATAGCCAGCCCGGAGCACCCCTGGACTCTGCCGGTCCCAGAGGCCACGCAAACTCCGCCCAGACTCGGTGAGGCCGCGGTAATGCCACGCAGGGAACTGCGTGGATAAGGTCGCTCGGATCTGAGCGCCAAGGTCTCCCGCCTCTCCTTCCCGTCTAGTTCTCTCCGGACTCAAATTGCCTTAATCTCACCCATCACTCTGTCATGGAAATGATCTACTCGTGTGCAGTACTTTACAGCTTGTATCACGGTCTCCCCTGAACCGTATAGCAAGAGGGTGGTGGGGGGTGGAAGAGAAGGGTACCATCTCCACTTTCCCGGCCAGGAGGCCCAAGTTAGGAGGCTTGTCCGAGATCCCTAGGTCAGCGCACTATTTAAGGTGAGAAGTTGGGTGGAGAGCTTGGCACCTTGCTCCAGTGTGCACTTTGCGCCTGGCCATGTTTTATAAGCAAGGGGGGCTTGGGCTGTTTAAGGGGGAGCAGGGACCGCAGGGCCAGGAAAGGGCAGCATCCGGCAGGCCGGGGCGTCACGGTGTGTGCCTGGCCTGGGTAGACAACTCCGGCTTCCCACGAGCGCTGGAGGGACCCTGGGCATGGGGCAGGGGCGTGGGGGAGGGGGGGCAGGGGCGTGGGGTGGGGCAGGGAGCGGGTGGAACAGCGAGGTCAAGCGTGGAGATTCCAGTTGCGAGTCAGCTCCGCGCCGCGGAGCAAAGACAGGACGTGGATAATCTTGGGAGCGAGACGCTGAGCTGAAGAACAGAAAAGAGAGATAGAGGCAGAAGTGAGGAGAGAGGGACAGGAAAAGAAAATAAAGGCAGAAAACCAGAGAAAAGATGAGACGGAGTGCGGAAAAGCAGGCGGGGATAAAGAAAGGAAAGATCTGTCGGGGAAATGCGGGGAGAAGTGGAGGAAAAGAAACAGAAAATAGACCCAGAGAGAGACCCTGCCACGAAGAAGGCCGCGGGGACGGGCGCGGAGCCGAGGGCCCTGCAGGCACGGAGGGGGCGTCCCGCGGGTCTGGGGGTGTGCGGCTTTGGGACAGGCGAGTGCGTGCTGAGAGAAGGAGGCAGCGTGTTTTGTGGGAGACTCTGCGCCCGTGGAAAAGCAGCTCTGGGCAGGAATCCAACAAATAAATAAAACGTCTAAGACGGCGTGACAACAATGTGTATTTGGGTGCGTGCCCGTGTTCCTCTGTCTGAACACAGTCACACCCAGTAAGGAAGACAAACGGGGCTCGTGCCTCACAGTAATTAATCCTCTCACTAATTGACTCTCTCCCCTTACCTAATGGCGGTGGTCACTGCCGATATCTGGAGAGACATCAAGTAGGGGGAGACAGAGAGAGAGAACCCCAAAGCTAACGACCTTTGGGACTGAGATTGAGTTTTTTCTGGACTTGGCAGCTCTAAGCCCTGCCCCCACCTCCACTTTTGGGCAGAGTTCCATAGATATTGCTGCCTTCCTTCCCCCTCCAGGTTTTGGGCAGCATTAATAAAGATCTCCTCAGATTAGGGTGATGTGGTTACACACACTGAAGCCCTTCTACCGCCCTCCACCTTGGGAGATCAGTTTCAGAGGCTGAAAGACACCCCTGTCCCTGGGACATTTCTTACCTCCCTGCAATACCAGCTCCCCCTCCCATGTTGTTCCCCCAGGGGCCCAGACCCTGCACCCTCTTCTTTCAGGCAGTACTAACTCTTCCAAGGACCTGGGCGGTGTCCCGCAGTCCCCTAAGGCAGGTGAGGTTTTGAACGGGCTGAGAAGCAGTCTGGGGTTGATGGAAGGAGAGCGGTGGGAGGTCAGGGCAAGGATGGGGAGAGGCTTCCAGAGACAACCTTCCTCAGACTTGGGTTGAGAGACACAGAGGCGCAGAGAGGCGCAGTTGCCACCAGGCAAGAGAGAGGCCTCTAGGGACAAAGGAGGGAAAGGTGGGCTCTATGCACTGTGGGAAGGAGCGCCAAGTGTGTGAGAGGCAGGAAGGTGGTCATGTCTCTGTGACTGTGAGGGTGACAGTTCTGGTCTCTCTGTGTGAGCATGGGGAAGCCCCCTATGTTCCCTCACAGCACCCTCAGTTCTCAGACTGGGGAGAAGAGGCAGGGGACTGGTCTGGGACTTGATGGTCCCCTTGGTAGCTGAGTTGGCTGGAAGGGGTCCAACACCCACAGTCTGTCTGGTAATGCAGCTTTGAGGCTTAGGTTTGGGAGGTGAATGTCAACTCTCACCCCTGTGAGGTGGCAGCTTTGCTCTGTTGGCCTCCTCAGAGGCTAAATAAAGAAATGCTGAGATCTATAAACCACCCAGCCCAGAGAGAAAAAGGAGGGAGGAAGGGCAGCTCCCTAGAAAAAAATCCACCCCCTCCCCACCACTAAACACATTTTTAATTGTCCCTTGGGAACATTTGTACATTTGACCAAAGCAAATCTCAAAGCAGCAGCAGCAAAATGAGTCAGAGGGGCTGGTGGTCCAGAGAGAGCTGGGGATTGGAGATGGGGAGGTGAGGAGAGGTGGCAGGCATGTTTGGGAAGGTGAGAAACTTGGCTCCTTTCCCACCATCTCTGTCAAGCTTTAGAAAGAAAGTGAGCAGGAGAAATAAAGTTCCAGGGGAAAGAAAGAGAAGGGCATATAAAAGGCAAATCCAACCCAGAAAGGAAAGAAAGTGAAGAAGAAAGAAAAAGGCAGGGAGTGGGGAGAGACTATAATAAAAGAGGGTGAAGGCGGCCCCAGGAGGCTGGGCCTCGTCCCAAACCATCCGTCTTCATTGTCTCCGTGTGTGCAAAGGCAACTCTGGCATAAGGAAAACCCACTATTGGAGCCGAGGCTTTATTTTATATCCTATACATCAGGAGGGAGGCAAAGCTTTATTTTCGCCAAGAGACAGATATTTTATTTCTCTCTTACGGTTTTATGTGTGAGAGATGTCAGGTTGCCACAATGGATGGCTAATGCATAGGCAAGAGGAAGCCGTGTTGGCATGCTGTGTGTCATGGGGTCTTGGGGGGGTGAGCGGGCCTGGGATTTAGGGCTGATGGGACACTCTGGGGGATTTGTGCTAAAACATCTCTCTTCATAAATCCAGAAGCATGGTCAGCTCAACAGGGAGAAGAAGGAGTTTTAGAGGGAAAAGAGTTGGGCTTAGCAATAAACGAACACACAAAGGAACCGCTTACCTTCCAACAGGCTCGGGCAACAGGGGCACGACAGCCCCATGGAAATGCAGACACCCATGTCCACGCACACAAGCGCCATTCACAGGGAAGTATTTTCCTGACACGAAATCCAATGTCAGTTTCCTTTCCTTTCCCCGTTTTATATTTTTCCACCCCCCTTCACCAGAAATCTTTTTTAACCTCCTCAGAGCCTTGGGGGAAAAGAGCCATTAATTTGCAAATCATCTGATCTGTGAAAGGATCAAGATGCCTGGTTTTCACTGCTAAATCCAACGTCTTGAGTGGACACAGAGGCACACACAAGCCCGTCATGCTGCCAACCCTTGGGAGCATAGGTGCCAGATCTGAAGCCAAGAAAAGACTCCCTCTCCTCCCGGGACCTGCAGCTGAATTAAGCCTTAGATTCCAAACTGCATAATGTTCATATTTTTAAACCTGGAGAGAAGTGGAGAGATGAAGGGGGACAAAAAGAGGGGGAACTTTGTTAATTAACGTGTTCCATTCAGGACTTAGACTAATTGTCTTCCCCACTTCCAGCCGCCCCCCAACCCAAGCCATTTCTTACAGGAGTTGCTTTTATTCATTCTCATGTTCTACTTTTCTCATTTTTGGATTAATATCTACTTGTTTAATATCTACTGTGGCGCAAAAACGTGACCACGCTCTTTCTTTTCAGAGGGTTGGAAGCAGCACAGGATTCCTAGACAAGGAGCTTGGAGACTTGGCTACACTGTCCCTGGCCATTGGGGAAGACGTTTAGCCTTTCCGGGCCTCAGTTTTCTCATCTGTAACATGAGGTGATTCGGCTAAATGATTACTGAGGTCCCTTCCAGCTCCGACCTCCTCTGGCCGAATGAGATAATGTGTGAAAACACTTTGTGAACACTAACACCAGACAGATGCCAGGGATCATTATTGCAATTCTAATCAATCCTCTTTTCTCCACATGGATCTTGGCTGTTTAGTGCCAGCAAGCAGGCTAAAGGGGGCTGAAAGCAAGAAAGCTTAGCGGACATGGAAAAGCTCTCTGCAGTGGGAGGAAAAAAAAAAAAAAACCCTGCATCTCCAGAAACATTGTGTCTCTGTGTGCCCCCTGAGGCCTAGTGGGAAGGGTTGGGGAAGAGGAGGCCTGACTTGGTATGACCCATTTTGGTCTACATGGCGGCAGAGAGTGTATTTCTTCAAAAGCATTGTTGGTCTCCAAGTGACTGACATGGGAACCTGATGGGAAGGCGATTTGCAATTGTTTTTTTCCAGGAAGAAAGAAAGAGCAAGGTGTAGCTGATTAGCAAGTTAATTATTTCAGTACCCCAAGGGTTCCAGTGTGGTGGTAAGTTGTCCAGCCCTGGTGTAATTTCACAGTCTGTGCATTTCCTGGTGAGCACCTGGGGTGCCCGAGTCTGTCTCTTTCTCCTTCCACCTGCCTTGTGTCTTCCTGACACACCTGGGGAGATGAGCAGGGGCTGGGGAGGTTGATGGTACAAGGTACACATTCGGCTTAGGCTGCGGGTGGGGGCCACGCCAAGAACAGGGTGGAGGAAGCCCAACTGATGCCATCTACCTCCGCTGAGTGTTTAATTATCTGGCCCTTTCTTCTTTAAAAAAAAATCTTTTGTTTAATAAATATTAATGAGGCGGGTTATCGGAAAGTGTAGTTGCCATGAGGTTATTTCCCCAGCCTTAGCATGGAAAGAAACTGGGTTTGAGGAGCCTTTCGGCCCCTCACCGCCTTCTACCCCCACCAGCTCTCCCGTGCTCACGTTCCGCAGCAGCTCTTCCGGTCTCACTTCAAGATTTGATTTCCCCTTGGGGGAGGGTAGGGGAGGGAGGATCATGTGGTCAAATGGACACTTCCCCTCGGAGAGATAAGTTGGAGATGTGAACATTAGCCTCAAGAATTAACAGCTTCTGCCGCTCTCTGCTCTCGGGGCTGAGAGGGCCAGCCCCCCGCTGCTCCTTCCGCGATGGATGAAGGGAGGGCTCTACAGTTTACTTAAGAGTGGTCCCATCTGCTCAGACTGGCCTTTCATAAGGGGAGGGATTTATGCAGTGTCCTTGTGCACAGACCTGGGATTTGGCTGAAAACCTTGGGCCTCTGAGAATATTACTGAACGCTAAAACGTTCAGCCATGGAGATGATTCATGATTTTGTCTGCATGGACAGTGTGTGTGTGTGTGTGTGTGTGTGTGTGTGTGTGTGTGTGTGTGTGTGTGTGTTTGTTGGGGTTTCACGCACAGTGATGATGGGTGCTATTCACCGTTCTCACTTTGAATCCAAATGTTAGGAAACTTTTTTTCCTTCTGTATTCACTCAGGAGACAGGCCCTGGCACCAGGCTCTGGAGACCCCACTTCCTGACTCCAGCGGTGCGAAGATGATACAATACTTTCTGGTGCTGACATTCAGCTGTCCCCCAAACAGGTTGGCTGATAGCCCTGCCCGTCCTTGAAGAGGGGCCGAGGGCTGTCTAAAAAGACAGTTCTGATGACTGCTTCGTTGCTAGTGGCAGAGGATTTGGGGCACAGGGGTGGAGTTAAGTCCAATTGCTGTTTAAATTGGACTTGGCCTCCTTTATTTTACAGTCCTAAGGGGTCTCCATAGGAGAAAAAGTAGCGAGAGCAACTTAGAACACAGGAAAGCAAGCATAGGGAAGAGTTTCTTGTCTCAATCTTGGTACTGCCGTGCCAAAATGAAGCCCAGGGATGGTTAAAAACGGATCCTAGGGACCGGGCACCTTGGCTCAGGCCTGTAATCCCAGCACTTTGGGAGATCAAGATGGGAGGATTGCTTGAGGTTAGGAGTTCGAGACCAGCCTGGCCAACATAGTGAGACCTCATCTCCAAAAATAAAAACTTAAAAAAAAATTTAAAAAACAAAAACAAAAATACAGATCCTAGGGAACAGAGCTTTGAGGTTCCCTGTGGGATCTTGGCCTGACTCTTGGGAGATGAAGAAGTCCTTGGCAAGTTTGAAAAGATCTACAAGTGCCATCTATTCAGGGGACTAAATGTGATTTCTTTTCACCGCCCAGTGGCTGGTAAGGAAGGAAGCATTTTGCATTTTCAGCTTGTAGGATGGTTATTGGTGGTCCTACCATCTTGCTCATGTTCAAGTTTGGTCGTGTAGATGAAGACCCCAGCTTCCCAGCTCTTAGTTTTTCTTTTCCCTCAGGCCATTCATAATTTAGCTAACATTCTAGTCCATTGACCAGCATGCATTTTGAAAGGTGAGCTGGCAAGCCTGTAACTGTGTGCAAGGTTGTTCTCATTTAGGCTCCAGGAAGGATATAGTTTCCCCATAAGAAAGAAAAGTGGGCGAGAGGCTGAGGTGGGAGGTCGCTTGAGTCCGGGAGGCAAAGATTGCAGTGAGCTGAGAACCATGCCACTCACTGCCTTCCAGCTTGGGTGACAGAGTGAGACCCCATCTCGAAAAAAAAAAAAAAAAAAAAAAAGAAAAAGAAAGAAAGAAAGAAAGAAAGAAATAAAAGCAAGGAACTATTTATATTAATCTTTTAATGAAGGATTTACCAATCTGATAAGTACAAAGCTCCTTTTCCTCCTTCTGAATGAGTAACTATGTCAGTCAATGTTGAGGGTCTGCAGAACCTATACAAAAATGCTTTCTTTGGTCTCTCAGTTTTAACACATGCTGGGGCTTGGGCCTGCCTCTGACAGACTGGGGAGGAGTAGACACATTCCAGAGACCAGGTCTTGGAGTGTTATCTCTTCCCCCACCTCAAATCCTCACCCTCCACTTTATCTGTCTTTAGCACGAATGCAGAGACCTCCTAGGGAAGTGTGAAGGGATGGGTTTTCGTCAGGTTTGGGGAAGGAAGGGGAATAAGATGAGCCCCAAAGAAAGATGGGGGTCATTTGGAATTTTTAGATGACACTCTTTTGTTATACTTTTCTTGTGTTGTGTATTATGTCCTACAAATCGTGCATTTGTTACAGTAAGCCACAGTGTGTATGTGTGTTTGCCAAGTGCTACTTGGCCAAAACAGTGTTAAATAAAATTGTAAGAAATGCTACCAGGGCCTTGCATGGGTTATTTAATTCTATCAATGATAAACAACGTTAATGTGTAGCATCTCAGTTGGCACAATATCATGTTTCATTTATATATGCTGAGATATATTTAAGCATGAAAGATACAGTTTTCCAACTTATATATTTCCCAGTGATTACTTAGGGGAAGTGTGATAGAAACAGCAGAAACCTTTCTCTCTCACATAAACCTGCATCCTGCAAACACAGACCGCCAGTCACACTTAGTCATATGGCCAGCCAGCCATGTACATATTTTCGTATATATGCCTTCACAGGTAAGTGTAAATGTAGATTTTAGAAATGTAGATTCAGATTTCTGTACTGGTACACGATTCTAGATACATGTAGCAGCACACAGGCCGCTTTTCAAAGTCTTTGTTACATTTACACATTTTCTCACACACTTACCTACCCTCCTGCATAGACGGATGCTAACAGCAACATGCATCTCACCCCACATGTGGATATGTATGTGTACACATGTTGGTACTCTCACTGCCAAGTGCTGATGTTCCCAGAAGGATATGTGCCCACATGCAGGAGGCTGTTCTGCCCAGTCTCCTCCTGAAATGTGCATTTGTGTGCATGTGCACATTTGCACACACACATGCACACTCCTCCACCCCTGCTCTGGGGAGTACACTAACATTCACTGACACGCTCCGTATGGCCATGGAGCAGCAGCTGCTCTGTTACTCTTGGAGGCTCCAGACCTGGTGGACAGTTTTTTTTACCTGGGAAGTGTGTGTTTGCCCTATGAACCCTGAGGCCTTCAGGATGGGAAGCCTGGAGGATCAGGGTCAAGATGCCAGCCTGTCTAGCCTCTGATGAAAATAATATGAAAACGTAGGAGTGGAGAAGGGGGTGGGGTAGCTGGTCTCTGCAGACAGATGCCTCCAAAAGAGGATCAACCTTTTATTTGCTCATTTGACAAACATCTCAGAGAGGTATATAGGAGTCAGGATGCCTGATTAGCTTCTCTGATCCTGATTCTGCTGCCAGTTAGCTGTGTGGATCTAGGCAACCTGCTCTCTAGGCCTCAGTTTGCACATCTGTAAAGAACGGGCCTGGGGCTGGATATGGTGGCTTATGTCTGTAATCCAAGCACTTTGGGAGGCCAAGGCAGGTGGATCACCTGAGGTCAGGAGTTTGAAAGCAGCCTGGCCAACATGGCGAAACCCCGTCTCTACTAAAAATACAAAAATTAGCCAGGTGTGGTGGTGGGCACCTGTAATCCCAGCTACTCAGGAGGCTGAGGCAGGAGAATTGCTTGAACTCAGAGGGCAGAATTTGCAGTGAGCCAAGATCGCGCCACTTCACTCTGTCTCAAAAAAAAAAAAAAAAAAAAAAAAAAAAGAATGGGCCTGGATGGGCAGTTCTCAACCTTGGATGCACAGAGGAATCATCCGGGGAGCTTTCAAAAAGTACAGATGTCTGGGCTCCACCCCAGACCAGTTAGATTAGCATCTCTGGGAGGTGAGTTCCTTGCATCTTTTTTTTTTTTTAAAGCTCCCCAGGTTATTCTATGTTCAACCAAGGTTGAGACCCAGTGGCTGAGATGGTCTCCAAGGCTCTTCTAGACCAAAAGCTCTATGACATGGAGGACTTTCCATACAAAAAGCACTGTGCTGGGTACCAGGGCACCCTGATGAAACATCTACATTTACTTGTATAAGGTCATTAAAAGTTATTAAAAATTATTCTTCTTTCAGTTTAGGCAAAGAATAATTTCAAACAAAATATATTTATCCTGGAAACACTCACGCTTGCATTTCCAGCTCTCTTTCTGTTTCTTTGTTTACTTTCCAATTTATCTCTCTCTGACTCACTCATCAAACATTAATTATATGCCACATATACAAATACTATTCGTGGGGATCTGATAAATGTGATAGATACCTTTGCTACCCACACATATTTCCTGGCTAGCTCCTCACCCAACCTGTTGGATAGCATAATATTTTTAGCAGGGTAAATGATAAGGCACAGGCTCCAGGAGGAAAGTTTTCTCCCCCCGCCCCCCAAGCCCAGCTGTGAGTCAGAGAACACCAGCCCCCAGGCCCGTGCCCCAGTTCTGGAGGCTGGCATGGTGCTGAAGAACGCATTGAGCTGTGTGTCCTAGAAAGCTGCTCTCAGACCTGGGCCTTTGGGAATCCCACATTAATATTCTCCACTAACAGTTCCCCAGGCAGGGCCAGTCCCCCTTGAAAACAAACCTGCTCCGTGACCACGCCTGCCAGAGAAGACTGCCTCTCATCCACAGTAGTGTGCAGAAGGCAAAACTGAGACAACACAGCCTGAGCTGCCGCCTGCGGGCCGCTTCTCTGTTGGAGGATGTTTAGGAGAGTATGGGGTAGGGCTTCTGCCTCTCATCTGCGGTGGGATGGAGGAGAGGGTTTTCATTCTGTATGGAGGGCCTCCACTTTTCCCTCCGTGTAATCACTCACTCAGGCCTCCGAGAGAAACTCAGACGGGAGCCTGCTTCTCTCTTTCCCTCTCTCCCTTTAGCTACACTGGCCTGCAGAGTTTTGGATGAGTTTTCTTTAGGAAAGTTGTCCCAACGTGGCCATGGTGGCGGCTCTTCTGTCCAGGCGAGTGCCAGAGTAGGGATCAAGGCTGAGACCCTTGGGTTTGGTCTCTAACCCTCTCATTCACTCCTGTTTGCTGCCTGTGTCTTTGTTTATCTCTGTATTTTCCCCCCTCTCTTTCATTTTGTCTTCTCCCCTGATGACATATGGATCAAGTCCTGGCCACCAAGGTGGCCTTGAACATAGCGTAGGAGAGGTTGCTGGGCACAGCGGACCTCTCATGCCATGCCCAGTCCCTCTTCTCCCCTCCCCTCTCCTCTTGCATAGAGGATGAGTTTGGTGCTGAGGAGGGAGAGGCAGCAGGGGATCCTCAGACTCTAAACTCTGATCCAGGGCCCAGCTTCCCAGGCTTGAGTCCCTTCCCAGGGTCCACCTCCCCTTGGGCCTGGGGAACGTCACACCCCAGGAAGTGATGGATTCCCCAGGCACCTTCAAAGAGCTCTGCATTTGTTTGCAATGCAGACCTTGAATCTTGCTCTGATCATAAATGTTGTTTATTTTGACTAGGACCTACTGAAAGGGGCTGAGAGGTATAGAAGGCAAAGAGAGAATTCTGTAGGGAAGATCATAAAACCATTAGCAAGGCAGGGCTTCTAGGGGTCACAGGATCACAGACGTTTTCTGGTTGGAAGGAGCATAGGCCATCAGGAAGGTCAGAAATGACCACTTTGTCAGCAAAAGGCCTTCAGGGGCCACACAGGGCTAGGGTGGGGGTCTTTGGTCCTCTTGTGTGCGGACTGTTTCTAGAAAGTGGACCTAAGGTATGGGGTCATGACCCCCCAGTAACCTTATGCCAGGCTGGGGAGGCCAATCTTGCTGAATCTGATGGATTTGCCCTCTTGGTGGGAAGAACCAGTTGCTTGGCTGTGTAGCAGAGCCTCCTATCCTAGGGAGTGGGCACAGCTCCTGGGTGGAAGATTCTGCTTCCAGCAGCTCCTGGGGAAAAGACTTTGCTTCCACTATTATTGAGGGAGCAGCTGTATGTGCCAGGGGCTGTGCCTGATGCTCTTCTAGTACCTTGTCTTATTCACCCTTCAAGACAATGCTTGAAAGAGAAGTTTTCATCTCCATTTTGCAGATAAGAAAACTGAAGCTCAGAGAGGAGAGGTGGTTTGTCCAAGGTCACACAGCAAGTTAGTGATAAGGCTGGGAGTAGGCTTTAAGACTTGGGACTCTTTCAACCTAATCTTCTCCACATCTCTCCTCTTCTTCACCATCCACTGTGGTCTGGTCTTCTGCAGCCTGAGAGAACAGATGGGAGTAGGGTTCCCCTCCCTCTAAAGCATATATTGGGCTGACAAAAAACTCAGGAACAAACTTCCTTCTTTTTTATTTTTTTGAGACAAGGTCTTGCTCTGTCACCCAGGCTAGAGTGCAGTGGCATTATCATGGCTCCAACTCATGGGCCCAACCTATCCTCCCACCTCAGCCTCCCAGGTAGCTGGGACCACAGGAACATGCCACCACGCCTGGCTAATTTTTAAATTTTTTATAGAGATGTCTCCCTATGTTACCCAGGCTGGTCTTGAACTCCTGGGGTCAATCAATCCTCCTGCCTTAGACTCTCAAAGTGCTCGGATTACAGGTGTGAGCCACCGTGCCCAGACTGCAAACTTCCTTCTTGTAGGGGGAACAGCAGAGCCTTGGGCCCCTTCCAGTCCCTGGCACAGACCTGGCTCACTCTTCAGAGAACATTCTCCCATAAATCCAGTCCACAGTCAGGTAGCTATCCTGGTTGCCTTTCACTCATGGTGTGACTCAGAGCAAGTCACTTCACCATTCTGAGTCACACCTTCCAGATCCACCTCCAGACCTGGGGGCTCTGTGGAAGGTGAGGCTTGGCGGAGGTGGTGGCAAGCGGAGCCCTCTTGAGCTCCTGTTTGGTGTAATAGCTCAAGGCTGGGCAGGAGGAGATGAGACTTGGTTTTGCCCCTAAACCTAACTCAAGTTACATAAAGATTCTTCAAAAAGCAGGCAAGGCAGGGCTTGGTAAGATCCCTGCTGAGCCCGTGAGAGGCGGAGAGCCAGGGCAGAGGCAGCTTAAGTAGCAGTTCTTCCCTGATCCCCTGACTGTGTAATCCAGTTGCTCAGAGAATGGAAAATCCCTTTCGCCTCCCCTGGTCCCCTCCCCCACAAAGGCCTCCTAATAGGCCTGCCAGCTTTGGGGTGCTAATCTGCCCAGACATCACTCTGTGAGCAGGTTGCCCAGGGTTCCAATCCCAGCCGCCCCACAGTGGGAGATGGGGAAGGCTGGGCGGGGAGTGGTTCTGGGGAGTTGAGTGTGGGGGATTGCCTGCTCTCTGGCCTGCCCAGAAGATCAGAGACACAAACAGGCTCTGTGCTGAAAGAAACTTTGGGGATGGAGACAGGGCAGAGGATTGGAGGGAGGTGGGCAGCAGGGCTGGGTCCCCTGGCAGAGGTGCCTTGGGCGGGGCTTATTATGAAACAGTCCCTGTCACTTCATCCGCCAAGCTCCTTTCATTTGTATTTAAAAAGGGCCCCCTCTCCAGCAACTTCACCTCCCCACCCCCTACACTTTCACTCATCCATCCACTGAGCCGCTGACAGCTGCCCTGCGGGTGAACTCCTGATCCTCCCGCGGCTGGGGCTGGAGCGATACTGGAGGGGCTCAGGCCAGATCACTGCCCCCCTCCATCCCTCCACCCTCACCTCCCAACACACTCACTCACTCCCTCCAGATAGGCCCACCTCCGGTCCCCTGAGTCAGCCAGAGAGAGAAGAAAACGAAGGAGGTGACAAAGCAGAAAAAAGGACCGGGAGGAGGATGAAAAGAAATAAATGAAGAGTGGAGAAGAGGAAGAAAAAATCAGAGGGCTAAAAATCAAACAGTGAAGGAGGAAAAGGGAGGAACTGGAGAAGGAAGGAAAGAGAGGAGGAAATGAAGTACAAGGAGAAGATGGAAAAGCAAGAGGAGAAAGGAAAGAAGGAAGGAGGGAGAGAGAGAGAGGGCAGAGGCTGGAAGACTGGAGCCCAAGCCCAAGCTATCATCCTTAATAGCTGAAGATGCTGAAGGGAGGGGAAAAAACAGGGTTGGGGAGGACTGGCGGGAGGAGGAGACCGCACAGGCAGGAAGGGAAGTACGAGGTTGCTCCAGGTACAAAGCATGAGCCTGGATGGAGCCTCACCCACCCAGCTCCCAGCTCTGGAAACACAGCCCTCCCTCTGGACGAAGGTCCCTCGGTGCAATGCCGCAGACTGTGTCCACGGCCATGCAGGCTGCAGACAGAGGAATCTCTCACTTGGGGTGGTCAGAGTTGTGGGACCGGTTGGATGGAGCCCTACACTCTCTTCCTAGGATGGCAACAGCGTCCGCCCCAGGCTGCATGACCATGCCAGTTTCAGCTGGCTTCACCGCCTGCAGCGTCTGGGTCCTGCCTGCTCCCTTTGGTTACAGTTAGAAATTTCTCCTGATTTGAGATTTTATCTTACAATGGACTGGGCCTTAAAGACCAAGTACTTTCCACCTCCTCATTTTATAGATGCGAAACAGGCCTGGAGAGGGGAAGAAACTTGTTTACAGTCACATTGTGAGTTAATGGGGAGCTCTGCCTTTCTAAGCTCAAAGACCAAGGCTGAGACAATAGCCAGAGAGGACAAGGGAGTGTGGTGTCTCTGCAGAGGGCTCAGTATTTGATTCCCTCTGCTGGGAACACGGCCACAGCATTTTATATCCTAGATGAGAGAAAACATTTGTGGCTACGATAGTTCCCGTATTTTAAGTACCAACGATACACCAGCTTTGGCATACATTATTCTCAATAACTCCTCATACATATCCTGTCATGTAGATATTCCATGTCCTGCATTTACAGAGAAATAAACCAAGGCCCAGAGAGGTTGAGTAACTTGTCTGAGGTCACACAGCTAGGAATTTGAGCCAGGATTTGCTCAAAGCTCATGCTGAATCTCTTATGCCATGCTATCTCTTGGGTGTCCATAGCCAACACTCTTCTTCCCTACCTCATTCCTACCCCACCACCCCATACATAGCCCAGGGATTAAATCTGAGACGTCCTCATGGCAGCTGGAACTGATATTGCCAGGGAGAACGCAGCTGGGTGGACCTGACCATGTCTCCTCATCTCCCCTCAAAGACCCCACAAAGACAAGGGGAAGGTCCCCTGAGACTCTGTATGATTTATCTGATGATATTGTTATTTTATGGGACGGGCCAAAGAGGTGTCAGGAAGCAAGTTAGCTGTAAATCTCTTTTCTCTGCTCCCTTTCCCTCTGCCCGTCCCCTCCTGGGATTTATGGTGAAATCTGTTCAGAGCTAGGGACTTGGGGCTTTGGGTTCAGGCTTGGGGTGGTACGGCAAGGGACCATACATCTTCCTTCTCTGGGATCTGCTACAAGTGTGCTACCCACACCCCATCACAAGCTGCAGCATTGAGTCCACAAAGCCCTTATTAAGATCCCATGGCACTCGAATAGCTCTGCAGACAGAACACATGACTTGCAGTGGAGATGTGTTATCTGGACTCACCCATAGGCTGGTGGCCCATGTGTGGCCCCCTCACTGGTGGGCATGAGTTTCTGAATCCAGCCAGGAACCTGGGAGCAGAGCCCACCTGGGAGCAGATGTGTGACCCCCACACAATAGCTCTGAGGCCAGGAAGAAGTGGCGGGGCTGGGGGTGCTCCTCATGGAGTGGCAGGTCAGGGGCTAGCTGGAAAGGAACCTGCTTCTGGGTCCTTTTTGAGATGGGGGTGCACAGGAAGGAAGGCAGCTTGAAATTTGCTCCCTGCCCCAGGGCAGGCAGGCTCAAAGCAACCGGCCCTGCAAACACTGCTGTGGGCTCTGTCACTGGGGGTGAACACAAGGTCACACACTTGAGAGGGCAGATGAAGGCTGGGCACCCTATCCACCTTCACACTTCTGCCCTCCTTGGGGGCTTTCACATCTGCAAATGCTGGGCTGATTGTCCTGAGCTGAGCTTGTCCAGTCAGAGGCCAGTATGTGCTGGTTGCCGCCAGAGGCCTAGAGACAGCTCAGTCCAGGGAGGGAAGAGACAGGAATGAGAGGAGGGCAGAGGAGGGGAAGAGGAGGGAAAGGAGGAGTTAAGAAGGGGAGGGGAGGAGCAGGAAGAAGAAAGGAGGAGATGCTAGGAAAAGCCTTTCCTGACCTGCCCCCCACCCAGACCTCTCCTCCACTGTGATGAGAAATCTTCTCTCATCACAGCTCCTTAGAGGGTGCTAGTGTGGCCTCCCACCCACGGTGGCCTCCAGTATTCATGAGCCAGTTGTTGCTGAGGAATTTCTTCAAACAGCCCATGGCCTCTGGATGATGCATCTTGAGCACCCATGACTCCCCACAGTCCCAAGTCCAGTGTGCAGAATCTTAGAGAGGGCTGGGTGAATCCTGGCTAAATGAATACAGAGAAAAGAAAAGGGGAGAAAAGAAAAGAGTGGATACCAGCTGTCTCCCCCATCCCGTCCTCACCCTGCTCATCTCCTGACTGCCTGAACCAGGGCTGTGCTGTGTCTCCAGTTAAATATATGGAATTATCTATTACAATACTTTGATATTTATTACATTGATTTCGCTTTAAATGCTTTGTAAATCATAGCAAAAAATAATGGCCTTCTAACAGAGAGTCATATACCGTAATCAACTGGAAGAAAGTCGGCATTGTAATTTAAAATAAAAAAAAATCCTTATGTGAGTCTCTCGTTTAAATTAAGAGACAGGACGTGATTCAAATAATAAGGCCCAAGTGAGGCTGGTTTTTCTTGGCAAATTAGCAGAGGTTTTAACTGGAACTGAAAAGGTGTTAAGGTGGAACACTGACCTTATTAGACCTTAATTATTTTCTGTTGTTACATTCCTGGAGCCGAGGGTTTTTTTTTTTCTTCCAAAGTGGCCATGTTAAACCTCATCTCAGGAACTTTGGCTTTAGAGGGATATCACTTCTCAAGAGGCATTAGTGGGATAAAAAGCAGACACTTTGCCAGTGTCCCTTTTCTCCACCCTCGAGTTTCATGGGCACCCATAATTGCTGGTTTGGAGGCAATGTTCTTGTCATTGAAAGCTGAGAATTTGCCCCACTCATGTCCCTGATTCCTTTAGCTTTTTACCTGTGGCCTTCCTAGTGGTAGCCTCCTCTCCCTGGATCTAGCTTCAGCCCAGGCTGATGGAGCCAGCATCCACCTGGCCAAGAGAGAGGAGAGGGATGCGTGTGTGTGTGTGTGCCTGTGTGTGTGTGTGTGCGCACATGTGCATGTGTGTGCTGATTGGTGGGACACAGTGGGCAGCATTTTCCTTACCATGTACTGCAACCTTCCTATTCCATGGCCAGAATTGGCTGATCATCAGTCCCAAAGCTGACCAGGCCGAGACCAAGATGCCCACAGCACTTAGAGATAAAAAATGGAGCAAATGCCAACCCCTTTAAATGGAAACCATGCAAGTCAATGGCCTAGCACTGTGCCTGGCCCAGGGAGGCCTCCAACCGTGGTAGTTTTATTTTTGCTGGGAGAAAGAGCACTCAGCAGAGTGTTCTTTTCACTTGCTTCCAGACTCCCTCCCACATGCCCTGCTGGCCCTGGGGTGGGGTGCAGTGGTAGGGAAGAAAGAGCGAGCCCCAAAAGTCCTCAGGACAGACATCTATTCTGCAGCCACATGCCCCTCCCTGAAGATAACCCACTTGAGCTCTTTTTACTAAACACCATTGGCTCCCGTCCTCCCCCTGGCCTCCAAATCGACTTTGGTCTGATCAGGGTGATGGAGAACTTTTTCTGAGGCTGGGTCTCTTGGGGACCATGTCTGGTGGTTCATCACTATCCCAGGGAAGGTCGGGGTGGGGGTGGAAGATGACGTCGAATCAGTGAGAAAGGTCTGAGGGTGAGCAGGACCCGTTAGGCCATCACAGGTGGGACAGCTCCCCCAAGGAGGAGGAAAACCAAGGCTTTCTATGGTTGCCTATCAGCGGAGAAGTGGGGCCAGCACTCTGCAGAGGACCTCCAAAATCCTAGAACATCAGGTCGAAAAGGTTTTAGGGCCATCTCAGCATACCCCCTTGCTTTGTGGAAGAGGATGCTGAGGCAATCTGAAATGATCAAACACCCTGCGTGAGTATCCAAGAGTGGGGGCAGTGTTGAGATGGCAAAGGAGGGGACACAAGAGCTATGGGTGCTGTGGCCTCTGACCTGGAGGCGATCTTGCTCCAGCTGAAGGGGCCCTGGTGCCTCAACATGCAAGACCCACCTTCAGTTTTGGCATAAGTGGGTGAATCCCTGCTTCTGGCCAGTTGGGGTGACCCTTTCTGGATCCCAGTGACATCTCTCATCACCCACAAAGGCCACATGGATGAAGGAGGGCATGCTGGGAGGAGTCAGATGTCTGGGCTTCAGCCCTGCATGATGCAGGGAGCACTCCCCCTTTCTTTTTTTTATTACTATTATTGTTTATTATACTTTAAGTTCTGGGATACATGTGCAGACTGTGCAGCTTTGTTACATAGGTATACACGTGCCATTGTGGTTTGCTGCACCCATCAACCCATCATCTACATTAGGTATTTCTCCTAATGCTATCCCTCCCCTGGCCTCCTACCCCCCGACAGGCCCTGGTGTGTGTTATTCCCCTCCCTGTGTTCATCTGTTCTCATTGTTCAACTCCCACTTATGAGTGAGAACATGCAGCGTTTGGTTTCCTGTTCCTGTGTGAGTTTGCTGAGAATGATGGTTTCCAGCTTCATCCATGTCCCTGCAAACAACATGAACTCACTTTTTTTATGGCTGTGTAGTATTCCATGGTGTATATGTGCCACATTTTCTTTATCCAGTCTATCATTGATGGGCATTTGGGTTGGTTCCAAGTCTTTGCTATTGTGAACAGGGCTGCAATAAACATACGTGTGCATGTGTCTTTATAGTAGAAACACTCCCCCTTTCTAAACCAGGTTCCTCCTGGACCCACTTTCCTAACCCAGCGTGTGGCTGATGAGAATTTGCTGGGAGGCTAGTCACGCAATAGCTTTGTAGACTGTGAAGTGCCGCACAGGTAGGAGGGACTGTCGTGGCCAGCCCGGATAGCCAACCCAGACATCGAGAGGAGGACTTAATCAGACATTCATTTGCCAGCCCAGAGTGATCTTCTGGCTTTTACCTCCCTCTTTTCTTTTCTTTTCTTTTTTTCTGTTAATAGTTTTTTATTTATTTTATTTGTTTTTTATTATTATACTTTAAGTTCTAGGGTACATGTGCACAATGTGCAGGTTTGTTACATATGTATACATGTGCCATGTTGGTTTGCCGCACCCTTGCCTCCCTCTTTTCTACCTTCCTTGTGGCTTAACTCCAAACTCTGCCCCACCAGGGAATGGGACAAGGGAAGGAGCTTAATCCTCCCCATAATATGCCTCTGAGATAGGTATCAGCATACCCATGTTACAGATAAATAAACCGAGGCCAAGAGAGATTAAATAACCCTACCCTACAGCTGCTGAGAGGCAGCACTGGGATATGAACCCAAGTCACTCTGACTCTAGATACATCCGAATCCCAAGGTGGGAGGTAATAGTACACGGTGGAATGTGAGCTACACAAGGGCCAGGATTCATAGACGATTTGTTCACTCCTGTATCCCCAGCCCCTGAAGCAGCACCTGACACTGTCAACAGTCAATATTTTAAAATAATACATATTGGCTAGGTGCGGTGGCTCACACTTGTAATCCCAGCAGTTTGGGAGGCTGAGGTGGGCAATCACCTGAGGACAAGAGCTCAAGACCAGCCTGGCCAATATGGCGAAACCCTGTCTCTACTAAAAATACAAAAGCTTAGCCAGGCATGGTGGCGGGCACCTGAAATCCTAGCTACTTGGGAGACTGAGGCAGGAGAATCGCTTGAACCTGGGAGGGAGAGGTTGTAGTGAGCCGAGATCATGCCACTGCACTCCAGCCTGGGCATGACAGAGAGAGACTCTGTCTCTAAAATAAATTAATGAATATCAACATTAATGTAAAAGTTTGGTGTAGCCAAAGTGACTAGGAATAAAAAAGTTATTGGGAGCTATATCTTACATCACCGTTTTACAGAGGGTTCTGTGTGGTGGATAATTTGAGGTGGCATTTCTTTTTAAAGATAGAGGTAGGGTCTTGCTACGTTGTCCAGGCTAGTCTTGCTCTCCTGGCTTGAAGTGATTCTCCCGAATGGGCCTCCCAAAGTGCTGGGACTACAGGTGTGAGCCACGGAGCTGGGATTACATGCGTGAGCCGCTGGGTTGGCTAGGGGTAGCAGTTGACTGTTCATGGTAGCGGTTTCTCTAGCCATGGCAGAGGTTTGGGCCTCAGAGAGTAGTTGAGTAAAAAAGAAATAGCATTCACAGCGAAGTAAAATCTCTGTGGACATATATAGATTATATTAAAATTACGTCATAGAGGCAAATCCTACTTTGCCCCTTGGTAGGCCCCTTGGGAAGACCTTATGGAGAAGAGAACACTGCATGCTTTAAAAAAAACCATTACAGCCTTTAATTTTATATATTTAAAGATATTGGACCTTGATGCAAGGAAACCAACTTTTAATTCATCCTGTTTATTTATTTATTTTGAGACAGAGTCTCACTCTATCGCCCAGGCTGGAGTACAGTGGCATGATCTCTGCTCACTGCAACCTCCACCTTCCAGGTTCAAGCGATTCTCCCGCCTCAGCCTCCCGAGTAGCTGGGATTACAGGCATGCACCACCACGCCAGGTTAATTTTTGTATTTGTAGTAGAGATGGGGTTTCACCATGTTGGCCAAGGTGGTCTCGAACTCTTGACTTCGGGTGATCCACCCACCTTGGCCTCCCAAAGTGCTGCGATTACAGGCATGAGCCACCGTGCCCGGCCCCCAATTTTATTTTTACTGAGCACCTACTATGTGCCATGCACTGGGTTAAGCCCTGGCAGGTTCAGAGATGTCCAAGGGATGGCCCTCAGATCTAAAGAGCATCTCAAGGCCAGGGCCCTTAGGGAGCCCTCCCTAGGGAGAGCCAGGGGCAGAAGGGCATGCTCAGGGGCTCGCTCTGCCCAGTGTGGCTCTGTCCACTCTCATTCCGGGTGGGTGGGAGGGTCAGCTTCCTGCAAGAGATCAGTCTGGGGCGTCTCTCTTTCTCCTGTCTCTCCCTCACCTTCCACGCTCCACCCCCTCCTCTGGCTGATTGAAAAGGTGCAAGGGGGAATCTGAGAGATTCTCTGCTTTGTTTTGGGTTCAATGGAATCTCATTTACACGTGTTAATTGCAACTAATTGGCACTAAATGGATGAACAGGAAACCTCTGGGAGCACTCATACCTTTAATTTGTAGTAAATATCATTAATTAACATATGCTAATTAGAGCCAATTAACATTGATTAAGGGTTGCCAGCTACTTGGAAAGTACAACTCTGTGTCCTCCTCCCTTGATTGTCTGAAGTCAGCACAAAATATGATACATGAAGTCTGAGGGGAGGAGAAGATGGCACATGGAATCGGGTGGCATCTCCCAGTGGAGGGCATCACGGCTCCAGCAGCCGTCGCCCAAGCTGGGCACTTAGAGGATGGCACCACCCTCACCTTCCCCAGGGAAAAGGGGTCTGCAGGGGAAGGGCCCTGCGAGATTAGCACTTCTCAGGGAGTGGGAAGGAGCAGATGGTGGGAGGTTCTGGGTGCTAAGATGTTCTCCCTTTTGCCTGGCCCCCAGATGGCAGACCCAGCCAGGGTGGGTTGAAACAGGACTGGAGGTCAGCTGGTGGGGAGACTGGGGCCACTGAGAGCAAGGAATGTTTGGGACTCCTCCTCCAGAGATGAGTGGTGGTGAGCTACCCACTGCCCATTGACCCAGTACCATCTGGCATGGGGCGTATGTGTGTGGCCAATTGGAGTGACCCTTTCTGGATCCCAGTAACATCTCTCATCATCCAGAAAGGCCACACAGATGAAGGAGGGCATGCCAGGAGGAGTCAGAGGGGCGTGTGTGTGTGTGTGTGTGTGTGTGTGTGTGTGTGTGCACGCGCACAAAGCCTCCTCCATCTGACATGGATGTATGAATGGGGATATATCTCCTCCATCTGACACGAGGTGCATAGATGATAGGACCACCTCTGTCAGACATCTCCTTTGAGAGTTTTGAGATATTTTTTACTGAAGACTAGGATGCTATTCAAACTTCCCAGGGGGGGTGTCAGTTAAAAAAAAAATCATTTGCCCAGGAGCCAGAATGCTTTTAGTTTCCACTTTCAGTTCTGTTACTAACTAGTTATGGGACCCTTGGGATTCATTTTAAAAATGTATACATTGTTTTATTTTAGTCTAATTACAAAAGAAATAAATGTTTATGGCAAACCTCACCCTCTCCATTGCTTCCTTCTGTAATGGGCATCTGAGGCCCCGCCCTTCCTCTTCTATAATATTCACCTTGTCGTTTTGTGTTCAATGTCCATCTTCATCAAGAGGCTGTGAGTTTCCCGAAGACAGGGTTTAAGTCTGTCTTGTTCATTGTGCTATTTCATGGACACTAAAAATACTTGCTGGCTAGGTGTGGTGGCTCATGCCTGTAATCTGAGCACTTTGGGTGGCCGAGGCAGGAGAATTGCTTGTGTCCAGGAGCTCAAGATCAGCCTGGGCAACATAGAGAGACCTTGTCTCTATAAAAAATAAAAAATTAGCTGGGTCCAGCGGTGCATACCTGTGGTCCCAGCTACTCGGGAGGCTGAGGTGGGAGGACCACTTGAGCCTGGGAGGTCAAGGCTGCAGTGAGCTGAGATCATGCCACTGCACTCCAGCTTGGGCAACTGTGAGACCTTGTCTTCATAAAATTAAAAATAAATAAAAATAAAAATACTTATTGCACGAATGAGTGAATGAATGAGTAAAACAAAAACCATCTGTATTTTCTACCACCACAGAGAAAAATGACATTTGGCATTTGGGATGTGTGTGTGTATGTGTTTGTGTGTGTATATATATATATATATATATATATATATATATATATATCAATATCTATAAATAAAACATGTTATATGTAAAGTACACACACAAACACACACACACACACACACACACACACACACACGGCTGTCCCAAAAGGCTTAGTGTAGTTTTTGCTTTAATAACTTCAAAAGTGTAAATGCTACAAACTTTAAAGAACAAAAAAAATCTAAAACCTTAATAATTTCAAATTATTATACACTTAGCATTGCGCCCTCCAGAAAAGGCTGAAATTGTTTACAGTTCTGTTAGCACTGGATGAGAATGTGGGTTCCTCAGATTCCAGCCAGCCCTGGGCACTGCTTCTCTCTTTGAGCCACCAGGTAAGTCATTAAGCCCTTTTACTCATCTGTGGAATGGGGCCAGTGACATCAGCACTACTTAACCCTCCCGGTCTCTCATGTGGGAGAATGGGGGTGATTTTGTGACCCAGAGACAGGAGTGTTTGTTCTTCAAGAGATTTGAGTGTTATAGCTCCCAGATTTGAGCTGCTGGCTCTGATGAAAAGAGATGGGGGCCTGGGTGGGACAGAACTTGGAGAAACCTCACCTCCAAGGGAACCTCTGTGGGTAGGTCTTCATTCACCTAACTCAGAGAAATAGGGCTTTCCTGGAGGGGTTTGGGGTTCAGGACAAGGCAAATCATAAAGATGGAAAAGTCCCCCCATAGCACCACACAGGGTAAAGTGAGTTAAGACCCCTTGCTGTGGGACAGGCCCTCTTCTATATTCTTACATGCGTTCATTCCTTTAATCTTCCCACAACCCAATGATGTAGGTTACTAGTATTAACCCATTTTGCAGATGAGGAAACTGAGGCTCAGACAGGTTAATTAACATGCCCTAGGTCATACAGCCACCAAGTGGCAGGACTTCGATGTGAATGGAAGTTTAGAGCCTGTGCTGCCTGCTGTGTACTGCACCCTCCCTTACACCCACCTCTGGTTTGAGGAAGCTGTGGCTCCTGGGGTGGAAGCCCCAAGGCGAGGAGCCCCCTGCCGCCTAGGTCCCAGCAGCACTGCTGCCTGAGTCCAAGTGGACCCCCGTTCCCAGCTCCTTCCCCGTGGAAATCTGAGGTCTGAGGGAGAGCTGCTGGCGAGGTTCACAGCAGCTTAATTACCAAAGTGATTTTAATTTGTTTTTGTTAATTGAAATCTCATTAAGCAAGTAATTTACTCCAACACAGCTTAGGAGTCCACAGTTCCATGGGTGAGGAGGCTAAAGGGGTTTTTAGAACTTGCCTTCATCTGGGGACTGTGCCTCTTACCTGATCCTGTGGCCTGTGTGCCTCTGAGTGTGTGTGTGCATGGGCTTCCCACAGAAGGGTCCCCCAAGGGGACCAGAAGCACCCTTTCTCCTTCTTTGCCCATGCCCCCCTGCCCCACTGCCACAGGGCTCTAGACCTTCCCTGCCTTGCCTTGTTCCCTGGAGTGATGAGGAAAAAATGAACCTGAGCTGTCCCTCTGCAGTGGATGTGTGTACGCAGGTGTGTGGCACGTGGTGCAGACACACACAGATACCATTTCGTATTCACTTATTTTCGTGCCAAGTGCTGTTCTAGGCACCAAAGGTCCTGGGAGAAAAATGGGTCTTCACTTCCTATAGTAAATAGCTCCTTTGCCCCAAATGGTCTTGGGGACAGAGGTCATCCAGGAAAGAGGCAGTTTCTGGGCTGGCTTCTCCCCCATCTCAGCCTATACAAGTGCCCCCACCTCTCAAGATCATGTTGTGGCCACTTCTCCAAAGAGCATTAATTCCCTGCATCCTCCAGATGCACTGCCTTTCTCCTCGGTGTGTTTCTTCTGAGTTGTGTGGGTCCCCCCTCTGGATTCATTCTTCTGTGTGCCAGAGAGATGTGCTTCTCTTGCTAGCTGGACTGAAGCACTGTGAGGCAGAGAACTTGCTTTATTTATCCAACCTGAGACGCAGAAGACAGAAATTCTTCCAAACCTGTGCCTTACAGGTGCTGTTCAACTATTGTGCAGCAAATGAGTGGATGAGTTGTGTCCTGCCCCTCCTTTAGAATGCAGCTGAAATGACACTTTTTTGGCAGGGGACGGCAGCGCACAACTAAGATTTGTAAGCACTGTTTTTTTAAATTGTGGTAGAATACACATAACATAAAATTTACCATTTTCCACCATTTAAAAGTGTTTAGTTCAGTGGCATTAAGTACATTCACATTGTTATGCAACCATCACCAGTGTCCATCTCCAGAGCTTTCTCATGGTCCCAAATTGAAACCCTGTACCCATTAAGCAATAACTCCCCATCTTTCCTCCCCCAGCTTCTGGCAACCACCCTTTTACTTCTTTCTCCATGAATTTCAGTCCTCTTGTACTTCATGGAAGTGGAACCCTGCCACGTTAATCCTTTTGTGTCTAGCTTAGTTCTGAAATGGCACTTTTTTTTTTTTTTTTGAGATGGAGTTTCTCTTTGTCACCCAGGCTGCAGTGCAGTGGCGAGATGGCTCACTGCAAGCTCCACCTCCCAGGTTCAAGCAATTCTCCTGCCTCGGCCTCCTGAATAGCTGGGATTACAGGCGCCCACCACCATGCCCGGCTGATTTTTTGTATTTTTAGTAGAGACGGGGTTTTGCCATGTTGGGCAGGCTGGTCTCGAACTCCTGACCTCATGCTCCACCGCCCTTTGCCTCCCAAAGTGTTGGAATTACAGGCGTGAGCCACCGTGCCCGGCCGTCACTTTTAAAGGGAGGTCTTTTCTGAACTCTGGACTCTGTCAGTTCACGTGTCACATGTTCCTGGGTCCCCTTCCATTACTCTCTCATGCAGCACAAGTCCTTGCCATTGTCTTCCTTCCCCAACTGTAATCTCCAATAGGGCAGAGGACACTTGGCTTCTTCCGGGCTGGGGTCCTGGCTTAGATGTGATGGTTTTCAACAGGGTGTTTCACAGTGGGGCCACCACAGGCATTTGGGGAGGCCAATTTTTTTTTTTTAAATTGAGACGGGGTCTCGCTCTGTAGCCCATGCTAGAGTGCAGTGGCAAGAACACAGCTCACTGCAGCCTTGACCTCCTGAACTCAAGGGGATCCTCTTGCTTCAGCCTCCTGAGTAGCTGGGACTACAGGTGCACACCAACACACCTGGCTAATTGGTTTATTATTATTATTATTTGTAGAAATGGAGTCTCACCATGTTGCCCAGGCTGGTCTTGAACTCCTGGGCTCAAGCAACAGGAAGGCCAATTCTTCATTGAACGGGACTGTGTGGGCCATTTAGCATTCCTGGCCTTGCTTATTCAGTGCCCGTAGCATCCCCCAAATAATTGTGACAACCCAAACATACCCTCCACATCTTCCTACCTTCCCTGGGTGGGGTGGGAGTTTGAAACTAGTACAATTGCCTGTACACTGCCTGGCACATAGTAGGGGCTCAGTGAGCGTATGTTGAAAAGGTGACTGAGAGCGTGTATGAGCCGTGCCTCTGACCTGGCTGGTGTTTCTCCGAGATGGGCACATGCTCATGTGAGGCTGCGGCACATGCCGCTCCTCTGGCCTGTGCCCCTGGGTGTACTGTGCCAGCTGAGGATTCTGAGACCTGCTGTAGACCAGGACCCTGCTTCTCTGGAGTTCTGTCTGCACTGAGTGTCCACAATTTTTGTCTCTCCTCGTGGCCCCTGGCTGCCTCCTCCCTTTGCCCCTGACTATGGCCACTTGGTAGATTTCCAGGCCTGACATTTCGAACATGCAATGCCATATGTATTGCCACTCTCAGGTAATTATCACATAAAATTAAGCTAGTCTTGTACATGAAACCAGCAATTAGCCAGGGATTGAAGGTCAGGGAGAGCTCGTTTATAGAGTCGCTAACAAAATGTTAAGTGGAAGTGTGTGTCAGATGGGCCAGGAGGCTGGATTAGCCAGGGTCGCAGCGGTGGGACTGGAGAGCTGGTGGAGACTCCTAGCTCTGTAGTACTGGGCACAGCGGGAGGAGCTGGGGATTTACAGCTCATACTTTTCTCTTCCAGCTCTCAATCTGGGGCATGACTTTGAAGGGAAGGTTGCTAAGCCTCCTAAATCCCGATACACACCAATGCCGTTTCCCCACTCATCTGGAAACCTGGTGGGTCCTGCCCAAACGCCTGTATGTCAATTCCACCTCCTGCTTGGCGACCCACCTTGCCCACATTTTCCACTCAAGCCTTTCAGATCTGCTTTGGGCACCTGAAGACAGAGAGAATCATCTTTCAAGAGTCAGAAACTTTGCACGTGCCATTCCCTCTGCTTAGAATGCTTTTCCCTTTCTCCCAATTGCCTTATCATCAGCCTGGAAAAATATTTATTTCGGCTCCTAAAATCTCAGATATCACTTCTCCAGGAGCTTTCCCAGATGCCTCACTTGATTCCAGAAGGAGCTATCGCCACTTTTGCCTGGCGAGTACGTTTTCACGGTTACACTTATATGCTATGGCAATTTATTGGTGATTTGTCTGTCTCCCCTACTCAATAGTGAATTATTCATCTATCCCTGGAAACCTGGAACTGCTCAATAAATGTATGTGGCATGAATATACATATTATTCTCTTCTGCCTTTTGTTTTTTTACACATTCTTCAAGGCCCTGCTCGGGCATCACCTCCTTTGTGTAGCTTTCCTGGATTCACTTCCCTGGTAGAATTAATTATGCCTTCTACATTCCCATGGCACTTTGTGTGTGATTTCATTACAACACTTGCCAAATTGCTTCATATTTCCTTATCGGTCTATCTGGGGCTACCACATTGCACAACTCCAGGGGACACAATTTGCATTAAATCAAGCAACGTAGAGATGGCACCTGTACCTGCCCACTAGGCAGTGACCTTCTGCAGAGCAAAGACCCCATGACTTTATTAACACCCTGCATACAATGTGCTTTTCTTGTCCATGTTAGTGTCCATTCAGAATAGGTATGCAATAAACATTCAGTGAACATATGTTTAATTATTCATCAGGGACAGGAGGTTCAGTGGAGAGAGCTCTAGAGTTGGAGACTGGGGATGTGGGTTCCAGTTCTAAATTGCTGTGCAGGCTTAGGTGAACCACTTAACCTTCCTGGTTCTCATCCTTTAAAATCAAGTCATATATGCTGAAGTGCCTAGGACAAAGTAGGTGCACAATGCATATCAGTTTCCCCCTTTTCTTCATCTGTAAAATGAGGAATTTTAATATTCCTTGTGTTCTTCTTCTTCTTTTTTTTTGAGATGGAGTCTCACTCTGTCAGCCAGGCTGGGGTGCAGTGGCGCGATCTTGGCTCACTGCAACCTCTGCCTCCCGGGTTCAAGCGATTCTCCCGCCTCAGCCTCTTAAGTAGCTGGGACTACAGGTGCCTGCCACCATGCCCCGCTAATTTTTGTATTTTAGTAGAGTCGGGGTTTCACCATATTGGCCAGGCTGGTCTTGAACTCCTGACCTCGTGATCCGCCCACCTCGGCCTCCCAAAGTGCTGGGATTACAGGGGTGAGCCACCACACCAGGCCTATTCCTTGTATTCTTGTAGAATGATGAGGTCTCAGGATTGGAAGGAGTTTTGAAAAGGATGTGGCCTAACCCTTGGCATCTTTGAGAGGTCGTCATCGAGTTCCGGTTTGTGCATCTCTGGTAATGAACTACTTCCTCACAAAATAGGCTATTCCACCTTCAGACAGCTCTGCCTTGAAAAGAGCTCTATTGTCTGACTCTTGGCTTCCAAGATTCTCCACCATACGGACTGGTTTTATATCATGAGGCTAGTCCCACTGCCTCAGATGATAGTCATAGACAGCGATCTGCTCTAGGCTCAAAGATGCCAGTTCTATTGCCATTCCTTATGTGACTTGATTTAAAACCCAGTCACCATCTTGGTTACCCTCTTCTGAGCTTGCCCCCCTTTGTCCAAAGACCTCTTAAGATGGAGCACCAGAAAAGGATAGGACTCTCACCTTCCTTTTCTAGAACGTGCACTTTTTTTTTTTTCCTGAGATGGAGTTTCACTCTTCTCACCCAGGCTGGAGTGCAATGGCGCGATCTCGGCTCACTACAACTTTCGCCTGCTGGGTTCAAGTGATTCTCCTGCCTTAGCCTCCCTAGTAGCTGGGACTACAGGCGTACATCACTACGCCCAGCTAATTTTGTATTTTTAGTAGAGACAAGGTTTCACCATGTTGGCCAGGGTGGTCTCAAACTCCTGACCTCAGATAATCCACCCGCCTCAGCCTCCCAAAGTGCTGGGATTACAGGTGTGAGACACCGTACCCAGCCAGAACATGTGCTTTTATTAATGGAACCCAAGATTGTGTTGTTGGCATCTATATACCTTTGTTTTTCTTTTTTCTTTTTTTTGTTTTTGAGACTGAGTCTTGCTCTGTTGCCCAGGCTGGAGTGCAGTGGCACAATCTGGGCTCACTGCAACCTCCACCTCCCAGGTTCAAGTGATTCTCATGCCTCAGCCTCCCAAGTAGCTGGGATTACAGGAGCGTGCCACCATGCCTGGCTAATTTTTGTATTTTTAGTAGAAGAGTTTCGCCATTTTGGCTGGGCTGGTCTCGAACTCATGACCTCAAATAATCCGCCCACCTCGGCCTCCCAAAGTCCTGGGATTACAGGTGTGAGCCACTGCACCAGCCTATATCTCTTTCAATCCTAACAAACATTTCACCATAAGGAGGCAAAGTGCATGAGCAGAATTTCTTTAAAATTTTATTTCACATTTTACAAGTCTGCATTATTAAAAAAAACCCACCATATGCAAAGTACAAAAACCAATGACAAACTAGGGGAGAAATATTTGCAACTCACACCACAGGCAAAGAGCTCATTTCTTTAATAGACCAAAAAAAAAAATATCCACAGCTCAGTGTGAAAAATATCCACAATCTAATAAAAATATGAGCAAAGGATATTAGAAAGTTGACAGGAAAGGGCCTGAAATTGCTTTGTTTGTTTGAGACAGTCTTGCTCTGTCTCCCAGGTTGGAGTACAGTGGCATGATCATGGCTAACTGCAGTCTTGACCTCCCAGGCTCCAGTGATTCTCCTGCATCAGCCTCCTGAGGCAACTACAGGCGCACACTACCATGCCCAGCTAATTTTTGTATTTTTTTTTTTTTTTTTGTAGAGATGGGGACTCCCTAAGTTGCTCAGGCTGGGCTTGAACTCCTGGGCTCCATTGATCCTTCCGCCTCTGCCTCCCAAACTGCAGAGATTACAGACATGAGCCACTATGCCCAGCCTTGAAATTGCTCTCAAATATATGAGAAGATGCTTAACCTCACTCATCATAAGAGAAATGCAAATTAAAATCACAGTTGTTTTTCACCTGTCACCTTGGCAAACATAAAGATATCTGATAACATTTTGTTGGTAAAAGTGTGGGAAAATAGGCACTCTCATACATTGCAAGGGTAAATTGATAGACTCTGTCTTGGTGGGGATGGGGATTTGGCTTTACCTACTAAATTTTAAAAATGCACAGATGCTTTGTTTCGGCTGTTCCACCTCTAGGAATGTATCCTGAAGATGTACTCACACGTTGACAATAGAAGTCATGTTCCATGAGGGCAGGGACTTCTGCCTGTTTTGTTTACTGTTCTATCTCTAGCACCTGGAATGCTGCCCAGCACATAGCAGGTGCTCAATAAATGTGCTGGGCACATTTAGTAGGTGCTCAACATTTTTAGTAAGAGCAAAAGAGCAGAAATAATGTAAATGTCCCGTTATTATGGAGGAGTATACTGCTGTTAAAAAGACCAGGACAGCCCTCTGTGTACTGATATGTAAGGATCTCCAAGGTACATTACATGAGAAAACCAAGGTGCAGAAAAACGTATGTAATAACAATGCAGCTGGGTATTTGCTTGTCTAAACACAGAAGGTCTCTGGAAGGAAGCTCTCAAACTGGCCACTGTACTTGCTTTTGGACAGAACGAATTGGGGCCCTGGAACATGGGGTGAGAAGTAGCGTAATTTTTCAGCATATTTGCATATATATATATATATTTTTATTTTTATTTTTATTTTTATTTTTTTTTGAGAAGGATTTTTGCTCTTGTTGCCCAGGCTGGAGTGCAATGGCATGATCTCGGCTCACTGCAGCCTCTGCCTCCTGGGTTCAAGCGATTCTCCTACCTCAGCCTCCCGTGTAGCTGCAATTATAGGCTCCTGCCACCACGCCCGGCTAATTTTTTATATTTTTAGTAGAGACGGGGTTTTGCCATGTTGGCCAGGCTGGTGTGGAACTCTTGGCCTCAGGTGATCCGCCCACCTTGGCCTCCCAAAGTGCTGGGATTATAGGTGTGGGCCACCACACCCAGCCATTTGCTTATATTTCATTTGGATTTTAGATACTGTGAATGTATTACATTTATTTATTTATTTATGAGGCAGAGTCTCCCTCTGTCACCTAGGCTGGAGTGCAGTGGCACAATCTGGGCTTACTGCAACCTCTGCCTCCTAGATTCAAGCGATTCTCCTGCCTCAGCCTCCCAAGTAGCTGGGACTATGTACTCACCACCATACCTGGCTGATTTTTGCATGTTTAGTTACAGACAAGGTTTTACCATGTTGGCCAGGCTGGTCTCAAACTCCTGACCTCAGGTGATCCGCCTGCCTTGGCCTCCCAAAGTGCTGGGATTATAGGCGTGAGCCACTGCACCCGGCCATGTTTAAATAAACAAATACAATTCAGAATTTTAAAATAGCTGGGTTCAGGAATTAATCCTTTGCTTTTGAAGTGTACATTCATGTACATGTGTGTTTGTACATTTTTTTTTTTTTGTCTGAGGCAGGGTCTTGCTCCGTCACCCAGGTGGGAGTGCAGTGGCACGATCATGGCTCACTGCAGCCTTGACCTCCTGGGCTCAATGATCCTCATTTTTTGTAGAGATAAGTTCTCACTGTGGGCTCAAGCAATCCCCGCACCTCGGCCTCCCAAAGTGCTGGGATTATAAGTGTGAGCCACTGGGTCTGCCACGTCTGCACATTTCTGAAGATGTGCATGTATGTGTATGTGTGCATGCATGTATATTTCCAATCTATTACTTTGTTCACAACTGCAGATTAGTCTAGACTAAATGAAACAGGTCCCAAGGATTTCCCCTGTTCGACAGTCTTTGATGGCTCCCCCTTATCTATAAAATCCAAACTCTTAGTCCAGCGTCTCAAGATCTTCTGTCATCTGACCCTAACCTACCTCCTGCCACTCCCTTCACACAGTTTTGCCACAGACAAATGGAGCTACTTGCTTTCCCTATGTCCACCCGCCAATATCCCATCCTATGTCTTGAACTGTGTTCTTTAGAAAACCAAGAACCCCTTCACTTTCATTACTGCATCAAATCATACCCACTCTCCAAGACCCATCAGGAGTCTCTTTCTCCAGGAGGGCTACCTTGATGTCCCCAGTGGGAAGTAGACTCTCATTTTTCATCTGCATTTCTCTTACAGCATTCAGGTTTTTTCAGCCTTGTAATGAAAGCTGTTTCCACACCTGATCACTATTCTCCTAAGCTATTGGAAGGAAGGCAGGGTCCCAGCTTGATTCCTATTTGCATGGTCCTCAGAGCCCATTAAATGCCAGGCACATAGTAGGTGCTTGAGAAATACTGAAGGAATGGATATGCCTGTGTCTATGTGGTGGTGATAAGTCTGTCTGTTCTTTGTATAGTCTGAGCCATCACTATCGTGTTCGTCATCGCTGGGGAAAAGCCTTTTTCATACCTCGCTGCACCCGGCCCTGTGTGGGGCCTTCTGTAGAGCAGCTCAGCGTGAGCCACCACAGCCCCTCCATACCCACCAGCCTCGCTGCAGAAGAGGGGCCCAGACGTGACCAGACGGTGAGGCAGCCACATTCCAGACGGATGAGGCACGCCTGGGAGGTCACATGTCTGGCTCACAACCCACCTGCAGGCACTCAAGCTTTACCGACCCTTGAACTGCCCTGGGGTTTGAATCCTCACTCTCCCTGTGAGTCTGTGCAAATGGGAACTCACTGTCTCAAGGTTCTTGTCTGTAAAATGGGGATGGCAAGCCCTGCCTCATGGCTGCCGTGAGGTGTGGAGAGACTGTCTGGGTAGTGCCTTGCCGAGGGCCTGGCATCTGGCAGGTTCTCAGAGGTTGACATGCAGGAAGCCACATCAGCCCGAGCTAAACCTAGAAAGGTAAATGTATTGCCAAAAACCCCATATGCCAAGCAGCACTTTAGTACAAAGCCAAACAGATTTTTTTTGACTCGACCATTGTTCGGGATTGTTTTGCCACAGTTAATCCTCTGTGGGTGAGAACTCAAGACCCACCCAGGGTGTGGTATGAATGGTGGCCTCACATGTGCGAATGGACTCGTGTGCATGTACACAGACACACGGGTGTGCGCACTTGTTCTGTACAGATGTGTACATACATTCACATGTTGGTGGACTCCGCAGCAGTCATGCATGCGTGTCCGTGTGTCCATGCGTCCACACATGTGATGTGTTTGCTCCCGGCCATTCATGTCCTGGTGCTGGCCTAGAGGCCCAGGCAAACTGGGACACACCACCAGAAGGAATAAGGGCTGGCTGGAGAAACAGTGAGAAAAGATGGGTAAGAAGGAAAAAATATTGAAACACTCAACACGTGGGTGAGGGGCATGAAGGACAGGAGAGTGTAGTGGCTAAGAGAGCAACCTCTGAACCTCTCCTAGGTTCAAACCCTCTTTCTGCTGATTCCCAGCTTGTCGCTTGGGCAGGTCACTCAACCCCTATCTGCCTCAGTTTCTCATCTATGAAATGGGGATTAGAACAACAGCACCTATGAAACAGGCCTGTTGGGAGGAGTAAATGAGTGAATACACAGGAAGTACTCAGTGGGGCCTGGTACCAAGTAAGTGCTTGCTTCAAAAATACTGGTGGTGAGGGATGGCCTCTGCCAGGGCTCTCTTTTCCTTCCTCTTCCTCCCCTCTGAGTTGTCGCCTCCCAGCATCTTTCCCTCCTCTCTCCTCCCCTACATCACTCTCCAGCCCCCCAACAATGTCCTGGTCTTTGCCAGAGCCAGGTTGGGAGCATGCAGCACGTGCCACTGGCAGGGAAAGAAGGCCAACGTGGAGCAGGAGGAGGTGGAGACGCTGGCTCTGAAATGTTGCTTCTTTTTTTCTCCCTGTTTCCCCAGCATGCTCCCAGAGGCAGGAGGTTTGGGGGACAGTGGGAGGGCTCCAAAGAACAGACAATCCCAGCCATTCCCCAGCGGGCCGTGGGTCAGGCCCCTCCTTGCTCCATCTGCCTCTGCCGCAGCCTGTGCCATCCGGTTTGCCAGCCCAGCCCAGCAGGCTGGGACCCCAGGCTGTGCCAGCCCTGGCCCCGCTGGGGGTGGGAGTGGGCCATGGCCTGGGGTCCTTGAGGGGTTCTCTTGCTTTGTTTTATTTTTCTTTATCTCTTCTTTGCTTTCTGAGCCCTGGTCTTTCCCAGCCCTTGTGGCTCTGACTCTGTCCTGCGCCAGCCTCTCTAGCTGTCTCACCCGTCCCTGCATCTCTGCCACCACCTGCCCCGGGTCTTCTGCCAGCTCTGGGCTCAGGGAGCATCAGGCCCTGTCAGCCTCAGCTCCTGCACACACCCCTCTCCGCCCCCTGGGCTGAAGGCTGGCAGCCCCAGCATCTGGAGGGGCTGGCTCTCTGCTCCGGCTGCCCTGGGCCGAGGGTCCTCCTCCTTGTTCCCCAGCCTGTCTTCCCCTGTTCCCCTCTCCCCAGTGACTAGAGTCCTCTTCCCAACCCTCTGCATCCTCCCAGCCCAGGACAGCTTGCTGCCCTCCAGGCCTTGGCTGGAGGCTCACAATGAAGCTGCCTCCCCCCACAGACTGGGAGGTGGAGAATCACCATGGCAACCAAGAAAGCCTCCCCTTCCTCCCCTCCCTTCCCTCCTCTCCCCTTCCTCCCCTCCTCTCCCCTTCCTCTCCTGGCTTCACAGAAGGGGCTAGAGCTCTGGGGGTGCGGGGCAGTCCAAGCCCTCAGAGATACAGGATGGAGAATGGCAGAGGAACAGGAGTAGCTGATGGGACATTTGTGAGAGAAATGGGCCAGTCATGGGACCATAATTCTTGAGGAACTCGGTCCCACTGATTATGTGACTAGTGTGGTCCCAGCCACCAGCTGAGTTCCTATGGCTCTGACTCATCTGGGCACCTTGTTAAATGCAGAGCTTCAGCCTCCATCCTAGACCTACTAGGAACTGTGGAATTCCATCTCCACAGTTGGGTCCTAGGGACCCATATTTTAGATTCTCTCTAGATGATTTCTTTTCTTTTCCTTTCTTTTCTTTTCTTTTCTTTCTTTTCTTTTCCATTCCTTCCTTCCTTTCCTTCTTTCTTTCTTCTTTCTTTTCTTTCTTTCCTTCCTTTCTTTTGTTTTTTTTTTGTCTTGCTCTGTCACCCAGGAGTGGGATCCCTTCAGTGGCGGGATCTCGCCTCACTGCAATCTCTGCCTCTTGGGTTCAAGTGATTCTCCTGTCTCAGCTTCCTGAGTAGCTGGGATTACAGGCGCCCACCACCACGCCCGGCTAATTTTTGTATGTTTAATAGAGACGGGGTTTCACCATATTGGCCAGGCTGGTCTTGAACTCCTGACCTTGTGATCGACCTGCCTTGGCCTCCCAAAGTGCTGGGATTACAGGCATGAGCCACTGCACCTGGCCCTCTCTAGGTAATTTCTATATATGCCAAAGTTGAAGACCCACCAACAGGCCTGTGTTTAAATCCTGGCTTGGTCACACACGATCAGACGGCAAGTCTTGTGATTGTTCCAAGGCTCAGTTTTCACTTCTGTAAAATGGGATAATAGTACCAGCTCCCCAGGCTGTTGTTGAGAATTAGTGCTCGCAGATAACTTTGCACAGAGGTTGACGGCCTCCACTTTCTGCTCTAGGCTCTGCCATCTCCTGGAGACCAGTGGGGTCTGTCAGGGAGCATGACCCCCTCGCTCCATGCCTGCCATGGCCTGAGTCTTCTCTGCCATTATGTGTTACAAGACACTGAGAATTCTCGACACTGGAGCAACATGAAATCATTAAGGCAAAACAATAAATAAAGGCCTAAAAGTTATTACAGAGCTGACAGCGCACAACACCGTCCTGCAAAGCAAATATGAATTATTTCAGAACATTTTAAAATGAAAAATCCTCTCTTCCTGCCCAGCCCTGTGATGCATTAACTCCTCTTTCCATCCTTCTCACCTGTGTGGAGAGTGGCCAGGCCAGGAGGGCCCCACCCAGCCCAGAGCTCCCAGGGAATGGGGCTGGAAGTCAGCCCATCGTTTCTTTGGCCTGAACGCCTTTTGGTTTGCTCAAAGTGTCTCCTGGTTCCTTGTCTGCACCCAGGATCAGTGAGCAAGCATTACCGGGAGCCTTTCCTACTCCTAACATTGTGTATCCCTTCACAGTTTCCAGGGAACCCTCCCTACGCTCCAGGAAAATGGGCTGTATTCTTCCCATTTTACAGATGGGAGACAGGTTCAAAAGGTTTCAGTGACAAGCCCAGGGTCTGATAAATGGCAGAGCTGGGACTCAAACCTGCTCACTTCAAATTTAAATGAGATTAAATAAGACAATGTATGCAGAGTACTTGCACAGGATACTCTAAAAGCTATATTATTATTATTTTTGAGACGGAGTCTTGCTCTGTCGCCCAGGCTGAAGTGCAGTGGTGCAATCTCAGCTCACTGCAACCTCCGCCTCCCGAGTTCAAGCAATTCTCCTGCCTCAGCCTCCCGAGTAGCTGGGATTACAGGCAGGTGCCACCATGCCCATCTAACTTTTGTAGAGATGGGGTTTCACCATGTTGGCCAGGCTGGTCTCGAATATCTAACCTCAGGTGATCTGCCCGCCTTGGCCTCCCAAAGTGCTGGGATTACAGGCGTGAGCCACCGTGCCCGGCCTATTATTATTATTATATTCAAGAACTCATCCAGGTGCTGCCCTGTTATCCAGCACTGGAATAGGACTGCTGTGGCCATCTGTCATTTTTGACTGCTCAGCATCCCTCCCTTGCTCTGAACAGCACCCCTTCCCTTTGAAGTAATGTCCTCTCCTTTCACTTGGTCTTAGCCCAAAGGCCTAGAAGCAATTGTCCTCTCCTTTCCATTTCAATTGATAAGCTGTCAATCACTGTACCATGCCCTCTCCTGGCCTCTAACACGGACATGAGATCCAGAAGTTTAGGATTGCCAAATCATAGTGCCCCATTTTTCTAATTACAGGGACTGAACCTGAGCTGGAACCACTGGAAGATTTAGCTGGGATTTTCTATACAGAGGCAAGTTTTCCCTCTCTCTACCTTACCAGTTCCATGAGGTCATGCCATCTGTCCCCACCCATCCTTCTTACCCTAGATGAAGGAAGCACATCAGGAGGAGAGGATGTAGCCAACACAAAGACAGACACAGAGTTGTAAGATTTGGCAATATTGCTTGAGTGCCTGGATCCAGCTGCACCTGAAGTCAGCTGCACCTGCCTTTCCCAGTTACAAAGGCGAATGCTCCCCTTTTGGATGAAACTAGATTAAGCTGGGTTTCAGTTGCTTGCTCTGATGGATACAGGTGCTGTGTGCATGGGAGCACGGCACGTGGCCTTTGGCAGTATATCCAGAGAGGAAGGCCCAACCTAGGAGACCCCTGAAAAATAAGGGCATATCTTATCACGTCTAATCCCTCCGGGAATATAGGAGGCTGAGTGTGCCATTGAAAGAGCCCTGGACCTGGAGCCCAAGCCCAGGGGTATAATCTTGGCAGAGCCATTGCTTCTGCCCTCTGGCGGATTCGTAGCAAGCCCCACTTCTCTGGACCTCAGCTTCCTCATTTGTAAAATGAAGGTATTGAGGATTAGAAAATGATACCCCACAGTTTGGCGCTTTGACATGCTGAGTACTTTGAACTGGAGGACACTGGCGGGACCTCAGAAACAAAGTCTCTCTCTGACCTTCTCCTGGTCTTTTTTCTCCTGCTCCCTTTTCTCCCCCAGGGCAGGCCATGGAAACTAGAATTCCTCTTCTCCAAGACGGGTCATAGAAACTAGAAATATTACTCTACCCCTTCCCCTGCCTTTGTGTGTAGGAGTTGGCCATAAAGAAATTCTCTGACCTACCTTGTCTGGTAGTAGGTCATAAGACCCTCATTCCAGAAGGGGTCCTGCCCTATACCAGCGAGGAAGGAATGCTATGCAGAGAGGCCAAGAAGAATCTGAACAGACAGGCCTTGCTGGGCTCCCCCACTCAGTCTCTTACTGTTAAGTCACATCTTTTCTGTCTAATCACATTTCTATATGGCTGTCCCCTTCTTCATTGAACCTAAACGTAAAAATAGACAGTTTTCTCTGAGTCTTTGGGTTTTCATTTCTGAAGGCTCCTGTGTCACATCAAACTTTGCTTAAATACATTTAATGCTTTTCTCTTATTAACTTGGTTTTTGTTATAGAAATTTTGGCTGTGACCCTTATGATGGGGAGGAAAGGTATCATATCCTTTCTACCCCTTCAAAGATGCTATTATCTCCGGAACATACTGCTAAGGTTCTAGGATTCACTTTGTATGTCAATGTGTACTAGGCATGGCTACAGGACCTTCCACAATCCCACCCCTGGCAGACTCTTCAGTTTCATCTCCCATGATTCTACCACAGTTATCCCACTCCCTTGTACTCTACATATCTCTGCAGTTCTAATTTCTCTTTAGTTTAGCTTCTTGAACAAACCATCCACCCACCCATCCATGCAGCCATCCATCCACTCAACCAACCAACCAACCAACCAATCAGCCAGCCAGCAAACCAACCAACCAGTGAGCTCGTTAGAGTTAGAAAATGGAAGATGTAGGATGCTACGGCTGCCTTTAATTAGGGGGGCCATAGCTCTCTCTGAGGAGAGATAATTCTTTAAGGTGAGCCTTGAAGATTGAATAGAGAATAGTCAGGGATGAAGGGAAAGAACATTGCAGGCAAGTGGAACAGCATAGAGCGTGTTGTGAGTGAAAGAAGCTCGTAATGGAAAGTACACAGGCAGCAAAAGGGAGGAGAGCCCAGTGTGTGGCCAAATGTTGGTGGGAAGCAACATGATAACAATTCACTTGTCACCACGTTTACCTGGAAAACTCCTGTTCATCCTTAGAAACTCCGCTGAGACATCTCCTGTGAGAAGTGCCATCCCCAACCCGAGTTGATCACTCCTTCTTCTATACACTGCTTGTACTTCTGTAGGTGCACCTTTCCGCCAGCCCTATGATGACCTCTTGTCACATTTGTCTTTTCTCTTAGATGTATATTCCTTAGGGCATGAAGCTGTCTATAGTTGCAGCCTAGCACACATGGGTACTCAACAAATACTCTCAGATGGAATTGGATCACATGGCGTGTATGCAACCATGAAAGAACTGTTTGTGTTTCAGGAAGGGGCAGGAGGAGAGGCAGGCATGTATATGGGTATCTCTGCGTTGGGACTGAAATTCAACAACATTTCCAGAGGGCTGTTTAGATTCACTGGACTGTGACAAGCTGCTGACCATTTTCCCAACACCAAGAAAAACTGGCTCTGCTGGAGGTGCAGAGCTGGCTGGGGCTGGGGCTGGGTTGCCTGTTTGCTTCTCCCCGATCTCTCCTTGATTTTTTGTTTCCCCCTCTACAAAGTGCACTTAGGGGTCCCCAGTTCTTCAGGACTCTTTGGCGGGGTAAGGTGGCAGACTGAGGCCATGGCCCCGACCTGGGTGCCCACTGGCCACTGGCCAAGCTGGCTTCCTCAGTGAAGATGCTGATCAATGGCGGCCCCAGGCTCCAAGCCAGGGGAGGTCCTTCTTTCTAATCCGTATCGACTGCCCCCTCCTTTGCCTGCCAATTTGTATCAGGCTGTTGTCTGCAGTGGTGATGGAGAGTGTTGGGTCCATTTCCAGTGATCCGTGAGGGGGATCAGAGGCCTCTGCGAGGCTGGGCTGGGGTGTGGGTCGAGGGGCAGCCCTACCTAGGGAAAAAAACCCCGAACCAGCTGGGAAGGAGCTGCTCCGCGTCCTTTATCTGCTTAAGCTCTGAGGGGGCTGGTCCTTCCCCAGGGCAAGAGAGGACAGGCAGTGGGTAGGGGAAGAAGAAAAAAGGACTCCTCACTCACACCATGTCACGTGCAGGCCAGGCGCAGAGCAGAGGCCCTGTGCAGTTCCAGCTACCTCAAGATGTGATGTCCTCCACCCAGGCATTTCCATCAATTAACAAGCACGTAGCCCACCCTCATGCTTCAGGGCACGAGGAAGCCACGGGCGTGTGTGGAGAGCCTGCACTGCACAGGCTCCTGGCACAGTCACACTGAGTTCTCTCAAGAATCCTGGACAGATACTATTTAATATTACTCGTACCATTGAGGAGATGAGAAAACTGGGGCTCCAAAAGTTTCGGAAGCGTGCCTGAGAGCCCGAGCCTCTGCTCTCTTCTCTCTTGTTCTACCTGACTGGAAGGAGCCACCCCCTTAAGAGAGACAGGACACTTGGCTGGGCACAGTGGCTAATGCCTGTAATTCCAGCACTTTGGGAGGCCAAGGCGGGAGGATCACCAGAGGTCAGGAGTTTGAGACCAGCCTGGCCAACATGGCAAAACCCTGTCTCTACTAAAAATACAAAAATTAGCCAGGCATGGTGGTATGCGCCTGTAATCCTAGCTACTCAGGAGGCTGAGTGAGGCAGGAGAATTGCTTGAACCTGGGAAGTGGAGGTTGCAGTGAGCTGAGATCGCACCACTGCACTTGAGCCTGGGCAACAGAGTGAGACTCTGTCTCAAAAAAAAAAAAAAAAAAAAAAGACACGAAAAAAAGACAGAACACTCATAACCGAAGATGTCAATGGCCATCGTGGCCAGGCCAGGCCTCCCTTTATGAACATGTGACCCACAGGCACCCCTTCCCCTGTGGCCATCTGGTCCATGGCAGGGCTCCCTGTCCCTACTCTTTGCTTCTGAGGATGCCTTGGTTCTCTTCTTTCCCTTTCTCACCTCTGACCACTGACTCCCA
Source organism: Pan paniscus (assembly GCF_029289425.2). NCBI lineage: Eukaryota > Metazoa > Chordata > Mammalia > Primates > Hominidae > Pan > Pan paniscus. The sequence continues at coordinate 27,863,824 of NC_073268.2, forward strand.
GAAACTTGTGCCTTCTTCTAAGCCTTGGTGCAAGAATGAGGAGAGAAAAGCCCCTGCTCCATGGTCACTGTGGGTGGGATGGAAGAGAGGGGAATCAATTCTGTGCCTGGAGGCTTAGGTTAGGCCCAGAATGAGCTTTCCTGCAGCTTTCCTAAGGTCACAGATCGTTTAAGCTCTCGAGCCTCAGTTTTCTCATTTGTAAAATGAAGCTACATCTCCCAGACTTCTCTAGAGGAGACTTACAAGAGATAGGGCGTGTATGTTGCAGGTACTCACGGAGTGTTTGGAAATGAAAATGAAGAGTTGGAGTTTGGCTTGGGGAGAGGGTCAGGGTGGGGCAGGGGTGGGAGGGATAAGGGGACTGGTGTGTATAGGAGGGCTGGTGGGATGAGGGAGCAGGGGAGTGTTGAGGGCTGTGGAGAGACCCCTGGGCTGAGTCACAGGAGTAAGGGCAGATAGGGTGAAGTTTGGGGGTTGCTGAATGCCAAGCTGCCTCTGGACTTTGTCCTATGGGTTGGCCCTTTTCCCACACTGAGTCCTTTGTTCAAATGCAGTCCTGTTAGGAAGCCCAATAGGGCAAGTGGATGAAGGGCTGAACTGAGGCTGGGGTCCCAGAGTCCTGCTTTTCAACCCATCCTCATCACCCTCAATCCCAGGTGCTCCATGGACCTCGCAGAGCTACCCTGAGCACCTTCAAAAAGCCTCTGCATGGAGAATGAATCAGAGAAGGCTTTGCTGAAACTCCGCGGACTTCCAGGAGGCCCGAGAGAAGAGGGCTGGGGAACGGGGCTCGGTGCTTTTGTTCTCAGCGCCCCTCAGGGCTCCTGATCCTTGTTCCATTCACCAATGATGATGCCATCTGCCGGAGGCTGGGTCCAGCTATCAGTTTTCCCTCGGGTCGGGTTGCCTTTGCATGGAGAACAGGGTACAAGAGTCACCAGGGAAGCCCTGGGAGATGCAAGCTGGGTGTCCCCTGACGGGTCCAGGTAAGGGAGTGTAGCAGTCTCACTGTTGGTTTCAAGGCTCAGAGGTGGATGCCTTGTGGGGTGCCTCAGCACATGCCAAGGGCCATCCTATCACTTGCCTTCCTTACCTGCTGCCATGGACATTCTCTGGGAGGGTTGCACACTTCCCTCTTTCACTCTGCTTCTCCACCTGGCTGGCTTCCACGTGTCAGGCCTCAGCTTGGGCATAGTTTCCTCCAGAACGCCTTCCTTGTCCCCCTCTGCCATGTCCTCATTGCCCTGGGCTAGCCTCGCTTGCAGCAAGGATCCCCATGTGCCGTAAGCATCTGCTCATTTGTCTCTTCTCTGCTAGGTTTTACATTTGAGGGTGGGGCATTCTATAGCCAGAGCCTCGCACAATGCCTAGTAGATGGCAGTGAATGAATGAAAGAGCCTTACTCCAACACAGGTGCAGGGAGAGACCAAACTCCATCTTACTCCACCATGGGTGTGGTGTGAGCTCTTCACATTTGAGGAATGACCTTCTAGAGAAAAGCTGGTGAATGGCATGAAGGCCCAGCCAGGGAGAGGTTGGGAGGAGAGCATAGTCACTGGGGTTCCAGGGCTGGGGTGGCCCAGTTCCACTCAGTACGTTTACCTCTTTTCATTCCTGCATCTTCCCGGTGGGGGATTTGCCCTCCAGATCATACTAGCCCAGGGCATCGGACAGTGTCTGCTCTCCACTCTCCGTGCCCACCTGTACATGGGCGTATCCACCCAGGGGCATTAGGTAGATCTTTGTGTCCTTGGGTCTGAATGAACACGATGGGTACAGGGCTGCCTGGGAGTGTGTCCGAACACATGCACACATGGCACTAACAAACATGTGTGTCTTTGTGTATCCAGGTATGGGTGTGACACCTTTGCGTGTGCAGCTTTGTATGCAGAACATGTCCCAGCATGGTTTTGTATCTGTGAGTGTGTATGTGCTTGCACAGACATAAGTGTGCCCACTGGGGCAGGGTGGGGCCAGGTGTGTTCTGTCACCGTGCTCTGATTAGCCTTCACTTGGAAGCGTTTAGGTGACAATTTACAGCTGCACCTGACCCTGGCCTCTCTGCCTTGTCCTGTGTGTGCTGCTACGGCTGCCCCCTGCCCCCTGGCCACATAACTGTGATTTATGGCTGGCCTGTGGGGAGCAGCCCCCTCCCCGCTGCCCACCTCTCTGCAGCTCCTGCACCAGATGGGCTGCCTGCTGCTCCCTGGAGCAGCCTTCGCCAGGGAGGGTGAGGCAAGACGACCCACCACCAGGCCCGGCTGGGACCCCTCCCTCACCCACTGTTCACTCCCTTTCAGACAGTCCCTGTCATCCTGTCTTGGACTTGCTCGTGGCTGTTGGGATTGTGAACTGAGATGAGAGGTCAGAGTCTGTGACACAGAACAGAAACCGCCCCCAGTCCCCCATTCATCTCCTCCCCAGACACAGACAGACAGACAGATGGACAGACACACAGATAAAGGTACCGATAGGTCCTCATACAGGGACTGCATGTGCATCTGGGCGTGTGAGCACACACACATACACACGCACACAGTGAGAGTTTGTGGGGGATCTGCATATGTGTGGGGGCTGGGAAGGAAGCCAGGCCCCCTGCAGCCAGGCCAAGCCTCCCCAGCTCCCCACCGGGTCTCTGCCTCCTTTCTCCTGTGCCTACAATCCCTGATGCCAAAGGGGATCTTCTCCAGCTCATGCCAATCCATTATGAAGGTCCACTCAACCAGCAAGGGCATTTCTGGGGGTGTCCCTGGGGTGGGCCCTTGGGGGCTGGGGCTCAACCTTGTACCCCCAGGCTGGCATTGCTGGAAGCGGGGAGTGGCAGAGGGGCTGTGTCAGGCTGAAGGTGAGCGCTGGAAACAAAAAGATTGGAGTAAATTATTATTCCCCCCATGGCTTTCCCAAGGAAAGTGGAAGCAGCAGCCTGAGGCCCGTTTTCCTATTTGATGGGGAATCAGATAAATGGCAGGCAGCTTGCTCTGATAAGGCCTTGCTCTGGGCACAACCTCTCTCTCTGAAACCCTCTTACTATGCATAGAGGAAGGCTATCTGTGCAGCTGCACCTTGACACAAATATATCTGCACCCGAGATGAAGCAATTCCCCCAGAAATTACAGCAGGGGGATTGCATCTGAGGAGGGGGCCCTGGGGAGGGGTGGGGGCTGCAAGGGAGGGAGGGAAGAAGAGGCCTGGGACAGGCAGGGAGGAGGAGGGAGGCGGCTGGGAGGTTGGGAGTGGGAGCAAGAAGTCTAGAGGTTTGCACTGGGAAGGGGGCTCGGGAGCATCTTTGTATAAAATTTACGTTTTTCCCCATCAAGCAGCTTGCACAGAAATATTCTTTTTCCCCTGTATCGTCGTCTTAATAGGGACATTCTCACCACCACCCTCATCTTCCTCCTCCTGGCTCCACTGCTGCCCTGACCATATTCTCCCTGCTCACAGAATTAAAAGGAAAATACATGTATGATCTTTACAATTAGTCGCCTGAATGGAGGAGCCTCAGCTGCCTTAGACATTTTCTTTTTTCTTTTTAAATGAAAATTTTGCATTTCTTTTTAATTAAAAATTTTTTTTGCCTTAAGCTTTTCTTTACACATTGAAAAGAAAGTGGGGATGGGGTTGTAATGTGATTTTAATAAATACGTGAATAAATAAATATTTTTGAAAAGACGGAGAACACAGAGTGCTGATTGGGTATTTGAAACACTTTTCCAACTTGTCACACGGCTTCATGAGAGTGTGTGTGTGCACGCGTGCACGTGTATGCATGTATGTCTGCAAAACTGTGCATGAATATCCCTGTGTGTGGGGGGGAATGTGTTCTCATGTTCTCTCACACACGCACCTAGTCTGACAATACCCCAGGCTCTCTCTCTCCCCTTCCAGCAGTGTTTTGCTCATCTCTGTGAGTTTGTATACCTCGCCTCTCCCCTTCCCAGGGTGAAGAACTGGAGGCTCCAGCCTCTCAGGAGGCCTGCAGAAAACTCTCTGGTCCCAGAAGAGAAGCTTGAGTAAAGAGACATCCCATCAGGCACAAGGGTCCCCTATCTCCTGCCAGACAGCCCCTCCCCCCAGCTCCTTCTTGGCTGGGCAAAGGTGCTCAAGGGCGATGGCAGCAGAACTTGGCAGGACAAGCGCTTGGGGAAGGGGTAGTAGAGTCATGGGGAATGTGGGTCTCATCCCCCAAACCCTAGGTCTTGGAGGGACAAGGTGGGCTTGTTGGGGTGGGGAAGGGTGGCAGGAGACATTGCATTTACACGTGAGGGTGAGGGGAAGAAGTGGAGTTTGAGTGCATGTTGAGGGCGCTCATGCCCCTCCCTCCCCAAACTGGCACCTGCCTTGGGTCTGACTGTCAGAGCAGCTGCAAGACACAAGAGTCAGCGACAGATGCCACAGCCCCAGCCTTTGTCTGAGCAAGAGAAAAATCACACCCTCCCCTTAAGCCCCTGGGGCAGCTGAAGCTGGGAGGCTTTAGTCATCTCACCCCTCAACTCCATCGCCAACCCTGGAGAGCAACAGGGGCCTTTTTCTTGTCTCCCAACTTTGGGGAATTTGAGTGGTGACGGGAAAGATGAAGGAAAGTGAAGGTTTGGGGGAGAGATCTCTTGAACCTGTCTGCCTAAACTGCGTGACACACTCCCAGAACCCACTTAGGCTGGGGGTGGGGTGTGTTCTGCCACATCAACCTAGATCAGCTGGAAAAGGGCTGAGCTGGCAGGTGGGGATCAGGCTTCTAGTTTCATCTCTGCCACTTCTCTGCGGCCACCTACTTACTCTTCTGGGCCTTGCTTTTCTCAGCTGTAAAATGTGGGGAAGCAATCACTCAAATGACAGATGCAATAGTAACATGGATAACTGTGGATTTTAGACACATATCAAGCCAAGGAGTGAGAACGTGACTGGTTGTGACTATATCTCACTTGCTACTGGTTTGGGCTGAGTCTGGAAGAGCCAGAGGCCTGGTCTCCCTGCAGGAAATAATCCCTGGAAAGTAAGTAGCCTCTTCCAGGCTGCTGGGATCTTTTGGACTCATTTGCAAGCTGTCTCTGGAGATTGGCTACAGAAGTCCAAGGGGAACTCCAAGAGGAACTACTGTGGATAACCAGGCTGGGGTGTGTTGGGGCAGATGCCCAAATTTTCTGCAGTGGAGGACTTAGCCAGAGTAGGGACCCTGGGAACTGTCACCCCTTTAGAGCAAATAGTAGAAAAGCTCCAAGGGAAGCCTAGAAGTCACAAATAGGTGTCCTATTGATCTTCATATTGGCAAGCTGGTGTCTACACTGGGACATGAACTCCCATCCATTTCTATAGTGGGACTTTGGCTATCATTGATATCACATTGGAACATTGTTACCACCACTTTTGTATATCATTGACTGCCATTGATCCGGATATTGGGACAGTGCTCCCTACATTGGGACATCGATTTTCCTTAACCAACTCTGAATTGGGGCATTGATCTCTACATTGGGATGTTGACTTTCTTACCCATCTGTATGGTGGGGGGCATCAATTCCTCTCAACCAACTCTCCATTGGGACATTGATCCCCATATGAGATGCTGATGGCCTCAACCAAATCTTCACTGGGGTATTGATTTCTACACTGGAACTCCCTTTCCTGTCCAACTCTGGATTGGGACATTGATCCCGCATTGGGACATTGATTTATTCCTCTCTCTCAGTATCTGGGCATTATCCCCCACCCAGCCAGGAACAAGGATGCTGATTTTTATTTTAGGGCTTCAGTTCATTCATTCCACCAATCATTCATTTCTTATAGCTACTGTGTGTCAGTTTTGTGCTAATGGTTGGGATCTCTGTTTTTCTTTTCTTTCCTACCATCGATCCCTATGTGAAGACCCCAATTCTCTTCAGTCTTCATATTTGAACTCTGATACATACCTCCCGCATCTATCACCCCCTTCAGCCTCCCCTACTGACTTCAACTAAGGTCTCTGTTCATGAGTTGAAGTTGGGAGCCATATTGGAAAGTGCACAGTCTTTGGAGTCATGAGTTTGAATTTTGAGCTTTGCCACTTGCCAGCCTCACTTTCCTCTTCTTTCTTTCTCTCTCTCTTTCTCCTTCCTTCCTTCCTTTCCTGCCTTCCTTCCTTCCTTTTCTTTCTTTTTTCTCTTTCTCTTTTCTTTTTTCTTTCTCTTTCTTTCTTCCTTTCTTTTTTTTTCTTCCTTCCTTTCTTTCTTTCTTTCTTTTCTTTCTTTCTTTCGAGACAGAGTCTCAATTTGTCACCTATGATGGAGTGCAGTGGCTTGATCTCTGCTCACTGCAACCTCTGTCTCCCAGGTTCAAGCAATTCTTGTGCCTCAGCCTCCTGAGTAGCTGGGATTACAGGTGTGCACCACCACGCCCAGATAATTTTTGTATTTTTAGTAGAGACGGGGTTTCACCATGTTGGCCAGGCTGGTCTTGAACTCCTGGCCTCAAGTGATCCAACCACGTCAGCCTCCCAAAGTGTCTTCATCTTTCAAGTGAAGACAAGGATACCTACTTTTCAGGCTTTCTGTGCAAATGAGAGCACTGAATGGGACCCAGGCATAGAGAGCACCATCCTTCATAGCAAGGCTTTCCCTTCCTTGTTCTCTTCCCCCAGTCCGGGGAGATAGCTCTGAACTTGGCATATCCATGTGCCCCCCCATCACATACTGCTGAGGGGGTGAGACCTTCCCTCTCCTCAAATGCCATGGGCAGCATACCTCATGAAGTAAGTCCCTCACAACATTTCAGACCTAGCTCTCATTTTTAAAAATCCATATTATATAGATAGCAATGAGGAGAGCAACTTTTCTACCCCGAGCCTGTGTGTAATTACATATTTTGGCCGCGTGCTGGGCCTGGGATAAATCTGTATGGTAATGCAGGCCAGGGGCTTACGACGTAGGCACACATGCTAATTTTTAAACCACAAAATCGCGGCTGTTTTTCATTTTCATTTCCGACAACACTGGCGGAGATTAGGTCCTATTAAGCACCATGGGGCCTGACCTCCCCCTGGCCACCTGCAGGGCTCCTTGTGGCTTTCGTGGGCTCTTTGGGCCTGGCGCTGAGGCAAACACATCCTTCTTAATTGTGGGACAAAGCTCTGCCCAGCGGGAGGTGCCCAGGTTGGCAGACCAAGGCTGTCTTCTCTCGTCGTCCCCACCCAGGCTAGGGCTAGGTCCCACGCCCGTCCGGGGAGGAACTTGGAGCCTGCGGTGCCCAGGATAATTGAAATTCCAGGCTGTGCCTCTCCTCATGGACAAGTAAAGTAGGCCCTGGCCCAGCTGCAGAGCCCCGAGATGTCCTTAGGGGCCTGGAGAGCAAGGACTCAGGTCACTGAGCTGTCTGTCCAGTCCTAGCCCAGCTCAAGTGACCTTGTGCAAGTCACTTTTCTTCCCTGGGCCTTCGTCTTCTGTCTGTCAAGTCCATGAAATGTAAACTGGGTGATCTGAAAACACTTTGCATTTGAGCTACCTGTCCCCTGCCGAGAGGCAGACAGAGCAGGGATGACAGCAGCTCTCATTTGTTACACACGCATCGTGGGTAAACTATACATGTTCATTATCTCATTTAATCTTCCCCTCGACTCCCCGAGGTGACAGCGTGTTAAACAAAAATCCCATTTTCACCACTCACTGGCCGGATGATCTGTTTTCTCATCTGTAAAATGGGGGAGTAACTGATAACAGTGCTACCGGATAAGGTATTATCACGATGGAATGAATTGCTGCAGAGTACACAAGACACTTAGAACAACACCAGGCCCTGGGTTGCTATCATTATTATTACAGATAAGGAGATGGAGGCTGAGGAAAGGATAAGGAACTCACTCAAAGCCACCCGGTTAGAACCCAAACCGCAACCCACGAGCCTCATATCTCCCACTGGAGGCTTTGCCGCCTCCAACTCTTCCTGGCACAAAAGCTTCTCTACCCATCCAGAGAAGCAGCGTCAGGCCCTGCTTCCCTTTAGTCGTCATTTCTCAGTACTGAGCAAAAATGGCAGCAGAGAGACGCAGAGATAAGCAGAGAGATGCTGAGGGGCCCCCTGAATGGGTGTCTGGTCGGGCTGCCACCCCAGCCTTGACTCCTAGGGGTGCTTGGGCGCAAGTGAGCCAGTCCAGGCTAGCCCATCGCTGGGGTCCGGCAGGCCCTCTGCTTGTCGGAGGAGAGCTGAGGGTGAGGAGGGGCCCGGGAGGAGGAGCTGAGCCCCTCCCCCTTCCATTCTCTCTCCATCTGCACCCAGAAGCAGCTGAGCGTGGAGCGGGGCCACCCCTCCCGCTCCCGCCCCCTTGCCTTCTCCTCTCCTGGGCGGGGGCTGCCCCGTCTCTGGGGGGGAGCCTGGTCTGTGCTCAATTTCATGCCACTTAATTCACAAGTCTGCCCGTGAAAATGGCGACAAATCGGCCCCAACTGCCCAAATGTCCCGTCCCATCTCGGACGTCTCTCCTGCAGCACCCCCTGCTCCTCCGTCTGACAACCCCTCACCCATCATACTGGAGGGGGAGCGGGCCGTGGTGGCAGCCAGCCGAGGGCCCTGCCGCTGACTTAGACGCCACACATATCCCTTCTGCAGCGGAACCAGGCCCCAAGAGGGGGCTACAGCCGAGACTCCAGGTGACCCTCCAGTGCATGGTCAGAGGCTGGGGACTGTTTTAGTTTGGATTTTAATGTGACTGTGTAATGTTTATTTTTAAATTTACTTTCTTTTAAGAACAATTTAGTTTATTTTTTTTGAATACGTAGCACATTCACATGATTCAAATTTCAAAAAGTGGCCAGGCACGGTGGCTCACGCCTGTAATCCCAGCACTTTGGGAGGCTGAGGCTGGTGAATCACTTCAGGTCGGGAGTTCAGGACCAGCCTGGCCAACATGGTGAAACCCTGTCTCTACTAAAAATACAAAAAATTGGCCAGGCATGGTGGCACACGCCTGTAATCTCAGCTATTCAGGAGGCTGAAGCGGAGAATCGCTTGAACCGTGGAGGCGGAGGTTGCAGTGAGCTGAGATAGTGCCACTGCACTCCAGCCTGGGCAACAGAGCGAGACTCCATCTCAAAGACAAACAAACAAAAACAGGCCTGGCTTGGTGGCTCATGCCCGTAATTGCAGCACTTTGGGAGGTCAAAGCAGGCCGATCACTTGAGGTCAGGAGTTCCAGACCAGCCTGGCCAACACGGTGAAACCCCGTCTCTACTAAAAATACAAAAATTAGCCAGACGTGGTGGCGGGCACCTGTAATCCCAGCTACTCGGGAGGTTGAGGCAGGAGAATCACTTGAACCCGGGAGACGGAGGTTGCAGTGAACCGAGACCATGCCACTGCACTCCAGCCTGAGCGACAGAGCAAGACTCCATCTCAAAACAACAACAACAACAAATTTCAAAAAACATAAAAGAGAGGGTGGAATGTCTCCCTCTACCTCTACCCCGGTGTCCTGGTTCTCTCTTTCAACTCCCAGTTCCTATCCCAAGGGGAACCAATGTCCCCAGATTCTTGGGTGTCCTTCCAGAGACCTTATATCCAAGAATAAACAAATATGTATAGTCTTTCCCGCCTCTGCCACAAATGATGACGTGCTGTACACACTGACTGCACCTCACTGGTCTCACCTGTATGTCCCGGTGACCAGAGCCTCCTCACTCCACCCCCACCCTCCCACCACAGAGGCTGTTTGAAGTTCTCTCTCCTCTCCCTTCACCTGCCCACCAAAAGGGCTTTGAAGCCACAGAGTCCAGAATTCAAGTCCTACCAGCTCCAACTATTCTCTGGGTGACCTTGACGAGTTCATTTCCTCTTGGGCCTCAGTCTCCAATTCAGTAAAATGGGAATATTCATGTATACCCACCTCGCAAGACTATTGGTGGGAGGGTGGGTAGTAAAGAAGATACCGGGCAAGGTGTGGTGGTTCATGCCTGTAATTCCAGCACTTTGGGAGGCTGAGGCGGGCAGATCACCTGAGGTCAGGAGTTCGAGACCAGCCTGGCCAACATGGAGAAACCTCATCTCTACTAAAAATACAAAATTAGCTGGGCGTGGTGGCGCATGCCTGTAATCCTAGCTACTTGGGAGGCTGAGGCAGGAGAATCACTTGAACCCAGGAGGCGGAGGTTGTGGTGAGCCGAGATCGCGTCATTGCACTCCAGCCTGGGGAACAAGAGCGAAACTCCATCTCAAAAATAAAAGATACTGGATACAAAGTGAGGAGGTGAAGTGTAGCTGCTCCCTCCTCTCCCCGTTCCTCTCTGTCCCCCTATCAGGGGAATACCTACTTATTCTTCAAGCCCCGGTTCAAAGTCGCCTCCTCCTGATGCCCACCTGCTGCAGGAATTGAACCTCCACTTTGCATCTATAGTGCTTCAGACCAGCCTTGAGGAGAATGTCACTGTGGTGTGGTGTAGCCATCTATACTTGTCCTCCTCCTACAAGGCTGTGAGCCACTTGAAGGCTTCTGATGAAGCAGGAACAAAAATATTAAGATGTGAATATTTACAGCCTTTCTTCTCCTGCCATGTTCCCACATCTGAGCTGATCAAGGTGATAGATATGGATACAAAGTGGAAGATGCTTCACTGAAGAAAGAGCATAAAGTTAGCAGCAAAAGCTGGATCAGAATAGAATCGATCCAGTCAACTAGAGGTGGAGGCAAGAGAGAGCAAAGCTGGAGTTTTAGGAGAGAAAAAGGAAAAAGAAAAAAGGGGGTGGGGGAGTGTAGTGACCTATGACACTTTGGGGAAAGGCAGGCCTGAAGAGGATTTGGAGAGAGTTTTGCTGTCTGTTGTACGACATAGTTTCTTTTCCCACCTTGCCGCTTGTTTGGGAGTTTTGCAAAGCCTTCATTGCCAATCAATGCTTTTGGAGACTATCAGGGTTTCTTCTGGATGTGACCCAGGCTTCAAATGGCCTAAGATTTGTTCAGGTTGCATTGTACATTTTGGGCCCAGCTCAGCAGGTATGCAGAATAATACAAAGATGAGACAAAAGAGCAGGTGGAGGGACAGGAGGAGGAGTGCACACAGGCTGTGGCTCTCTGTCCCACTCTGGGCAGACCACCATGGTGGACAATGCTCATGTGTTCATGACAACGTGTTCCCCAGGGAGCCCCAGATTTTGATGAACCATCTCCCCAGGTCCCGCCTCTCCCAAATTGTGGATAAATAAAGCCCTAAGATTTGTAATAGGCACAACCATTGAGGATGCATCAGAAATACTCCCTCTCTGTGGTTTTGGTGCAGACGGGGGGGGATGGGTGTTGAGTGTGATTCTCTTTCAGCCTTTCTTTCTTCCCCTCTCAAGAAAGCTTATCAGGAAGCACACAAGCAAAATACTTCTAGATAAATATTACTTCATTTGACTCCTTCTAGGAATCTTGTGAGGTGGGATTAATGTTCTTATTTTAATTTCAATTTCCAATTGTTTATTATCAGCATGTAGAGATATAATTGATTTTTGAATATTGACCTATTATGAAATTTTACTGAACTTAATACTTCTAGTTTTATTTTTGATTGATTCTTAGAGTTTTCTATGAAGACAATCATGTTGTCTGTGAATAAAGATGGTTTCTATTTTTCCTTTCCAATCTGTATGTCTCTTATTTCTTTTTCTTGTCTTATTGCACTGGGCAGGATCTCCAGGTCAGTGTGAAATAGGAGTGATAAGAGCAGACATACTTGCCCTTTTTCTGATCTTAGGGGGAAATATGTCTCCATTTTATAGTTGAGAAAATTGAGCCGCAGAGCTCAGCCGCAGATGTTCAGCCACATGCCCAAGGGACCCCAGCTAGTGAGTGCCAGTGCCAAAATCAGAACTCAGATCTGCCTGTCTCCAAAGCTTGTGCTCTTTCTACTGCTTCAAGCTTTGTTGTACAAAAGTATGGAGTTAAAATAATTTCCTCTTTGAAGCCCTCAGTTCTCCAACCAGGTCCAGGAATATAAACGGCTGCTTGGTGAACACTTGCTATTTGATTGGAAGTGGTGAGCTAGAGTGGAAGGCATGAGCTAGAGAGCAAGATGATGGGGTAATCTCCTGCCTTGATGTGGGGGTGCACAGTGAGGTTGGGGATGGAGGGATTTCCATTCCACTCTGCAGCCTGACGTCGGGAAGAATGGTCCCTTGGGTACAGAGAGGACAGCTCTTAGAGACAAATGTGGGATTCAGTTTAGAAGACTTTGAGGGGCAAAAGTGAGTGTGGGGCACAACTGGATCTTTAAGAGGAAGGACAAATGATAGATCAAAATGAGGACTGTGGAGACTGACTTTCCAGGCTTGAAGCCCAATTCTACCACCTATGAACCACGTGACCTTTGGGAGAGTTATTTAGCCTCCCTGTGCTTCAGTCTTCTCATCTGTAAAACAGGGATAATTGTGTTTCTACCTCACAAACTCATTGTGTGGGTTACATGAGTTAATACACAGTAAGCGCCCCTGGCAACCGCTATCTCAAGGTGAGTGATTATGATTTTTGATGAGTCACAGGACTGTCAGGGGGACTTCTAGAAGTTATAAGGGACTGTTCCTCCTCCTTCTTAGAAAACACACATACATCCTGATCAAGCCCCTCCAATTGTAGGTAGAGAAAGATGTGTCTCTCCCAAGTGGCCAAGTTACTTAATTTCTCTGAGCCTCTGTTTCTTCAGGAATGAAATGGGATAATGAGCCTTATCTCACACTGTGAAGAGACAAGCAGATAAGGCATGGGAAAGCACTGTCAATACTTGGTAACAGTAAAAATTGTGACAACTTCCAAGTGCCTCCTCTCTGCAAGGCAACTGAGGGTGCTTAATCTGTGTTTATGTCCCTGTGAGGTAGATTGGCTATTCTACTTTCTACATGAGGACACTAAGCCCCAGAAATCAAATGACATACGGGCCATCAGCCAGGTTTGAGCCCAGGTAGGCCGATCTCCAAAGCCTGGATCTTTATTATTTTTGTACAATTCTCCTTCCGGGACCAAGGGGCCTGAGCTGCAGCATCTGGGTACAGGTGCCCCCTCCCCCAGGCATCCCCTCCCAGGCCTTCCCCTTGGTGAGGGGCTGCCCTTCAGTCACTCCCTTGTCCAGCCAAATGCGGGCGGGTGGCTGGCGGCTTTGGTGCATGAGGCAGATGGGACCTTCACAAAAGCCCCCGCACCTCTCCAAGCTGGTCCCCCCCACACGCCTGATTACCCCCCAATACCCAAGTTACCATTGATACAGTGGTGCCGGGTGATTCAATTAGTGCAGCCGGCATGAAGGCAGCAGCACAAAGAGCTGGGGTAGTTAGAAACTCATTTTCTTTTGATTATTATAGCATCTCACACGTGGAAGCAGAAAATTATAGGCTCATGTGTCTTTGCTTAATATCCTCTGGGGCCAGATTTGTCGTCATGTTGAAGTTAGCTGTCAGAATTGACAAAATCATGTGGAGTTGATGGATTTACAGTGCCGGGGCCCAGCCAAGCTGGAGAGGTGCAGACTTACACAGATACACAGACAGAGACACACACACAGACACAGCCGCACACTCCCATACACCCTGCGCAGACACACATACGCCCTACTTTAAGATACTGATAGACACGCTCACAGTGATTTGTGCACAGATATGCACACTCCTCAAATGCTGAAACACACCCATTCAGACCTACACAGAGATACACACACACTCCACACACTGACACCCCCGTACAGAGACACACATACTCATACCCAGCACACTAATATATGCTCACAAGTCTCACATAGGATACACATCCCGCCACACCAACACACTCCTCCCAGACACAGATACACAAACACACCCTACATCCCATATACTGAGAAGATAGACACAATCATATGCACACACTCACCCTCCAAGCTGATAACCCCTCTCTCCCAGATGCTGATACACCTAGACACCCACACACACTGTCACACACCCACATAGGTGCATGCAGATACACATACATACTTCTGACTCATCCCTTCCCAGGCACTCACCCCTCCACACTGATACACACTAACCTAGACACACTCAGATCTTCATATACCATTGATATGCACCCACGCAGACACACACTCAGATACACCCATAGATGCTATCATACACATGTTCAAACATACACACCCGATAGACTCCAGTCCAGACACACATGTACACAGACACAATCCCCTGCTTCACACACACACATTCAGAGCTATACACACATCCATGCAGAGACAGGGGTTCACACACCCACACACACACAGAGCAGGAGACACACACAACTACAGCATGCACAGGCACGAAGTTACAGTGATACATTTCTACACACAAGCAGATGCCCAGACAAGTACACCAACACATCCATGGACAGAGAGAGAGAGAGGGAGGGAGGGAGGGACGGAGACAGGACAGAGTCACAGATACAGAAAACAGAGAAACGCATTCACAGAGACTTGGGGGCATGGGTGCAGCTCCCAGCTTCCACCGCTGTAGCCCCCTTTTCTTTTCCCTTCTTTCTCTCCTCATCCTCATCCTCCATTGGCCTGGCTAGGAGGGGAAGATTGTGGGGAACAATATGGAAATAGAAACACAGGCTGAGGACTGGGGCGCCCCCCACCTCTGAGTCAGTACACCCCAGCCCCTGGTTTCTGTTTGTTTGAGTGAATGGTAGCCAAAAGGGTGCTGGGGGTGGGGTTGGTGGTGAGGAGAGGTTGTGTGTTCAGAGGGAGAAGGTCTTGAACCTTCACTGAGCACCCATTACTGTCCCCATTTTACAGAGCTGGAGACTGAGGCCCTCAGAAGGCAAGTTCCTCCCTGATGCCACACTGGGTGCTTTCACGGCAATTAACTAAAGAAGCCCCTTCCAGGCAGAGTGCACACTTTGGTGAGTGGACAAGGGCCACGTGTGTGGGGCACACCCTTACTCAGCAGCCATGGAGACAGGATGGTTCTCGAAGGGGAATTCCTGGGAGAGGACAGGAAGGCTGGCTAGTGCTGGAAGATTCCAAGCCCACTGCCTTTCTTTATAGAGCTCCCCACCCCTGCCCACCAATGGGTAATGGGGCATCTGCTATGGGAGAGATGCTGGGGCCCATGCCCCAAGGTCTCCCAGGCAGAGGGGCCACACTCAATGCTGTCTGTATGGTGGGATATTGCTGATGAGCCCAGACCAGACTCAGACAGGCTTGGACCCAGGCCCGGTGCATCATTTGGAAAGCCCTAGGTTACCATCAGTGTTGCATCAGAGTACAGGAGGAGCCTGTGGCAACCCTGCTAAAGCCCCGAAGAGGTGGGCTCTGATGAGTCCTAGAGCCTTTGAGCCTTGGCTCAGCCAACCTCCATTCCCTCAAAAGAGGAAAACCCTGCCCAAACTCCATGGCACACACATGAGACACCTGACCTCATCTCCTTCTCTCAGCAACCCTGTGAAGTTGGTTCTATCATCCCTATTGGCCAAGGAGGAGCCCGTCAGATGCTCAGCAAGGGCAATGACTTGCTTGAGGTTACAAGGCTCATAAAAGCCAGGATTTGAACCCAAGGCTGTTTGACTTCCAAGCCCTTGCTCACTCCCCTCCATCACGTGAGGCCGGCCTTCCTCTGGCATAGCAGGCCGGAGGGACCCCCTGGCTCAGTCAGGCCTTAGGGTCCAGGGCCAGCCACTAACTTCCTTGGATAAGCTTACCCCCAGGGCCCCTCCCCAGTGGGTGGGAGGCAATGGCCTGAGCTTTGGGGGTCAGACCCAGCTGGATTCAAATCCCAACTCTACAACCTTGGGGAAATCACTTTGCCTCTCTGAGCCTAACTTCCTCATCTGTCAAATTGGGATTAAAAATAACCCCATTTAAGAGTCACAGAGAATACATGTGCAGGGCTTAGTCCACAGCGGGTATTTCACACATCATAGCTGGTTTTTGTGGTTCAAGGCTCCCCAGCACACCCAGTGCGGTGTCTTCAGTCCATTCCCAAGCTGGGTTACTCAGTCCATTTTTTTGCTCTTCCCTGCCTCTTCCATAGCCCTTGCCCTGGCCCCGGCCCAGGCCTCTGGCTTCTGAGGGTCTTAGGGCCTGAGCGTCCCTGGAGACTTGGAATAGATCCATGGACTTCTCAGGATTCCAGCCACCATTCAAGTCAGGGGCTCTCATTCCTGGCTGTACATTAGAATCATTGTTTTTTTCACCAAAAAAAAAAAAAAAAAAAAAAAAAAATTCCAATGTTCAGGCTGTTCTTGCAAAGGTTCTAATTGAATTGGTTTGGAGTGAGCCCCAGGCATTGGTCTGCTTTTTATGCTCCCCAGGCAACTAGGGTGCAACCAGAGGTGAGAACCACAGAGCCAGGACCTCTAAAGTGTGGCCTGTGGACTGGCAGCATTGGCATCAGCTGGGAGCTTCTTAGAAATGCAGAACCTGGCCGGGTGCGGTGGCTTATGCCTGTAATCCCAGCACTTTGGGAGGCCGAGGCGGGTAGATCATGAGGTCAGGAGATTGAGACCATCCTGGCTAACACAGTGAAATCCTGTCTCTACTAAAAATACAAAAAATTAGCCGGGCATGGTTGCGGGCACCTGTAGTCCCAGCTACTCGGGAGGCTAAGGCAGGAGAGTTGCTTGAACCTGGGAGGTGGAGGTTGCAGTGAGCCAAGATTGTGCCACTGCACTCCAACCTGGGCGACAGAGCGAGACTCCGTCTCAAAAAAAAAAAAACCAGGCGCGGTGGCTCATGCCTGTAATCCCAGCACTTTGGGAGGATCACCTGAGGTCAGGATTCGAGACCAGCCTGGCCAACATGGGGAAAAACCATCTCTACTTAAAATACAAAAATTAGCCGAGTGTGGTGGCAGGCACCTGTAATCCCAGCTACTTGGGAGGCTGAGGCACGAGAATCGCTTGAACCTGGGAGGCAGAGGTTGCAGTGAGCCAAGACTGTGCCATTATACTCTAGCCGGGGCAACAGGAGCGAAACTTTGTCTCAAAAAAAAAAAAAAAAAGCAGAATCTCACCCAGACCCCCCAGATCAGAGCCTGCGTCTGAGGAGGATCTCCAGGGCTTCATACTCATATTAAAGCTTGATCGGCCCTGCTCTGGCCCAGGCAGCTTCGATGGACACTGTGGGAACAAGGCTCCAGTTAGTCTTTACTGATGGTGGCGACGTGTCCTCTTCTCCAAAGACGACCACTGGGGCTGGGACATCTCCAACCCACCTCTCTGAGGGGGATTCCTGGTGACCTCTGCTCCTCCTGCCTCCTCCATCTGGGTCTGGTCTTGGAGATATGCTAATCAGTGTGGGAGTCCACCCTTCACATAATTATCATATACGAGAGGCTCCTCATCTCAGGGTAATTTTCTCATCTGCATAATCGTCTTCGACTTCCTTACAGATGGAAAACCCCCCTTACCTTGGGCGAGTTAATCTTCATTGATTGAATATCAAATTCGTTCGAATGAGGGAGAAGAGACTTTGCTTTCTCAGCAGCAGAACCCTGTGAGGCTGAAAGCCGTGCTCAGCTGGGGGCCGAGGGGCCTTCACTTTGTCCCTGTCCTTGCCCGGCTTGTCAACGGCCCCCTCCCCTTCCCCTCTGACTCACTTTCTCCATGGCTGCACCTTTCCACTTCTGCTTCTCTCTTTCTTGCCTTTTCTCTGTTTTGTCTTCATCTTTCTGTCTCTGTTGTGTTCCTTAGTGTCTTGGTCTTTGGTTCTGTTTGTGGTGGTTGTTGTTGTTTTGAGACAGGGTCTTGCTCTATCGCCCAGCTTGGAGTGCAGTGTCATGATCACAACTCACTGTAGCCTCAACCTCCTGGGCTCAAGCAATCTTCCCACCTTAGCTGGGAGTAGCTGGGACTATAGGCATGTGCCACCATGCCCGGCTAAATGTTTGTACTTTTTGGACAGATGGGGTTTCACCATGTTGCTCAGGTTGGTCTCAAACTCCTGGGCTCAAGCAGTCTGCCCTCCTTGGCCTGCCAAAGTGCCGGGTTTACAGGTGTGAGCCACCCTGCCTGGCCAGCTCTGTTTTTAAATTTTCCTGTCTTACCTTTGTTTCCTTTCTTTCCTTGCCATTCCATCCCTTCCCTATCTCTCCAAGTCTCAGACTCTTTCTTTTCTTTTCTTTTATTTTATTATTATTATACTTTAAGTTTTAGGGTACATGTGCACAACATGCAGATTTGTTACATATGTATACATGTGCCCTGTTGGTGTGCTGCACCCATCAGACTCTTTCTTTACTTGAAACCCCAAGTGTCTCAGCTATGTCCCCACTCACAGCTTGGTGAAAGAAAAAAAAATCCAGTGTGAACTCATTGCAGAAGCAGCTGAGATTCTTGGGGAGACAGAGGGCCTCAGCAGCGGTGGAGGTGGGGATAGGAGGGAGGAGGACAGGATGTCCTGGGACTGTGATGCCCTGGATCCCAGGTCCTGGCTGGGAGGCCCATCCTTAGGTTAGAAAATGTAAGACCTAACCAATAAGAAATGTTGTAGGTCTTCACAACCACCCTGAGAGTGGTATTTTCCTATTTTCAAACAGGGATATGATCAACATGTCCAAGTCCCATGAGTAATGGCAGGACCAGGACTCGAACCCAGGCCTGTTTAACCCTGGAGACAGCCCATGATTATTCAGGAGGAGGCTGAGGCCAGGTCTTCTGCTCTCAGTAGGCCTTGAAGCAGGTGAATGAATCAGCTTAAGTCTAGAACCTGCCATTTCTCCTCAATCCTCTCCCCTGTCTTAAGAATGAGCCTTAAGGGGTCATCTGGGTTCAGGCCATGGGAGGAATTTTCAGGGACTTTAGACAAGAGAGGACACAGGATTGCTTCTCCCTCTGGGGCCCTGTTCTTGTATTACTTTGTTTTTTTTGTTGTTTTTTTTTGTTTTGTTTTGTTTTGTTTTTTTGAGACACAGTCTTGCTCTGTCACCTAGGCTGGAGTGCAGTGGCACGATCTTGGCTCACTGCAACTTCCGCCTCCTGGGTTCAAGCGATTCTTGTGCCTTAGCCTCCCAAGTAGCTGGGATTACATGCACCCGTCACCATGCCTGACTAATTTTTCTATTTTTTTTCTTTTTAGTACAGACAGGGTTTCACCACATTGGCCAGGCTGGTCTTGAACTCCTGGCCTCAAGTGATCCGCCTATCTTGGCCTCCCAAAGTGCTGGGATTACAGGCGTGAGCCACTGCGCCAGGACTCACTTTGTCTTTGAAGGGCAGGAAACAGACTTCCCAGTTTCATCTCTGTGGAGGGATTTATGCCTGAGGCTAAGCCCTGCAGAACTTGGGGCACAGACTTTAGACTTTTTGGTTGTTTACCAGTTTATCCATAAATCCATGTCTTTGCTGGGCACTTTCTATGTTGTAAGGCACTGGTGATACAAAACTTGATGGGCCACAAGTCCAGCCCCAGAGGACTCCACAGTCTGGTCAGACAATCAGATATAGGAACAAATAATTACAATGCACTCTGATAAGTGCATCTGTGCAGGTTTCTGTGGGTGCAACGTCCTCTGCTACAGAAAGGGAAGATTTCAATGAGGAGGTAATATGGAAAACGGGTCTTGAAAGCTGAATCAACATTTTCTAAAGAGAAGAGCGGGATAGTGTTCCAGACAGAGGGTCAGCCATGTAAACACCCACGAGTATGAAGACCATGCTGTGTCAGGGAATAGAGCAGTTCTGTGATTGAACACATTTTCTTTTTAAAGGTGGGAGTGGGAGATGGGACTGGAAAGGTGGCGGAACCCAGATTGTGAAAGGTCTTATAGACCATGGCCAGGAATTTAGGCTTTATTCTTCAGATGGAGGAAACCATTTAGAAGTATGAACCCATTTAGAAGTATGAACCAGGGCCGGCTGCAGTAATCCCAGCACTTTGGGAGGCCGAAGTGGGCTGATCACCTGAGGCCAGGAGTTTGAGATCAGCCTGGCCAACATGGCAAAACCCTGTCTCTACTAAAAATAAAAAGAATTAGCTGGGTGTGATGGTGTATGCCTGTTAGTCCCAGCAACTTGGGAGGCTGAGGCATGAGGATCACTTGAACCCAGGACATGGAGGTTGCAGTGAGCCAAGATTGCCACTCCATTCCATCCTGGGTGACAGAGTGAGACTCTGTCTTAAAAAAAAAGAAAAAAAAATTATGAACCAGGAGTGAATATATTATTCTTTAGGTAAGCCTGGCTGCTGTAATAAGTAAACCGCCAAATTTCAGTGGCTTCCCCCAAAAGGTGTCCTTCTTACTTACACAGCAGTCCAATATGGGTGCTCCAGATTGCTGGATCACTTCTTCCACATGGTGATTCAGGACCCACCAGCCTCCTTACACCCCCGTCTTAGTCAATTTGGGCTGTGATAACAACCAACCCTAGATAGACTGGGTGACTTAAACAACAAACATTTATTTCTGATAGTTCTGGGGGCTGGGAAGTCCAAGATCAAGCTGCTGTGGATCTGGTGTCTGCTAAGGGCCCATTTCCTGGTTTGCAGACAGCTGTCTTCTCATTGTATCCTCACACGCAGAGAGCAGAGTGGGACAGGGGAGACTGTGTCTCCTCTTTTCATAAGGGCAATAATCCCATTCATGAGGGCCTCACCCTCATGACCTGATATCTACCTGTAATTACCTCTCAAAGGGCCCGCCTCCAGATACTATCACATTGGGTTAGGATTTCAACATAGGAATTTTGAATTTGATTATGAATATTAATTACAAATATCAATTTTTTGGGGGGAGGCACAAACTTCAGTCCACAACACCCCTAAGAGTGAGGAATCTTGGAAGGTCTTGGAATCCCCCACTTCCAGCTGGTGGACAAGGAAAGAGAGAGGGTGGAGAAGGTACAGTTGCTTCTTAATCACTCGGCCCAGAAGCAACACACATCACTTCTGCCTGCATTCTACCCGCGAGAAGTAATTACACGGCCTCAAGCAGTTGCAAAGGGCTCTGGGAAATGTAGGACCTGGCAGGGTGGTGCCCTCCAGTGATATATGCCCCCTTTGAAAGGTGCAGCATGAACTTTTGGTGGACAGTTAGCTGCCTCTGCCACCGGTTGAATTTTAGGACAGTACCTCTGTCAGTAGAGAAACAACGGACTATGAACGAAGGTTTGGAGGAGAAGCAACTAGAGAAGTCCCAGTAGGAGGCTGTTGCATTAGCCCAGAAGAGAGAGAATAAAGTCCTTGTACTTAAACTGCTTACTCTAGACAGCCCCCTCCTTGAGGGGCATTGTGGGGAAATAGAAGACTTCTACCTTCCCTACATTAGTATAGGACTTAGGCTGAGCCTATGGAGAAGAGGGTGGGGTGGGAGGTAGGGGATGGGGATGGAGATGGGAGCAGATTGGTGGACCTGGCTCCAAATCCTGGCTGCACTGTGTCCTCAGTCCATTACCTTGAGCAGTTTACTTGACCTCCAAGCCACAGTTTCCTCATCACTAAGATAGAGATGATAATGACACCTGGCTTACATGATCATTTTAAGTGCTTAGCAGACTGTCTGGAAAGTATCCAATAAATGCTAGACAGTCTCATCGGTGTTGTTGTTATTCAAAGACAGTCTGGGGGGTTCAAATTCTTGCTCAGATGCTTGAAATCTAAGTGAATTTAGATACAGGCTCTCTGAGCCTCAGTGGACTCATCTATAAAGTGGCGATAATAATAATAATAACTGTCTTGCAGGGCTGCTGTAAGGATTAGAGTTCTGCAACAGAAGACCTAGCACAGTGCCAAACACATTGTAGGAGCTCAGAAGATGTCAGCAATAGTTTTTATCTTACCACTATCACTAATGTTACTACCATTGATGTTATTCTCATCATCATTATAATTATCTCTGAGTGCTCAGCATCTAGTAGATGCTTGGTAAATATCAAATCAGTGGATGAATGACTACCTCTAGAAGCTCCTTTTATTCCTTCATTACAGGTCCTGGCTCCCTGACTTCATTTCTCCTATATATTTTATGCAGGATCTGCTTCATGGCAGAACAGAGTAATGGTTAAGAGCTGGGCTCTGGAGGGAGCAAGATGTGATTGTGTGTCTGTGTCCCAGCTCTGCCACCTGCTAGAGGTATGTAACCTCTCTGAGTCTCAGTCCCTCCATCTGTAGAATGGAATTCTCAACAGTACATGCCTCATGGAGTTGTAGAAGGTGTATCCAAGCTGATGCTTATAGTACAGCACCCAGTGCTGTAAGCACCTGTAAGCACTCAACGAAGATCATCCACCTTCCCTACATTAGCATGGGACTTTGGCTGAGCCTATGGAGAAGTGAGTGGGTGGGGTGGGTGATAGGGGATGGGGATGGACATGGGAGCAGAGAAAGAAGGTGAGGCCAGGCTGTGAAGGCCTTGAATGCCAGGCTAGGTGGCTCTAACTGGGCCTTGCCTACTTTCTCAGGATCCTGGAAAGGGGCCCTGGTCTAAGGGCTCCGCCTGCAGACCCTTTGAGACAGAGCAAGGCTAGGGCGCCCTACAGGGGCAGGCACACATCTTCTTTGGACTCAGCTGTCTCCAGCTGGAGTGGTGGGGAAAGGAAGGTCATTTGCAATTCAGATCTGGGGCAGATGGGAGGATGCCATAGATTGGTGGGGGGCAAGGGGGACACGAGTCGAGTCAGCTGCTTTACTTCTCACGCACATCCTCCGCCAGCCCTTCCTAGCCTGGCTGCAGCCCCTCAGAGCACAACCCAGGCTCAGGTCTGTCCCAACCCACTTAGACACATGCTGTAAGTGCTTTACATAAGTGAACTGATAACCATATGAGGAAGATTATTTTACAGATAGCGAAAGTGAAGTCCAGAGAGGCAAAGCAACGTACCCAAGGTCACACAGCAGAGCTGCAGCTCATGTCAGGCTGCCGGGCTCCAGAGCCCATGCTGACTCATGCATTGCACCATCAGAAAATTCCTCCCAGTTACAGCGCCTCCACCCTGTGGCCCAAAGACCCGGGAGGAAGTTGTGTGAAGCGCGTTGGACACACGTAGCCGAGTTTCTCCTGTGAACCTGCAGCTGGCCTGGGGGTATCTCCCACCTTCTTCACAGTCCATGCGGCTCCCCTGGGGCTGCTAGGCCACTTTAGCAGGGAAATCACAGACCCAGGCCCCTCCCACTCTCTGGGTCCTGAGTCTCTTGCCCCTCCTCTCCCCAGCTCCCCTGGGGCTGCTCTAGAACTGAGACCGTGCTGGCTGTGCCAGGTCAGCCACTGTGGGTCCCGCTCATCTTGCCCCTCCCAGCTCACCCTCCCTGGGGCCGACTGGGGCACTCTCTGCCCACAGGCTGATGGCCTGGGTGTCACAGAGAGGCTGAGTCTTAGGAGAAGGCTGTGTCCTGAGGTGGTAAGGGGACCTCTGGACCATCAAAGGGGACCCAGGTGATAG
Source organism: Pan paniscus (assembly GCF_029289425.2). Taxonomy (NCBI): domain Eukaryota; kingdom Metazoa; phylum Chordata; class Mammalia; order Primates; family Hominidae; genus Pan; species Pan paniscus. The sequence goes on from NC_073268.2 coordinate 27,887,123, forward strand.
ATCAGGACAGGCAGGTGCAGGGACTCAGGGGCAGACTGACCCCCAGAGATGGTTAACCTAGGACAAAGCAGGTCAAATATCTGGGGACGACTGCTTTGCTTCTCCCTTTCGATGGAGAGGAAGTAGTGGGTGTGAAGCACCCTCACACACATGCCCATCACCCCCCTCTCCAGCCACCATGTGGTCCTGGGAGGCGGGGACTGTTGGCTCCATCTTACAGCAGAGAAAATGGCAATTCCAACAAGGCCCTACTTGGCGAGTCTTTGTTCCTTGATGGCCAAAACGGTCCATTCCCCATCCCCTGGCCCCTCTCCTTTTCCAGTCCCCGAGGGAGAAAGGACAGGTAGGCTGGCAGCTTCCCTGTTGGATGGTCCTTTCCCGTCCATGGGACTTCTGTGCCGATGAAGTCATTCATCCAGGTGGGACACCATGCTGTGAGTGACTGACTGACCGGGAAAGAGCCAGCGAGGGCCCTGGCCAGCCTCTCCTCCCTGCTGAAGCTGGATGTTGGCCCTCACTCGCTGTGTGACCTTGTGCCAGCCATTTTCTCCCAAGTGCCACCATTGTCTCATCTGTGAAGTGGGTAGCACATTCACCTCTTCACCAGATTAGTTTGTGAATGCCCTTAGCCAGCACCTGTGTAAGCCCCAGCCCGCCATCCGCTTACTGACTGAATGCTCTAATCACTGCCCCCACCAAGATCTTGGTTCCCCAGTGGAGCCCATCCTCCTCCCTCTGTGACCTCTGACCCCTTCTCCTCCTCCCCGCGATTCCTCCTCAGCAAGGGCTGTGAGTCCCTTCCCCCCATGAGGCCCAGGGGGCCCAGAGAAATTAGACTGAATCAAAGCAGAAAATGAGTTTTCATTCATCTTGGAATGATGCGAGAGGTTACGGGCAAGACAAATAGCAGCCTCCCCCTCTTCCTTTATCACTGTCACCGCAATTAATAGGCTGTGGCCTTCGTTATCCAGGCCTTTGCTAAGGAGAGAGCAGGTCCCCGGGCGATGCTAACGAGGGAGAGGAAGCAGGCTTCACTCCATCCAAGTCCTGCCATGTGGCCATATGCTCACCTGGCCCTTCAAACTCACAAAGGAGGGGTGCAGCCACCCTCAGGGCAGGCCGGGTGAGAGGGGAACAGTCTCCCAACACCTCTGAGAGTGCCCAGCCAGTCTGTGGTCTGATGATCATCACAGCTGCCTCATCACAAGGACAAGCTATGTGTTATTTCCTCTTCATATGACAGCCTAGGAGCCAGGCGTCTCTTCTCCAATTTTTCTGATGAGGAAACTGAGATTCAGAGCATACTTATTTGAAGCTACTTGTTTGAGGAGGTCACATAGATTGGGAAGAGGAGGAGCCAGGCTTTGAACACAGACCTGCTTGACCCCAAAGCCTGGGTTCCTCACTATCATATTCTATTGACCAACCACATGGAAGGAGCAAGGACTGGCAAACAGGTCCCTGAAAGTCTCTGAGTCCAGGGTTTTCGTATAAAAAGAGCCTTAGAGGTCAACTGAGTCAACATTAGTTCCACACTCTGGCCCAAACTTGGGGCCTCAGATCCTGCAGGGACATTGGAGTTATTGCCAGTTCTTAGCCTGAATGATGTCTTTGTCAAAAGGACCAAAATGAAAGTCCTTTATTCAAGTGTGAGTTGATACTATTCAGATAATTTTAAAAATGAATTCCTTTAAAGGCTGACTGAATGCCAAAGGGGCTTGGTTCATTGAGTATTGCTCAATCAATGAATACTGTAGTACTTATCTATTACTGTGTAACAAATTATCCCAAAACTTAGTAGCTTGAAACAACAATAAATATTTACTATTTCTCACAGTTTCCATGGGTCTGGAATTCAGGAGTAGCTGGGCCAGCGGCTCTGGCTTAGGGTCTCCTGTGACGTTACAGTCATATGTTGGCGGAAACTGCAGTCATCTGAAGGCCTGACCAGGGCTGGAAGATCTGCTTCCAAGATGGCACACTTGTGTGGTTGGCATGTTGCCACCTGCCGCCGGTGGGAGGCCTCAGTTCCTTTTTATGTGGAGCGCTCCACAGGATGGCTCATACCAGGGCACCCAGCTCCCTGAGAGCTGTGATCCAATAGAGCAAGGCAGAAGCCACCTGCCATTGATGACTTAGCCTCAGAAGCCATATACTGTCACCTCTGCCATACTTTACTGGTCACAAAGATCACCCTGATTCGATGTGGGAGGGAATTAACATGGGTGCGAACTCCAGCTGGTGAGCATCATCTTGGGGGCTAAAATCAAAAGAACATTTTGTAGAGTTACGAAGGGAGCCTCAAGGTTCAGAAAACAGGGGAAACAATCTAGTGTTAACAATCAGGACAATCTTTACCTTTTGGGGAAGTAGGGACTGGGAAGAGCCATAAGGGGACTTCTTGGGAGTCAGTGATGTTTTATTTCTTGGTCAAGATGCTGATGAACTTTGTGAAAAATCACTGTGTGTGTTTATGATGCTTCAGTAAAAAATTCTAAAGAGGGGTCCTTATCCTTGAAAAGGTTTGGAGCCATCTGTGTAGGTGGTGGTTGTTGTTGTTGTTGTTGTTGTTGTTGTTTTGGAGACAGAGTGTAGCGCTGTCGCCCAGACTGGAGTGCAATGGCATGATCTTGGCTCACTGCAACCTCCACCTCCTGGGTTCAAGTGACTTTCCTGCCTTAGCCTCTCAAGTAGCTGGAATTACAGGCACCTGCCATCATGCCTGGCTAATTTTTGTATTTTTTGTAGAGACGGGGTTTCACCATGTTGGCCAGGTTGGTCTTGAACTCCTGACCTCAGGTGATCTGCCCACCTCCCAAAGCGCTGGGATTACAGACATGAGCCACCTTGCCCGGCCAGTTCTAATCCACAGGGGAGAAAACACTGGGACTCAGGGACGGAAGGTGACTTGCTCAAGGTCCCTTGGTGGGTCAGGTGTGGAGTTTTGGACTGGCATTTGGGACTCCTGGGTCCCGAGGAATGGCCTTTTACAGGCACTGTGGAGACAGGAGCCGATGCCATCAGCAGGCTGGGGCTGGGGCTCTGTTTCCTGAACTCTGCTGCCCTTCCTCTCCCCAGGTCCCCCCAGGGCTGCTCCAGAACTGAGACCGTGCCGGCTGTGCCAGGTCAGCCACTGTGGGTCCCGCTCACCCTGCCCCTCCCAGCTCACCCTCCCTGGGGCCGATCGGGGCACTCTCTGCCCATAGACAGACAATCTGAGTGCCAGAGAAAGACTGAGTCTTGAGAGAGGGCTGTGTCCTGAGGTGGTAAGGGGACAAGGATAGGAGGAAGTTTGCTGTGTTAGAACATGATTCACTCAGATGACAATGACTGTCTCCCTTGGCCAGACTCAGGCCTTTCAAGGCAGGGACCCAGCCTGATTCAGCTCTGTGTTTCTTGTGTCCATCAGTTCACCCAGCAAATATTTACTGAGCACCTATGATAGGCACTGGTGTTGTGACAACGAACAGAAAAGACAAAAGCTCTGCCCTTAGGGAACCAACACTCTAGTAAAGGTAGACACAATAAAACAGGTAACATATAGAATATGAGGTGCATAGGAGCGTGTGTGTGGAGTTGTGTCAGGGAAGACTTTATTAAGAAAATGACATTTGAGCAAAGACTTGAAGGAGACCGGGGGGAGCCTAAGGTTGTCAGCAGGAAGAGTATTCCAGGCAGAGGGAAATGCATGTTCAAAGACTCGGACGAGAGAGCACGCGTGGCATGTTAGGAATAGCAAAGGGGCCAGTGAGGCCAGGCAGGCTGAGCAAGGAGGAAGCTCAAGCTAGGGGGCCCATCTGGCCTTGGTTTGAACCCTGGTCCTGCTATTCCCTAACCAGTGACCTGAGGGCTCTCTGTTGCACAGGGAGGGTAATCCCACCTACCTCAAAAGTCCTTTTCAGGCTTTTTCTTGAGACTGGATCTCCCTCTGTCACTCAGGTTGGAGTGCAGTGGTGCAATCTCAGCTCACTGCAGCCTCTGCTTTCCAAGCTCCAGCCACCCTCCCACCTCGGCATCCTGAGTGGCTGGGACCACAGGCATGCACCACCATGCCTGGCTACTTTTTGTATTTTTGGTAGAGATGGGATTTCACTATGTTGCCCAGGCTGGTGTTGAACTCCTGAGCTCAAGTGATCACTTGCCTTGGCCTCCCAAAGTGCTGGGATTACAGGTGTGAGGCACCGTGCCTGGCCTTTTTTTTTTTTTTTTTGAGACAGGGTCTTGCTCAGTTGTCCAGGCTACAGTGCAGTGGCACGATCTCAACTCACTGTAGTCTCAACCTCCCAGGCTCAAGCGATCCTCGCCTCTCAGCCTCCTGAGTAGCTGGGACTATGGGCTTATGCCACCATGCCCAGCTAATTTTTTTTGTGTGTGTATTTTTTTGTAGAGATGGAGTTTCATCATGTTGTGCAGGCTGGTCTGGGCTCAAGTGATCCACCTGCCTTGGCCTCCCAAAGAGCTGGGATTACAGGTGTGAGCCACTGCACCTGGCCCCTTTTCAGGTTTAAACTCAGCCATATCTTTAGTGACATGTCCACAAAGGTTGAAAGAGACAGATGGTCCTTGTCTGCCCCCCTTCACTGGGATATAAGCTTCACGATGGCCAGGGATTTTGTCTGTTTTGTTCATTGCTAACTTCCCAGACCCAGAAGTGTCCTCAACAGGGGCCTTCACTCGCCTTACAATTAAACCAACAGTGACAATATACTGTGATGAAACGTACAACAAAGGGGAGATGCAGGGAGCTCTTGGCAAGGGAGCTGATTGGAGAATGTCAGGGAGGGCTTCCTGGAGGAAGCTGCGGCTTTGACCTGCTAATGAGTAGGGGTTAGCCAGACGGGGGTTCCAGGCAGAGGGAACAGCATGCGTGAAAGCCCAGAGGCTGGAGAGAGCAAATTACTTTGAATGTTTCAATACAGCTAGAATAGAGCATTGGGAGGGTCGAGTGGGCAGAGTGGTATGGGGTCATGGGATAGGAGGGGCTGGGGTGGGGAGACATGGCTAGAAATTAGGTAAGCAGAGTGCTGTATTCTAAGAGCAGTGAGAATATTCAGGTGACAATCATGTAGTTAACACAGTACCTGGCACATAAAGTGAGATGGAAGGAGGGAAGGAAGGAAGGAAAGGAGGGAGGAGGGGAGGGAGGAAGGAAAGGGGGGTGGAGGGAGGAAGGAAGGGAGGGAGGGAGGGAGGGAGGAAGGAAGGAAGGAAGGAAGGAAGGAAGGAAGGGTAAATGGAAGGAAGGAAGATTCTAGCCAACCACAGTCTAGCCCCATGCTGTTTTCAGTAGCCCTGTGGCTGGAGCTCCTCTGTAACCCTGCAGCTCAGCAACACTCCTGGGGTATCCAGCCCTACGGCCCCTTTTCCAGGCCCAACAGGCCTCAAGGCCTCCTAGGACAGAGTCTGCCCTGCTCCCTCCCACTGTCTGTGCTCTGCACCATGCAGGATGGGGTGGGGCAGACAGCCCCAGGCTCCCCACCATGAACACATGTTCTGGTTCAGTGGAAGGACCTTAAATGCACAGACAAGGACACAGCAGTAAAGGATGATGTGGCCGAACCCCCCGGTTCCACGGCGAGCAGACCCCAGGTGTGTGATCGGGAGCAGTTAAATTTCATCATTACCCTTTCTCCGATGGTGTTTTTTATAGTCTTTTTTACTACTGGCACTAAAGGTTCTGGACTCATCCTGGCGGACTGGAGGACATCACTCGTTGAGCTGACTGCTCTGTGATATAAAAAAATGACAAGTCCTGGCTTAATCTTTCTGATAACTGTGTTCCGCGCCTCCATCCATCTCCACCAAGGGGTTCGGGCGAAGCTGGAAGACAAGAGCATCCCAGCATTTAAGAATGAAAAATTAAGTGCCCTTTTTAAGCATAGTGTGGAGCTCCCTGGCTTGGTGCTGTTCTAGAGGTGGGGGGAGAGGGGCAGGGGAGGGGAGAGTAAGTCCAGCTGGGTCTCCTTCAGGTCCTAGGGTGGGGGGATGGACAGCGGGTCCCACACAGTGTCGTGGGAGTGCCAGGTGTGAGCACGTATACTTGGAAGTGTGCACATGTCTTGTGCCCCCCGGGTGGCCCCTTGTGCCTGAGCCTCTGTGGCTGTGGTTTTCTGTGTCTGTATCTGGTGGTGTATGTCTAATATGGGAGAGTGAAAATAGCCCTGCACTGCAAGTCAAGATGCCTGGGTTGGATTCCTAGCTCAACTTTATTTTAATTTTTTTTTAAGAGAGCCTCCCATGTTGGCCTCGAACCTCTGGGCTCAAGGGATCCTTCTGCCTCAGCCTCCCGAGTGTCAGCTCTACTGGCTTTAGCTATGTAGCCTTTTGGCAAGTCGTTTTCCTGCTCCGGGCCTCAGTTTCCTCATCTGTAAAATCAGTGAGCTGGGATCGCCCGGAGCCAAGGTCTTCAAGCAGCACCCACTGGCTGGCTGATTCCAGGCCTGTCGCACGCCTATTTTCATCTGTTTCCCTGTCTGTCCCAGGAGACCTTTGCTCCAGATGACCTCCAAGGCCACCCAGGATGTGACAACCCTAGAGCCAGGGAGCCAGCAAGACCCCTCCGGGCCCAGGTTCCCGGCCCAGCATCCCAGCTCTGGCCCAAAGCCAGCTTCCAGGTGTGGCTCAGACTTTTCTGTGCCTAGGAGAGCAGCCACCTGTTTCCTTTCCATGCCCCAGAAAGGGCCAGAAGCAGGGGCGGCCCCTGGGAACAGGGTGCAGAGGGCAAGAGCAGAGGCTTTGCTGCAAACCTGGCCTTTGATTCTAGTCTTTCTTACCAGTTGTATCGTGACCTTCTGAACCTCAGTTGTCTTGCCTGTAAAACGGAAATGAAGGGGATGGTTAGCACTCCCACTGGATCAAATAAGCTGCACCTCATACATAGTAAGTGCTCAATAAATGGTGGTTAGTATCAGATGTCCCTGAAGGAGCAACCCTCCCTCCCAAGCTTTTTATAATCACCAAAAGCTCTGAACAGAATTTGCCTGTCTGCCACCCCCTAATCCCATCTCCAATGCCTTCCTCTCCCTCCCTTGGAAATCCATCAGGGGGGACAAATGGCCGTCTGGCTTTTGATGAGAGAGGAGGGGGGAGCTAGTTGGGAGACCCTGGCTGCCAGAGGACTGGCTTGTCCCTGAAGGGGCCAAACATTTGTTGTAAATAATAGTGAGAGGAAGAAAAACAAAAACCAAAAAACCTGCAAAAAGCTCCCACCTGGGCCCCAGCGGATGCAGCCCCCTACATAATCCCTTTATCACCAGCGCCTGTGGTTTGGAGAACAAGATGCCAAGCCGATAGGGCCTCGGTTATCTGAGGCAGGCAGTGTTTATCTGGGCAGTTTCCGCAGGCCAGGGTCCCCACTGGTGTGTGTGTTATCTGGGCCAGAGGGGGAGCAGCGGGAGATTTGGCCCCACTCCCCCACTCGGCAGAGTCAGTGGGAAGCTTTAGGATGGGGAGGGAGGTGGGCAATGAGGACCTCTTGTGCAGCTGGGGAGATTTGTGGTGAAGAATGGCCAAGGTCCCCGCAGGCCTCAGGCCCAGGCTTCCTTACCCTGGGGCATTTGGGGCTGGTGTGAACTTGCCCGAGAGATTCGGTGTCATGCCCACGCCAATGGAGGTCAGTAATCTTATTTACCCTGTGTGCGGGGGGAGCCATCCCATTCTACAGACAACGAGTCCTGGACAGGTCGTGTCACTTGGCTAAAGGCACCCAGCCAGTAAATGGCAGAGCCAGTGGATTTGAACTCTGGTCTGCCTAACTCTAAAAACGCTGGCCTTCCAAAACAAATCCTATGACCTTGGCAGAGTGGACCCCAGTCCCTTTCAAAGGAGTGGCACATACATTCTCAGAGACTGTTTGGGTCCATTCACTCTACAATCCCACGCCAGACTTGGAGACTGGGAGTTTAATTAAGCTTTATCTTTTCCCCCACTTTACAGATGAGGAAACAGAGACCCGGAGAGATACAGTCCTTGGCCAGTCAGCCAAGTTGGAGCATAGCTTGGACTTTGAACCCAGTCTCCCAGCTCCCAATCTGCCCGCAGCCCTGTCCCTCTCCACCCCCAAGCCCTGACCAGAATTCTCTTCTGTACATCCAGAAGGGCTTTCCCATTCCTCAGACTCTCTGAGGCAATTACAGTCCCTACCACTCATGTGGCCCTTAATCATTTACTGCCCTTGCAAACAGCCTGTGGTCAAAAGCAATAAAGTTCAGACTTGGACAGATCAGACCTTGTGTGGCTGTTGTTTGTGCACACGGCCCACCTCCTTTACTGACTGGAAGAGCTCAGAGGGCAAGAACCAGGTGGCTAGAGGTTTCCGTGTTCTCCCTGCACTGCTGCCACGCTGAGGGGGTTTGGCGAGCGAATGCACACGCTTGGACCTGGTGCTTGGCACATCAGCTGGGGAGGAGGCATAGGGTCAGGGACACGGGAGGAGCTGGCTCCTTACACTCTAGAGGACCAAGGTTAAACCCAAGGCCTGGCCCAGCCCCACTGGCCAACCCTGGCATCCTACATGTTAGTGACTGGCACCACAGCCACTCCTCCTCTCTCACTCCACCTTCTCCTCTCCTCTCTCACTCCACCAACCAGTCATTTCCAGCTCCCATCAGTTCTGCATCTGAAATACTTCTTTTTGGTCAGGCCACCAGCTGCACACCCTGGACTACTCCACCAGCCTCCTGATTGGCCTCCCTGCCTCCTGATTGGCCTCCTTGCCTCTGGTCTACTCTCCAGTTGCAATAAGAGTGATCTGAAAATGCAAACTTCAGCTTGTTCCTCCACTACTTAAATGTTCCTGGGTCAGCCAGGCACGGTGGTGTGAGCCTGTAATCCCAGAGTTTTGGGAGGCTGAGGCGGGTGGATCATTTGAGGCCAGAAGCTCGAGACCAGCCTGGGCAACATGGTGAAACCCCATCTCTACTTAAAATACAAAAAAATTAGCTGGGTGTGGTGGTGCATGCATGTAATCCCAGCTACCCCGGAGGCTGAGGCACAAGACTTGAACCTGGGAAGTGGGGGTTGCAGTGAGCTGAGATTGTACCACTACACTCCAGCCTGGGCGACAGAGCAAGACTCTGTCTCAAAAAAAAAATAATAAAATACATAAATGCTCCTGGGTCATAACTCTCCTATGACCTGGTCCTAGCCCACCTCTCCAGACTTTCTGCTGGTGCTCTTGGCCACTCTGAACTCTGGGTTCTTCAAAATGACCCCCACACCTTGCCCTGGGTCATGGCACGTGCTGTTCTGTCAGCGGGAGGAACAGTCCTCCCTGCCCGGGCTCCCCTCACTGGCCGGCTCCTCCTCCTCTTCCTGGTCTCGCTTGGCGTCACCTCCTCCAGGAAGCCTCCCCTATTCCCTACTGAGGTAGGTGCCCACTTGTCCAAGCCAGCTTTTGCACGAACCTATTATGGCCCCGAAAACACAGATGGGGAAGTGCCTGTCCTCTGTCTCTTCCATTAAACTCCAGATTTCATGCAGGCAAGGGCTGTGCTCCTGTTCACTGAGGCTGCTTCTCAGTTAGTGTTTGGGAAGGAGCACGTGCTTGACATCGCCTCTCTTTCCTGATTCCTTTAACCCCTCAAAGGAACTCAAACAGAGAGTCCCTGGTGCTGGGGAACAGAGGGCATGGAGCCCACCCCTCTGCCCCTGGGTTTCCTGGGTGGTTCTGAACGATGATCTTCCCCTCCCAGTCCTGGGGCCTGTGGCTACCCTGTCCACTCCTACCACCCTCCTACGACCACAGTGCAGCCCGCTCCCCAGAGATGGAGTGGGCAACAAGGCTCCGGCTTGGGTCTTCCTCTACGGAAACCCTAAAGTCACTCCACCTCCTGGTGGAGTCAGGGTGAGGAGTACCAGAGGCCTTCTAGGGGAAACCTGGGGCCCTGGGGCCGGCGGAGCATTCCCCAGGCCTCCCCTTCTTCCCACCCCCCTCCTGGGAGCCTCACCAGCCACTTCACTGCCTTCCCTGGCCTCCCTCTCCCCTGACTGCTGGGCCCTGGCAGAGGGCGTGGGACCGTGCATCCTGGTATGTGTATCCAGCTGCTGCTCGCCACAGCTGGCTGCATCGGCCTCACAGAGCCAGGGAGGGCACACTCTGCCCCCCACCATCCCACCTCCCTCATTCCTCCACCCCCAACCCCACTCCCAGACCCCGACCCCCCTGCTCCATTGAATGCCCAAGATTGGAAGAGGGTCAACAGAATGTGGGGCCATTCATGGGTGGGGGCAGGACGTAGGTGTTCAGTGCCAGCCCCCGACTTACATGGTCCCTTCCTTGTTGGACACCCTGAGCCCCAGCTCTCCTGGCTGCTCTCCTCAGGACGGTGAGAGGCAGCACCGTTCTCCCTTCTGGGGCCTCGGTTTTCTCTTCCGTACAATGGAAGATAGGCTGCTTTGGGAAGGCCCTCACCTTGCGGGGAAGAGCCTAGAAAGTACAGCAAGGATATATGCACTTCACTGAGCAGCTCAGGGCATTGTGGGAGAGGCTCCAGGTGGGGGAGGCGGGATCAAAGCCCTGCTTGGGGGAGATTATGCCTGAATTGGGAAGGGGAGCAGTCAGAGGCAGGGCGGGCTTCGATTTGTGGGTAGAGTACAGAGGAGGGAGGCTCAGAGCACCCGGCCCAGGGCTGCAGGGATAGCATGGGATTGCCTGTGGCTGCAGACGGTACCATTCTAGATGAAGCGGCAGGGCGGGCCTCCGAGGGTCGGCTGGGGGAGCTTCCCAGCAACCTACCCACCCTAGCAGGCCAGGACCCCCGCACAGGACACCCATCCTGCCAACAAGCCAAGAAGCATTTGCGGAATGCTACCATGTGCCAGGGAAGAGACAAGTCCCCACACTTGGCCGTCAGAGAGTCCAGCACAGCAACAGGAATTGCCGCTGGGCAGCAGTCATGAAGTGGCCCAGGGAGAGGGCACGCCTGCGGTGCCAGGCCCCGTTTCCACGCCCCGTTTCCTGCACTCATGGCATTAGCTCCTTTCTAACTCTCATGACACCCCTCTGAGGTATGTGCTATTGTCTTCATCCCCATTTTATGGATAATGAAAGTGAGACACGGAGAGGTGAAGTTATTTGCCCAAGGGCACACAGTTGAATCCCCAGGAGAAAAGCCTGAATCCAAACTTGGCCAGCTGGCTTCAGGGTGTTCTTCTCAGGCCTATGCCACTGACCTCCTCCCCAGGAGACAGGGAAGCTGTCTCCACATTTTGCGGATGAGGGAAGCAAAGCTCGGAGTGGAAGTGGTATAAGTGCCTCCTGTTACCTGTGGCACGCTCTAGCATTCATGACCTAGAGGTCAGGGTGCAAGGTTTCTTTAGGAGTGGTGAGTTTCCTTTGGACAAAGGTGCCTGAGCCAGCTGAGTCAAGGTTGCCGGAAACACGCCGCACATTTTTGTGCGTGAGTGTGTGTAAATGTATGAATGCTCGTGTGCACTGTATCTTATAGGCCTCAGCCAGCTCCCAAAAGCCTCATGGGGCTGCCTCCGCCCTGCCCCAGGCATGCTATTCTCGGGACAGACACAAGCCCATCTGTCCCAAGACCCCTGTGCCCAGCTCCTGCAGCCTGGCCTAACGCTCCCCACCCACCCCCACGCCCCAGCCTCTGCTAGTGCCATCTGGCGGGTGGCAAGATGCCCACCCCCGGGGAGTGGGTGCCAGGGGCCAAGAGGGGAGCAGCTGGGAGGTTGAGCTGACCCCACAAGCAGCAGCACAGCCCCAGGCTCTGTCTGGGGAGCTGTAGCAGGGTCACTGCACCTCCTAACCCACGAGAGACACACTGCGAGGGTCTTTCGCTGGCCTCAAGACACAAGGAACCAGCTCGAACTGTTTACCATTGGGAATTCCCATCTCTGGGGACTCACCCCTCCCCCATAACTCACTCCAGAGAAGGAACGCGGGGTGCAAAGTCTTCCCGAGCACCCCCACCCAGAGCACTTAGCTCCCACCACTGCCACTGTCTGTTTAGCAACAACGGTTCATGCTTTTGCAGCTCTTACTTCGTGGCAGGCTCTGTTCTCAGTCCCTTTCTGTTGATTGACTCCTTTAATCTTCACGCAACTCTATGAGATAGATGTAATCACTACCCCCATTTCACAGATGGGAAAACGGAGCTACGAAGTGCTTAAGTAACGTGCCCAAGGCACACAGCTGCTAAGTGGCAGAGCTGGGATTAGAACCCAAGCAGTCCAAGTCCTTCACATTGATTTTGCGCCTCCCATGGACCAAGCACTGTTCTGAGTGTTTTACATGAAGTAGCTCATTTAATCCTCACAACAGTGTTGCTATTGTTTCCATTTTACAGGTGAGGAAACTGGGGCACAGAGAGGTTGCATGACTTGCCTAAGATGACACCAGTAAGAGAAGGAAATAAGTAGTGGGATTTGAACCCAGGCAGTCTGGCTGTTCACAGGATCCCAAGGTTCATGGGTGAAAGGTTCACTCAGTAAAATGCTGTAAGAATAGATGGAGATGGGCTCATTCGGCCTCCGCTCTTGTCTCTCCTCTCTGCATTATCCCATTCTTGGTAGCCACAGCCAGGGAGACAAGGCGGAGGGAGGAGAGAGCATCTGTGAGCTGGGCAGGCGGGCAGGCAGGCAGGCGCGGGCAGAGGCTGCACATGCTCACGACGTCTCTTCTGTGGCCAATTAAACAAATTGCAGCAAAACAGCATTTTATTAGTATTTGCCCATAGCAGTCTGGAGCTGCAATAAATTTCCTCCAGGCTGCGGCACTGGAGAGGCAGGCGGAGGGGTGTGTGTGAATGGGGGAAGAGATCGGTGCCGTTGGAGGGGCGTGGGGAGCAGGGTGTGGGAGGGAGACTTGGCATGTTAAGCAGTGGATGGTGGAAGAGAAACATCAGGAACGGCCCTGGGGGCTGTTGGGTATCAGAGTGGCTGTCTTCCCAAACAACCGCTCCGCTTCATCATAAGCACAGTGAGTTATGAAGCGGTGTTGTGCGCTGCACACGAGCAGCGGGGACCATGAAGCTGCCTGTCCTGGTTAGGCAGGGGGTAGGCAGGTGGGTGTGGGCAGGGAAGCCCAGTGCCTGGCTGAGGGTCCCCCCAAAACTCCATGGCAGCTGCCCTGGGTTCAGCCCTCATGATGGGATACCTGGGTCGCTGAAGTGGCCGCCTAATTGGTCTCTCCTCCTCCAATCTTGATTCATTCATTCACTCAAGAGGTATTTATTAAATGCCTGCTGTTTGCCAGGTCCTGGAGTAAACTGTCTGTAAACTGTATCATTCTTCTATTTAAAAAACGTTTCCCTGCTGCTTTCAGTATCAACCCCAAGCTTCTGAGCCCGGCGTTCAAGGCCCTTCCTACGCAGGCTTCCTCCTCCCTTTCTAGCTTGTTCTGTGGCCACTCCCCTCCACCTCTCTGATAATAATAATAATGATAGCAGCTAACATTGATCAAATGCTCACTGTGTGCCAGGCACTGCTCTACGTGCTTTATCATGTACAGTCGTGTGTTGATTAACGATGGGGATATGTTCTGAGAAATGCATTGTTAGGCGATTTCATCACTCTGTGAACATCAGAGAGTGTGTTTACACAAACCTACCTGGTAGAGCCTATGACACACCTTGGCCGTATGGCATAGCCTATGCTCCTAAGGCTACAAATCAGTACAGCACATTACTGTACTGAATACTGTAGGCAGTTGTAATACAATAGTAAGTATTTGCATATCTAAAGATAGCTACACAGGCTGGGCACAGTGGCTCATGCCTGTAATCCCAGCACTTTGGGAGGCTGAGGTGGGTGGATCATGAAGTCAGGAGATCGAGACCATCCTGGCCAACATGGTGAAACCCTGTCTCTACTAAAAATACAAAAATTAGCCAGGCATGGTGGTACATGCCTGTAGTCCCAGCTACTCGGGAGGCTGAAGCAGGAGAATCGCTTGAATTTGGGAGGTGGATGTTGGAGTGAGTGGAGATTGTACCACTGCACTCCAGCCTGGGTGACAGAGTGAGACTTCATCTCAAAAATAAAATAAATAAATAAATAAATAAATAAATAAAAATTTAAAAAAAGAAAAAGAAAGAAAGAGGGAGAGAAAGGGAGAAAGAGAGAAAGAAAGAGAGGAACTGGAATGCTGGATGCAAACCAGGCATTCTGACTCCACTCCCGCACAGCAGCCCACTGTTTCTTACACCCAGCCTTCCTTACCCTTGTGTGCTGTGCTCATGCTTTGCTTCTGCTGAAAACGCCCTCCAACCACTTCTCTGTCTGGCAAACTCCTACTCAACCATCAAGACCCCTCTCAATACCCCCTCTTCTCTCTGGTTCCAGGTAAAGAGAGCTGTTTGCATCTCTGTGCCTGCATAGCACCTGGAGATGTCACCCCTATGGCACTAATTGCACCCCCTTGAGGAGTTCTTGTGCCCTGCTGAGCTCCCTCAGAGCAGAACCTTCTTTGCATCCTTGGTGCCTCGCCCTGGCATTGGACCAGGATGGGCTGCCTGGCGGGGGTTAGGGGCAGTAGGCATTGAGGCTTAGCTGTAGAGTGAACCTTCACCTCCTCTCCATTCTGGAAGTCCTTGGGCCTAGGCCCTCCCTCCCTTCAGACCTCAAACTAAGGATCCTGATGGGAGATGAGGCTGGAGGAAGATAGGAAAAGGCAGGGCTCTGGAGGGTGTCCTGGGGAGGAAGTGGCATTAACCCCTCAACCCCCCAGGGCCTTCCCAAGGGCATGGCGGGGTCACCTGATCCTGGGACCTGTCTTCTGGCTTTGGGCCCAGCCAGTCAGGCTGTTCCAGTTGAGGGCTCTCAGCCACAAACGTTTTTTGGTTTTGTTTTGTTTTAACTTAAACTATATTCCCTCCTCTCCCTACCCACCTCCAGGCCCGCCATGGGTAACTTAAATCAAACCAGTCCCCACCAATTGCTTAGGGGTATGGGGGGACTAGTCTGATCTAAGTTTGATCTAAGATGATGGCATTTACAGGTGCTGTGCAGGCCCAGAGAGAGAAACAGCTTCCTTTACCTGGAGTAGGATGCTGAGGGATCCCCTGGCCAGCCCTCCTCCCATTGCTAGGGAGGTTTCCATATGTAGGAGACCAGCAAAGGGCATGGGAGGCAGGACACCCCCTACACTCACTGTGGACTGCCAGGGCATCTAGGACTCAGGCCACACTGTTCTCCCAACCTCCTGGAAACAGGCAGCCACTCAGCTCCCTCCTCCTCTTCTCAGCTCCCTCCTCCTCTTCTCACCTCCCTCCCTTCCCCTCCCCGCCTCCCCCAACTCCAGTCCTTTTCCTCCAGGAAAATGTCCTTCTTTCCCCCCAGTTTTAGTGAGATGCGTTGGCAATTAAAAATTGCATATATTTGGCTGGGCACAATGGCTTACACCTGTAATCCCAGCACTTTGGGAGGCTGAGGGAGGCAGATCACTTGAGGTCAGGAGTTTGAGACCAGCCTGGCCATCATGGTGAAACCCGTTCCTACTAAAAATACAAAAATTAGCCAGGTGCGGTGGCGTGTACCTATAGTCCCAGCTACTTGGGAGGTTGAGGCAGGAGATTTGCCTGAACCCGGGAGGCGGAGGTTGCGGTAAGCCAAGATCGCACCACTGCACTCCAGCCTGGACAATAGAGTGAGACTGTCTCAAAAAAAAAAAAAAAAAAAAAAAGCATATATTTGAGGTGTCTAATTTGATGATTTGATAGATGTATACATTGTGAAATATTCACCATAATCAAGCTAACACATCCATCACCTCACAGGTACCATTTTCTTCTCTTTCTTTTATTTTGGTGGTAAGAACACATAAGACCTATCCTCTTAGCAAATTTCAAGTATACAATACAATATTGTTCACTGGAGTCACATTGTTGTACCTTAGATCTTCAGAACTTATTCATCTGATGTAACTGAAACCTTATACCCCAAGACCGACATCTCCCATTTCCCCCTTCCTCTAGTCTCTGGTAACCACCATTCCACCTACCTCCGTTTCCATGAGTTTGACTATTGCAGATTTCACATGTAAGAGAGGTCGTGCAGTATTTGTCTTTCTGTGTCTGGCATAACCTCCTCCAGGTTTACTCATGTTGCTGCAAAGGGAGGATTTTCTTCTTTTCAAAGGCTAATTAATATTATCTATATCTGTATCTATATCTCACATTTCTTTATCCATTCATCCATCGACAGACAAAATGTTCTTACTTTTTCTTTGGGTGCCTTCCTTGCTCATGTCTGAGCCCAGAGGCTGACACACAGAAGGAATTCAGTGAGTATTAGCTGACTGCATGAATGAATGAAAAAAATTCCATTCAAAGGAGACATTGCTTTCCACCCCATAGCAGAGAAGCAGAGCCTTAGAGTTCCCATCTTCATCTTGTCATTAAAAGGATCGTTATTTTGCTGATATCTAGCCATTCTGCCCCAAATCTTAATTTCTGAACCCCTAATGTTATGTAAATCTTCCTGGCCTCACAAGAACCAGGCAACCAACTACCTCCTCTTGCTCTCAGCAAAACTGTACTAACATCCCAGGAAATACACCCTCACCTGGTCAACCAAGCAACATTTATTGAGCACCCACTGTATACAGGGCTTGTTGCTAGGAGGGCCACAGACAAGGAGGTCCTATCACTGTCACTGTCCTGACTGCCTACGAGCCTGGAGGGGCTGAGTCACATGGGCTCCAGTAGGGGCAAGTCCACAGGGTTTCCTAAAGAAGGGCACAGACACAGAGGAAAGGAACACCAAGAGCGAGTCTCTCTCTTTCTTTCTTTCTTTCTTTCTTTCTTTCTTTCTTTCTTCCTTCTCTTTTGTCTCTCTCTCTCTCTTTCATTTTATTTTTATTTTACTTCAAGTTCTGGGATACATGTACAGGACATGCAGGTTTGTTATGTAGGTATACATGTGCCATGGTGGTTTGCTGCACCTATTGACCCATCCTCTAAGTTCTCTCCCCTCATCCCCCACCCCCTAACATACCCTGGTGTGTGATGTTCCCCTCCCTGTGTCCATGTGTTCTGATTGTTCAACTCCCACTTATGAGTGAGAACATGTGGTGTTTGGTTTTCTGTTCCTGTGTTAGTTTGCTGAGGATGATGGATTCCAGCTTCATCCATGTCCCTGCAAAGGACATGATAATCTCATTCCTTTTTATGGCTGCGTAGTATTCCATGGTGTATAGGTACCATATTTTCTTTATCCAGTCTGTCATTGATAGGGATTTGGGTTGCTTCCATGCCTTTGCTATTATAAATAGTGCTGCAGTAAACACAGGTGTGCATGTGTCTTTATAGTAGAAGGATTTATATTCCTTTGAGTATGTACCCAGGAATGGAATTGTTGAGTCAAACGGTATTTCTGGTTCTAGATCCTTGAGGAATCCACAAACTGTCTTCCACAATGGTTGAACTAATTTACAATCCCACCAACAGTGTAAAAGCATTCCTATTTCTCCACAGCCTCACCAGCATCTATTGTTTCTTGACTTTTCAATGATTTCCATTCTAACTGGTGAGAGATGGTATCTCATTATGGTTTTGATTTGCATTTCTCTAATGATCAGTGATGTTGAGCTTTTTTTCATATGTTTGTTGGCTGCGTAAATGTCTTTTTTTGAGAAGTGTCTGTTCATATCCTTTGCCCACTTTTTGATGGGATTTTTTTCTTGTAAATTTGTTTAAGTTCCTCGTAAATTCTGGATATTAGACCACATTTCTTTCTTCCTTTTCTTTTTCCTATATATTCCTGTATTTAAGTGTCTTCTAAGGAGCATATTCTGCTCTTGGAAGTTTTCAAACAATATTGGATTGTTTTTACAGAGAAGGCATGGCACCCATACATGGGAGAAGGTGGGGTAGAAGCGTTCCCCTTCTCAGTCATCTTGGGAGGTGTGGGACCATTGATTCTCAGACAGCAAGGCAGGGAGGCCAGGTTCAAGGCCTTGGATTATTTGGGTGGGAGCAGAGGTGATAGACCAGGGCCATAGGGCCCAGAGAGCATGGCTAGGAGGTCACATCCCAGCCTGGCTCAGCTACCCAGGGTGTGGGGACCCAGCCGGGGCTGGTTGAAGCAAATGGGAATGAAAGCCCCATTCTCCAATAAATCAAGTCTAGGAGTCCAGCATTGCAGCTTCCACCATTGACAAATCAGGGGGTGGGGATGGGGCAGGGTGTCAACAGAGTCCTTGTCCACTCTGGTTCTATCTCTGCAGCATGGCTAGGATGGCATTAGAGCATAGTGAGACGACTGTGACTGGCTGTGAGTAGAGGGAAAAATGTAAATATGTATCAGGTGTGGCCCGTTATGTTTACAAAGCAATTTCACATTCCTAAGACAACTTGTCACCACAGCCCAATGAGATGTTGTTAGACTCATTTTATAGATGAGAATCCCGAAGTTCAGAGAGGTCATTTGCCAGCGATCACGTGACTGGTGATGAGCTGAGTCTTAACCTAAGTCTTCTGATTACAAAGAGTGTCTTTTCCTGTGGAGTTTTTGGGGGCAAGGAGGACAAAGAAACAGGTCAGCTCAGCTTCTAGGCCCCCAGACTGCTGCTGTGGGGGAGAGCAAGGAAAGAACAGGGTGTCATGAGTTCAGTGGTCCTACTGCAGAACACACTGCGTCCAGGCTGTCTTCCGGGACACACTGACTTTCAGTCTTGCACAGGAATGACATTCGGGGCCTACGAGATGCTCTCTTGGGCTTCCTGTGGGCCTTAAACTGTACAGGCTTGAGATGGGCCAAAGCTGGTAAGACTCTCCATGTTGAGGACATTTAAACTCAGAGAGACAAAGCAATTGGCCCAAGGTCACACAGCAAGTCAAGGTCTGGGCTGAGATTAGGAATCTGAGTATGTGACTCAGAGGCCCTTCCTTTCTGGGTCTTCTCTGAGTCACCATCCGTCTTCTTGCCTTCTTTCCCATCTCTCCCCGCAGGGGCTGGGGCTGGCAGTTTTGTTGCATGTTTTTTTTTGTTTTTTCTTTAGAGATGGAGTCTCACTCTAGCCTGGAATGGAGTGCAATGGTGCAATCTTAGCTCAGTGCAGCCTTGACCTCCTGGGCTCAAGTGATCCTCCTGCTTTAGCCTCCTGAGTAGCAGGGACTACAGGCATACACCACCACGTTGGCTAATTTTTTATATTTCTTATAGAGACGGGGTCTCATTATATTGCCCAGGCTGGTCTCAAACTCCTGGCTTCAAACAATCCTCCCGCCTGGGCCTCCCAGAGTGCTGGGATTACAGATGTGAGCCACAGTGCAAGGCCGGAAGCTGGCAGTTTCTGAGCATCAGACTCTGCTATTTTCCTTCCTCTCTAGATAACTGGGCCTTTGTAGAGCATTCCCAACCCTTTTCCAGAGAGAACCTCCAAGAGTCTAGCCTAGGCCCTAAGTGGCAAGACTGGCTAGAAGTTTGGGCCAGAAGTGGCAGATTCCTCTAAAGACCTGGCTGGGTAAGTCCTCCCTCAGGGGCCCCTAATCTCACCTCCCTCCTTGTTGGAATAACCAGTGGTATCTTGGACCCGTTACTGGATACCTCCCCCTGCTGGGGTGTGCATGCCCCCACAGGCACTGGGTGGGGGTGAATGACAGACAGTAGCAGGCCCCAGTGGCACACTGAAGATAACTGCTCTTGACAGATGAAGATGCAGCCCAGGCAAAAGCTACATCCTATTTGGCTTTTAATTTGGAGGCCCCGAGAGTGAATTCGGAAGCTTCCACTCTTGTCCTCACGTGCAAAGTGGATCTGACTTTCAGGAAATGACCTGAAGTGAAACCACATTACTCATCAGCACGTCTCTCAAATTCACAGCCTTCACGCTCCCGCCCCCATCCCTGGAGGGATCAGGATTTCCGCTCACTTGTTCCAGTCCCTTCACACACATACCTTTATCTTATCGAGGGGCAGCTGGTGTGGCCCAGGTCCCTGGTAACCTCAGGAGTGAGTGGGGGTGGAGGGGACCGGGGAGAGCAGATCTGGGCTGCAAGCTTGGAATTGGGAACTTCACCTAATCCAGGAATCTGCAAACGATGGCCCATTGGCCTATTCCAGGTGGCCTGCCCCTGTTTGTATATGGCCACGAATGAAGGATGACTTTTTTAAAGGTTGAAAAAAATCAACAGGAGAAATGTTGTGACATGTGAAACTTATATGAAATTCAGATTTCAGCATCCATAAATAAAGCATTTATGGAGCACAGCCACACCCACTCATTTATGTTACGTCTCTGGCTGTTTTTGAACAACCACAGCAGAGTTGAGTAGTTGAGACAAAGAGTTTATGGCCCATCAATCCTAAAATATTTACTACCCTGGCTCTCTGTTTTTTTGTTTTGTTTTGTTTTGTTTTTTTAATGGAGTCTCACTCTGTCGCCCAGGCTGGAGTGCAGTGGCACAATCTTGACTCACTGCAACCTCCACCTGCCAGGTTCAAGCGATTCTCCTATCTCAGTCCCCCGAGTAGCTGGGATTACAGGTGCATGCCACCACACCTGGCTAGTTTTGGTATTTTCAGCAGAGATGGGGTTTCGCCATATTTGCCAGGCTGGTCTTGAACTCCTTACCTCAGGTGATCCAGCCGCCTTGCCTCCCAAAGTGTTGGGATTACAGGCGTGAGCCACTGTGCCCGGCCTACCCTGGCTCTTTGCAGAAAAAGTTTGCTGATCTCTGATCTAAACTCTCACCTCCCCATGTTGAAAGCATTTAAAAATCAGTGGGTGGGCCGGGCACAGTGGCTCATGTCTATAATCTCAGCATTTTGGGAGGCCAAGACAGGAGGATCACTTGAGGTCAGGAGTTCGAGACCTGGCTGGCCAACATGGTGAAACCCCGTCTCTACTAAAAATACAAAAATTAACTGGGCATGGTGATGCTCACCTGTAATCCCAGCTACTTGGGAGCCTCAGGCACGGGAAGAGAATCACTTGAACCTGGGAGGTGGAGGTTGCAGTGAGCCAAGATTGCACCATTGCACTCTAGCTTGGGTGACAGAGTGAGACTCCATCTCAAAAAAAAAAAAAAAGTCAGTGGGTGGCTGAGTGCGGTGGCTCGGTCCTGTATTTCCAGAGCTTTCGGAGGCTGAGCCTGGAGTTCCGAGGCTGCAGTGAGCTATGATTGCATCACCTCACTGCAGTCTGGGTGACACAGTGAGATCCTGTCTCTAAAAAGAAAAATTAAAAATAAAAAAATCAAAAGCATTGGGGCGGGAACAGGGGAGGAGTTGTCCTGAAACCCCATCTGCACCCCCACTAGGCAGGATGAGGGGACCTCTGCTCACTCTCCTCCCATCCTCACATCTCAGACGGTGAAATGAAATGCAATCATCACACATTCAATGTGCGCACCAGGACCGGCTCTACGCAGCCTCTGCTGCAGGTAGAGGAGATGGGAAGATGACTTAAGACCTGCTCTCATTCCCAACCTCCCACAGCCCACCAAGTGCAGGGTTAAGCCCAGGGGGCAATGGTGAGTGCCCCTGGCCCTAAGTTCAGGGCGTTCACAGTCTGGGGTGGGAGGTCTAGACGGAAAGGTAAACAGAAAATGACCCTGTCCTGTGATAGGTGTGACCTGTGGAGATCTACCTCAGGAGCTGAGGCAACAGAGGGGGTGGGTCTCTAGCAGCCTGAGGCATTAGGGAAAGCCTCCTGGGGCACTTGTAAGAGGGCTTTGAAGACCCTGCCCAGAGCCCCCAGAGATTCCGGCTGCATCTTCTGCGGTGGATCCTAGCTTGGGAAAGTGTGTAGAGTTTCCCAGGGGATCCGAACATTCAGCCAGGGCTGTGAAGTGTCTAAAGAATTAGCAGGAATTGGCCAGGCTCGGTGGCTCACGCCTGTAATCACAGCACTTTGGGAGGCCGAGGCGGGCGGATCACCTGAGGTCAGGAGTCCGAGACCAGTCTGGCCAACATGGCGAGACCCTGTCTCTACTAAAAATACAAAAATTAGCTGGGCATGGTGACGCACACCTGTAATCCCAGCTACTTGGGAGGCTGAGGCAGGAGAATCGCTTGAACCTGCTGGAGGTGGAGGTTGCAGTGAGATCGCACCACTGCACTCCAGCCTGGGTGACAGAGCGAGACTCGAAACTAAATAGATAAATATAAAGAATGAGCAAGAATTGGCTGGGTGAAGTGGGCAGGAAGCAGTCCAGACAGAGGAGGGACAGCCAGCGGGAACGGCCAGGGGTCCCGGTATAGATGGCTGAGCTACCCGGTTGGTAGGTCACTTGGGCCCTCCCCACAGCATGCCCCCCACCCCCAGGTCCTTCTCTCCGCTGCTTTTCCCAGAGGAAGACCTCCCTCCACCCTGATAACCCCCTTATCTCTCCAGGAAAAGTGCTGATCCCATCAGATTCATTCACAAACTGAGCCAATTCCGGGGCTCAGGAAAAAGAATGTCCCTTGGTGTTAAGGAAGGAAATGGTAATCTACACATCATTAGGTCAAATGCCCTCCCACCTCCCTCCCCACACCCAAATCGTGCTGTGATTTAATCCCAGGGCCAGGAGCTCCCCAGGCACAGGTAAGCGGAAGCTTTGAGGCTCCATTTCCCCTAACCCCTCAGGAATGAGGCCTGAGAGGTGGCAGTGGGGCTAGTCCAGGCCTCATCTTCCTGCCTGGCCCTGCTCTTGGTCCTCCAGGCGCTGTCAGAACTCTCCGGACTCACACGCCCTATCTTTGATCGCTCAGGTAATGGCCTGGCCTGCTCTCTGTGGAGACAGGGAATAGAGTTAGCACCCACGCTCTGGGAGCCCTGACAGCCCGTTTAACAAGGTGTCCAACATCCCATTTCCTCTGCACTTCCTCTCGCTTTAATCCTTTTATGTGAAACCCACTCAGGAGCAAGCCCTGTGAAATTGATGCCTCTCTGTACACATGGCCTGGCTCGCTCCCTGTTTCTCACGGAGCACAGACCCCTCCCATTGCAGACACTAGGAATAGCCGGGCCTGGCGTGGGGGGGGAGCCTGGTGCCCCAGAGGGTCACCCCCAAGCTCTGGAGGGTGGGGTGCTGATGAGGCACCTCAGAAATGGCTTAGAGTTGCTGGCCCCGGGTTGGGGCTTCTTGGAGCTGCAGCTCAGGCCTGACACCCAGGCCACCAATGGACTCCCCTCCTCCCTAGCTCACTACCCCTCCTGGACTAGAAAGAAAGAAGGAAGCTCCTGGTGGCTCCAAGGAAACCTGTGACCCCATGCCTGCCCCCCAGACCTATCCCTTCCAAGAAAAACAAATCATTAACTTTTCAGCTTGAACACCCAGGGGCGGGAAATGAGAGTCCTCCAGGCCATCCCAGCCAGGGCAGGAGATGAGATAAGGCCCAGGCTATCTCCGTTGATGGTGGGGAACATAAAATGCTAATGAGAAAGGAGAGGGACTGGAAAAGGAGGGTGGCCCAGCCCCCCACTTTTTCTGGCTTGGCTTCCTTCTGACCTTCTAGCCAGCCCCCTCCTCGCCATCAGTTCCATCTGCCCTTCCCTCACTTTCCTCATGAGAGTGGGATGCCTCAGTTTCCCCTGGGGAAAATGAGGCCCAGACTCCTCTCTGGCTAACATGGGAGAGAGCCTGACACCCTGTAAGCACCAGCCTCTCCCTTGGCTCCTCGAACCTGGCTCTGCTGTGGACATGTGACAGGTGAGGGCCATACCTGGGCAGTTGGCCGTGATGAGCAAAGGTACTTTGGCTTGGAGAGGGGGGCTGTGGCAGGGGCAAGGGACCCGATGGCCTGCAGCTCTCCCCACCCCTTTTCCTCCCTGGGGCCCAGGGCCTCACAGCCCAGCCCAGATCACAGACTGGTGGCTCTGCCAGTCTTGCCCCTGCCCTCTCCCCTCTCTGTCCCCATGGCCACCTGGAGACACGGAGCAGGGCCTGGCCTGTTGTCAGCGAGCAGTGAGGCAGAAGAAGAGGGCAAGGGATTTCCAGGAGCAGAAAAACCACACAGACAAATGCGGTGCCGAAAAAGGGACCGTGAGATGGGAAGGGAGACAGAGAGACCAGGAGACGGAGGGGATGCGAGAGAGAAACAGAGAGAGAGGAAGATGGAGCAGCCTCTAAGGAATGCTGATCTTTAAAGCTGACTGATAAAAAGCTTGTTCCAAAGACAAATTCTTTCAAACCAACAGCTCCAATGAGACTTTCCGTCATTCTCCCTATCACGGCCTGGCCCCTTCTTGCCAGGAAGAAGATGAAAGAACATCTTAATCTGCCCTCCGCCTCCAGAGTCCTAACCACCTTCCTCCTCCCAGCACTGCTATAGCCAAGCTCTGAACCTCCCTCCCTGGGAGGCCCTCCCCCGTCCCCCACTATTCTGCACCCCTGCCCTGCTGTCCCAACACCCATTTCCCACTCCCCCCACCCTAACTTCCTGTTTCTCTGGGTCAAGGGATCCTCTGGTCCCTGATTCTCTTTCCTTCTCCCCACTCTTGTTTTCCCTTCTGCACTGTCATTGCTTCTGACATCACCACTGCTCCCCACCATGGCTCCTGAGTGATGGCTCTAGGCTTTCTCCCTTGGATTTCTGAAGCAATCCTATCAGCCCAAGCTTCTTGCTGGGGAAATCGAGGCCAGGAGGGCACCTTCATCTCATCTCCTCCTCCATCCTTACTATCCCAGCCCCTCAGAGGCTCTGGGAACCGGGCCTGGTCCCTGCCTGGCCGTGAGCACCTAAGCTGGGTCTCCTTTCAGGGATAAGGGCTGGGCATTCTCTCCTCACTCTCTCTCCCACTTCCCAGCTGCAGCTGAGTCCAGACACCTCCCCACCACACTGCTCCAGCCTCTCCCTGCTCCCCACAATTAGCTCTACCTGTGCCCACATCTGAACATAGCCTAGATGAATCCCATCCCGAATTGCTTAACAATAGCATCCTGGCCCAAGATCCAGGAAAGAATTCTGTCTCTTGGTGTTCCCATTCAGGGTCTCTCCCCTGTCAAAATCTCCACTCTGTTTAACATCTCTCCCTCTTCCTCTGGAACAATCCCTACTTATTCTTCAAGACCCTACTGACCTGCCACCTCCTCTAGGAAGTCCTCCTGACTCTCCCAGCTGCTTCTTCTGAGCTCCATTTGCACAAAATAGCAGCATGTGCATTGACCCCTGATAAGACTGAATTCCTTGAAAGCATCAGCTTCATCATTTTATTTAACAAACACGTATTGAGCACCTAGTGTGTGCTAGGTGTTGGTTTGGTTATACAGAGATTCATTCATTCAACAAGCATGTATTGAGCACCTAATATCTGCCAGGCTGGGGATATAAAGGTGACCAAAACCGACACAATTCCTCTTCTCCTGGGGCTTGGACTTTAGTAGGAGATACAGACATACCAGTTACCATGTAGGATGGTAAGCGGTGTGATGGGAGGAAGTAATGGGCACTCCAGACCCTCAGGGAGGGCACCTGACACAGCTCGGAGGGTCGGAGAAGCTTCCTGGAATGGGGCTGAATGGGATCTATTCAGGTGAAGCAGAGGGGAGAGGAGGTCCTGGGCTTAGGGCATGGAAAGTATGAGAGAGCATGGCTTAGATGGAGGCCACCAGGAGGTGGGTAAGACCTGCCTTTGGCAGGAGTGGCAGGTGGGTAGAGGTGAGGAACCATATCTGAATCATCATCTTCCTCCAGCCCATGGTAGGAGCTGGGTTAATGTCTTTCTTTTTCTTTCTTTCTTTCTTTCTTTCTTTCTTTCTTTCTTTCTTTCTTTCTTTCTTTCTTTCTTCTTTCTTTCTTTCTTTCTTTCTTTCTTTCTTTCTTTCTTTCTTTCTTTCTTTTTTTAGAGATGGGGTCTCGCTCTGTCATCCAGGCTGAGAGCAGTGGCATGATCACAGCTCACGGCAGTCTTGAACTCCTGGGCTCAAGCAATCCTCCCACCTCAGCCTCCAAATAACTGAGATTATAGGTGTGTGCCACTGCACCAGGCTCAGGTAAATTTCTTGCCATTGAATGAAGGAAGTCCAGCTTATATACACTAATCAAGTGTCTGCCATGTGCGGGGCACCAGAGCTTGGGATAGAAGACAAGATTTACAAGGATAATAATAACGAACAAAAGCCAACATGAATAAAGCTCCTCACAGGTTGTGGGTCAAGCACTGTGCCAGGGTTTCCTAGGTGTCACTTCACTTATTCCTAATGGCCACCCTGTGTGGGATGATTTCTATGATCCCTTGGCCTGGTGGGCTCAGAGAGGTGAAGGGAACTTCCCAAAGCCACACTGGAGCCAATTTTTTTTTGAGACAGAGTTTCACTCTTGTGGCCCAGGTTGGAGTGCAATGGCGCCCTCTCGACTCACTGCAACCCCCACCTCCTGGGTTCAAGCGATTCTCCTGTCTCAGCCTCCCGAGTAGCTGGGATTATAGGCGCCCACCACCAGGCTCCGCTAATATTTAAAATATTTTTAGTAGAGATGGGGTTTCACCATGTTGGCCAGGCTAGTTTGGAACTCCTGACATCAAGTGATCCACCCGCCTCTGCCTCCCACTCCCAAAGTGCTAGGATTACAGGCGTGAGCCACCGTGCCCAGCCTGGAGCCAATATTGGAACACCGGCTCAATCGCAGTCCAGTAGCCTCTCCCCAGACAAAGCAGGGACTGGCCTTGCCTCCTGCAGAGACCCTGGCCCCCCAGCCCTCTGAACTGCTGCCTTCCATCCCCTGGGAACTGCAGCCTTCCCGGGAAACCCAGCACATCTCCCTCCCTCCTCTTTCTTTCCTCTGCCCCCACAGCCTGAATACTTCAGTTCCTCCCTGGCCTGTCCCCTCCCCTCAAAGAAAGAAAAAATGGAGAGAAAATGGATCTTTAAAGATACATGTATCCATCACTATTATTTACATTCTAATGTGCGTCTGTGGCTCGGCTCCAATGGGGGAAATGTAAATCAGGTGGACACCGCTCCCGAAAGCCCTAAAGAGCTTGGCTCCCCCAAATTAGAATAGAAAATGCTCTTTTAAAATGCACCTTTAATATGTAAAAGCCCGCCGACCTGGGCTCTAAATAAACCAAACTTGAACCAGATGCCAAATAGAGTAGATGAAGGACAGGTGCACAGAGGGTCCCAGGCTGGGGAATGAGGCCTAAACAGCTATTTATATTAATGCAAAGAAAGTTCAACATTCTTTCCCTTGATATATGCTGCAGTGGGAGGTGGTTTTTGTCCCACCAGCAAGAATAAAACGCACAGCTCATGATGGGCAGGGTCACGTGTGCGAGATAAAAAGCTCTGGGTGTAATATATGTCTCCAGCGTGCATTCTCTGCAGGCTTTGCGTTAGATCTGTGGATGACAACAAGAAAACACTTACTCAAGGTTAGACTCCATTCGCCAGGCTTCCAATCACAGCCGTCTGTCCTGAGGGAATGCAGCTGCCTCCAGGCTGGGCTCCTGGGGCACCCACCTGCCTTGGCGTTGAGACTGCGAGTGGGTCCTGGTTGGGGCTGGAAGGGGGCTGTTGGCCAGGGCCAGGGAATGCCTGCATGTGCCAGCAAAAGGGGAAATGTGTGTCCTTTTCACTGGGGACACCCTGACCATCCAGACTCCCTGAAGACAGGCTCACAGCTGCCTAGGCAGTTTACAAAGCAGGCTTATGTGAATGAGGGAAGAGGTAATCTTTAGTTTTTTTCTGGATGTGTTACATGAATTCCTGGTCTCTTCTTTGCAGATAAGTCAGAATTCATTTATTCATTTAGTAATTTCATGAAGGCAACATTCAGTCATTCAACAGAGTATTACTAAGACCCTCTGCAGGACCATAGGGAGGCAATCGAGTATAGAGGTTCTGGAGGATCTAGAATAGGACAGTAATAGTGATTGTTCGAAGAGATCAGCTCTGAATGGTGTTTTGCCCAGTGCAGGGCAGTGGTAGGCAGTCAATAAATATTGGCCTTCTCATCATCGTTGTTGTTAGACAATGTGTTGGGGTGAGGAGAGAGATGGAAAGATGACAGAGATGCTGCTCATCTCATGAGATCCTTACAGTCTTGGAAAGACCAGGCGGGCAGACAGATAAGCAAATAAGCTCAAGTGCACGTAGTAAGTCTACACTAGCCGTATGTGCAGAGTGCTGTGCGGGCACAGATTAGGGTTGACCAGGGATGGCTAGAAAGAGCAGGTAATATTTGGCCTGGAACTTTTTAATTTAATCAACTTTTATTTTACATTCTGGGGTACGTGTGCAGGATGTGCAGGTTTGTTACATAGGTAAACCTGTGTCATGGTGATTTGCTGCACAGATCAACCCATCACCCGGCACCTATTAGCTGTTCTTCCTGATGCGCTCCCTCCCCCCGCACCCCCGACAGGCCCCAGTGTGTGTTGTTCTCCCCCATGTTTCCATGTGTTCTCATCGTTCAGCTCCCCCTTAGAAGAGAGAACATGCAGTGTTTTGACCTGGAACTTTAAAAAACAGAAGAGTAGATTGGTGCAGCCATTATGGAAAACAGTATGGAGGTTCCTAAAGAAATGAAACATAGAACAAGCATATAACCCAGCCATTCCTCTTCCAGGTACATACTTAAAGGAAATGAGATCACCATAGAACAAGCATGTAACCCACCCATTTCTCTTCCAGGTATATACTTAAAGGAAATGAGATCACCACCTCGTAAAGACATCCACACTCCCATGCTCACTGCAGCAGCACTATTCACAATAGCCAAGATTTGGAAACAACCAGTGTCCTTCAACGAATGGATGAATAAAGAAACCATGGTGTGTGTGTCTATATATATATATGTGTGTATATGTGTGTGTGTGTGTGTGTATACATATGTATATAAACACACATATATATACAGAAAGCAAAAAGTAGATTTTTGTTGTGTTAAGCCACTGTATATTTCTATATATGATGATGTTCATATATATATATATGCACATACACACACAATTGGAACCTCATTCAACCTTAATGAGGAAGAGATCCTGCCATTTGTCACAACATGGATAGACCTGGAGGACATTATGTAAGTGAACTAAGCCAGACACAGAAAGACAAATATTGCATGATCTCACTTATATGTGGAATCTAAAAAACAAAACAAAAGGTGAAATATATACAGACAGAATAAAAGACTCGTTACCAGGGTCAGGATGGGGGGAAGGAAATGGGAGATTAAGTCAAAGGAGAGGAAGTAGCAACTTTGTAGAATGAACAAGTTGAAAGATCTAATAAACAGCATGAAGACTAATAATAGTGTATTCAGGAATTTTGTTAGATGAGTAGATTATAGCTGCGCTTACCATGGCAGGGAGGGGAGGAATGGGTAGCTATGTGAGATGATAGATGTGTTAATTGGTCCACTGTAGTAACCATTTTACTATCTATATCTACATCTGGATAGATAGATAATGCATCTTTTTTTTTTTTTTTTGAGATGAAGTCTGGCTCTGTTGCCTAGGATGGAGTGCAGTGGCGTAATCTCAGCTCACTGCAACCTCCACCTCCCGGGTTCAAGCAATTCTCCTGCCTCAGCCTCCTAAGTAGCTGGGATTATAGGCGTGCGCCACCACACCCGGCTAATTTTTGTATTATTAGTAGAGATGGGGTTTCACCATGTTGGCCAGGCTGGTCTCGAACTCCTGACCTCAGGTTATCCGCCCGCCTTGGCCTCTCAAAGTGCTGGGATTACAGGTATGAGCCCCATTGCCCAGCCAGATAATGTATCTTATAACATCATGATATAGGCCTTAAATATACACAATACCATTTTAAAACATTTTAAAATCAGTATCTCCTCAGGAGGAGACGTGAGAGGAACAGCGTTTTAGACAAAGGGAACAGCAATGGCTTGTGACAGAGCTGATGTGATAAGGGAATGAAGAGAAGCTCAGTGTCTCTGGGGCCTGAGATGCAAAAGAGGGTTGGGAGAAGAGGAAAATGTGGTTGGAGAGAGGTAGACAGAGAGCGTAAGCTCACTGAGGGCCTTGTAGGCCAACCTAAGAAGTTATATTGCATTTAAGAAGAAGTTAAGTTACATTTATTCTGGTGAGTAGGGGAAGCTTACACATTGGAGAACTGTTTTCCCTGTTTGGGGTAGTGTAGGCATCTGACCTAAAGGCAGCTAATCCCCACACTGGCTCAGTGAATGGTCAAGGAGAAAATAAACAAACAAACAAACAAGTTCACAGGATAAGCCTGGGCAAAAAGATAAGCTGGACCAATCAGAGGCTCTTTCTTGGTGGATTAGTCAGGACAGGACAGGTTATGTTGTGGTGACAAACATCATCAAAATTTCAGTGGCTTAACACAACAAAGGTCTACTTTTTGCTTAAAAAAAAATCTTCTGTGAGTCTGGGCAGCTTTCTAGGGAAGCTGCCACCATGTGATGACAGAGATTCCAGGCCACCTCCACCAAGATATCTTCCTATCAACATGTGCTTCCATGGTAGCCGAGAGAAGACATGGAGAATTGTACCTTGGCTCTTCAATACTTCCACCGGAATGACACATACCACTTCTGCTCACAGTTCATTGGTTCACACAAAACACAAAGGCCATGACTAACCTCAGTGGGGTGGAGAAGACAATCTTGTTGTGTGCGCAGAAGGTAAGTAGAACTCAAAATAGCATCCAGTGCTTGCAATGCCTATTACCATTGGGAAGTACAGAAAGAGCTGGTTTTCACTGGGAGAAGAAGCTGAGAAGAGACTGAGAAGAAGAGCTTCCATAGACACCTACTCAGGAGGCTGAGGCAGGAGGATGGCTTGAACCCAGGAGTTCAAGGCTACAGTGAGCTGTGATTGCACCACTACACACTTTTGTAATGTTCCTCCTGGCTCTAAAACTTGGAGACTCTCAGATTTCACAGAAGTCTTGTGACCTCCAGGAGTGGGGTGGAACACTGGTGGTACCAAGGAAGGGGACAGGGGCCCAGACAGAAGTCGGTCCTTCTCTAACCAAAATTTCAATACACCTTGGAAAACAGTTTGATTGGCCAATGGGGCTGGTAGTGGGAGACACGGGTGCTATTCCAGGCTCAGGTCAACATCTTCCAGTAGATCTTGATTCATGTTAGAAACCTCTGGATGGGGCCAGGCGCGGTGGCTCATGCCTGTAATCCCAGCACTTTGGGAGGCCGAGGTGGGCGGATTACCTGAGGTCAGGATTTCGAGACCAGCCTGGCCAACATGGTGAAACCCCATCCCTATTAAAAAAAAATACAAAAATTAGCTTGGTGTGTGGCACATGCTTTTAATCCTAGCTA
Source organism: Pan paniscus (assembly GCF_029289425.2). NCBI lineage: Eukaryota > Metazoa > Chordata > Mammalia > Primates > Hominidae > Pan > Pan paniscus. The sequence goes on from NC_073268.2 coordinate 27,918,275, forward strand.
CTCAGGAGGCTGAGGTAGGAGAATCGCTTGAGCCTGGGAGGCAAAGGTTGCAGTGAGCCGAGATCGTGCCACTGCACTCCAGCCTGGCCAACAGAGCGAGACTCTGTCTCAAAAAAGAAAAGCAAAGAAACCTCTGGATGGTAGAAAAGGCAGATGTGGGTGGAAGAGGCAAGGGCGGGGCTGGGTTTAGAAGGCCTGAGCCCAAAGACTTAATTCCCCTGAGGCCTGAAGCCAGTGGCAACAGGCTTGGAGGGGCCACAAATAGCAGTCAGGGCCAGGATTCTCCCACTCCCATGGGTGCCAGGGCCCTGGCAGACGAGTGCAAGGCAGACATAGATCCTTTCTAGGGCATTTGGCCAGCAAGGCAAATACCACAGTCCTCTGCTTGGCCCGCAGAGGAGGAAGGGTGGTGGGAGCAGGGGTCATCACCCCGACCCCTCATCCCCTCAGACACCTCCAGATTGCTTCAGGGTTTGGCTCCCTAGGGATATAACTGATGCCACAAATCACAGGGTGGCAGGTCAGGCTAGTTCTTTACAATGTGGATGGGAATCCAGGAGCCAGGAGCGGGGTCTGGTGGGAGGGTGAGGGAGGGGGAGCAGCCCCCGTGCCCGGCTCACTCCTGAGGGGTCACAGCGAGGGCAGGGAGGAGCCTTGTGCTGGGGGTGCAGGAAGCAGGGAAAGAAGAGGGGATGGAGGAGGAAGAGAGAAAAGAAAACAGTGAAGGAGGGCCAGGTGTGGTGGCTCATGCCTGTCATCCCAGTGCTTTGGGAGGCCAAGGTGGGTGGATCGTCTGAGGCCAGGAGTTCAAGTAACACAGCTGGGCAACACAGTGAGACCTTGTCTCTACCAAATAATTTTTATTTTTTGTTTATTTACTTATTTTTTTGAGAAAGAGTCTTGCTCTGTTGCCCAGGCTGGAGTATAGTGATGTGATCTCGGCTCACTGCAACCTCCATCTCTTTGTTTCAAGCAATTCTCATGCCTCAGCCTCTCAATGAGCTGGGACTACAGGCACCTGCTGCCATGCCTGGCTAATTTTTGTAGTTTGTTTGTTTGTTTATTTGTTTATTTATTTATTTATTTTTGAGACAGAGTCGCGCTCTGTCACCTAGGCTGGAGTGCAATGGCACGATCTCGGCTCACTGCAACCTCCACTTCCCAGGTTCAAGTGATTCTCCTGCCTCAGCCTCCTGAATTGCTGGGATTACAGATGCCACCACGCCTGGCTAATTTTTTGTATTTTTAGTAGGGACGGGGTTTCACTATGTTGGGCAGGCTGGTCTCGAACGTCTGACCTCGTGATCTGCCCGCCTCGGCCTCCCAAAGTGCTGGGATTACAGGCCTGAGCCACTGCGCCTGGCCTAATTTTTGTAGCTTTAGTAGAGACAGGGTTTCACCATGTTGGCCAGGCTGGTCTCCAACTCCTGGCCTCAAGTGACCTGCCCACCTCAACCTCCCAAAGTGCTGTGATTATAAGCGTGAACCACCGTGCCTGGCCTACAAGATAATTTTTAAAAATTGGCCAGGTGTGGTGGGGCACACCTGTGGTCCCAACTACTCAGGAGGCTGAGGCACGAGGATAGCTTGAACCCAGGAGTTTGAGGCTCCAGTGAGCTGTGATTGCACCACTGCACTCCAGCCTGGGCAACAGAGTGAGACCCTCTCTCAAACAAAGAAAAGAAAACAGTGGAGGAGAAGGAAAAAGAGCGGGGAGGAAAAAAGGAGAAATCAAGGGAAGATAGAAAAAAAAGACGAAGTAAAAACAAAGACGAGCAAGTCAAGGGGCAAGAAAGGAAGAAGGGAGGAGGAAAACTGTGATGGGGAAGGAGCAAGCTGAGAAAAGAAGGGAAGGAAAAAGAAAGAGTGGAGGGTGAATTAAAGGAGCAGGAAGAGGCCGAGGAAAAGGAGAAGAAAAATAAAGGTGAAAGGAGACAGAGAAAAGCACAAGGAAAGAAGAAGAGGAGGAACTGAAGTGGGAGAGAGAGAGAGAAGGGAGAAGCAAAGCTGCCAGGCACTTCCTGGGCCCTGGGAGCTGAAATGCAGGCACCGGAGCTGCCAGGAGGGGAGCTGGGGCAGGGCTGTTACGAAGAGCACAGTAGGCGCTATGAAGATCTATTGGGCCCCGCAGTGCCATTGTCTTCAGAAGGAATTAAAAACAAATTGCTGAGGGCCGGCACATAATTTAAAGACTCACGGCAATTTTATGACTTGCTAATGTTCCTAATTACATGCCCGTGAAAGGCTTAATTAATTGGGGGATGTAGCAAAAAGTGGAGCCTGTGTTTGTTATCATGGTTCCACTGCATTGATTTTAGTGCCTATGGAGAATTTAGGGCCTCTTTATTTGCACAAAGAAAATGCAAGTCTCTCGAAAAAATGCACATTAAGATCAACCCCTCGCTGCTATCTAATATACTTTCCTCTACTTAACCAAAGCGCTTGTAATCATATTTTGTAAATGTTGGTGCCGTTAATTGCATTGTGAGGGAAAATAGGTTCTGCTTGGCTGGTTGTGGAGAATTTTATAAAGTTCGTTCCTGGTGCCCCATTCCAGGGGACTCTTCCCAGGAAACTTGCGGAGAAGTTGGGAAGCCCAGCCTGGGAAGCTGGCACGGCTGCCCTGAGATTCTCTGCTCCTGGCCGTGTCTTGACTGCCACTCCTGCTGCCAGGGCCCTGATGGCCAAGGGGAGTTGAGCCTGTGCAGGAGTGGGATTGAGGGCAGTGGGCATGGGAGGAAGGCTGCAGATGGATGTTCCTCTCAACAGCACTGGAACAGAGGACATTTCTGCTGTGGGCCCAGCCACACCTTATCTGTGAGGCCTTAGGTAAGGCCCTTAGCTTCGCTGATCCTCAGTTTCTTCATCTGTGACATGGGGTGGTGGTGCCCACCCTGCTGACACCCTCAGATTGCTGTGATGATCAAACAAGAGAATGGAAGTGAAGGGAGGTCCTGATGTCAGGCTTGTGGCTGTTTCCATCAGCTGCTGTCTCTGCTCTTCCTTCCTCAGGGCACCACAGAGAAGTTCTCCTTCCAGCTGGGAGCTCTGTGTGACAGGGGTGACCACCCACACTCTGCCTTTCTTTTTTTTTTGAGATGGAGTCTCACTCTGTCACCCAGGCTGGAGTGCAGTGGGGCAATCTTGGCTCACTGCAACCTCTGCCTTCCGGGTTCAAGAGATTCTCCTGCCTCAGCCTCCCGAGTAGCTGGGACTACAGGTACGTGCCACCACACCCAGCTAATTTTTTATTTTTTATTTTTTATTTTTTTTAGTAGAGATGGGGTTTTACCATGTTGGCCAGGCTGGTCTCAAACTCCTGACCTCAGGTGATCCACCCGCCTTGGCCTCCCACAGTGCTGGGATTACAGGCGTGAGCCACCGCGCCCAGCTCACACTCTGCCTTTCTACAGGGAGGGGCACAAGGAGGTTCAGCTGGAGATGGGCTGGGTCCCTGAGATCCAGGGGAGGAGCAGTTCCTGTCACCGTCTGAGAAGCTGTTCCTGATGCTGCTCCCTCCCTGAGAATGGGCACTCACCTTTCCTCTCCCCTCCCACTGGCCCAGAACTTTCTCCACGGGTTGTCATTGTCGGTGACTGCAAATTCCTTCAGGACAGGGACCAGGCCTCTCACCCTCTAGCCCCAGTGTGTCCCTAGAATCTGGCACCTTGGGAGACACTCAATAGCATTTTACTGAATGAATCAGTGAATCAATGAAATCACTAATTTGGGCAATGGGGCTGAGTCACAGTGGGCTAACCAGGCTCAGCTTCTTATTTCTTCCTCTCTGGCTGAGTTCACTGATCAACGGTCTCTTCCCATCTACCAATCCCCACCTCACACACACACTCATCAGGGACCCCTCTCTGGGCAAAGAGGGTCTTCTTCCAGAGAAGATTGGAAGAGTTGGGACCCTGCCACCATGCTTCCTCCCTACAATCCATCCCTACATGGTGACCAAAGGGACCCTTTAAAAAATGCAGATTAATGGCCGGGCGGAGTGGCTCATGCCTGTAATCCCAGCACTTTGGGAGGCTGAGGAGGGCAGATCACTTGAGGTCAGGAGTTCGAGAACAGCCTGGCCAATGCAGTGAAACCCCATCTCAACTAAAAATACAAAAATAGGTCGGGTATTGTGGCAGGTGTCTGTAATCCCAGCTACTTGGGAGGCTGAGGCACAAGAATCACTTGAACCTGAGGGGTGGAGGTTGCAATGAGCCGAGATCACGTCACTGCACTCTAGCCTGGGTGGCAGAGAGAGACTCTGTCTCAAAATAATAATAATAAAATACATACAAATGCAGATCAACTTACGTCAAGTTCCTGATTAAAGTCCCCCACACCACTTCCCATAAAAGCCTCTCACGGGGCCTACAGGGCCTATCACTGTGGTCAGGCCCCTTCCTATCTCTGGCATCTCATCCTGTATTGCCCTCCCTTAAAGTCACCCACACTGCCCAGAACACTGTTTTCCTTCTGTTCCCCAACAGGCCAAGTTCAGTCTGGCCTTGGCCTTTGCACTTGCTGTGTCCTCTGCCTGGGATACTCTTATCCGTCTCTTTGCATGGCTGGCTCCGTCTCTTCATTCAAGTCCTATCTCAAGAGTCTTCCTCCAAACCTCTTCCCTGACCACCAATCTCATGTCATTTCTTTTTTAAACATGGGAGATAGACACATTTTTGGGGTTCTCTGTTTGATGACTCCACAATATGAAATCCACAGGCTCCCCATCGGGTGCTCACTGTTTTGGCAGATGCTCACTCATGGTTGTGTATTTCCTTGGGTGATGTGTGGTTTTGAAATGCGGGCTCAGGCTCAAAGAGCTTTATGTAGGAGAGTCATAGATGCCTGTATTGAAGGTTTGTCTCTCCAGAGAGGATCTGTATTTATCTCAATCCTAAGGCGGTTATCAATGTAGGTCTGTTTTAGTTCACTTATTGCCTTGGGTTTTTCTGCTCTCCATGGGTGGTGTACAGCTGAGACCCACCCCATATGAAGACAGATCGATGGTTATAGAATTCCCAGGAGAGGCTTTTATATTTTCTTTTTCTTTCTTTTTTTTTTTTTTTTTTTTTTTGAGATGGAGTTTTGCTCTTTCACCCAGGCTGGAGTAAAGTGGCACGATCTCGGCTCACTGCAACAACATCCGCCCCCTAGATTCAAGCGATTGTCCTGCCTCAGCCTCCCGAGTAGCTGGGACTACAGGTGCCTACCACCATGCCCAGATAATTTTTGTATTTTTAGTAGAGACGGGGTTTCACCATGTTGGCCAGGCTGGTCTCGAACTCCTGACTCTTTGTGATCCGCCTGTCTCGGCCTCCCAAAGTGCTGGGATTACAGGCATGAGCCACTGCACCCAGCTACAGTTTCTTTTTCTTCATATGTGTGGTTTTGTTTTTTTTTTTTGTTTGTTTTTTTGTTTTTGTTTTTTGTTTGTTTGTTTTTGAGACAGTCTTGCTCTGTTGCCCAGGCTACAGTGCAGTGGCGCGATCTTGGCTCACTGCAACCTCCGCCTGCCGGGTTCAAGCGGTTCTCCTGCCTCAGCCCCCCGAGTAGCTGGGACTGCAGGCACCCACCACTATGCCCGGCTAATTTTTGTATTTTTAGTAGAAACAGGGTTTCACCATGTTGGCCAGGCTGGTCTCGAACTCCTGACCTCGTGATCCATCCGCCTCAGTCTCCCAAAGTGCTGGGATTACAGGTGTGAGCCACCTCACCTGGTCTACATTTTCTTTAAAAAAATTTCATTTTAGAGATGTGGTCTTGCTGTGTCATCCAAGCTGGAGTGCAGTGGTGCGATCATAACTCACTGCAGCCTTGACCTGGGATCAAAAGACCCTCCTGGCCAGGCACAGTGGTTCACGCTTGTAATCTCAACACTTTGGCAGGCCAAGGTAGGAAGACTGCTTAGGGAGGCCAAGGTAGGAAGATTGCTTAAGTCCAGGAGTTGGAGACTAGTCTGGGAAACATAGTGAGACCCCATCTCTACAATTTTTTTTTTTTAATGAAAAGAGAGAGAGATCCTCCCACCTCAGCCTCCGCAGTATCTGGAACTACAGGCACATGCCACCACGCCTGGTGGCTTTTTCATTTTCACTCGAGTCCAGGTGAAGACAGGAGCAGTCTTCTTTGTTTTGACTCCTGGAGATTTCCCTCAATTTTTTGCCACTTGACTGTACCTGTGGTAAGATGTTTGTTATATTTTTTTACCCGGCATTTCTAGGTGTTTTGTATTGGAAGGTTGTCTGCAGGGTGTCCAGTCCATTGTATTGCTAAGGAATGGAGGCCTCTCAGGCATTCTCAATCATAAGTCCCACTTCTATTGTCTTCATAACACTTGTCATATTTGAGATGATGATTGTCATTTGTTTACTTGTTTACTCCCTGCATCCTCCCGCTGGAATGGAAGCCCCATGAGGGCAGGAACCTGGTTGCCTTGCTCACTGCTGTCCTCAGCACCTAGAACAGCACCTGGCTCCCGCAAATATTAACATTGGTTGAGTGATGAAATAAGTTAAAAAACCTGGGTTCAAATTTCAGCTTAGCAACTTGGGCAAATTACCTAGCCTCTCTAAACTCAGTTTTCTCATCTATAAAATGGGAATAGTAATGTTTACCCTTACTTTAAGGGAGCTTTATGAAGATTAAATGAGATATTTGTCAAGAACTCCCTTGAATCAGTGCTGGACACTCAATAAGTGGTAGTTACTATGACTGATGACTTCCAGGTCTTACGTGGTCCCATCCCACCCACCTCCCAGGACTCCCACCAGGATCAATTGGAAAGATGGTTCTGCCATTCCCATCTCCTTGCAAGAGCTGAGTGGCCCTCTCTAACTTCACAAATGTGAGGGACCACGTTCTTTCCCTCCAGCACGTAGCGGGCCCACCTGGCTCCTGTGTGGTTCACAGTCCCTCCTCCCTGCCACAAGGAAAGTCCTTGGCTTCGTGGGAGGTGGAGGCAGGAGATGAGAGAATGGCCCATATCTGCACAGATAGCTGTGGGGGAGAAGGCCCGGGAAGAGAGGCCTGAGGGGTGGACAGCTGCCTGCAGAGGGCTTAGCCGTGTGGGAACTTGGGGTTCCTAGCCTGGCTGTGCCACTTACTCTGGTGGTCTTGAACAAGATATTTAACCATTCTGTGCCTCAGTTTCCCCATCTGTAACACAGATGGCTACTTATAGAGTGGCTACTTTATTTTTTATTTATTTATTTGAGATGGGGTCTCACTCTGTCACCCAGGCTAGAGTGCAGTGGCATGATCTTGACTCACTGCAGCCTCCATCTCCTAGGTTTAAGCATTTCTCGTTCCTTAGTCTCCCGAGTAGCTGGGATTACAGGTGTGCACGACCACACCCAGCTAATTTTTTGTATTTTTGATAGAGACAGGGTTTTACCATGTTGCCCAGGTTGGTCTTGGACTCCTGAGCTCAGAAGATCTGCCCCCTTGACCTCCCAAAGTGCTGGGATTACAGGCATGAGCCACTGTACCCAGCCTTAGAGTGGTTACTTTATATAACTGTTTTCAGAATAAATAAGTAAAGTGCTTAGAAGTGAGCGTGAGATTAACATGTTAATTATTATTACATCTATTTTGTTCACTGCTGAATTTCCAGTACTTTGCACAGTACCTGCCTAGAGTAGGCACTCAATAAATGTTTCCTGAATGGATGGATGGACAGATGGATGGTGGATGGATGGGTGGATGGATGGATGGGTGGATGCATGAATGGGTGGATGGATGGATGGACTGGCTAGCCTGAGAGGCGGGGAGAGTATGTCCATCAGATCCCTCAGATGTGTCCTATTAATTTTGCTAACAATGTTAACAGAATTTAGGTAGACCCCGCCACATCATGGACTCCTAGAATGCTGGGAGTGGAGGGTCCTGAGAGATCATCTCAGCCAGGTGTGGGTAGCACAATCCCCAGGGGCTTCTTCCAATGCCTGCTCTCCCTTCCCTTATGGAGATGAAGTCACCTCGGCTGGGTGTGGAGGAGCTCCTTGTTGGCTCTGATAGCTCTGTCTGTCGACTCTCTTTCATCTAATCCACCAGCCTCAGATTTCAGAGGAGGAAATGGAGGGTCAGAGAGAGACAGCAATTTGCAAAAGGTCCTGCAGAGAGTTGTGAAGGAGTTGACTCAAGCTCAGGTCTTCTAAGCCCTGGCTGCATGCTTTAGTACCACTCTGCTTCTCTGCACCCTCTCCACCAGGCTGAAGCAACTTGACTATTTACAGTCTTTTTAAAAATTTATTTATTTATTTATTTAGAGATGGAGCCTCTCTCTGCTGCCCAGGCTGGAGTGCAGTGGCATGATCACAGCTCACTGCAGCCTCAAACTCCCCGGCTCAAGCGATTCTCCCACCTCAGACTCCCAAGTAGCTCAGACTACAGGTGTGCACCACCATGCCCAGCTAATTTTTTCTTTTTTTGTAAAAACAGGTTCTCACTATGTCACCCAGACTGGTCTGGAACTGCTGAGTTCAAGTGATCCTTCCACCTCGGCCTCCCAAAGTGCTGGGACTACAGGCGTGAGCCACTGAGCCCAGTCTTAAAAAATTTTAAAAAAAATTTTTTAATGAAAGAGGGGTTTATATGATAAGGATACACAGAATACTTAAGAAACCATGGGCAGGAATGCAGCTGGCCTGGGGAGGTGGTGCCTGGGTCCAGGCCTAGGAGGCATCAGAACCTTCTCTCCATTTCTGTCTCTCTCCCTCTCTCTCTCTTTTTTTGGGGGGACATGGTCTGGCGCTGTTCTCTGTTGCCCAGGCTGGAGTGCAGTGGTGCAATCATAGGTCACTACAGGCTTGACCTCCCAGGCTCAAGGGATCCTCCTGCCTCAGCCTCCTGAGTAACTGGGACTACAGGTATACACCACTGAGCCCAGCAAATATTTTTTAATTTTTTGTCAAGATGGGGCCTCACTATGTTGCCCAGGCTGCTCTCAAACTCCTGGCCTCAAGCAATTCTCCTGCCTTGACCCCCTAAAGCACTGGGATTACAGGTGTGAGCCACCATGCCCAGTCTCTATATCTTCTTAAATTGTCTGTCACCATTCAGAGCCTCCCACCCCGTTCTTATTTTCTAAATTAGCTTTTTTATTATGAAATATTTCTCATACAAAGAAAACTATAAACAATAATATAATGATCACCCATGTATCTTCTACTCAGCTTTGTTAAATCTTAGCATTTTGCTATCTTTGCTTCAGATATATATCTTTTTAAAGAAACAAAACATTATAAGTATAATGGAAACCCCCTGTATGTTTCCCCCAAGACTCATTCTCCTCCCTCCCTTCCCAAAGGTAATCACCCTCCTGAATTTAGGATTTATTCTTTTGATGCAAGTTTTAACTACAGATTATAAATACGTAAGCATTATATTGTATGAGTTTGCATACTTCTAAACTTTATATAAGTGGCATCCCATATATAAACTTCTGCACCTTGGGTGTTTTTTTCAGTATGTTTTTGGGTTTTATTCTTGTTCCTACAAGTAGCTCTGTGCCATATTTATTGAATGAAGAAATATGCCTCAATTTGTCCTTCATTTCTTGATAGGCTATAATAAGCATCCTTGTATATTTCTCTTTGTGCACACATACAAGGGTTTCTCTGGGGCATATAACTAGGAATGAAATTGCTGGGTGACAGGTCTATCAGTTATCTATTGCTGCATCATAAACCTCCCCCAAACTTAGTGGCTTAAAACAACATCCCTTCTATTTGCTCACAATTCTATGCATTAGAAATTCGGCAGGGCACAGTGAGAACAGCTTGTCTCTTTCCACAATGTCTGGGGTTGCATCCTGGGTGACTTAAACATCTGAAGCAGCTCAACGGGACCCTATGCGTGGGCCTGTGGTTCTAGCTGTCAGATGTGTTCCTCAGTTTTCTTTTCGATAGCCTCTCCATGCGGCTAGCTTGGGCTTTCTCACAACATGGTGGCCTCAGGATTCTAAGAGGTAGTGTCCCAGAGAACAAGCCACCCTGTGCAAAGTGCTTATTAAGCCTCTGCTTGCCTTACTCTTGCTAATAACCCATTGGCCAGAGCAAGTCAATGGCCATCCCTAGAGTTAATGTGTGAGGACGTGGATACTGGAAGGTGTGAGTCACTGGGAACTATCAATACAACAATAGGTACAAACATTAACAGTTTCTGAGATATTGCCAAATGGCTCTCCAAAGAGGGTGTATCCATTTATAATTTCCCAACTCTTTTTTTTTGAGATGGAGTGTGACTCTGTTGCCCAGGCTGGAGTGCAATGCCACGATCATGGCTCACTGCAACCTCTGCCTCCCGGGTTCAAGCAATTCTCCTGCCACAGTCTTGTAATCCCAAGTAGTTGGGATTACAGGGGCACACCACCATAATAAAAATAAATTTTTATTTTTATTTTTTAGTAGAGATGGGGTTTCACCTTGTTGGCCAGGCTGGTCTCGAACTCCTGACCTCAGGTGATCCACCTGCCTCGGCCTCCCAAAGTGCTGGGATTACAGGCATGAGCCATTTCACCCGGCCTAATCTCCCAACTCTTGAATAATCTCCTTCCAACAGTGTTAGGTTGTTCTACGTCCACACCAATACATGGGTATCGTCAGACTTTCAGTTTGCCAGTCTAATGGATCTGAAATGATGTCACACTGTTGTTTGTCGTTCTTGTGTTGCTGTCTGTTTCTTGGGGTTTTTTTTTTTTTTTGAGCCAGGATCTTACTCTGTCACCCAGGAAGGAGTACAGTGATGCCATCATGGCTCACTGCAGCCTCAACCTTCTGGGCTCGAGTGGTCCTCCTGCCTCAGCCTCCTGTGTAGCTGGGAACACAAGTGCATGCCACCACGCCCAGCTAATTTTTTGAGTTTTTGTAGAGATGGAATCTCCCTTTGTTGCCCAGGCTGGTCTCAAACTCGGGTTCAAGTGATCCTCCTGCGTCAGCCTCCCAAAGTCCTCAGATTACAAGCATAAGCCACTGTGCCTGGCCTCACACTGCTGTTTTAATTGCACTGTCCTGAACTAATGGAGTGGATCATCTTTCTCTATTTGTTGATCATTTATTTGGGTTTCCTCTTTTTTGAATTGCCTGTTCCTATCTTTTCCCATATTGCAGTCACTATTTTTTCTTTCTTATATTAATTTATAGTTTGTGTTTTCTGGATCCTTAATTTATAAATGTTTAACCTGACCATGGAGGGGATATCTTCTCACTCCCAACCACCTGGAACAGGATACTGTTACTGAGGACCTTGGGGCACAGACTTAGGTGGGGAGTTTGGGGCTCTAAGGTCCTTTGGGTTCTGATTCTACCTGGCCTCAGCATCTGTCCCACCCTCTGGGTGTCTCTGCCAGAGTTAGAACGTGGATGGGGAGACCCAGAGCCCCTCCATCACCATGGCCCATTGACACTGGCTGTCTTCCTTTCTTGCCCCTTCCCTTCCCATGGCTTCAGATGGGTCTTCTCTTCCTCCAGCAGAGACGGCCACCATTGGTCCTCTGGGAAAACTGGACAATGATCTGAGCACAAGGTGAAAGAAAACTGGGAAATCTTCGCAGCTCAGAAAACTGGGAAATCTTCATGTCCTGCTGATCCTACATATATCCTGTGCACTAGACATTGACCCTGAGCATACTCTATCTTTCCTGCCTCTGTGCCTTTGCTTATGCTGTTTCCACTGCCTGGATGCCCCTACCTCTCACTAACCTCTCCTGCCCGGATCCTCCAAGGTCTACTTCACTGCCCTCTCCATGAAAGTCCCCCTTAGGTGGCCCTCCCATGCCCGCCACGATGTAATCTATCTCTCTTTTGACATCATCCCATAGGATTTTTCTTTGTATTTGTTCCTTTTTACAGACCCAAATATGGGTTCTAGAGAGGACATGTTTTCTCAATAGTTAAGACTTAGTGGTTTAGGGTCCCTCCCCCCTCCAAAAAAACAAAACCCAAACCAAAAAGTTCAGTTTTGATAAACTTAACCAGAATTTTGCAAGCAAAAAATCTAGAAAGAAGTGATGTCAACTTAGCATGATCACATATCATGCGGCTATATAAATGTCAATTAAAGTGAAATGAAATTAAGTTTATCTCCTGAGTCACACTGGGCACGATTCAAGTGCTTCATAGCCACATGTGGCTAGTTACTATCATATTGGACAGTACAAATACAGAATAGTTCCATCATTGCAGGGCGTTCTATTGGGCCACGAGCGGTGGCATTCATGCCTGTAGTCCCAGCTATTTGGGAGGCCAGGAGTTTGAGAACAGCCTGGGCAACATGGTTAAACCCTGTCTACACACACACACACACATGAAAAATTTAGAAAGTTCTATTGGACAGAGCTGATATTTATTAGCTCTGTTTCACAGCTTCATATTGTTTCTATTTTGAAACACCTATATCAGCGGGAGAAAACAAAATTTCTTCATTGTTTAGGCTTCCAAAGATCTAAATATTACCCTGGTCCCAGCTCAACCACTAATTTGTTGTGTGGCCATAAGAAAGTCACCATCTCTCTGGGTCTCAGCTTGAGGGAGCTGATGTAGAAGGGTCCTTCCGCCTCTGCCACGCCTGTTCCGCCCGGGAGAATTGCTTATTTATGTCCTGGCAGGAAGAGCAGGGGAAGGGGTGGAGAGGGGAGAGAGGCGGAGGAGGAGAGGAGGAGATCATTAATGGCTCCCAGGTTCTTGCCTTTGATCAGGTTGTCTGGAGCGAGGTAAGCGGCCAGGAGATGGGGTGCTGAGAGGAAGCAGAGGGCCAGGTGAGGGGTCAGGTGACAGAGGCTTCGGCCTGCGCTGGAATGGGGGAGGTCTTCCGCTCTGCCTCTCTCCACCTGGGAAGGAGCGCATGGGGGCTGGCCCCTACCACCCCTCCATTATTCTAAGGGGGAACTCAGTGTTGAGACAGGGGTATTCCTGTTCTGCGGGTTCTCCAGTCCTTGCTGCCAGAAATTCAAAGGCAAAGTGAGAGTTGATGTGCCTGGAGGAGAAGAAAACTGAGCTCCCTGGCAGACACCTGGCTGCCTGTCCATCCTACCTGTGAAGAGGAGGGGAGGAAGGAAATTAGCGCACGTTGAAATAAGAAAGGGGCGACCTTTTATGAGATGCTGGCTTTGCGGACTGAAGCATATCACTGGATTAGTGGCCAGGAATTGGGAATTGTCCTCTCTTTAGGGTGGTAGGACTCTCCAGTGGGGAGACAGCCCTGGATATGGGATCGGAAGGTTTCCAATCCTAACTGCTGGGATATGTTATTTAACTTCTCAAAGCCTACGTGTCCTCATCTGTAAAAGGGGACCCAGGACACAATGATGACTGTGAGGAAGAATGAGGCCATCCCTATGTGTGAAGACATCTGGCAGATAATAGATGCCCGATGCATGTTTGGGAGTCCTCCGAAATCTGTGTTTGTGCCCTGGTCCTGACAGTTGTCCCCAACCCAGGGTCCTAGACTTCAGGTGAGGAGGGGGCCAGGACCCTTTGATCTCCCAACTGCAGCATCAATGGAGGGCTGAGTGGGCTGGGTGGGGTGGGGGCACTGGCGTCTGGGCCTGATTGGCACAGACCCAGGAGTCCAGATTTCAAAGGCAAGCTTCAAAGGCAGGGTTACGTGAATGTGGCTTCTTTTGTACCTGCTCAAGGAAGGAAAACAAACCAGTGCCCCCTCCTGCCCCAGGATGGCAGCTCAGATCCTGGGAGATACTCCCTACCCCACCTTCCTGCCCCAGGACGGTTAGTTTGATCTCTTCATCCATCCGCAGGGTTTTTGTCTCATCAAAGCAGTGATAAAGGAGCCGATTGTGGTGGGCCCTGCCCGGTCTCACCTGTGGCCCAGGGCACCCCATGGAGGGGAGCCAGCACCGGCACCGGAGGTTATGGTGACATGGGGTGGGGGGAGGAATGAGAGAAGGAAATCCAGGAGGTGCAGCTTTCATGGAAAGGGGAGCGGCAGCGGCGGTGAAGCAGAGCTAGCAGGGAGAAGTTTGAGGTTCAGGAAATTGACTGGGAATGTGGTATGGGCGGTGCCCATGGGTGCTGCTGGAGCCTGTAGGCAGGGGGGAGGCTGAGAGGGACTCCCCTCACCCTCTTCCTTCCTCCAGCTCTCAGAGTAGGCCAATTACCTGTCACCAGTCTGAGAGGGTCCCACCTCCCTCTGCTGGCTAGACTCACCCCTGCTGGCCCAGGATGGGGGGCGCTGCCAGTTCCTGCACCCCAGGGGTCAGCTGCGCCAGCATCTCTGTGATCTCAGCACAGCTCAACACTGCATCTAGGTGACCCCCCCACCCCCCCGCCGTGCCTTGGCTGGGCCCCAGCAGGGGAGAGGGGTGAAGGGAAGGAGAGTAGTCCAGCCCCTCCCACAGTGGAACTAAAGCTCTTCCAGTGGAACAGGCCGGGGCAGGAGGCCGCTGGAAGATGAAGGACACACTTATTCTTGTCAAGTTTCCCACGCCTTGGCCTGAAATCCTGGGGCCTCAACCATGTGGATAAACTCTGCCCCTTGAAGAAAAGCCTCCACCGCCTCACCTGCCTCCACCCTTCCCAGAAGTTTCAAAAGCCCAGGAACCTTGGATGAGCAGGACTCTCTTGGGTTTGGTTTCCCGATCTTAGGTGTCAAAGTAGAGCACCAAGTGTAAATTCATTCATTCACTCATTCATTCATTCACATTCACTCATTCATTCATTCACTCATTCATTCATTCCTTCAGCAACATTTTACTGAGCACCTCCATGTGTTAGGCATCTTTACCGAAAGTCTGCAATTTAGGCTTTTTTTTTTTTTTAATTTTTGACTTTTTTTTTAATGGGGTCTCACCATGTTGGCTAGGCTGGTCTTGAACTCTTGAGGCTCAAGCAATCCATCTGCTTCAGCCTCCCAAAGTGATGGGATTACAAGCATGAGTCACCGTGCCCAGCCTAGGCATTCTTAAATACTTGAGCAAATGGAGAGTCTGTGAGGTTAAGCAACTTGGCTGAGGTCACACAGCAGCTGAGGGGCAGAGCTCTTTGCACCAGTTTTTGCCCCTGCCCCACCAACTCCCAGCTGGAGGCTGAGGGAGGAGCGCTCTCCCAGCCCGGCTGGGAAGGGGCCTTTGTACTCCCTCTGCACCTGCGCCTGAGCTTGGTAGACCTGTCAGTGCCTGGTGTCTGTTGCGCTGCCTGGGCAGGTTGTAGTCTGGGCTGTGCTGTGAGACACTGAGTGAGCCCTTCCTATGGGGTGCAGCTGTGTCGTTGTTACCTGGGCCACACTTCCTCATCGGCAGTGAGGTGGGTAGACTGGCTAGGTGGCTGCGCTTGAGTATTTAAAAAAGACAAATGCCTCTTCCCCTACCACTCCCACCTATCCCAAGAAATTCTGATTCTATTGGTCTGGGCTGGGCCGCATGCCTCTGTACTTTCGAAAGTTCTCTAAATGAGTTAGGTGTGCAGCCAGGACTGAGAACCTCTCGAACTAGATGATGTCTACTTCTGTGAGCTAAAAGTGGCAGCCCAGCCCCCTCCCCAGGCTTGAGACCATGGGCACAACTCTTCGCCATCACAGCCACTCATGGCCTCTGAGTCTCTGTTCTCAGGGTCTCTTTAAGGAGTTGTGTGCTGGGAGCCAGCCGAAGGCCACACCTGCTAGGTTCTGATGGTCAGAGGGACTGGCCCTGTGAGCCAGGTGTCCTGGAGGAGGCTGTGGGGAGCAGGTGCTTTAGTAGGAGTCGGGGGAGGAAGGAGGAAGGGAAACTCTCAGGCCTGGGGCAGGGAGCAGAGGGACTGAGGTCCTCCTTATTCTGGAGAGAAGCAGCTCCTCGGTCTGATCCTTTGGGGCCAGCAGGGGCAGGGACGGGCATCAAGACCATGGTGCCTCTGGGGAAGGTGAACCTGGTGCCCTTGGCCACCTGCCCTCCATCCCTGCACACAGCGTTCTCACACTCACGTGGGAGGGGAGGGAACTAGGGGCACCTTGACTCTCCTTCCAGAAAGATCTGCTGACAAAGACAAACCCCCACCCCCACCCTCTCTGGCTGAGGCTGGCAGGCGCCTCAAGCAGTTCAGGTGGGGGAAGGCCCCTCCCTCCCGCCTTCCCCTGTACCCACAGCCACAACCTCTCAGGCCTCAGCTCTCCCAGAGTCTGTGTGCGCTGCTCAGATTTGGGGGCCCCAGGCAGCGGGAGGAAGGCCTTTGAGACCTGGGCCTGTCCTTCCTCTTTTCAGATTTCAGCTGGAGCAGGGTTTCTCAAACTGTGATGGATAGACACATCACTCCCAGCTCCTGTTCAAGCAAATTCTGATTCAGAAGGCAGGGCCTGACACTCTGCATCCCTAGCAGGCTCCCCTGGGGTGCTGTACTGCTGGTCTGTGGACCACACTTTGGGCAGCAAAGGGTTAGAACACCCACACAGATGTTCTCTGAGCCCAACCCTCTCATGGGCCTGGCAAGCAGCTGGCACCCACCAGGGTAGGGCCAGGCTGGGCCAGGCTGGGCGGACAGCCACCATCCCCTGGTACCCCTAACGAACAAGTGGTCCTCACTAGCCTGGCATGTGGCACCATTGACGGCTCAGTGCCCAGAATAGGGAAAACATAAAATCTCATTTCAAGCCCCAATGATGGTTTGGTTCAGCTTTCCTAGCTTTTTAGGAACTTAATTCCATGCGTTTTTCTTAAATGGAAGGCTGCAAGGCACCTGCTTAAAATGATATTTTCCCCTCTACATTTGAGTAGAGACAGGCAGAGGGAGGGAAATGCTTTTTCTCCCTTTTTCAGGCTGTGTGTCACTCTGTCTCTGCTGTGTCTGTTTTGATGTCTGTCCATGTTGGCTTCTCTTATCTCTGTTTCTATTTTTCTCTGAAATAGTGCAGGGTTTTGCATCTGTACAGACCTGAGTTGGAGTCCTTCTTTTGCAACAGTTGATTAGCTCTGTGACTTTGGGCAAGTCTCTTAACTTCTTTGAGTGTCAGTTTCTTAATCTCTAAAATGGGCTCATTATTAGATGCTTGTTGGAGTGGCTGTGAATATTTTTATTTGAAATCATAAACACGAATATCCTTTGTAAGGTGAAAAGGATTGGCCAAGGATACAGGATCATTATAAGGCAATGATTAAGAGCACATGTGAATCGTGACTTTACCAGGTATTAGCTGTGTTGGGTGAGTGACCTAAATGCTCTCAGCCTCAGTTTCCCCATTTATAAAAAGAGGATAATTATACTATCACCCCACAGGATTACGAACAGGGGTACACAAGATTACCTGTGGCTACTGCTCAGCACAGGGCCTCACACACACACACACACACACACACACACACACACAGACTCCAAGTTGGGCTCATACTGCTTTTCCCCTTTAACACTATATCACGGACTTGTGCCTATGTTTTTATGTATTGTTGATGCATATATCCTATAAGATGAATGGATGAAAATTAGTGGACTGCATGCTTCATTGTTGGTCATTATGGTTGTTGGGCTGAGAATCTGGAGTAAACATTTACAAAAAGAAAGAGGGCCTTATAACCATTTCCTTTCCCTTCTTTTTGGCCAAACAGGTAAAAGGCCACCTCCCTGGCCCACAAGCCCCTCACCCAAGGCTTTGGCCAGTTGGCCTCTTCACTCAGTACATCCCGCTAGTTAGGAGCACAGAATCCTTTTCCTTCAAGGGGTTCCTCTGTTAACCCCTGGTGCTGCAGCGCTGGCATTGGATGTTACAATTTGCCCATTGCTGTCAGAACTGGACAAGTGACCCAACAGGAATTCTTGGGATACTGAGGCAGATATGCTAGCAAGGAGGCCTTCTTGACATTGAGAAAAAAAGCACAGGTAAGGATGAGTGACTGGGGTGCCCCAGGGCTGCTGGCAAGCCCTCACTTCTGTTTCTGCTGGAGAAGGGCTGCCCAAAGGTGGAGGAGGTCTTTGGGGCATTAGGGTGAGCCCCAGCTGAGCAAGGAAGGCAGGTTCCCTTTCCACTCTGCCTCTCAGGAAGTCCCACCACTTACTAGGTTGGAGGAGACCTTAACTCATCTATCCCTCAGTTTTCTTATCTGCTTTAGGAGCATAAAAGAGCATCTATTTCATCGGGCAGTTGGGAGAATTTCATGAATCCACATCTTAAAACAGCACGTTCTGGCTGGGCACGGTAGCTCACGCCTATAATCCCAGCACTTTGGGAGGCCGAGGCGGTGGGCCACTTTAGGTCAGGAGTTCGAGATCAGCCTGGTCAACACGGTGAAACCCCAACTCTACCAAAAATACAAAAATTATCTGGGGAGGGTGGTGCATGCCTGTAATCCCAGCTACTGGCTGAGGCAGGAGAATCGCTTGAACCCGGGAGGTAGAGTTTGCAGTGAGCCAAGATCCTGCCATTGCACTCCAGCCTGGGCAACAAGAGCAAAACTCCATCTTAAAAAACAAACAGACAAATAAACAACAGCACATGTCCTTCAGTGAAGGTTCAAATAATACAATATTAGAAAGTTTCGTGGTTCCCAGTCTCAGTCTATCTGTGTCCTCTCTTTGCCCCTTCAGCCTTCCCAGCATCTCATGGTCACCCACAACCCTAAAAGCCTTCCCCTCCAGGAAATGTAACCTCTCCAGGGAAGCTTCCTGAGCAGCAGGGCTTACTCTGGAATTATGTAAAGAGTCGCCACAAACCTACAAAGTGCCACCCCACCCCTGCTGAAGCAATGTGTCCAGAGGCCACAGGGACACAGGGTGGGTGACGGAAAGAAATATGTCATGGTGGGCAGAGTCCCAGAAATTGGAGGTTCCCCAGCTTCAAGAATACAACCTTTGTTGTCGGGCGTGTTGTTTCATGAAGGGCCATATGAAGCAGCCTTCTACATCCCTAAAAGACCCAACGAGAGTCGGTGGATTAAATTAAAGCAGCAGAGATTTGAGTGAGATACAGGGAAGGCTCTCTTGATAGCCAGGGATAACACCCAGGAGAGGCTAGGGGAAGACGGCTGTGTTGCCCTGTCCCAGGAAGGGAGCCTGGAGAGGATTAGGTCTCAGAGCTGGCATGGGTGCTCAAGAAATGCTGGTCAAATGAAGAAACTGGTGCAGGAGGGTGTGTGATCTCGTCTCTCCTGGTCTAGAACTCAATAATTTAATTTTGATGTGATTCCTAAATTTCCTTTAAGCTTAAAGAAAAAATAATCCATATGAGCTTGAAGGTGGCATTCAGCAAAGGGCTTCACTGACAGGGGCCCCCACCTGCACCCTCCAAGCTTCCCGAAGGCACGTTTGGCTAAGAGACAAAGTTCGAGGTGGGAAACCCTGCTGTCGATAGAGTCACTCTCTGCAATCAGGCAGAATTAATTGTATGAACACCATTGATCAAACCACTTAATACTTACAGGGGCTGAGAAAGAGCTGAAATGTAATTTCATTACCAACCTGCTCACCCCAATCAAATTCCTAATAACTCTCTAATTTTTCCTTTAGATAAGGGCTGATAGGTGGAAATGGGGGTGGGGCGGGGGATAGACATGGAAACTTATTTTCTCTTCTTTGCTAGACTCTGTCTAGATAGATCCAAGTTAAATGCCTACTTCCAGAGCACCTTGTCGAAAGTCGCTGTAAGGGTTGTAGCCAACTTTGCGATTTATGCCTGGGATGGGGTGTGGGTGGGGGGCAGGGTGGAGGATGGGTGCAGATATCCTGAACTGCGAGTGAAGTTCACAAAAATCAGTTCTTTTTTCTTTCTCTCTTTTTTGAGATGGGGTCTCAGTCATTCAGGCTGGAGTGCAATGGTGTGATCTTAGCTCACTGCAACCTCCACCTCCCAGGCTCAAGTGATCCTCCCACTTCAGCCTCCTGGGTAGCTGGGAACACAGGCACGTGCCACCAAGCCCGGCTACTTTTTTTTGTATTTCTGTTAGAGACGGGGTTTCTCCATGCTACCCTGGCTGGTCTTGAACTCCTGAGCTCAAGCGATCCACCCACCTGGGCCTAACAAAACTCAATTCTGATTTGACTTAGGGTGATTATTCAGTGACTCAAGATCAGCAGATACCTTTTTAGGCAGAAAACAAAACACATATAGGCTCCCTTGGCCCACAGCAAGGGGTGGAGGTGGGCAGTGCAAGCAGAAGTAGTCACAGGTTCAAAAATATCCAAGGATAGTAATTCCAGGAGAATGATTGCAAGGTAGGAGACTTGGCTCAAGTCCTGAGCGGGCTGGCGAAAGCTCCGTTGCAGGGCCTGCACACGCACACACAGACACATGTGCACACTACACAGACACGTATCACATGCCCACACACATGTACACAGTACATGTGTACATGTACACATGTCATGCTTGCTGTTTTGTCCTGTGTCCATAGGGTGTTTGAAATGTAGCAGACCATCAACTGATATTTGGAAAATATGCTCAGAGCACATAGGCATACATACACATGACCTGCACACATACAGGTATGTATACACATGCGTGCACACGTGGTCTCTCACTCTTTGCTCTCTGGGAGGGCAGGGAACCTGGCAGTTTTATTTGCCACTTGTCTCTGGCACATAGTGGGCACTTGGAGGCATCTGTGCAAAGAAGAGCTGGAAGCAACAGTCCTGGGGCAAAGCTGCCTCCTCCGCTGCCATGGTTGGATCATCCCTTAATTTAAAGCGCTGGTCAAGATTCTGGTCTCGGAGGCCCTGCCTGCTCTGTGGCATTCTCCAGGACCATCCACACACTTGAATGATACCTGTTCACACTGGTGCTGTGGGCGTCTTTAGTGTGTACCTCCGTCATCAGACTCCTGTCTTCCCAGACCACCTCCCGTCCCTCACTCTATGTCAGGAATTTCTTTAGAGGAGGGACCCTCTTCGCTATCCAAGTGGGAGCCCCTGGATGGCCCTCCCATCCCCTATCAGACCAGAAGTCCCCCTATTTGAGAGTTCCAAAGGCCACAAGCCTCCCTCATCAATTCTTATGAGAGGTAGGTGCCTCCCTTCATTTTTCTAGGTTGGTGAGATGACAGCTCCTTCTTGTTTAGTTTCTGCCTGACCCCCTGAAGTCTCCCTGTGCCGAACAGATGCCAGAAAGCCTGCCCAGTGCCCAGGTGCCAGGGCTGAGCTCACAGAGTGGGTATGTAGGCAGGTGAGGGGAAAACAGCATAAATAACTAGATCTGGAGAGGTGTGCATGTGTACCTTTGTGTGTCTGTGTTTGTTCCTGCGTGCAAGAGTGCGTGTGTGGAGGTGGGTCCTGCCTTCCTGGACTCAGCCAGTTTGGGCAGTAAGATCATTGTTTATGACCCAGCCCACCATGCTCTGCCCAGGGCTCCCCCAGCCCAGCCCCAGCCCACCCCAGGGAATGGTAGCCTTGCAAGGATGTAGGAGGGGCATCCCCCGCCAACCAGGTCTTCACTCCCACCTCTCCACAGTCTTCTTTCCTGTCCCAGCTACTTTACCTGGCTTCTGAGACCTGTGAAGGAGGAAAGTAGGCAGGGAGGGGTGGGGTGAAAGGTGGGGGCAGTGGAGGGTAGTTATTTACAAAGCCTGTGCCCTGGGGACCCTTGTCCTGTACAACAATTACAGCCCTTTAATTAACTGAAATGCAGTCCACCTGTCGATGGAGGCCTGTCCCCCACTGAAGTTAGCCTGTGCCTGCCGCTGTCTAGTACTGGTTAATGAATATAAATCAGATAGTTTATAGTTAGCGAGCACGGAACAGGCTGGCAAGGGCCTGAATTCCAATGCAGAATGCCCGAGGATAGGAACATGCATGCCCTCCATGGGCATGGGGGCCTGGACACCCACGGGGGTGGCACCAGGTGGGTAGGGGAGTGGGCAGTAAGCCAGCCTACCTTGCACTTGGGCTGTGAGTGCACACACAAGTGTGCAGTGCACACATGAGGCACACAGCACAGGCTTTCTTTGCATATACAACATTACATACCCACAAAAGTGAACAATACAGGCCCTCTACAAGATACACGGAAACAAGGAGGAAGTACAGCTCCCAGAAAACCCTGGCTCCTGCCTCTTCTGAAATCCGCAGAGCCTTGGCTCTGAGCAGCTTCTCTCTTCATGCTAGAGCCTATGCCCACTGCCCGCTGCAAGAGACAGGTGCAGTCTCACCCCCAGGCCAGCTTGCCACCTGATTCTGGGGATCAGCCCAGGTCCAGAATGCTGACTCAGTTTCCCCTCCCCAGGCTGGAGTCACTGAGCTGACTGCTGTGGTGGGGGTGGCAGTGGCTATGGAACCCTGGTACCAGGCAGGGAGGCTTCTAGAATGTGTGTGGGGATTTTACCCAAGGTCTTCACAGCTGCAGAGGAAATAGATTGACAAGGTCCTAGCCCAGGGCCAGGTTCATGGGCTGGTGATCTGTGTACAGAGCCCTGTGGTTAGAAGGTTTAATGGTTTAATGCTCTTCTGTCGCTATCTTGAAAGCCTTAATAATGTCTGAACAAGGGGCCTGCACTTTCATTTTGCATCGGGAACTACAAGTAGTGTAGCTGGTCCCATTCTCACCCCAGACATAGGGCCAATGGGAGAAGACTGTGTGAAAAGTGTGGGTATGGGGTTGTGGTGTTTACAGGGTCTCTGAACAGAGATCTAGCAATAGGGGTCACTTGTGGAAAGTACACTTTACCCAGACTTGAGGGTTCCTCCTGCTGGCTTTGTCACCTGGGGAAGGTCCCTCACCTCCCTGGGCCCCAGGTTCAGGCTTCCAAGGAGATGGCCTTTCAGCTCCCTTCTAGCTCAGCCTCTCCTCTTTGGGAAGAGTCCAGACCTCCTTGGAACCTTGGTTCACACACACACGCATGCACGCACATGCATGCACACACGCACACACACGTGCATACACATACACACGCAACGCATGCACACACCCACACACGTATGCACGTGCACACACACGCACATGCACGCACACGCACACACGCAGGTACACACGCACACACGCACACACATGCACACACACGCACGACGGAGCCAAATCTGCAACATAGAGTTGCATTATTGCCTCTGGAGAGATGGAGTGGGGTTGTCCCCACCCCCAGACAAGTCCTCACAAGCAGCTTCTAAAATCCAGAGACCAGCCAACACCTCTCCCTGAGTGGGTTTGTTTACTCCTCTACTAGCGGAGAGGGAGGGGATGGGGGTCCAGCAGCGGGGCGGGGCGGGGTGGGGGGGTAGGTAATGGCTTGGTGGGGGCAGATAAATAACTGTCATCCAGGGCTCACTGACACCCCTGCGTTCCGCCTGGCTAGTCTGGGCTGGGAGGGGTGACAATTATTTGCTTCTCCTGGGCTCCCCTGCTGGTAGAGCTACGGGGAGGAGGGGAGGGTGTGTGGGTTCTGGAGACAAAGGAAAATGATTCTATGACCATGGTGTGAGTGGTGGCGAGTGGGGCAGGGCCCAGGATGAGACAGTGTGGCCTGGATACCAGGCAGGGTGGCTGGGGGCGCGGGGCGGGGGGGTGGCATGCACAGGCAGAGCCCCCAAGTGGCTGAGGCTGGGTCCTGGTGCCGCAGACACAGACGAAGGCACCTGTCATGCGGTGGGGGGCTGAATGTCTGTCGCCAAGGGGGCCTCTCACACCTTGGGTGGCAGCAAGGGCCCCACAGCTGGCTAGCTCAAGGCTGCCCACAGCAGAGGTCTCTGGGCAGTGGCATAGGGCACTCCAGCCTCTCTTCCTGTGTGACAGCCCAGGAGAGGAGCAGTCACTTGGTCAGGCAGCTCTTCCATCTTGATGGCGCCAACGCAGGAGGTGGGAGGTGGTGGATGCTCAGCTAGGCCAGAGTCTCAAGCCTCACGGAGTGGGTCTTTCACAGAAGCATCTCTCAGTCCCGGCTAAGCTACTGTGAATACACCCATTCCATAGACGGAGAAGTAAAGAAAGAAGGCACTCACTCCCTGGAGACCTACAGTAAAATGAAGGTTAAAACCCAAGTGACTCCTCCCTGATTCCGGATTGGGGTTCTGCTAAGAAAGTAAACACCCCAAATCATCCCCAGTCCTCCCCCACAGACTCATCACATACACATCCACATCACATACACACACACACACATACACTCATCACATACACCCAAGAGGTGGACAGGAAGTCCTTGTTCCTGTTAGACTTGAGAGAGGAGCCTGGAAGCTCCAATTCTTTGACAAGATTCCCCCTAACAATGTGTCCTGATAAACACTTTCCTGGGCCCGGAACATCTGCTGATCTTCACAGCCCCTGGGTGAGGAGGACTGGGAGGATGTCAGGAACTGAATTCACAAAGATTGCAGCCAGAGAAGGGGCCCGAAGGGGTTTGCACTGTGACTTGATTGGAGGTGAAATCCACATTGACTCCCAGCCCAGAGCACCCCCATATCTGAGACACCCGGAGGATGCCCCAGCTTGGGAAGCTCAGCTCCCCGAGTTTGGAGTGGGGGCAGGCACAGGCAGGAGAGGTTTTTGTTTATTTGTTTCGGCGAGAATCTGGCCACCCTCCCTTCTGTGATAGAAAGGCCCAGTCCTCAATTTGGGGACACCACCTAAGATCAATCTCTAAGACACTCTCAGATGCTAAGGACTCTGTGGTCTTAATCAGGGAAGGCTCCTTGGGGGAGGCAAAATCGAAGGATGCTTTGATCAGGGCAAGGACAAGCCTGGGCAGAGATAGGAGATGTGTGTACAAGTGGCCAGCCCCTCGCTTTCCGCAGTCTCTGGGCTCAAGGGCAGCAGGCATGAAGCAGCCTCTTACCTTGATGTGAAATGAGGAATTGGGAGCTCAAGAAACCTGTGATCCTGTTGAGGATACTGACAACAGCCCATCAGACAGAAAGATGGATAGCATGGGAGGCCCGTTCAGGCTCATCCCTGGCTCAGACTAGCAGACACAGGACGCCTTGGACAGGCTCCATCCAGGGCATCTGTGGGCACTGCCCCCTGGCTGAGAGCAAGCCAGCTTTGGTTCAGGCCCTTCCATTCCTCTTGGGAGCCTTGCTTAGCGCTCACTTCTTCCCCAAGGCCTCCTCAGACTGACCCCAGAATCCGCCCCCCACCCAAGCTTCCGCTTCGTCTCCTCCTCCCAGGATGCAGGGAGGCCGGGGGTACCACCAAGACTCCCAGGCCATACGTGAATTCATCATCTTCGCGTCCTCTGTAGAACGTGGGAGAGAGGCGAGGGAGAGAGAATGAGAAAGAGGAAGGTGCTTGTCCACCCAGGTGTGCCAGGTAGAACTTGACGAGCCAAATTCTCCACCTGTGGGCTGGACAGAGCAGGACAAGCAGGACTGGAGAGCAGAAAGCCTAGGTTGATGTCCAGCCCAGCCACCCTGTCACCCGGAAAAAGCACCGTGACCTCAGAGGCTCTCAGTTCGCCCCCCTGTGCTGAAGCCCCCTCGGCAGGGATGTTGGGAACCACAGAGATAATATAGGGGAAGAGCCCGACCATAGCCCTGGTTTATTATTAATTAGTTCTAATCGTAGAAGCGTCCGCTTACACATGGCGGGAGGGAGGCCCTTCTTTGGGCCATGCAGGTCCACAGTGCGATGCCAGCCCAGCCCAGCCCACGCTGCGGAATGTGTGTTTGGAGAGAGGCAAGGGAAGGGAGGGAAAGGTTGACTGCTTTTTTTCCCCTCCCTCCTTTAGCGTGGGTGACACTGGCGAGAAGCGAGCAGCTGACCCGGGTTTGAATTTAGAGTGTTCATTAATACGATATTATGCCATATGCTCCGCACACTGTCTCCCTCGAATGCAGCCGCCAATTTGCTGAGCAGCCCTAATTAGTAATGGTATAATGAGAGTATTCAGAGGGTAATGTGGTGGGTGGGGACGGAGGGACGGGACTGAGCCTGGCCGCTGGGGGAGGGGCAGGTCTGGCTGCAGAGGGCTGGGGGACACTGCGGCAAGGGGTCATCTTGACCCAGGGCTGGCTGAGGCCCAGGAGATGAGATACCTCCCCTTCCTTCCCAACGCCCACTCCGTTCCTCAGGCAACAGAGGCTCAAGGTTGTGGAGTGGGGTGTGTGGTGAGGGGGTGGACAGGGTAGAGGGAGAGGTGAGAGAGCCTGGGTGAAGGAGGAGGCAACGGGTGGTCCTTTGTTTTCAAACCAGAGGTGGATGACAGAGGAGAGGTGATGGTGGAGCGTGTGTGTGCCTGTGTGCATGTGTATGTGGTGTAGACTGTAAATCCCGAGTCTTTATCATGTGCCAGGCATTCTGCTGGCCCTTCAGAATTACCCAGCCAGGTGGTATAACTAATGCTATTTTTCAAATGGGGAAACTGAGGTTTAGGTAGATTCAAAGGTCAGTCAACTGGTGAGGGAGCAGAGGACTGGCAACCAGGACTGGCAGCTTCCAGAGCTGGATAAGCTTGCCTTGGCCATCATTGGCTGCTGTGGCCATGGAGGGGAAGGGTGGAGAGCACAGCGTGGGGCTGGGGATGGGCACAGGGCAGGAGCGAAGTGAGCCACATGCTCCTCATTCCTCCCTCTTCCTCTGTGCTTACCTGTCCCTCCCTTCCCTTCTCAGGCTGTAGCTTCCCAGCCCCCATCCCCAGGGGGAGACAGTTCCCAGGACTCCTATTTGAGGGGCCACTATATGTGAGGACCAGGACGTGCTCCACACCTTCAGCCATAGTCATGCCAGTGGCACCTTCGGCCTGGACATCTCCTGAGTGTGGGTTCGTGGGTGTGCAAACCTCAGAACCTCAGAACCCTGGTATTGTTCTCTCCCCTCTCCCTCTCAACCTCCCTAAGCCTCATTTTCCCCATTTTTCATGCATTTCTGGGCTCAGGAAAACATCTGCCCCTTGCCACAGGTGAACCCCAACGAAGGGCTGGGAGCCCCACGGGGCACGAAGTATTTGTGCCTCAGATTCGGGCTGCCCCGACCCCTCTGAGCCTCCCAAGGCCAACGGTGTCGGCAGGAGCAGGTGGGTGGACCCTAAAACCTGCCTCCTTCAGAGCCTATTGCCAGTGCCCCTCTCAGCCCCCCTTCTTCCCAGGCTCGGCTGGGCAGTGCTCCCTCCCCAGGGGATCACAGCTCTCCCGCAAACCCACGCTCAGTAGATGAAATATTCATCACGTACATATTGGCTCCTCCAGCGGCTTTTAGGGAAAGCAAATGAGACTGACTCCGGGAAGGAAATGAGTGTGAGGCATGGGGGTGGAGGGGGGCGCGGCTAGGACAAGGGTGGGCAGTGCCTCCCAGCATCCCTTTTCTGGAATCCAGCTTCTGGGACTGGGCTGCACCTTGCATTCCTGGTGCCCCCAACCTACCACATCCCTGCCTTCCAGCCACCCCATCTCTTCTCCTGGAAGACAGGAGGTTCATAGTTTTCCTCTAACATACCCAGGCAGAGCTGCAATGCATGGATCCATCCATCCAATAGTCACTCTCAGCCAGGTGCGTTCCAGAGACCTAGCTTATAGGGCCAGACAGGTAGCCAGGAACCCCTCAGGGAGGACACAGGCAACCAACAGGCCACAGACATATAAGACCGTGTCAGGTGGTGTCTGAGGGAAACGAAATATCTATTTTAGCTTGGTGGGCAAGGAAGGCCTCTGAAAAGGTGGCATGGGAGCTGAGATCTGGATGGCGAAGACAAATTTTCCAGGCGGAAGAAATAGCAGTGCAAAGGCCTGGAGGAGGGAATGAGCTTACAGCGTTCAGGGAGCAGCCAGAGTCCAGTGTGGCTCTGATCCAGGGGGGCGAGTGAGTTTGAAGAAGATCTCAGGGGCATGATCACACAGTCTCACAGGCCACAGAAGTCTTGGGGTTTATTCTAAGAGCAAATGAAAGCATTTGGGGGCAGCAGAAAGAGCACTGGATTTGAAGCCAAGGACCTGGGTGTGAGCTTGATCAGGTCACTTAACCTTCTAGCCTCAGTTTCCTCATCTGTGAAACGGTGATGGGGAAGTGCAGGCCACAGGGCTGTTGCGAGGATTAAATAACGTCATTTATGTGAAAGTCTGCCACTCTTCAATGTTGGTAGTGAAGCAGTTCCTTCTGCCTGTCCCTGGGTAGTCCCCCAAATGTCTGCCTGGACAATACCAAGTTGCAGAATCTCAGAACCCTGGCATAGAGCAGGGCTTTAGAAGTCTGTCACTCAGTGAGTATTTATTGAGGAACTATGTGCCTTGTGCTATGCTTGGTGCAAGATGCAGCCGTGAACATGATAGATTCATCAGAGTGTGGACTGGAGAGATCTGGACCAGCCCATTTCATAGATAGGCAAGGTCAAGGCCACACAGTGCTGACCAGAAAGAGAACCCAGGCCCCCCGACCACCAGTCCAGTGTTCTCCCCAAGATGCAGACAATGGGTGCCCTTCCTTTCTTTGCCTGACATTTTCTCCCACACTAGGGCTTGCTTGGGAGAGAAGGCAGCTCCCTGTCCCCGTGGCCTTGCTTGGATGAGGAAGAATTCTGAAGGGACCAGGATCGGCTGTGATGGGCCTTGAAGGATAGATGTGATTTGGCTGTGAGGAATGGAAGGACACTGGGCAGAAGGGACAGCAAAGCCCTGGAGACAGACAAGTGTTGACCTGCATGTTAAATAGCAGGCGGGGCTCTCAGAGAGGAAGAAGAGGCCAGCATGCCAGATCTGGAAGGGCAGGCGGGCGCCATTTCTCCAGCAGTGGGGGCCGCTGGAGCTGTAAGTTAGGGAGTGGTGCTGGCAGGATGCTCCTGAGAGAGCGCTGGCAGCTCAGGGCGACTGCATCAGAGGCAGGAAATGGAGGTAGAGAGACCTCTGAGCAGCCTAGTGCAGTGGCCCGCGTAAGTGCTAGCAAGGACTCCACTAGAGCAGCAGCAGGGGCAAAGAAGAGAAAGGAGCCATTCGAGAGGCTTTCCAGAGGAGGAGGCCACCAGCCACCCTGATGGAGTGTGGGGAGCAGGAGGCAGGGAGGAGACAAAGAGCTTTCAGAAGATGGGAGATTTAGCTGTCCTTTATTGATTCCACGAACATTTCCTGAGCACCTGCAGAGGGTCAGGCCCTGTGCCATTCAGGCAGGAAATTGAGCAAAATTGTGCAAAACCTGAAGGCTCGTGATTTGTGCTCTTGTTGGGATGGGGAAGGGGAAGTGGGGGCGAGGGGTCGTTAGGCAGCTGGCACCACTCTCAGAGCCTTGATTTTGCTCTCTGTGAAATGGACAGCTCTGAGGGCCAGGGAAACACCAGCTGGGCTGGGCGCTTCAGGAAGGTGCTTCTGGATAGATACCACCATGGAATTCTGGGGACTCAGCCTATGGAAATGAGAAGGGAGTGGGTGAGGAGAATGGGGCTCCCCTTAGAGGCTGGGGAAGCAGACCCACGTAGGGGAGGGAGGAGCCTTGTTGGGGGTTGTGTTCCTCTCAGGATTGTGGGGAATGGGGTCTCAGGGCCTCCCACTTCCCACCTGGGGAAAAAGACCCAGAAAAAGAACACCCCAGGAGCAGGGAATCTGGCAGCGATTCTTTCAGTGACCGCAGCAGCAGCAGTAGCTAATGTTTCCCAGATCCGTTACATGCATTAGGTCAGCCAATCCTCACTGTGTCTCTGGAAGCAGGTGCTGATAGCGTTCCCATGTTCCAGATGAGGACGCTGAGACCCAGACTGCTGAGAATATTCACAGAGCCAGGACTGGAACTCAGGCTGCCTGACTCCACGTTAGGCACATTAGCTCTTCTCAGATCCCCTCTTCTTCTTCTTTTTTTCTTTTTCTTTTTTTTTTTTGAGACAGAGTCTCCCTCTCTCACCCAGGTTAGAGTGGAGTGGTGCGATCTCGGCTCACAGCAACCTCTGCCTCCCAGGTTCAAGCAATTCTCCTGCCTCAGCTTCCTGAGTAGCTGGGATTACAGGTGCCCACCACCACACCTGGCTACTTTTTGTATTTTTAGTATTTCACCATGTTGGTGGGGCTGGTCTCGAACTCCTGACCTCAAGTGATCCTCCTGCCTTGGCCTCCCAAAGCACTGGGATTACAGGCATGAGCCACTACCCCCGGCCTCAGGTCCCCTCTTCTGATAACCCATCCAGGACCTGCAGCCCACCTGCCCTGCCATCCTCTCTAGGGCCTGCCCCACACCAGCGAGCCAGTAACCGCACCTTCCCACTGCAGTGAGAGGGCAGCAGAATCCAGGGCGTCTTTCTGGGAGCAGATAGCTTTGAGGAGAATGCTGCAGGAGAGGTCAAATGTGAACTGGCCACGATGGGGGCACGGAGGGGATCCCAGGAGTGCCTTTGCACCACCTGAGCAAAAGTGAGGTGTTCCCTCCCTGTGCTCTGGGGCTGGGGGGGCTGAGCCCCGAGGGGCCCCCTTTCTTCTCATCCTGTTACCAGTTTTCCAGGAAGTTTGGAGTCTCCCCCTGCCCTCCCCCACCTACCAGGGTGAAGGTTTGTGGGGAATGTTCTCCCGCAGAACTCGGCATGAAATAAATTCCATTCTTACTCTGCAAATGACACTGCACATAAATATTCAGTAAATTAGCAGGACGCTTTTATAGATTTATCAGTCATTGCAGGCACAAAATGACAGGCAATGTTGTAGCTGAAATATTAATGCTGACAAATTAATGATTTCTGAGTAAATGATGTCATTTTTGCACCGTTTCATTAAAATTTACTCACTTCTGCTTCATTTCTGGACCTAAAAAAATTAAAATCATTTCCTTCTCTCTTTCTTCTTTCTTTTTAGTGTGGGATTGGTTCCCAAACCTGAGAGGGATATAAATTTTCCCCAGAAGCACCCCAAAACAGAGGTGGGAAGCCAGGCAGGGCTAGCATTCCTCACCCCAAGCTCTAGGGAGGGGCTGGGGAGAGACCCCCCTGGGTCCCAGAGATGGTTCTTGGGCCTCCACCATTGGTCTAGCTGGAACATAGCAAAACAGTGTCTTTGGGTCAAGCCTGGATTGGGGTGGGGGGTTATAGGGGGAAGTCGGGAGGAAGCTTGGGAGGGGGTGTGTCCTGGGAGGGCACCTGGGAGAAGAAGGTTTGGAAGGAAGTCATGCACCTGTCTTTGCAAGCTTTAAGTGCCTCCATCATCCTCATCATATTTGGCCTCCTTGCAATAAATGTGGGGAATAATCAATTCTCGAAACCTCCCATAGTAGGTAAAGGGGAAATGCCAACTGTGTAAATATGCCCGACAACCTCCCTCACCGAGGCTCTAGGGAATGGACAGATGACCACTTACTCGCAGCGTGACCTTGGGCGAGTACTGTCGCCTCTCTGAGCCTCAGTTTCCCCTTCTCTGACGATCTCCTCATTTCTCAGGGTTCTTGGGAGGATGAATGTAATGGCATGGACAAGGCACAGGACAAGTTCCCCAGTCGGACAGCCCCTCCAGACGCAGCTCCCAGCTGCTCCCCGCACACGGTCCCCGGGAGGGCGAGAGGGGCTGCGGGGGAGGAGCAGCGAGGCCCCTGCCCGCCAGGATCGGCCCAGGTGACCCGGCCGGACCCTGAGGAGCTGGGGGCACCAGGAGCAGACGGGTCCTGGAGCCCCGCGCCCCCGGCTGCCTCGGCGCGCTCAACGTGGCCAAAGGCAAAGCAGTTCGCTCGGCCCGGGCCAGCGCCGCGGGAATGGAGCGCGGCGAGGCCGAGAGGCGAGGCGAGGCGGACACAAAGGAGAGGCGAGGGAGGCGAGCGCGCGGCGCCGGCGCCCTGGCCGAGGCGTATCGGACAATCTCCGGGCTAATTCGTGTCAGGGCCGGCCTCCTATCTCCCGCCCGGCTCCCCGGCCGCTGATAAAATTGAAGTGGAAATGAAGTTGGATGCTCTGGAGCACCCGCGCGGCTGTGGGGGTGGCGGGGGCTCCGTCCGGGGCAGCTGCGCCCTCCGCGGGCGCCCTTGGCGCTGCCCTTGGCCAGGCCGCGGGGATGGAGCGGGAGAGCCGGGCGGGGAGGGGAGGACGCCGCCGCGCAGACCCCCTGCCCGGCGGTTCCCGATCCTGTCCCCGTCCAGATGAACATTTACCCAGCAGTGGGAGCGGGGTGGAAATGCGGGGAGCGGCCCGAATGCGGGAGACGGCAAGGCAAGGACACCCTCGTTTAATGAGCGCTTATTAAGTGCCAGGCTCGGAGCCAGGTGTTTAAAGTGAGTTATGCGCTCAGTTACCCCTCCCCCCACCATATGAGGTGGATCGAGTGATTGCTTCCATTTTTACGGATGCTGACTTGGAGACCCAGAGTCTCAGCCGGCCCAGGGACAGCAAGCAGAATGGCTGCATTCGCACCCAGGCTCTGGCACACTGCAGCTGCGGCGCGTCACCACCGCACTAGCCCGCACTTGGGAGCGCCCCGAATAGGCAGACAGATGACACAGAAGCAGGGCCGGGCGCTGGCAGTTCTGCAAGCCCGTTAGGACGCAGGCCTTGCAGCCATTAGGTCCATCCCCTGAGCTCAGAACCGCCTGAGGGGTGGATCTTACTCCCACGTGAGGAAACCTGAGGCTGAAAGGTGGTGGAGGGAATCGAGCTGGGAACCAGGGGAGGCGGACTGCACTGGCCCGCTGAGTTATCTTTCTGACCCCCAAAGTCCAAATCAGCTCGAGATGAAGTCTCTGCTGCCCTGTACTTTCTTGAGGGAGACCAGTGGGGGCCTGGAGGTGATGACTGGCTCTTGTAATGCTATTCGGTTATTATTCACGTATATTATTTTCCATTTTATTTATTTATAAATTGGCCCCTGCCTACTTCACCCCTATCAGTGTCTGCCCGCTCCTGCCTCTCTCTGGCTACAGCCTCACCGCCAGTCTAGGCTTTCAATGGTTCCTTTCTGCCCCAAAGCCTTCACACGTTTTCTTCCCTCAGCTTCTCTCCTGGGCAGCTTTTTCATCTCTCCATTCTCATGATCTTTTTAATAATCCTTTTAATGGCATTGATATACGTTGATATACCAAAATGTATAGACTTTATTTTTATTTAGTTGGACGTGGAATGGTAGCCCAGTGTGAACAATTATTAGGTCACAAGAGACGTCTTAAAAACATTCCAGAGAATTACCATATACAGAACGTTATGGTTCTCAGCTCATAATGCAATAAAATTAGAAATCAACCACCAAAAGAGAGTTACCAAAACCCTACATGTTTTGAAATGAAAAACTTCACCTCGGCCGGGCGCGGTGGCTCATGCCTGTAATCCCAGCACTTTGGGAGGCCAAGTGGGCGGATCACGAGGTCAGGAGATGGAGACCATCCTGGCCAACATGGTGAAATCCCTCTCTACTAAAAATACAAAAATTAGCTGGGTGTGGTGGTGGGCGCCTGTAATCCCAGCTACTCGGGAGGTTGAGGCAGGAGAATGACTTGAACCCGGGAGGCAGAGGTTGCAGTGAGCCGAGACCACGCCACTGTAATCCAGCCTGGTGACAGAGCAAGACTCCATCTCAAACAAACAAACAAAAAACAAAGAAACAAAAACTTCACCTCAACATTATCTGTGGGTTAAAAAGAAATCAACAAAAATTATTAAATATTTAGAATTGAATGATAATGAATGCACTTAATGTCAACATTTACAGGGTGCAGTTAAAGCAGTGCTTACAGGGAAATGTATAGACTTCAGTGCGTGTATTGTGATCATTAGAGCTCTTACTAGCTCTGCATTCTGTGCAAATCTAGAGTAGGCGTCTTCTGTTATTTTTTTCTTTCAAAGCTCTTGTCACACGTACAATTGCCCCTTGGTATCTGTGAGAGGTTGGTTCTAGGACTCCCCTCGGATACCAAAATTCGAGGATGCTCAAGTCCCTTGTATAAAATGGTGTAGTATAATATTTACATATAATCTATGCATATCCTCCCTTAGACTTTAAATCAAGTCTGACTACTTATAACACCCAATACAATGTAAATGCTATGTAAATAGTTGTTATATTACATTGTTTTTTATTGCTGTATTTTTTTTTTACTTATTTATTCTTGAGACAGTTTCACTCCGTCACCCAGGCTGGAGTGCAGTGGCGCAATCTTGGCTCACTGCAACCTACACCTCCCAGGTTCAAGCAATTCTCCTGCCTCAACCACCCCAGTAGTTGGGATTACAGGTGCACACCACCATGCCTAGCTAATTTTTTTGTATTTTTACTAGAGACAGGGTTTTACCATGTTGGCCAGGTTGGTTTTGGACTCCTGACCTCAGGTGATCTGCCTACCTCGGCCTCACAATGTGCTGCGATGACAGGCGTGAGCCATTGTGCCCGGCCTATTCTTTTTTTTTTAAGAGTATTTTTGATCCATGGTTGATTGAATCTGTGGATGCAGAACTTGCAGGTACAGAGGAACAACTGTATGTATTTATTTATAAGCATACTTCTTAGTGTCTGCCCCCGACTAGACTGTACACTCTATCAGGGTAGGAACTGCAGCTGTTTTGCTTGTCACTGTATTGCCAGCATTTAACACAAAGCTACACACATAATAGGTGTCCAATAAATATTTCTTAAATATGTGTTTGTCTAAGAAATATGTGTTTATTATTAATGAAGTCACACCCTATTCTCTTTAAAAATGGATTTGAGATTGTCTGTAATAAATACATATAACATGTTAGGCCAGGCACGGTGGCTCCCACCTGTAATCCCAGCACTTTGGGAGGCCAAGGCAGGCAGATCACCTGAGGTTAGGAGTTCAAAACCAACCTGGCTAACACGGCAAAACCCCATCTCTACCAAAAATACAAAAATTAGCCAAGCACTGTGGCGGGCGCCTGTAATCCCAGCTACTTGGGAAACTGAGGCAGGAGAATCACTTGAACTCGGGAGGTGGAGGCTGCAGTGAGCCGAGATCGCACCATTGTACTCCAGCCTGGGTAACAGAGCAAGACTGCATCTCAAAAGAAAAAAAAAAGCCATATAGGATGCCAGTTAAAAGGACAGCTTAGCAGCAGGATGAGAAAATTGGGAGAAGAAGTGGGAGAGTCAGTAACTGAGTGTGTATTGTGGGGCGGAGGGGCGGGGGCAGCATTGGGAATGCTAGTTCCCAGGTAATCTTCGCTTCTCCCAGGGCCAGGCTTGGGGGCAGCTAAGAAGGTGGCAGGAGGAGGGGGATAAGGTACTGGTTGAGAAGTCAGACTGTAGGGGTTGAGTAGATTCCCTGCAGATAGTAGAGGAGGGATGTTGGGGGTTGACCTTTGGGAGTGGAGAACAGGGCTCTCACACCAAGTAGGTGGGTGGTGGGGAAAAAGGTGGAGGTGAGAAGCAGAACATTTTTGTTCATTCATTCATTCATTTCACAGTCTGAGGGACTATGTGAATAGAGGCTGCAGAGCTGGGTTAGAATGGACCAGTGGCTGCATTGGCTTTGAGCTCCCAGCACCAAGGTCTGGTGCCCTCTAGGGTAGCTGGATGGGCCCCTTCTGT
The DNA here is from genome assembly GCF_029289425.2 of Pan paniscus. Lineage (NCBI taxonomy): Eukaryota > Metazoa > Chordata > Mammalia > Primates > Hominidae > Pan > Pan paniscus. The sequence continues at coordinate 27,953,521 of NC_073268.2, forward strand.
GCTCAGCAAAGGACAAGAGTCTAGTTCCACAAAACACCCAATTCAGTTTTAGCTCAGCTCAACCGTCCACCTAGCTTGACTTTCTGGTCCTCAGTTTCTGTGTTCATAATAGCTCCTTCTTGAGAGGACACTTGATACTATTCTTCTCACTGAGCGGGACAGCTTTGATGAGCCATTTTTATGGCTCTTTTTAAGTGCATTGCCAAAGAGTTATTTTCAAAGAGGGGTTTACATGAAGAAACCTCCACCTGGAGTGAGAAGACTAGTATCGGAGTCCTGGCTCTGTCACTTTCCAGTTGTGTAACTTTGGACAAGTTGCTTTCCCTCTCTGAACCTCAGTTTTCAACTGTAAAAATGGGTATAAAAAGAGTAATGTCTGCCTCACAGGATAAATAGCATAAATATAGGTAAAAAGCAATGAACTTGTGTGTGTGTGCATGTGTGTGTGTGCTAGGAGGGTGTGTAAACTATAAAATCTTATACAAATATCAAATTTTAGTATTATTCAAGGTCTCCCCTTTGCCTGTAGTTCCTCCCTGTGTCCACCCCCTTGAGATCCCTTATGAATCCCACCATAAACTTTGCATACCCTCTTCTCCCCTGGCTGAGTCTAAATTAATTTCTCCCAATGGTGTCTTCCAGCCACACCATATATGGACCTCTCTGGGGCCCTCTCACTAGGTGCCCTGTATAGGAATTCCTTGTGCTTGGTCTGCGCTTTCTGAACTACATATCCATGACATTTAGAGTTAGAAACTGAAGAAAGTGACCTCGACTTAGCATTTCTGGATCCCTAAGATCTAGCATGGTGCCCTACACATAGCAAGAGCTCAAAAAATGTCTGTTGGCCGAGTGTGGTGGCTCAAGTCTATAATCCTTGCACTTTGGGAGGCCGAGGCAAGAGGATTGCTTGAGGCCAGGACTTCAAGACCAACCTGGGAAACATAGTGAGATCTCATCTCTACAAAAAATTATAAAAAATTGGCCAGGTATGGTGGCATGCATCAATAGCCCTAGCTACTTAGGAGGCTGAGGCAGGAGGATTGCTTGAGCTCAGGAACTTGAGGGTGCAGTGAGCTGTGATCACGCCATTGCACTCCAGCCTGGGCAACAGAGACCATGTCTCAAAAAAAAAAAAAAAAAGGCTGTAGTACTAAATGCTCTTAAGCCTTTGTTAATTTATCCAAACCAATATTTTCCAGGATAAACATTTTTTAGAGTTTTGTGAATTACAGAAACAGTAAAACACATTAAATACAATTTTGAGGTGAGAAAAAAAATTATCTAGAATCCTACCACTAGTAGTCAATGCTTATTTTCATTCTCGTTTATTCTTTTCCAGTCTTTGTTTTTATGCCTGAAGATTTTACATTGCTGCTAATATCACGTGCTTCGTGTTCTTTTTTCCATTTCACATTATCTCAAACATTTGTGTACTTTCTACATTTTCATAATGATGTTTTTAATGGCATAGAGTAGATGTACCAAAATTCATATGTTTTTCCCCAATCACAAATGGAACTGTTACTAGAATTATGTATTAGATCACAGAGGAACTCTCAAAACATTCCAGAGAATCAACATTATACAGAACATGTTTTCAGACCACAATGCAATAAAATTAGAAATCAACCACAGAGAAAGCAAGCTATCAAAACCTTCTACGTTATGAAACAAAAACCCCCCAAACTTCTAAATAATTCATAGTTAAGGAGTAAACCAATGTCAATTAATTAAATATTTAGAATTAAATGATAATGAGGCCAGGAGTGGTGGCTCACGACTGTAATCCCAGTACTTTGGGAAGCTGAGATGGGTGGATCACCTGAGGCCAGGAGTTCAAGACCAGCCTGGCCAACACGGAGAAACCTCATCTCTTCTAATATTATGAAAATTAGCCAGGCGTGGTGGTGTGCACCTGTAATTCTAGCTACTCGGGAGGCTGAGGCAGGAGAATTGCTTGAACCTGGGAGGCGGAGGTTGCAGTGACCTGAGATTGCACCATTGCACTTCAGCCTGGGTGACAGAGCGAGACCCTGTCTCAAATAATAATAATAATAATAACGAAAAGGTTAGAAATTCGAAACCACTATATATGTATACTGGATTTAAACTTTTCTTTAACCTTTATTTTAGGTTCAGGGGTACATGTGCAGGTTTGTTATACAGGGAAACCCATGTTATGGGGGTTTGTTGAACATTTAAGTAAACAGATGGGACCCAGAGTTTCACTGCTCCCAGCAAGTGGTTGTAATGGGAGGTTATACATAAGCAAAGCATTGAACTTGAACTTGAATGATCCATGTGGTAATGGATGAGAGTTGGAGACAGCAGATGAACTTATGTTTAGCTCAATAGAAATACAGATGATTACATATAGAATTTTGTATAGATATGTGTGGATAAATGGTCAGTATACACACATATATTTCTTCGCCTTGCCAACTGAGGGCCTAGAAGCAATGACCACCAGTAGCAACAACCACACCTAGTGCTCAGATCTTGGTTTCTAATACCATTCTCCAGTGAAAAGAACCAGGGTTCTTGGAAAAACGTCTGATTCTAGGACTAGACAGGAAATATACAAGATGAGCCTGGAGCATCTTTTAGTGCCAAAAAATAAGGAAATGCTCAGATATAAAACAACTCACATTGATGAGGGTATGTCTAAGACACACAGGAGCCCACCGAAAGTGCTCCCAGTGGCCAAGGCTGGAATAATTTGAGCAACAAAATAAATAACACCGTATTGGATTATAATCCAAAGTAAATAAATATCCACGAATCCATACTGATACAAATACATGGTTGAATAAATAAATTAATGGGGAGAATAGACAAGCCTCCTGTGCAGAGGAATTTCAATTATGTAGAGGCTCTGCCTTCCAGGAGGTGGAACATAACTTCCTATTCCTTATGTGTGGGCTTAGCATAGTGATTTTCTTCCAAAAAGTACATTATGGGTGGGGCATGGTGGCTCATGCCTGTAATCCTAGCACTTTGGGAGGCCGAAGCAGGTGGATCACTTGAGTCAGGAGTTCAAGAACAGCCTGGCCAACATGGCGAAACCCTGTCTCTACTAAAAATGCAAAAATTAGCCAGGCCTGGTGGCAGGTGCCTGTAATCCCAGTCCCTTGGGAGGCTGAGGCAGGAGAATTGCTTGAACCCAGGAGGCGGAGGTTGCAGTGAGCTGACATCGCGCCACTGCACTCTAGCCTGGGTGACAGAGCAAGACTCTGTCTAAAAAAAAAAAAAAAAAAGTACATTATGGAAGGGGTGATGGAGGAGGAGTAACTTTACAGTAGAGAAACCTGACAAGCACTGCCTTAGCTGTGTGATCAAGGTTAACATCAACAGCGATATCCTATCAATAGTATAAGCCCTTGGTATGATGTCATGAGAATGGCACTTTACTTCTGTGATCTCCCTCTCAAAAGAACCATAACCTCGTGGCTTGCACCTGTAATCCCTGCACTTTGGGAGGCCAAGGTGGGCCGATCACCTGAGGATCACCTGAAGTCAGGAGTTCAAGACCAGCCTGGCCAACATGGTGAAACCTCATCTCTACAAAAATACAAAAATTAGCTGGGCGTGGTGGCCAGCACCCGTAATCCCAGCTACTCGGGAGGCTGAGGCAGGAGAATCACTTGAACCTGGGAGGCAGAGGTTGCAGTGAGCCGAGATCATGCCATTGCACTCCAGCCTGGGTGACAGAGCAAGACTCCATCTCAAAACAAACAAACAAACAAACAAATATAACCTCAGTGTAAACATGAGAAGAATATCAGATGAATCCCAGTTGAGGAACATTCTACAAAATACCTGACCAGTACTCCTTAAAACTGTTAAGGTCATGAAAAACAAGGAACACCGGAGATACTGTCACAGACAAAAGGGGCCGAAGGAGACATGATGATTAAATGTAATGCAGCATCCTGGATGGGATCCTGGAATCGAGAAAGGACATTAGGTTCCTTCAATCCCATCCATGTTGTTGCAATTGACAGGATCTTCCTGAGGCAGGAGGATCATTCTTTTTTGTGGCTGAATAATGTTCCGTTGTGTATATATAATACATTTTCTTTATCCATTCATCTGTTGATAGACACTTAGGTTGATTCCATGTCTTGGCTATTGCGAATGGTGCCACAATAAACATGCAACTGTGGATGTCTCTTCAAAATACTAATTTTCTTTCTTTTGGATATGTACCACTAGGGATTGCTGGATTTTACATTGCTCCTTTCTCTCCTGGATCTCATATAATAAATAAAATAATAAATATTCCAAAAAGAAAAAGGAAAAGGACATCAGGTAAAAACAGAGGAAATCTGAAGTAAAGTATGGGTTTTAATTAATAATAATGTATTGGAGCTGGGTGTGGTGGCTCACGCCTGTAATCCCAACACTTTGAGAGGCTGAGGTAGAAGAATCACTTGAGTCCAGGAGTTCAAGACCAGCCTGGGCAACATAAAGAGACCCCATCTCTCAGCCAGGTGTGGTGGCGTGTGCCTGTGGTCCCAGCTACTCGGGAGGCTGAGGCAGGAGGATCACTTGAGCCCAGGAGGTCAAGGCTGCAGTGAGACGTGATTGCACCACTGCACTTTAGCCTGGGTAACAGAGTAATAATAATAATAATAATAATAATGTATTGTGGTTCATTAATAATGACAAATATATCATACTAATATAAGATGTTAAGTAAGGGAAATTGAGAGGGGTTATATGGAAACTTTCCAGTTCCTATCTTCATAATTTTTCTTTAAATCTAAAACTATTACAAAATGAGATGCTTATTTTAAAATGATAATGAAAGTCTTGGGTAAAATTTCTAAGGAGCAGTTAAAGCCGTATTTCAAGGGAAATTTATAAACTTAAAATGCATGTGTGTTATAGTCATTAATGCTGTTCCCCAAAATTCCCAGCTCTTTGCCTTCTGGCACATGATAGGCCTGCATTTCCTGGTCTCTTTCAGTTACATGGGGCCAATGAGTTGTGAGCTGAAGTGAAGTGTGTCACTTCTAGGAGGACACATTTAATGATTGGTACAAGACCATCCAGCACTCTCTTTCTCTCTTCCATGGCAATCACCAACATTTCAGATAGTGGCTGCTCCATTAGCTGAGGTCCTAGCATGGACATGACAAAGAGCACAGCCCCTGGCCAACCTATGATGGGCCAGCAGCATGAAGGAAAGGCTCCACGGAGCAGAGCTCACCTTGCAAGGTTATATGCATAAAATATAAACTTTGTTTTTTAAGTCACATGATTGTTGGAACTCTCATAATAGCAGCTTGGGTTCTTAACATCCTAATTAACACAGGAATAGATAAATAAACAAATAAAACAGATCAGAGGACCCAAGAACAGATTTCTATCTATATATAAGAACGTAGCATATGTTAGAGATGTCACCACTAATCATTAGGGAAAAGAAAGACTATTTAATAACAGAGCTGTGACATGTCATTAACAAAAGTAAAATATAGATGTTTTAGTGACCTAAACATGAAAAACAGTTAGAAGAAATTATAAGAAAATATTTTTCATGACCCAGGATAGAGAATGATTTCTCAAACAAGAAAGACACAGTAAGAACATCCTATAAAATAAAAAAATAGATTACTTAACTTTGCTAAAGTTAAATCTTATCTCAGGCAAAATATACCATGTGCAAGATTAAAAGGTGAACAATTTACTGGGAGATATTTGCAATATATAATGTATCTATCAGAATATATAAAGAATTTCTATAATCTGTAAGAAAAAGACAACCCAACAGAAAAATGAGAAACATATGAACAGAAAATTCATACAAAGGAATATTCAAATAGCCACTAAAGCCATGAAAAGAAAAGTGAGATACTATTTTTTACCCAGTCCACCAGATTGGGAAAAATTAAAAGGCCTAACAATATAAAGTATTGCCGGATGCAGGGGTTCATACCTGTAATCCCAGCACTTTGGAAGGCCGAGATGGAGGATTGCTTGACCCGGGTGGTCAAGGCTGCAGTGAGCTATGATTGATTGCACCATTGTACTCCAGGATGGACAACAGAGCAAGACCCTGTCTCTAAAGAATAAATAAATAAATAAAATAAAGTGTTGATGAGGGTATTGAGAAAATGATAGCATTATTACAAATAAGCAGCAGCTAATAACATTTAAAAATGTACATCCTTGCCATGATCATGCCACTGCATTCCTGCCTGTGCGACAGAGTGAGACCCTGTCTCTAAAAAAAAAAAAAAGAAAAAAGAAAGAAAGAAAGTACATCCTCTATGAGCTATTCAAAAAATCCCATTTCTCAATATATTCCCTGGAGAAATTCTGTCATACGCATATGCCGGATGTATATTGCATCGTTGTTTGCAACTGGCCAAATATTAAAAACAATCCAAATGACCATTTATAGGGGAATGAATTAATAACATATGATATGTTTATATGATGGGATATTATACAACAGTTTTAGAGGAATTAACTAGATCTACATATATCCACATGCATAGTTTTAAGTTATATAATGTTGGGTAGATAGAAAAAAGATTCAGAATGATGTGAAAAGCATATCACTCATATACATTTTAAAATGTAAAAACAGCATGCGTTATTTGTGGATACATATGAATGGATGGAAACATTTTTAAAATATGAGGATTTACCTCAAACTCATAATAATGGTTCCCTCTTGGAGAAAGGGTATAGAACCAGGGATGGCCATTAGAAAGGACTTTAGCTATATCTGTAATGTGTAATTTCCTTAAAAGAAAAAAAATAATAGCAAGCATATGTGACAAAAATATGAACTTTGTTAAATGTATCAGTCAAGGTCCAGTCAGGAGACAGAAACCACACAGAAAAAAGTAATATAAAAAGCAATTAACTGAAAAAATTAATAAAAGGTGGTTACCAACTAAGAGGGGAAAAGGTACCTTTAAAGAGGGGTAGCAGACATGGGGGGCAGTTACTACCTCTAGGGCTCAGGAAGCACACCCAAGGAACCATGGCACTTGGGAGAAACCCCCAACCCATGTCTGGGAGTCAGACCTTAGAGAGGGTGGGGCTGTGGACCATGTGGAGAGGTTCACCGAGGTGCTTCAAGCCAAAGCTGGGCCACAGCTGACAGGCCAGGGCTGGCAAGCAGAAAGCCAACCACAGGGGTGCCAGTGTAAATTGCCAGAGGGTAAGCACCACTGGGTCTCCCATACGCTGCTGGCAGCTGTGTCCTGGGAGCAGGAATTGAACTCAGGAACCAGGAAGAGAAGCCCATTCTTCTGCTGTGCCTCGTGATGTTCCTCTAGAGCCCTCTATCCACAAAACCAGTGTGCGTAGAGGAGAAGTGTTTACAAGGTCCAGCTGCAGTAACATGAAGCAGGCAAATGATGGCAGGTTTTGGTGCCAAGAGGCAATACATTGATTACTGGCACATTAATGATAAAGGGTAAGAATATAGGTGTTGCTTGTATTATTCTTTATTTCTTTAGCGCTCAAGACTCTCAAAATAAAATGTTAAATGATTCCAAGTTAAAGAATATTTTTAAAAAATATTCTTACTGGTTAAAAAGTTAAGCAGTAATGGAATAAAAACTTATTCCAGGCTGGGCATGGTGGCTCACACCTGTAATCCCAACACTTTAAGAGGCCTCGGTGGGTGGATCACTTGAGGTCAGGAGTTCAAGGCCAGCCTGGCCAACACGGTGAAACCTTGTCTCTACTAGAAATACAAAAATTAACCAAGCATGGTGGTGCACGCCTGCACTCCCAGCTACTTGGGAGGCTGAGGCAGAAGAATCACTTGAACCTGGGAGGCAGAGGTTGCAGTGAGCCAAGATCATGTCACTGCACTCCTGCCTGGGTGACAGTGAGACTCTGTCTCAAAAACAAAACAAAAAACTTCTTCCAAAACACTAGGGAAGAAAGGTAAAAGGGACAGCAAAGATTAGAAGATCAGAATCTTTGAAAGCAAAATTAAAAGTCAACCAGGAGGTAAAACTAAGGGTCATTTGTTTCTCCCAAAGGAATTATTTCCCTCTATCAATAAGGCAAAACCAGTTAAATACAGAAAAAAATGTAAATGGACAAAACCTACATATTAAAAAAAAAGACTTAAAGATTGAATCAAAAATCTAAAGTCAAATCATGTGATGTTTATAAGAGACACCCCTAAAACAGCGACAGAAAAAAATTGACCCTAGTAGGATGAATCTCCCCATGACAAGTCTATCCTCTTTGGTGCCCTTTCTTTCTTCCCTTCTCCACCTATCGAAACCCTTCTAATAGATAGATGTATTTGTACATGCCTGGAATCTCTCTTGAAGAATAAGCAAGAAGCTGATAACATTGGTTGACTCCAGGGAGGTGAACCGGGTGACTGGCTGGAGGATAGAGGTGGGAGGGAGATTTCACCTTTTGAATTGTGAATTATGTACATATATTACTTTTTTTTTTAAAGAACAAGCCAAACAAACTAAAAATGAAACCAAACTGTATGATCCTTAAGTGAAAGCCATCCCCTTTCCTCAAAAAATTAAAAATAGAATTATCATGTGCTGCAGCAATTCTGCTTCTGGGTATATGCTCAAAAGAATTGAACGCAGAATCTTGAAAAGATATTTGTGGCAGGGCGCAGTGGTTCATGCCAGTAATCCCAGCACTTTGGGAGGCCGAGGTGGGCAGACAACTTGAGGCCAGGAGTTAGAGACCAGCCTGGCCAACATGGTGAAACTCCGTCTCTACTCAAAACACAAAAATTAGCCGTGCATGGTGGCGGGCACCTGTAGTCCCAGCTACTTGGGAGGCTGAGGCAGGAGAATGGCTTGAATCTGGGAGGCGGAGGTTGCAGTGAGTTGAGATCGCGCCACTGCACTCCAGCCTGGGTGACAGAACAAAGCTCCATCTTGAAAAAAAAAAAAGAAAAATAGAAACTATTTGTACACCCATGTTCATGGCGGCATTAGTCACAATAGCTAAAACGGGGAAGTAATGCAGGTATCTATCAAAAGACGAATGGATAAGCAGAATGTGGTAGGTGCATATGATGGAATACTATTCAGCATGAAAAAGGAAGGAAATCCTGACACGTGCTACAACATGGATGAGCCTTGAGGATAGTGAAGTAAGTCTGTCCCAAAAGGACAAATACTGTATGATTCCATTCATATGAGGTACTTAGAGTAGTCAAATTCATAGAGACAGAAAGTAGAATGAGTTGCCAGGGCCTGTGAGGAGGGTGGGGAATGGGGAGTTGTTTAATGGGTACAAAGTTGCAATTTGGGAAGATGAAGAGTTCTGTGGGTGGATGATAATGATGGTTTTACCTAATATGAATTTACTTAGTACCACTGAATTATACGCTTCAAAATGGTTAAGATGGTAAATTTTATGTTACATGTAATTTTGCCACAACAAAAAAATTGAAAAAGAGGCCAGGAATGGTGGCTCACACCTGTAATCCCAGCACTTTGGGAGGCTGAGGCAGGCAGATCACTTGAGGTCAGGAGTTTGAGATCAGCCTGGCCAACATGATGAAACTCCATCTCTACTAAAAATACAAAAATTAGCAGGCATGGTGGTGGGCGCCTGTAATCCCAGCTACTTGGGAGGTTGAGGCAGGAGAATCACTTGAGCTGGGAGGCAGAGGTTGCAGTGAGCCAGATCATACCACTGCACTCCAGCCTTGGTGACAGAGTGAGGCTCCGTCTCAAAGCAAGAAAAAAAAAAAAGGAAAAGAAAGAGGCATAGTTGCCCCCTTCCAAGAGGCCCCCTTCCCACACATCTCCCTCTTCTCTGACCCTGTGTTGCTCTTAGGAAAGTTCAGCCCATCTCTAGGCATGTTAGTTTCCTGGCAAAACCACAGACTCAGATCCTTGAGGACAGGCCTCTTTTATTCTTTTTTTTTTTTTTTTTTTTTTAACAAACAAACAAAAAACTACCCCTCCATACTCCTGGACGGCAAAGTATTTAACGAATGCTTGATGGAATTGGCATATTTAGCTTCCTAGGCTAAATCTACCCTTGGAGAGCATACTTTCTGGGGCTCTGGAAATAGGAACACTGCCAACTTGACCACTGTGCTGTGGTGGAAAGAGCACAGGCTTTGGAGTCAGCTGACTGGGATTGAAATGCCAGCTCGGCCACTGTGGCTTCCGGCAAATAAGTACACCACCCCGGCCTCAGTTTTCTTCACCAAATAATGGGATAATAATGTGTGCATAAATACAATGTGGTTCTTCAGAAGGATGGATTTGGTGAAAAATACACATAATGCAGACCATTCTTATCTGTTTTCTACATGGAGAGAGCTTGTGGATAGAGCACTTATTCCTCTCCTGACTGTGCCTTTTCCTATCTTTATGTCAGGAGGCAGAGAGAACTCTGCTGAGGGAACAAAATCCTTTTTTGTTTATTTTTCCTTTTTATAACTTTTGTCTTTTGAGGTCATAGTAAATTCACATGCAGTTGTAAGAAGTAAAACAGAGAGATCCCATATACCCTTCATCCAGTTTCCCCAGTGGAAACATCTTGCATAGCTATAGTACAGTGGCACAAGCCAGAGATTGACACGGGTACTACCCATTGACCATATTCAGGTTTCACCAGTTTTACATTCACATGTGTTTGTGTGTGTGTGTTGAGTTCTATGCAGTTTTATCCCACGTGCAGATGTGTAGATTCTCAAGCTACCCTTTTACAGCCACAGGTCTTAGTTCTGTTTAAGGGCTCCTGTTTCAGAAGGATATTTATCCTACATGCATCACTGAGGTTTCCTTCAAAGACTCCAATCTTCACAGCTCCACTACTGCCTTTATCTTTCTTTTTCTTCCACATCTTAAAGGTTCCTTAGAGAGTTGGAACAGGCCGGGAGTGGTGGCTCATGCCTGTAATCCCAGGACGTTGGGAGGCCAGGGTAGGAGGATCACTTGAGCCCAGGAGTTTAAAATCAGCCTAGGCAAAATAGTGAGACCCCACCTCTTAGAAAAAAGAGAGAGAGAGAGACAGTTGGAACAAGTAACGGGTGCATCAGAGAATTCCCTACTCATCTTCATTAAAATGTGTCCTACGTCCCCTGGAGCCCCCTCGACTTGAGAAGGGCCCCTATTCCAGCAGAGGCCTTTGGGTGACAGGCCACCCATGTGTCTTCAGACATGCACTAAACTTGCCCCCTCCCATTTCACCGTGACCCAGTGGCACTGAAGAGAAGCCATCATTCCTATTAACTTATTTGAGGGCCAGTAGGCTCCTGAGAGCTGGATTTACCACCTGATTAGTGTGGTGAAGTCCTGCCTTCCAGCCTGGGCCAGTGTGGGCTCAAAGTGTTCCCACCTTGGTGAGCCCCAAACCTCCTGAATTACCTTTCTCTCCCTTCGCAGGGGTCTTCCTTAGAGCTGCAAGTTCCAATTCTGGGTCTTTTCATCCTTATAAGGCAATAGAGTCCTTGGGTGCTTGGGGGTGTGCCAAAGGAGCAGCTGGCGAAGTCAGGGACCCAGAACTCTCAATATGTTCCCATCAGTTGGACTTGTGCTCATTGAAAAGTGAAAAGTGGATCCCATCAAAGGTGCCCCTTTCTTTGTTCCCTGGGATCCACTTTTCAGATATGTGCTTTGTGGCCTCAATGATACTGGTGATCTAATCTCTCTGGGCCTCAGTCTTCCCATCTGTGAAATGGAACCAATAGGCCCTCCCAGGGCTCTCATTGATGCTTCAGTGAGATAACGGCTGCAGCAGGCCCACAGCCTTGATGGCAAGTGCTCAGTGAAAAGAGCTGTCAGATGCCATCCTATTTGTCATGCTTCTCCTCACTCCCCAGTCACCCGCCGTACGTGTCACTCCACGGGGGCTGGATATGCCACCCTCATCCTTCCATATCTTTGTCTAGATTAATTGTCCTAAGAATTGGGTCTCATCTTGAGGGTGGGAGGAGAAACCAAAACAGGTGATGTGTAATCAGGGACTTAACGTGACTCAACTGTACCCTGGCTGCATCCCCTGTTTCCCAGGCCATTTAAGCCACTTCCAATTATACAAGATTAACTTGCTTGCTAGGACTCCCAGAGAAACCTGAGGTCCCGGTCTCTGTCTCTCTCTGTCTCTCTCTCTCTCTCTCTCTCTCTCTCTCTCTTTCCCCTCTCTGTCTCTCTCTCTCGCTTTCTCCTCTCTGTCTCTCTCTCTCTCCTCTTTCTCTCTCTTTTTCACAGCCCAGGACAGAATAACTCAGAGCTTCCCTTGGGAGGGTGCTCAGGACACACAGCGAGAGGCAGAGCTCAGATCTTGCTTCTTTTCTTCCTTGGCCTCTCACACCCCTGCCGCCAACCCATGAAATCCTGCACCCCGGGGCGTCCCTGGGGGGGCAGTGGCCCATCTTTCTTTGCAGGGAGGCAGGGTTGGCAGGATTTGGCTAATAAGAACCAGCTGTGTTGTTGGTGGGTTTTATTCTGCCCCTCCCCTGCCCTTGCTCTGATAGCTGTGAGAAACTGATGACAACCTGTTTGACCTCTGATCTCCGAACTTGACCCCCTGCTAATACCTCCAGCTGCTGATTGCTGGCCGAGCCCTTTGTCTCGGGTTGTTTGGGAGCCAAGACAGACAAATGATTTCTATTTGTCCTCTGGTGCCGCGGACGGAGCTGATCGATAGGAACCGCGAATGATGTCAAGGATTTGTCACCATGGCTTATGAATGACAAAAACGCTCCTCAACTCCCTCCTCTACCTTTTCCCCCTCCCCAAAGAAACACCTTTTGGGGGAAAAAGAATGAAAGCCTGAGAAGGCATATTGATTTTCTTTTTTTTTTTTTTTTTTGCTTTCTTAAATAGCAGCTCCAGCCACAAAAGAGAGAAAGACAACACTTTTCTGTGCTAAAATGCAGCAAAAAGCTTCCCAGAGAACGAGACTGGTGATTAGATCAGCTATTGCATTTAAGTACCACAGCCCGCCTCACAGCACAACTGCTCAATTTCGTCTGCTGAAGGCTGTACCATTTCTCCCCGATTTCTGATCATTCCAGACACAAGGGAGGCTCCCAGCAAGATGGCACTTTGCTCTCTCTCACTTCTTCATCTGCCTTCAGCTTGGTGACCATCTCTCTCCCTTTTTCTCCTTCAATCTCCTTCTTTTTTCCTGGTTGGGCATGGGTTGGACACCCTGGTATGTGAGCCTGAGCTGGTTTCCAGCCTTTAGCTAGAGCTTATCACAGCCTTTGAATTTGGATGCTTATTTGGAAAAGAAAAGACAGAAGGTGGGGATGTGATCTCAACGGCAGGGGACACACAGCTTGGGAAAGCCCCTCTCAGTCTCCCACACAGGGGTGGGGGCAAGTTTCAGAGGGAGGCTGGGGAGGCAGCCCATTCCTCTGGAAAGGTGGAAAGCCCCAAAGCAAGGAGGGCAGCAGGGCGCCCCCTCCTTCCACTTCAACATCTGATGCCTTCAGTGAGAGCCTCTCTGTGCTGGCACGGGACCACAGGGAGAGTGAGATCTGTCTGCTTGTCCTTGGGGAGCTCACCCTCTAGGACAGATGAGCAAACCATGGCAGGGCAGCCAGATGGATGCATGCTGGGGCAGAGGAGAGCAGGGAGTGGGGAAACCTGAAGTGGCAACAAGGGTTTGCGGGGGGCGGGGGGTTGGGATCACTAGAGGAGGGGACACCTTTGTTGAGCTTGGACAAATAAGCAGCAGTAGAAAGAGGGCCACTGCATTCCCGGCTGTAGAGACCAAGGACCTCATCCAGCCTGTGGTGTGGACTCTAGGCTATGCCTTATTGGAGGCCCTAGAGTGAGCAGCCATTGCATGAACGACTCAGAGACTCCATTTTCTCATCTGTGAAATGGACACGGCAATGGCATCCACCTCATAAGGTTGCCAAGAGTATCACATGGGATAATCCATGCAAAGTGTTGATACTGTCTTGTCATACATGTGGCTGTTCTTGTTTTTATTCTTTTTAGCCGTTAATATTTGAAGACTTGCTTCCAATCTGGAGATTCCTCAGTCAAGCTGACTGAATGAGGGTGGAGAGAGACAGCTACTACTTCCCACACACCCTAAGTAGAACCACGACCTGGGTGTAGCGGGGAAGCCAAATAAATGGGGCTCTGGCAGGACGAGGCCGCTGACCAAGGTCAGAGCATGGCTCTGGAGAAGACCAGAATGACCTCTCTCCTCAAGCACAGGCCCTGGGCATAGACAGCAGAGAATGCCTGCTCCCAGATGAGGCTTAGACAGAGTAACTACAAGGGCACAAGGCTATGTAGGACTCAGTACTGATTGCTTGGACTATTGCAGTAGCCACCTACCTGGCCTTGGGTCTCTCCCATCCACTGTCTACACCACCATCAGGTTGACCATCCCACCTCAAATCAGATCATGACACTTCTCTGTTTGGATCCCTCCAGTGGCTCCTCATTCTCTCTAGGATAAAGCAAAAACGCCTTATACCAGCATTCAAGGCCACCCTGTAGTCACCTGTTTTGCATCATGCTAACCACACAAATCATACATCCTGTGTGGCTCTACTACCTGGCCTTTGCTCAAGCTAGTTCCTCTACCTGAAATGCCTCCTTCGCCTCCATTTTAGTAGGAATTCTCCTTTCTTTCTCCATTTCTTCCCACAGCACACTGTTCCATTCTAGTACTTACAGCCCTTGATCAGAACGATTCTGTTCACTTCTGTCTCCTGCCTGGATTGAGGGCTCTGAAGGCCAGGAACCATGCTGTGCAGAGGCCATCACACCAGATAACTGTGTACTGAATGGAATATTTGGAAAGTGCTTGAATCTTAGAGAAAACTTAGGAAGTGGTGAGGGGTGGTGGCATGGGAGCAGGAGGTGCTGCGCTTTAACAAAAGACAATGGTAGGCAAAGTATTTACTTTTCAGATCGATCAAAATGTGAGGTGATTAAAGTCAGGGTGTTTGCCATCTGTGACTCACAAATAGCTGCTCAATTAAAATGTTTGCCAGGTCCAGTGGCTCACGCCACTCAACACTTTTTTGGGAGGTTGAGATGGGAGGATTGTTTGAGCCCAGGAATTCAAGACCAGCCTGGACAACATAGTGAGACTCCATCTCAACAAAAAATTTAAAAATTAGCCAGCCTTGGTGGTGCATGCCTGTGGTCCCAGCTACTCAGGAGGCTGAGGTGCAAGGATGGCTTGAGCCTGAGAGGTCAAGGCTGCTGTGAGCTGAGATTGTGCTGCTGCACTCCAGCCTGAGTGACAGGGCAAGACTCTGTCTCAAAAAAAATTTTTTGTAACACTGAAAATACAACATACTTATTATGGAAAATTCAAGCAATATGGAAAAGTAGGTCAGGTTCAGTGGCTCATGCCTGTAATCTAGCACTTTGAGAGGCCGAGGCCAGAGGATCACTTGAGGTCAAGAGTTCAAGACCAGCCTGGACAACATAGTGAGACCCTGGTCTCTAGAAAAAATAAAATAAAAATTAGCTGGGTGTGATGGCATGCACCTGTAGTCCTAGCTACTTGGGAGGCTGAGGTTGGAGGATCACCTGAGCCCTGAGTTTGAGGCTACAGTGAGCTATAATTGGTTATGCCACTGTACTCAAGCCTGGTCAACAGAGTAAGACTGTCTTGAAAGAAAGAAAGAAAGAAAGAAAGAAAGAAAGAAAGAAAGAAAGAGAGAGAGAGAAAAAGAGAGAGAGAGAAAGAAAGAGAGACAGAAAGAGAGAAAGAAAAAAGAAAGAAAGAAAAAGAAAGAATTAAAAAATGTTTTAAATGAAAAAGTATAAAAAGGTAGTAAAATCCTCTTAAAATCCTCTTGTATTGATCAGAACTATTTCTTCTACCCGTGGTAGAAAACAGCTCAAACTAGCTGAAGTGTAAGGGGATTATTGGCTCTTGGGACAAAGAAGCATGGTCAGGCTCAAATGATGCCCTCTGGATCTGCTCTCTCTCTCACACTGTCTCGCTCTCACTCTCTGGCATCCCTTGGCTCTCCTCCATGCTGGTTTTATAGGCAGGCTTCCCCTTCGTGATTCCAGGGCAGCTACAGCTGTTCCAAATCTCACATCTCTAAGCTTTGGGTCCAGCAGGGAAAAAAAACTGTCTATGACAGATTGTCTTTTCTGTAGAAGGCCACATGATATCTCCATCTTACATGCTCTTCTGCAATGTGACCTTGTAACTTCCCCATCAAGAGGTGGGGTCTAATTCCCCTCCTCTTGGATCTGAGCTGGCTTTAGTGACTCATTTGCAACCAAGAGAATGTGGCAAAGTGGTGCTGACATGGTTTCTGAGGCTAAGTCAGAAGCCTTGCCCCTTTTGCTTTGGCCTCTTAAAATACCCTCCAGAGTCTTCCCTCTTAAAGACGCCACCCCTGGGAGCCGGATGGCAAGCTGTCAGAAGTCCAAGCTACATTCAGCCCGCGTGTAGGTGCTCCAGTTGACAGCTCCAGCTAAGCCCAGCCTTCCAGTGACTCCAGGTCTGAAGAGCTCTCCAGCTGATTCCTGGTCAAGTCATCTGTAGCTGGAAGTTGTAACTTCCCAGCTGAGGCCCTGGATATCATGGGGCAGAGATAAGGCATTCCAGTTGTGCCTTCTCCAAATTCCTGACAACAGAATTGGTTATAAAATGGTTGTTGTTTTACACCATGTACGTTTTAGAGAGCTTTGCTATGCAACAGTCTTTCTCAGGATCTCTAGAATAATCCATGCTGATGTCCCCTGGTCCATCCCCTTGAGCGTATCCAAGGGCACAGTCAGTCATCCCAATCCCAGGGCAAGTCGGCTCCATCAGAATGAGAACTGGGACCACGGGGCACACCCAGATGGTCACTGGGCACTGGTTACCTATAGAAGGCACAAACCACAGAATCCACTTCCTACCACCTAGAAATTTTGGAGACTATTCTTCCAGACTCCTTCCTGGGAGTACCCACTTAGGTATACAATTCAACACAAATGAAGCATACTCTACATGATCTTTTATAACCTTTTTAAAATTTAATGGATTATGGGGCTCTGTTGATGTCAATGGATACATACGTCTTTTTTGTTTGTTTTTTTGAGACAGGGTCTTGCTCTATTGCCCAGGCTGGAGTGCAGTGGTGCAATCATAGCTCAATGCAGCCTCAAACTCCTGGGCTCAAACGATCCTCCCACCTTAGCCTCCTGAGGAGCTGGGACTCCAAGCTTGTACCACTACACCTGGCTAATTTTTCTATTTTTATTTTTTGCAGATACAGGGTCTCACCATATTGCCCAAGCTGGTCTTGAACTCCTGGCCTCAAATGATCCTCCTGCTTCAGCTTCCTAAAGCTCTGGGATTACAGGTGTGAGCCACTATGCCCCAGGCATCATTTTTAATGGCTGCATATGATTTCATTATATGAGTGAAGCATAATTGATTCAACCAGTTCTCTATTTATGGGTCATTAAGTCATTTCCATTTTTTTGCTATTATAAATAGTACTGAGATAAACATCATTGCACATATACCCTTGGGCACATCTTTCAGTGTTTCCCTAGGATAAATTCCAAGAAGTTGAATTGTAGATTCTAAGGTTATACACATTTTCCAGGCTTGCCAAGGGTTTCCACATTGCCTTCCAGAAATGTCCTTCTTTCCTTCCTTTCCTTTCCCTTTGTTCTTTTCCTTCCTTCCTTTCTTCCTTCCTTCCATCCTTCCTTTCTTCTTTCTTTCTCTTTCCTTTCTTTCTTATTTCTTTCTTCTTTCTTGCTCTTTCTTCTATTTTTCTTTCCTTTCTTCATTTTTTCTTTCCTTCTTTCTTTTCTTTCTTCCCTCCCTCCCTCCCTTCCTTCCTTCCTTCCTTCCTTCCTTCCTCCCCTCCTCTCCCTTTTTCTTTCTTTTTGAGACAGGGTCTCACTCTGTTGCTCAGGCTGGAATACAGTGGTGTAATCATGGCTCACTGAAGCCTCAGCCTCCTGGGCTAAAGTGATCCTCCCACAACAGCCCCCTGAGTAGCTGGAATTACAGGCATGTACTACCATGCCTGGTTAATTTTTAAATGTTTTGTAGAGATGGGGTCTCACTGTGTTGCCCAGGCTGGTCTCAAACTCCTGGGCTCAAATGATCCTCCCACCTCTGCCTCCTAAAGTACTGGGATTACAGGTGTGATTCACTGTGCCCGGCCCAGAAGTGTACTTCTTTACACTGCTGTTGCCCCACCATCAAAGCACAAGACTGGCCATTTCTCCTCATCCTCAGTAACATGAAATATTTGCCAATGGGAAAAGTGAACAAATGATTCCTCATTGCTGCTTTAATTTGAATTTATTTGATTACTAGTGAGGTCAAGTACCTTCTCATATCCATTTCTTCTTGTGTAATATTGCCTGTTCATGTCCTTTGACCAATTTTGTTGTTGCAGTGTTCATATATTTTATTGTTGATTCATAAAAACTTTTTGTATATTAGAATGTTAACTTTAGTTGCTCATATGTCTTAGAAACATTTTTTGTCCTATAAGTTTGTATGGGGGAGGCACTCTTTTTTTTTTTTTTTCTTTTTTGAGATGACGTTTTTCTCTGTTGCCCAGGCTAGAGTGCAGTGGTGTGATCTTGGCTCCCTGCAACCTCCACCTCCCAGGTTCAAGCGATTCTCCTGCCTCAGCCTCCTGAGTAGCTGGGACTACAGGCATGCACCACCACACCCAGCTAATTTTTGCATTTTTAGTAGAGACAGTGTTTCACCATGTTGCCCAGGCTGGTCTTGAACTCCTGACCTCATGATCCACCCGCCTTGGCCTCCCAAAGTGCTGGGATTACAGGCGTGAGCTACCGTGCCCAGCCCAGCACTCTTAAACTAATAAGCAAAGCCCTCAAACAAGGCAGAATCTAAGCCTTCAAAAGCAGCTGGCACCTGGCAAGAGACTTAACTTAAACCATTCTTGTCAAAGGGCATCAGCTGTCTAGAGAAGAATCCAGAGTGGGGGAACTGGAAAGGCCAACAGAATTGACCATCCTGAGAAGAGGCTCCAATATGTACACCAGAAGGAGGCAGATGCCCAGGAAGCTGAATGCCAAAGTAGCAGACAAAAGTCAGAACTGGGGAGGAGTGAGGCAGAGGAAACCAGGAGGCCAGGGACTCTGCCATTGTCCAAGACAGCCCCAGGCTCCATCCCAGTGCAAGGCAGCTCTCTCTGGTTGGCTCCTGCTCTATGGGCCCTGTGGGAGCAGGGGTACCCTTGGGAGCAGTGCTAGAGGTAGGAGGCCCTTAGGGTCCCCCAAGCTTGGAGAGGCATTGCTAAGCAGCCAGAGGGATATAAAGGTGATTTAGCCCTGGGATCATGGAGGGAGTCAGGCCATTGCCAAGGAAACAACGGAACTGAGTATTCAATCTGAAGGGCAAGGCAAGGAGCCTGTAGCTGACATTCTGCCCAAACCCTCCTTGCTGCTGGGCATGTTAGCTGTAATGGCTCTCAGCTGCCCCCATCTCTGGAGAATTGCACTGGCTGAATGGAAGCTGCCTACCCTGAAAGGTTACACATTCTTGGGAAGCCCATAACCAATGACTGATTGACATGAGGGGAGGAGAGTGCAAAAGGCTGGCCCCCTTGCCTCAAGGAGGGACCAACTCTCTGGCGCAGCTGATGCTCCAGAGTGCCCTGTGATATCAGGCTGAATCTCGCTGAGGCTGCATCCTCGCTCCTCTCTGCCCTTGCCTAATTCTGCTTCTTTCATACCCTTTCTCCTGGGACCACACCCCTGATGAATCACATGTGCCCTAATCCTTGTCTCAGACTCTGCTTCTAGGGACCCTGTCCTATGATGGAGCCCAAGCTGCAAGTTCAGGAGCAGGATGGGATGAGATGAAAGGAGAGGGGCAGAGAGGGTGAGTCAGAGCCAGAGCTGGGCTATTTAAATGGGGACTGGGGCTCTCCTTGTTGGGATGGGAGGGATATTGTTGTAGATCGCCCAGCACTCACTGCTCCGTCTACTAAAAACTGAAGCCCAAATTCCGTTTGGGAAACTACTCCTTCTCCATTCCCTAGGTGATCTGGTGGGATTATACCACCCAGAGCCCCAGGGATGGGTTCTGGGTTTATTCAATCTTCATGTCCTCCAAGTTTATTCAATCTTCATGACCTCCAGTCATAGTGAGAGCTCCAGAGCATATAAACCAATCACAGCCAGTGAAATGCTGGGGCTTCTGGGAAGGGAAATTCCCTCTTTTCCACTGGAGTAGGCGAGTATGTATCTTAGTGTGGCACAGCTATTTCTGCCAGCCACAGAGCTGAAGAATAGAGAGAAACACAAGCAACTGAGCTGAGAGATGGATTCTGGTGATGTCATTTGGGCCCTGTATCAAACTTTACCCGAAGCCAGACCTACCCCTGAACTATTCCATTATGAGAATCAATAAACCCTCCCCGCTTTCTGAAGCTGAGGAAGGTTTTCTGTGACTTGCAACCAAGAGTCCTAATAGACATGTATGGTGTGCATTGAATGGTTCATGCAGGGATCTAAAGGAACCCAGCAAGCCCATGCAAGTTAAAGCCAGGAGAGTGACCCCTAATCTGTCTTTCTTCATTCCTATTCCAGGCAGGTTGCTCCCTCCCCAGGGCCATGTTGATTAGGGAAAATTGGCCGGAGTGAGGCCAGGTCAGGACAAGCCCAGCACTGTTGTCATCATTCAGCATCCGTGGCCAATTCCTTCCACAGTGGCCTTCAGATTCTTTCTGCAGAACTGCCTCCCCCAGGCAGTTCATTGCTTCTTCTCCCCTCTCTGGAATGGAGCAAAGGGAGTCTATTCTGAGGAAGAACAAGGCTGTTTCCAATGCCACATCAATTAGGTGGTGAGGGAGCTTTCTTTGTTGAGTGTTTCCGCTTCAGACTAGGAGGCAGGGAGGTAAGTGGATATGGGAGAAAGACCATGTGCTTTGGAGCTGGATAAACTTGGGCTCTGGTCCTGGCACTTCTAGCTGTGTGGCCTGTTTGATGTCTCTGTGCTTCAGGTTATCCATCTGTAAAGCATGGAGAAGCATGTCACCCTTACAGGAGCTCCAGAGCACAGAGCTGATGAAGCAGCTGACTAGGTCCAGACCAGGCCTCCCTGAGGTGTATCATCAGGGGTCGGGAGAGGGGATGCTAATCCCTGGACCCGAGAGAGGCAAGGATAAGTTCAGTTCCTGGTATTCACAGTGGGAATGCCTGGAATTTGGCCAAGAGATAAGAAAAATTGGGGCCCAGTGCACCCTCTCCCCAAGCCAGTTCAGGGTCCGGGGCTCGTGGCACCTGCAGCGGGAGTTAAATGGCACCCTCTGGGGATGGGAAAGTGGTCTAGGCAGGCTAGGCACTACTCTTTACCCTCCTTCTTGACCAAACCAGTCTCCCAGTCACCTCTGATCCCAGCAGCTATAGTATCAAGTCAGAAGGAACAAGGCCCCAGGGCTGGAGGCAGGGCAAAGTCCTCCCTCCACCCCACACCTAGAGGGAGAGGCCAAAGTGACCAGGACCTCAGCTGGAAGAAGGGGCCCAGTACAGCCTCCCCGAGTAGTTTCTGCTGTCCTGGGTGGAGTAGGTGGACATTTTCAAGCAGATCTCCTGAAAAACATAAGAGAAGGCCCTCAAAGGACAGTCCCAAGGGAGAGGGGGAGGATGTGGAGGAAGCAGGAAACTAGTGTTTACTGAGCATCTAGTAAGCACCAGGCCTGGAGCTTTAAGTCCGCAATCTTAACTAATGCTCATGGCAAGCTGGGGAATAGAGATTATTCCCCTTTTGCATGTGGGGAAACTGAGTCCCTTTGCCCTGAAGTATCTTGCCTGAGACCAGCTGAGGGGTGCCAAGGCCAGGATCCCAGAATCAGTGGGTTAGGCTCCCCGGAGCTCCTGCTTTCCCAAGTGGCACAGCGGCACCTCCATGGTGGACCCTGGAGGAAGCACACTGCCCTTCCTGGAGGAACCCCCTGCAGCCTTCTGAAAGCCAAGGCCTGATGTGACACCTGGAATTGGCCTGGAGCCAACCGGACTGAACCCAAGAGACAGCCCTGGCTCAGCTGCTGCAGGAGAGGAAGAGGAGAGGATCCATGGGAAGTCGGGAAAGGCCCCCAACCCTGGTAATCCCCCCTCAACTTCAGCACCAGCGCCCCTACTCCCTGGAGAGCTGGGCCTTGTGAGGGACTGGGTAGGGGAGCTGGCCTGTGAGGAGATGGAGGCGTGCCTCCTTCTAGGGACCACTTCCTAGGGATCTCCCTCTGAATTCCTGAGTCGGTCAGGTTGAATGGAAAGAGAGCACAGAGATGGAGTCACACAGATCTGGGTTGACCCTCAGTCTCACCATTTCCCATCTGTGTCCAAAGGCCCACCACGCAAACCTCCCTGGGCCTCAGATTCTTCAGATGAAAAATGGGAATGATGTCTACCTCCTGGCATCCTTGTGAGGACTGAATAAGGAGAAGCACATGGAGATGCCGAGTGCCCTGCCTGGAACAGAGCGGGTGCTCAATAAATGTTAGTTCTTCATGGAGCCAGGCATGGTGGCTCACTTCTGTAACCTTAGTGCTTTGGGAGGCAAAGACAGGTGGATGGCTTGACGCCAGGAGTTTGCGAACAGCCTAGGCAACATAGCAAGACCTCTGTCTCTACAAAAAAAAAAAAAAATGTTTTAACTAGCCAGCTATGGTGGTACATGCCTGTAGTCCCAGCTGCTCGGGAGGCTGAGACAGGAGGATTGCTTGAGCCCAGGAATTAGAGGCTGCAGTGAGCTGTGATTGCACCACTGTACTTCAGCCTGGGTGACAGGTGAGACCTGGTTTCAAAAAAATAAAATAAGAAATAAATGTTAGTTCTCACTCTCCATTTGAAATTCTCATGACAATGAAATCTCATCTAGCCCATTTATGTAACTAAATTATAAATAATATGTAACATTTATTGAATACATACTACGTGCCAGACTTTGCTCTGAATGTTTTAATCTGTTACCTCATTTAATCCTCAAAGAGTCCCATGAAGCAAATGATTATCCCTATTTGACAGATGAGGAAACTGAGGCACAGATGTTAAAGCAACTTGCCCAAAGTCACACAGCTAGTGAGTGGTGGAGTCAGGATTTGAATTCAGCTCAGCTTGGCTCTGGATCCTGGACTGAGAGCATGCCCCCTCCTGCCTTCCCTCTTCCCAGCCCCTTCCCATGCTCACTGTATGCTCCTAAGCCCCTTCCATGAGTAAGTGCCATGCTGGGGGGCAGGGGGAAATAAATGAGATACTCAAAGAGCTCCTGGTCTAGGGCAGGAGATAAAAGGCACAGAAACACAAGGTAAGAAGGGGGCAAGTGTCACAAGAGGAAAACTGAGTTGCAAGTTGAGATGAAGGAGGGATCAGTGTCAGAGACCAACAGGGTGTGAGGTAGGCATCCCAGGCAAGGGCAATCTTCTCCCCCCACCCCTGAGATCGAGTTTCACTCTTGTTGCCCAGGCTGCAGTGCAATGGCACGATCTCGGCTCACTGAAATCTCCGTCTCCTGGGTTCAAGTGATTCTCCTGCCTCAGCCTCCTGAGTAGCTGGGATTACAAGTGCATGCCACCATGCCTAGCTAATTATCATATTATTAGTAGAGACAGGGTTTTGCCATGTTGGCCAGGCTGGTCTCGAACTCCTGACCTCAGGTGATCTGCCCACCTTGGCCTCCCAAAGTGCTGGGATTACAGGTGTGAGCCACCATGCCCAGCGGTAATATTTCATTTTTTAAAATAGAGACAAGGTCTTGCTCTGTTTCTCAGGCTGGTCTCAAACTCCTGGCCTCATGTGATCCTCCCACCTCAGCCTTCAAAATGCTGGGATTACAGGCACAAGTCACTGTACCTGACCATCCCAGGCAAAGGGAACAGCAAGAACAATGGAGTCGAGGTGGGAAACGTCTTTGAGGTATGGGGGCTTGAAGGGGAGTTTTGTGGTCAGATTTAGGAGGGTAAGTTGGGGACAAATAGTGAGTGCCTGCTTGGGAGTTTAGGCTGTGTACCAGCAGGGAGAGGATTGAAGGCTTCTCTGAAGATAAGTGACACCAACACATTTGTGCCATATAAACACAGCTCTGCCAGCAGTGTGAAGCTGGCATGGGACTGGATGAAGTTAGGTACAGAGGCAGTTTGCGAGGCAGTTGTAATGGTCTGGTTGAGCACTGATAGGGGTCTGCACTAAGGTGGAGACCATGGATGAGATACTCCATATCTCTCTCCCTGGGGGAGCTGTGGCTAAGAAAGGTCATTTTTATCTGGACAGCAGCTGGTGCCTCCTAGCCCAGCCTAGTCCCACTGGTCAGCTCAGTCTTGGCCACCTGTTCCCACCACCCAGTGATGTGGGTGGCAAGGATCATTAACCCAAGCCATGGACTCACCCTCCCTCCCAACACATCTGGCCAGATAGATGTCCCTCCTCTACTTCCACCCCCCACTCAAGGGTAGGAAGAAATGGCTTTCAGACCAGCTGAGCATTTCCCTCCCTGCAGAAAGGCCAGAGAAACACACCTGCCACTGTCATTATATTAATACTGCCCACTAGAACCACGTACACGTACCTCAGCCATGTGGTGTCACAGAAGCAGCGCTGGACTAGGAGTTAGGAGGTCTAGGTATGGATCTCAACATGGCTGCCCTTGAGCTCTGTGACCCTCAGCAACCTATTTATGCTTTCTGAGCCTCAATTTTCCCATCTGTGACATGGGGATAAAGTGCCTGCCTTCCAGGATTGCTTTGTGGACTGAAAGAGTGTACATGAACATCTTCTGTAAACCTTTGGAGTACCATTTAAATGTTGAATTTTGTGTACATTCATTCATCCCACCAATCTCTGTTGGGCTCTGACTTTTTATAGGTGCCAGAGTGTGAACACACCTGCCACATTCATGGTCCATTCCAACCTTTTGCCTTCCTGTGATGATGAAGAACTTTGCTTGAAACACAAGCTATCTTCACATCCTGTGTATGACAAATGGGAAAATGGCTTAAATTAAAGGAGGAAAGATTTGATCAGGACTAACTTCCCAATGCAGGAGGCTAGTTGGTTCCTGGAAATCTTCCCAGAAGAAGAGAATCAATTAAGTATTTTGCCCAGAGTAGACACCAAATCAATTGTTGAGTGGAATTGACTCTGTCATATCATTTGCCAGGAGACAAGAGAGTTGATCCAATGACTTAGGACCCACTTTTCCGTCTGACTTTCCATACACCATATATACATGCTTGCATGTTTGGTGCAGGGGAAAGAGGCTTAGGCTGACACTTAGCAGACCTGCCTCCAACCAGCTGTGTGACCTTGGAAAGATCTCATGCCCTCTTTGAGTCTCTATTGTCTCTCCCGAATGCCAACCAGAATAAGAAATACATCGAACCTTCTAGGATAGTGATAGTGTCTGCCCTTGACATTCCACCACAAGTGTTTGCTAAATGAATGAATGAATGATGAGTGAATGAATGAATGAATGGCACTCAGGAAGGTACATGATTCATGAAAGCTCCTCTTTCTTCTCTGAGCCTGAGTGTGCCCACCTGGCAGATGTGGGAATTTGGTTGCCTGTTTCCAGGTTCCTTGTCAGTTCAGGCTTCTGTGATCTGCCCCTGTGCTGGAGGAGGGCAGCTGGGGGATTTGGGATCTGCATCTTCACGCCCAGCAGCTCAGGCTGCCCTCCCGTTTCAGGGCATGGACAGCAGGTATGTGCTTCTGTTCCCACGGGGCCGCCTGGCTTAGCCCGAGGCTCCCTTTGCTGGGAGAGTAGCCTGGGCTGCAGCCCTGCACTGACCTGCTCTTAACCTCCAGGAAAGTTACACAAATTCCTCCACGCTCCACTGAGAGCTGGGTTGCACAAGGTGGGGGCAGGAACAATGCTTCCCCTTGTGCCCTCCGCCTATTCCACTTCAGCACACATGGAGGAGGAACACAGGAGGCAAGCTGGTGGGGGCACCCAGCTCCGGTTTCAACCATGCCTGGAAATTGGATATTCCTCCCTGGCCGGAGCTCTCTGGGCCATGAAGTGGGGCTGGAGCTCAGGTCTCAGGAGAAACCCACTCTTTCCTCCCTGTGGTTTTCCCTTCAAGACCAGTCCTGTGCCTCAGTCTGTGGAGATCTTTGCAACTCCTTAGCACTACATATCCCTTTGGTAAACACGCCCCAGTTCTGAGATGTACTGCATGAAGATGGTAGGAAGGAAAGGGTCTACCCTGGGAACCAGGAAGCCTATGTCTGGTTCTGCTGTGGCCCAGTAAGATACCAAGAATTGGACTAGCCAGGGGCTGAAAATACAGGATGTGGAGCCAGGCTGCCTTGGACCAGGTATCTACTACTTTGACACTCCATTTCCTCATCTACTATGATGGCACCTATCTACCTATCTACCTGGGTTTGTTATGGGGAATAAATGAGTTCTTAAGCACAACATGCTTGCTTAGAGCAGAGTTCAACAAATGCCAGCTGTATGGTTTGCTCTCCACACAGGTTTAGTGGGAATTAAAGGCATGTGCAGTCTTTCCTCAACTTTCAAGGGAAAAGCAAATTGTTCAAATTGTCTAAAACAGAATAGAACTACTTAAAGTACATGAAACTAGCTGTCAAAATTGTGAACCATAATCACAGTTTTGATTGCTTTCTGACAGTGTAAAAATTACAAATATTTCATCAGGCAAGAAAAGAAAAACAAAGAATAAATACAGTCAACCCCATCCCCCCTCCCATTTGTGTTCTACGTGCCCATCTGAATTAGTTTGCTCATGTTGACACATGCACAGCTTTGTATCATTTGAGACACACGTTTCTTATTCTTCCTCAGTCATTTAGTATTTAGGCTATAGTTGTAGAGTGGTTGGTTTCTTTCCAGGCAACCGCCATTGTTTGAAAACTATGTCAAAACAAAAGTCTCTCTTCTTCTCCCTGACAACTTGTCACAGCTATGCCTCTGGACAGCTTCTGCCCCTGTGCCCCTCTCTGTCAGTGACCTCTCTTCTGCCCCACGACCCCCTCTCCTCTTCCTTGATTCAGAATTCCTGGAAGAGAACAAACAGGAATCATCAATGTCCCAGAGAGAGAAAAATAATGACTTGTAGTGTGAGAAGTTTCAGGACCATGGACAACAGCACACACGCCCTCATCTTCTTGTTTCCCCAATCCTCAAACATTTTGTTTATGTTATGACAATACCTCTCTGAGACTTGTTTTCCTCTTCTATAAAAAGGGCAGGGTGAGGGCCAGGCACGACGGCTCACGGTTGCAATCCCAGCACTTTGGGAGGCCAAGGTGGGTGGATCACTTGAGGTCAGGAGTTCGAGACCAGCCTGGCCAACATGGTGAAACCCCATCTCTACTAAAAAAAACACACAAAAAAAAGGGGGGATGGGGGAGGTAACTGGGAGGGTTGGAGGTGGACAAGGTCATCTCTAAGACTTCCTACAGCTCTGTGACCCTAGGGATCTTTCTTTGGCTTTATGCTTGCCTTCCCTTACCTTTCTCCCTTTCTCCCTCCCTTCCTCTCTTCCTTCTTTCCTTCCTTTTCCTTTTTTTAAAATAGGGACCTTCCATGCATTTTAATGGGCTGATAGCCATCACCCAGGGAGAATGGTGAAAGACAGAGCTTCTTGTGAGAGGAACGGCAAGCTAGCCCTCAGAAACCCTCAAAACTCGACATTGAGGAGTCACTTGATTTTCCCCTCTGCCCCTACCCACATAGAGACATTGTGTTCGTTATGGCAAAAGGCTGAGCTGCTGTAAGAAAGCGTCCACTGGCTGAAAGAACAGAAAGGTTTCCTTGTTCTCATGTAACAGGGTGGGTAGGAGGGCTGCTCCACCCCACACAACCAAACAAGAGCCTGGCTCCCTCCATGAGGTTTCCCCTATTACCCCTTGGTGATGCTCTTGTCTACATGGTCACACTGGGTCACAAGCCTGCCCACGTCATGTCTTCAGAAAGAATCAAAAGTGCACATGAGTTGTGTCTTAAAAGGCAGGCCTGGAAGTTGCAACACATCACTTCTGCTCCCATTCCATTGGTGAGGACTTTGTCATGTGGCCACCCCGAGCCATAAAGGGGCCGGAACATTTATTTATTTATTTAATTTTGACTTTTAGGTTCAGGAGTACATGTGCAGGTTTGTTATCTAGGTAAATTGCATGTCACGCGAGTTTGGTGTACAGATTATTTCATCCCCAGGTAATAAACATAGTACCTGATGAAGAGTTTTTCAGTCCTCTCCCTCCTCCCAACCTCCACCCTCCAGCAGGCCCCGGTGTCTGTTGTTCCCTTCTTTGTGTTCATATCTATGCAATGTTTAGCTCCCTCTTACAAGTGAGAACATGCAGTATTTGGTTTTCTGCTCCTGCGTTAGTTCACTTAGGATAATGGCCTCCAGCTCCATCCATATTGCTGCAAAGGACATGATCTCTTTCTTTTTTATGGCTGAGTAGTATTCCATGGTGTATATGTACCAGGCTGGAGTGCAGTGGTGTGATCTTGGCTCACGGCAACCTCTGCCTCCCGGGCTCAAGCAATTCTCATGCCTCAGCCTCCCGAGTAGCTGGAACTACAGGCATCCGCCACCACACCCAGCTAATTTTTCTGTATTTTTAGTAGAGACGGGTTTTGTCATGTTGGTCAGGCTGGTCTCGAACTCTTGACCTCAAGTGATCTGCCCGCCTCGGCCTCCAAAGTGCTGGTATTACAGGTGAGCCACTGTGCCTGGTCTATATTTTCTTTATCCAGTCTACTGTTGATGGTCGTTTAGGTTGATTCCATGTCTTTGCTATTGTGAATAGTGTTAGAATAAACATATGTGTGCATGTGTCTTTGTGATAGAATGATTTATTTTCCTTTGGGTGTATACTTAATAATGGGATTGCTGGGTTGAATGGAAATTCTGTTTTAACTTCTTTGAGAAATCGCTAAACTGCTTTCCACAATGGCTGAACTAAATTTACATTCCCACCAGCTGTGTATAACTGTTTCCTTTTCTCCACAACCTCGCCAGCATCTCTTACTTTTTGACTTTTAATAATAGCCATCTGACTGGTGTGAGATGGTATCTCATTGTGGTTTAGATTTGCATTTCTCTAATGACTAGTGATGTTGAGTATTTTTTTGTATGCTTGTTGGCTATGTGTATGTCTTCTTTTGAAAAGTGTCTGTTCCTGTCTGGGGCTGGGAAATCTAGTTCCTAGCTGGGCAGCCTTGTGCTGGGCTATGACTTCAATACTTGGGTTCAGCAAGTCCACCACAAACATTATCCTCCATTTAATGGATGAAGTAGAGACGTGGAAGTGGGAAATTTTACTCAGGGAAAGAGAATTTATTGAGTCAGATACCATGCTAAGTACTTTTCTGTACGCTTAAAACGCCCTGGGGTCTCATCGCCCAGATGCCCAATCTAATCCAGTTACTTCCCAGCCTTTGCTTGTGCTGTGTCTTCTGCCTGGAATGCCTTTGTCTTCGGATGAATTGGTCCCACACTTTCCTCAAGCTCAAGAACTACCTCCTTGATCATAGAATTTCAGAAGCAGAAACAGCCTCAAAAACATTTAGGTCAGTTGGGTGCAGTGACTCATGCTTGTAATCCCAGCACGTTGGGAGGCAGAGGCAGGAGGAATGCTCAAGGCCAGGCGTTCAAGACCAGCCTGGGCAACATAGCAAGACTCTGTCTCTATAAAACAAACAAAAAACATATTTAGGTCAACGATTCATTTTATAAGTGAAGAAACTGAGGCCTAGAGAGGGAAAAATACTTGCCCAAGGCCACATAGTACGGTATCTATATATTAATAGCTGCATGGCCCATAGCTAGGGCTTGGGACTCCAGGTCTGGTGCTCCTTTCAGCCCTAAGAAACCACTGCCTGCCCCACAGGTCTCTGCTCTGCCTTTGTGCTTTTTGCTCTGTGACTTTGGACACATCTCTCAGCCCCTCTAACCTCCAGATTCTTAAGCTATGAAATGAAGAGCTTGGATCAGATTATCCCTAAGGGTCCATCAGAACATAGACCCAGTTCCTTCCTAGACTTTCAAATCTTGGCCCCTCTCAACAATGCTGAGACATCACCCAGAAAAAATGGTGCAGACCCATGTCCACTTCCTCCTGTGGGCAAGTTCACAGTTGAATCAACAAAAGGCCTCCTTTTTTCTCACCCCCAGGGAAGCAGGCATGGGGCTGAGCACCTTACATGCTGTATCTCGTTTCATCACAAAGATCTCCCTGGAAAGTGGGTATTATTATCCCCCATTTTTTTAGATGAAGAAACTGAGGCTGTAAAAGGTTAATGACTCTTTGGAACAAACAGATGAGCCTTGATCCTGGGATTCCCCAAAGTGGGGAGGTAGGACAAGTAGGGGAGGATGCAGGGAGACTTGGCTTGATGCAATAAAGAACTTCCTACTAGAACTTCCTCTGGAGAGACAGGCTGTCTTGGAAAGGGGTGACTTCCTGGTCACTGGAGGTGCGCACACACTGGGTGAAAGATCAAAGGATTTTAGCAGTGAGGTAGAGGCAAGGGTGAGGGAGTGGACTAGATCAGTGATTCCCAAAGTTTCTTTCAGGTGCTACGTTGATCAGCATTCAATAAGATTGCTTACACGGAAAATAAGCTACTCCTTAAATTATTTTTCAAGCTTTCTGATTTTGACTAGCAGAAGGTCTTGGTTTGAGGCTGCTACAGTTTGCATACCTCTTTGCCACTTGTTAGTTCTTTTTTAACAATAGACATTAAGCCTCAGGCTTAGAGCTCAGAAGCAGGTGGCAGGACTCAGCCAGGATGGAATAACACTGGGCTTTTTTTTTTTGTCAGAGCAGAAGAACTTGAAACATTGGGCATTTTGTTTTTAAATTTTTATGGTTACCTTCTTTCATGGCAAAGTATTCTGCTTTCCCCATTACCATTGTGATATGAAGTTTCATTTTAACATGAATACCGTATATTTTAAGAGAATGAACAGACAAGCCACAGACTGGGAGAAAGTGCTTGCAAAACACTTACCTGATAAAGGGCTTGTTTCCAAAATGTACAATGAACTCTTAAAACTCAACAATAAGAAAACAAACAACCCAATTAAAAAGTGGGTGAAAGATTTGAACAGTTACCTCTTCAGAGAAGATATCCAGATGGCAAATAAGCATATGAAAAGATGCTTGACACCCCATGTCATTAAGGAACTGCAAATTAAAACAACAATGAGATGGTGCACCCCTATTAGAATGTCTAAAACCCCAAATACCAACAACACTAAATGCTGGCAAGGAGGGAGAGCAACAACTCTTGTTCACTGCTGGTGGGAATGTGGAATGGTATGGCCACTTTGTAATACAGTTTGGTAGTTTCTTACAAAGGGAAACATAATCTCACCATATGATCTAGTAATTGCACTCCTAGGTATTTACCCAACTCAGTTGAAACCTTATGTCCTCACAAAAAAAACTGCACACAAATGTTTATAGCAGCTTTATTCATAATTGCCAAAACTTGGAGCTAGACAAGATGTCCTTCAATAGGTGAATGGATAAACAAACTGTTGTAAGTCCACACAATGGAATATTATTTGGTGTTAAAAAGAAAGGAGCTACCAAGCTATGAGAGGACATGTAGGGTAGGGTAGAGAGGACATGGTAGGGCATGGTAGGCAAACTAAGATGATATTGTTAAGTGAAAGAAGCCAGTCTAAAAGACCACATGCTATATTCCAATTATATGGCATTTTGCAAAAAGCAAAACTATTGAGATAGTAAAAAGATCAGTAGCGGCTAGGGGTTTGGAGAGGTGGGGAGAGGGATGAACAGGGGATTTTTAAGGCAGTGAAACTATTCTGTGTGATATTATAATTGTGGACCATTCATCAAAATGTGTGCCCAACAGAAATGTGGTCATGTGTCCACCAAAATACATGAACAGGACTGTCCACAGTGGCACTGTTTTTAATAGCCTCAAACCAGAAATAATTCAAATATCTACCAACAGGAGAATGGATAAATACATCGTGGTGTACTCATACCACTGAGTACTAGGCAGCATGAATGCGGAAAAACTATCGCCTTGCCCAACAACATGGGTGAAGCTCACAGATATGATGTTGAATGAGGGAAGCAAGACAAAGAAGAGGACCTTCTGGTTGAGTCAATTTATCGGAAGTTCAAACACATAAAACTAATCTATGGTTACTTTTGGGGGGCACTGAGTGGGAGGGGCTATGAGGGAGGCTTCTGGGTGCTGAAAATATTTCGTATTGTGATGGGGCCGACTGCACGGGTGAATACGCAAGTGAAAACTGATGAAACTGTACACTTAAGATACATGCACTTTATTTTAAGTTTAAAAATACAAGGGAACTTGGAAATGGTCAACATTATGAAAGCAGAATGCAAGTGACTAAAGCTTGGAAAATAGTGGGTGAGAAGTTCTTTCGAGGGTTTACTGTCCTGAGAATGGGATCCTCTAACTGCAGCACCACCACCCACTCCCCGCCCTGGGCCTCAAGGCCCTAAGGTCAGGGGGTGACCTGTCCCTTATCTGGTCTGTTGATCAGTGGAGGCACCAGGTTTAGGGGGTCAGACACCAGTTGCCACCTCCTGTCCCCAGGGCCAGCTTTGAGCCCTGAAACATGAGGCCTCAGGATCACGAGGGCAGATTCCTGCCTGAGCCTTTACAAACAAACTGGAGGCCTTTGGGGGATGCACATGCTGCTGTCCCCCCCGCTACTCACCCCCACGGCATGGTGAGTTCTCTTCTGGGCCTCTCCCGGCCTGCTGCCATCTTGCACTCAAGCATCGTCCAACATCTCCCCATGGGCATGGCCCCAGCCTCATTTTCATCCACCTGGTCTTCACTGGCTCTTCTGCAGATTCACTGTGGGACAGGTCACTTACTTTTTACCTCCCCACACCTCATTTCTATCTCTGCAAAGCGTAGCGACAGAGAGGATTCAGGAACCACTCGGCTAGAAGCACAGACCAGCCCTTCCAATGGTGGGTTCCCTTCTGCAACACCCCAGGCAGTTACTCAACCTCTCTCTAAACGCCTCCTGTCACAGGGAGCTCACCTCTGGCTGATGGAAAGTGCTTCCTAGAAATAAGTGCAGCTAGTATGGACCTGTTTTTGCATAAAAAAAATTTAAATGACCTATCATCTACCAATCTAAATATCTAAATATGTATATAAATATATAAACACATATATGCCTACTATGCATAGATAAGTTCTCTCTGGAAGGCTATACAATAAAAGAAGCAAGATGTACTCTCCACTCTGACCCATTTGCACCTTTTGAATTTTGTACTATGTGAGAACATTACCTAGTAAAAGTAGATAGAAGATGTCTGAAAAAAAGCTCTGGCCAGGCATGGTGGCTCACACCTGTAGTCCCAGCAGTTTGGGAGGCTGAAGCCAGATGATCACTTGAGCCCAGGAATTCAAGGTTACAGTGAGCTGTGATTGTGCCACTGCACTCCAACCTGGGTGACAGATCAAGACCCTGCCAAATAAAAAAGAAAGAGAGAGAAAGAGGAAGGAAAGGGAGGGGAAGGGAGGGGAAGGTGGAAGGGGAAGGGGAAGGGAAGAGAGGCAAAAGTTCTAGTTCTTACCCTCCTTGGCCACACCTCAACCACCAGTCCACCCGCTTGACTTGGGTGAGATTAAGGCTTTGAAGACAGATGTTTGAGCCTCCATCCCCCTCTGTCAGTACTTGTGAGACAGTGGCAAATTGCATACCTTCTCTGCACCAAGGTTTCTTTGCTTATAAGATGTGAGACTAACAATGTCTGCCTGCTGGGTTACTGTGAGCTTTCAGTAAGGCGATGTCTGGCTCAGAATAGGTGCTTGCTTAATAAAGTTTAATTATTGTTATTTAATCTTGTCCCCTTATTTTGTTTGCATAAGTATACCTTTTGATTTACAAACTATTCTATTTAACTCTCATGGAAGGCAATGTTGGGAGTTTTTTTGTTTGTTTTTTTCTTAGACAGGGTCTCACTCTGTCATCCAGCTGGAGTACAGTGGCACAATCACAGCTCACTGCAGCCTCAAACTCCTGGGCTCAAGTGATCCTCCTATCTCAGCCTTCCAAGTAGATGGGACTATAGACATGTGCCATCATGCCCAGCTAATTTTTTTTTAACTTTTTTGAGACACAGTCTCACTCTGTCATCCAGACTGGAGTGCAGTGGCACAATCTTGGCTGGCTGCAACCTCCGCCTCCCAGGTTCAAGCGATCCAGCCTCCAGAGTAGCTGGGATTACAGGCTTGCTTTACCATGACCGGGAAATTTTTGTATTTTCAGTAGAGAAGGGGTTTCACCATGTTGGCCAGGCTGGTCTCAAACTCCTGACCTTAAGCGATCCGCCTTCCTTGGCCTCCCAAAGTGCTGGGATTACAGGCATGAGCCACCGCACCTGGCCTTTTTAATCTTTTTTATAGAGACAAGGTCTCACTCTGTCACCCAGGCTGGAATGCAATGGCACAATCTCGGCTCTCTGCAGCCTCCACACCCCTGGATCAAGTGATCCTCCTACCTCAGCCTCCCTGGAAGCTGAGACTATAGGCATGCACCACCAGATCCAGCTAATTCTTTTTTACATTTTTTGTAGAGACAGGGGTCTCACGATGTTGCCCAGGCTGGCCTCAAACTCCTGAGCTCAAGTAATCCTCCTGCCTTGGCCTCCCAAAGTGCTGGGATTACAGGCCTGAGTCACGGCACCTGGCCACAATGTTGGCTGTTTTTAACCCCATTTTACAGATAAGAAACTGAGGCTCTGTGACTTGCCCAAGGTTACACAGCTGATAGGTTGCCAAGCCATGAATCAGGCCTCCAGATGTCTGTGGCACTCTTTCTTCCTCCCCAGGCTACCTCTGGGTCTGGAATCTTTGTTCGGCATCTTAAATTATTCTCTGAGTGCCACAGAGGTGCCTCTGCCCCTTTCCCTTCTCCCATCACCTCTGTTGCTCCAGTAGCATCTTTCCTGAGCCCTTGCCCTGGAAACCTGGGTATTCTGAGAAGTCGGGGAGGAGAGGGGGATAGGGCTTTCTCCATGTCCAGACAGGGCCAGGCTTTACCGTAGAGAAAGCTGGGACCCCTGAGACTTGGTTGGAAGAGACCAGGAGAAGAGATCAGGAAACTCGATGGTCCCAGAGCTGTATGAAGATGTCACCATGAGAGGCCGGAATGGGAAAGGCAGCTGTAATTAAGACCTCAATGGAGGTCAGCGTGGGCCAGGAAGGCAGCTCCCGGGCCTCAGACCTGGCCCAGACACTGGAGGGCAGTGATTCCTCCAGATTCCCTCTGGCCATAAGGAATCAGCAAGGAGGCTCACCACCCCCAGGGAGGATGTGTTTCCAGTTTATTCCATTAAAGTCCATCTTGCCCCTGGGCTCCAGAGGGTTTGGCTCACATCTGTCATGCTTGGCAGCACCTGGCACAGGCAAAGCTGGCACATGCAAGGCACCTGCTATTTGTCAAATGGCTAAGTGGTACCCCATAGGCTATCCCATTCACCCCTGCCTCTGCACATTGCTGCCTCCAGCACTCACCCATTTCTGTATACTCAGACCATCGCAGTGTCTGGGACCTTCTGGCTGAAGTCTCTCCTGCATCCTCCCTGTGCTAACCTCACCCCTGCTCCTGTGAGGTCAATGGAGCCTCTGGAGGGGGGCATGGCTGATATGGACAAGGAGCCGTGGCAGAGTTACTACAGCTCCCTCAGCTCCCAGTCTGGAGAAGAAAATCACCACTGTAAATTTCCCCAACAGCGCCCCGCCCAGCTCCTCCTCCCTGATTCCAGCCCCTTAGCTCATGATTTATAGCAGGAGCCTTGGTGGCCACCTCTGCAGGAGGAAAGCAGGCACCTGCAGCCCGCACGGAGGAGTCGTCTCACCCCAGGCCTGGGGCGGGGACCCCAGACGTTCACCAACACCCCTCATCCCCTGCCCCCAGGCAGGGCTCTTCTGCCTCCCAGCGGGCATCCTCTGCTACAGTCCCCATCACCCTGCCCACCACACCGTGGCTTCCCCGAACCCTGAGACCTCCGGAAGGGGAAGCCAGGAAGCTGCACCTCCCACAGCGGCTCATTCCACAGCCACTCGCCTTAACCTTCAGTTTTGTCCAATGGGACATTGGGGGATGACCAAAATGGCCATGGGGACCCAGATTGCACAGAAAGGAGGCTGTGGAGTCCTGGCCTTATTCCACCACGTGGTGATGGGGAAAGAGCACTGGGCTACGAGCCCAGAAGTCTGGATTCTGGTCCCGGCTCTGGGTAAATGTCTGGCCCTTTCCAGGTGTCAGTTCCTTCATCTGTAAAATGGGGGCTTGGGTTAGGTGGCACCTAAGGGTTTAGGAGGAACCTAAGGGGGCGCCTCTCCACACCTGCGCTCCTGGACTTGGCTTCACATCCAGGGCTGGCATGCATTGTCCGGCTCCATAAGCAGCACCCTGCATTGAGTCATGTTAGGCTTCCCCCCTCCTACTCCCCACTTCTGGAAGAGGCCAAGAATGGGGCCTGCTATCCTAGACCCATGCATTCATAAGGCAGAGGGGGCGGGTGGTGGCTGACACAGTGTCCCTGTCCCTCCTGGGGCTGTCCCACAGCAAAGGCCCCCTCCCCACCTCAGCCTGAAAGCACAGGCTCCTGGAAGGCCTCCTACCACCACCAGCAGCAAGACTTTGCCTCTGCCTCCTTGTTCCCTCCCAGACTTACCCCAAGGCTGAGGCCACCCCACTCCCCAGGAACCATTGCCCAAACCAGGCTAGGTTTTCTCCAGCTCTGGCAGGAACCTGGGAGCCAGGCCGCTTCTGAGAGGTCCGGGCTGGGGGCACATCTCTTCTGCCCACCTCCAGCAGCAGGTAGGCATCAAGGTTACTCCCTAGATCAGGGTCCCAGGGATCAGAAAGAGGACTGGATGATAAAATGACCGAGGTTGGGGGGACAAGACCTGAAGTTCCTGTAAACGTTCAGTGAGCTGAAAGCAGTTCCTCCAGCCACAGGGCTCGGGGCAGCACACTGGGCCTGCTGGTCCCTGTGAGCCAAGGGTTCTCTAAGGCCCTTGTTTACTAGTAATGTCATCAGTACCAGGACACAGAGGATCCAAATGTACTTCAGCCAAGTTATGCATGGATTTTTGCCTGCAAATATCTTATTCTCTCAATGCCCAAACTCCCTAGGATAGGGTCTGTCTTTTTCCATCAGAGTGAGGGGTTCCCAAGGCAGAGCTGTATCTCTGCCATCTGATTGTGGGTTCTCCTAAATAATAAGAACGACAGCCACACCTACTGAGCCTGGCCCTGCTGTACGCACTTTACCCACAATATCACAACAACCTTAAAAACTGTGTGTTGCTGTCATCTCCAATGTATAGATAAAGAAATGAAGTTCAAACGGGTTGAGCTACTTGGCCAAAGCAATAGATCACAACCAAACTCAAATCCCTGGTGGCATGGAAGCCTGAGCTCCACCCATGCTGCTTCTGAGAGTTGGAGGTGTGGGGCCCACACCTTTGATCTACTCCTTTTGCAATGCAGAGACCCAGAGACAGGGAAAAAAATCCCCAAGTTTGCACAGCAAGATAGAAGCAATCTTGATGCCCAAACCAGGTTTCCTGAGGGCCTATCCTGGATTCTAGTCCACGTGCAGCCAGACCCTACTCAGCCGCAGGACAGAGTGGCTCTCAGCACCCAGAAAACTGACAGCATGTCCTCCCCTCCCCACCCCCAGCTTCCCTTTGCATAGAGAAGCCAGTTCTCCTTCATGTATGTGGCCACTCCATGGCTATTTGTCAGTGTTCTGTAAGCTCTTCCCGTAACACATACCCATTTGCAGTTCAAGTCATCAAAAGCCAAGTATACAATTTTTCATTTTTATATCAATCCTTGTTCTTAGGCATCAGTTTTACCCTCCTGAAACTCAGCTCAGCTGATGGTGAAATCATTTCCCTTCCCTGAGATCTTATCTTGCATGAGAGGCCGAGGGATGGCCTGGACTCCCTCAGCGTAGGGGACCCGCTGGCTCAGGGAGTGGTTTGCCTCAGGTATCAGGACATAGAGGACCCGAATCCACTTAAGTCAAGTTATGAGTGAACTTTTGCCTGAAAATATCTTATTTTCTCAATGCCTATAAGTGCCCAAGGACAGGGTCTGGTTTTTTTCCATCAGACTAGCGGGTTCCCAAGGCAGACTTGTACCTCTCCCATCTGATTATGGGTTCTCCTAAAACAGGAATTCGGTCTCCCCTATTAGACTAAGGGCTCTCCCAAGCCAGAGCTGTGACTCCTTCATCAGACCGGTTATTACCCAAGGATAACACTGTCTCCCCCATCAGACTAGCTAATCCCTGAGGATAATGCTATCTCCCCCATCAGACTGAGTAGAGTCTATATCCCCTCCAGCCAGTCCCCATCCTGGGCATGGCTGAATCTATACCATTTGGCACAGGGCAGCTTCTCACAGAAGAAAGCTTTAGATGGCAGGAAAACTCCCCTCTCCCTCCCACCCCATCCCCAGGGAGCCAAGCCAATAGAGGCTGCTGTGAAGGCTCCTGGGGGCCTGTCCCAGACTAGTGAGATCCAGCCAGGCCCACAAGCTCCTCTCACTGCCTGCCACCCCCACTGGGCAGCCCAGTACCCCCTGACCTCATGGCCTTCCATCATGGGAGATCTATAACATTTACAATCCCAAAACAAAAGACCCCGAGAGCCGAGGACAGAATTCATCTTCCCAGCTGACAAGCCCCGTTAATTAACGACTTAGAAATCGATGACGAGAAGGGACAGGCGGCAAATGACACCTCATCGTGGGCCAGGAAGAGGGAGGGAATGTCCGGGGACTGGTGGACACGCACTGTGGGGCTGGCCAGGCGCCTGGGAGAGCCACCCTCCCATCTGTCACTGTCACTTCAAACGCGGTCGACTACCTCCCAAACCAGAAATTCTCATTTCCCACCATGGCAGACCCCCAAGAAAAGTGGGGAGAGATTGTGCTAAAAGAGTGAAGGGAAAGTAATTTATGGAGCACCTTCCATGTGCCAGGCACTGAGCTAGGTGCTTCTCATTCCTTATAACCTCTCACAGCAACTGGGGGAGGTAGGTTTCTTGATTCCCATTTTAGGGGTGAGAAAACTTAGGGGCGGAGGAAAGTCAACCTAAGGTTGACTAAGGTTGGGGTTGTGTTTGTAAATGCCTGCTACAGGTTGATGAAACCAGCTCTGCTTCTAAGGAGGCAACTTGATTAAAGCAAAGAGCTCTGGATTTGAGAGCAGAAGATCTGAGACTAAGCCCTATCTCCATCCCCGCTGTCTGTGTAACATTAGACAAGTTGCTTAATGTCTCCAAGTCTCCGTTCCTTCATCTGTAGCAGAGGGAGAAGAATCCCTCACCCTTTCTTTACCACATAGAGGAGTCACACACTCTTGTGGAGGAGCTTGGGCTACCTAAGGCCTATGCTTGGGTAAGGGGGCAGATGTTATCTTCTGTTCATCACCCCTACCCAACTTGGGGGCAAGATGTGGGATGAAATGGTATGAAAATCCAGAAGGGAAGGCTTGGGAGGGCCCAAGAGTGTCCATCAAAGATAGGAGGGCAGGGGCCGGGCACAGTGGCTCACACCTATAATCCCAGCACTTTGGGAGGCTGAGGCAGGCGGATGACTTGAGATCAGGAGTTCCAGACCAGCCTGGCCAACATGGTGAAACCCGTCTCTACTAAAAATACAAAAATTAGCTGGGCATGGTGGTGCGCACCTGTAATCCCAGCCACTCGGGAGGCTGAGGCAGGAGAATTGCTTGAACCTTGGAGGCGGAGGTTGCAGTGAGCCAAGATCACACCACTGCACCCCAGCCTGGGCGACAGAGTGAGACTCCATCTCAACAAACAAACAAACAAACAAACAAACAAAACAAAACAAACAGATGGGAGGGTGGGGTTGGAAAACAGGCCCCTTGGGCCCACCTGTGAGTTCAGTCTTTCTGCAAAAAAAGGAGATAACAGGCCAGGCGTGGTGGTTCACACCTGTAATCCCAGCACTTTGGGAGGCTCAGGTGAGTGAATCACCTGAGGTCAGGAGTTCGAGACCAGCCTGGCCAACATGGTGAAACCCCATCTCCACAAAAATACAAAAATTAGCCAGGCATGATGGCAGGTGTCTGTAATCCCAGCTACTTGAGAGGTTGAGGCAGGAGAACCGCTTGAACCTGGGAGGTGGAGGTTGCAGTGAGTGGAGATCACACCACTGCACTCCAATCTGGGTGACAGAACGAGACTCCATCTCAAAAAAAAAAAAAAAAAAAAGAAGAAGAAGAAGATAACAAAGGTGCCTACTTTGTGGAAGTTACTGTGAAGTTGAGACAGACAATGCCAGCAAAGGGCTTAGCATGGCCTGGGACATAGTAAGTGCACAGTACATGTCAGCAAGGGTCAGTGTTCTCCCATCCCTTCTCCCTCTCCCAAACCAATGTTTACAGAGATGTGGCAGAGTGAGGATCAAAGAAAATGCAAGGAGCACCTGCCTGACCCAGGGCTCCTTGCTGAGGGCCCCTGGGAAGGGAGGGAACACAGCTCCTGCTCTTGGAAAAGACCCTGACAATGGAGCTCACAGTTACCATCCACTATGAGGAGCTCAATGCTGGGACATGGAATGGTTCTCGGGGAGCCCAGAGTGGCCGCTGTCTGGCCTGGAAGAGTGAGTAGGAGAAATCGTGGCGGGATGTGAGGAAAGGGACTCAGCAAGGTGGGCTGAGGGAGTCCTGGTGCCCCACACATAGCAGATGCCTCCCCTTCTTCCACCCAGTCCACAGTCAGCAGAGTCCAGGAGATGTCTGGGAAATGTGGGAGTCGCAGAGGCTGCTGGGAGTGTGAGGGTGGGGGCGGGGCAAGATAAAAGCCTAGAGGGGCTGGGGCCAAATGGAGAAGGACGCAGGATACCACAGCACGCTGGGGAGTGAGAGCCTCAGCTTCTGGGTGTATCAAATGGGGCCAGGTTCCAAAGAAGAGGCACACTTGGCAAACAAGCACAGGAAACGAAGCTCCGCCTGCCTAAGCACAGGCAAATGCAAATCAAAACCACAGGAAGGTGGGCTGGGCACGATGGTTCATGCCTACAATCCCAGCACTTTGGGAGGCTGAGGCAGGCGGATCACTTGAGATCAGGAGTTGGAGACCAGCCTGGCCAACATGGCAAAACCCATCTCTACTAAAAACACAAAAATTAGCAAACAGGCATGTGATCCCAGCTACTCAGGAGGCTGAGGCAGGAGAATCGCTTGAACCCAGGAGGCAGAGGTTGCCTTGAGCCAGGATCTTGCCACTGCACTCCAGCCTGGGCGATAGAGACTCTGTCTCAAAACAAACAAACCACAGGAAGCTATCACTCCATCATACTGGGATGGCTATAATTAAAACAGAAACACACAGGAAATAAGCATTGGAGAGGATGTGGCACTATTGGAACCCTTATGTATTGCTGGTGGGACTGTAACACGGTGCAGCCACTGTGGAAAACAGTTTGGAGATTCCTCAGAAAATGAAACCTAAAATTACCATATGATAGCAAGTCTATTCCTAGGTATAGAGCCAAAGGAACTGAAAACAGGGACTCAAACCAATACTTGTACACCCATGTTCATTGCAGCATTATTCACGATGGCCAAACTGAAGTGTCCATCAACCAGTGAATGGAAACACAAAATGTGAAACACAAAATGTGACACAGACATAGGACGGAATTCTATGCAGCATTAAGAAGAATTAAGTTATGACACATGCTACAACATGGATAAACCTTGAGGACACAATGCTAAGTGAAATAAGCCAGGCACAAAAGGACACATATTGCATAATTCCACTTACAGGAAATATCTAGAAAAGGCAAATTCATAGAGACAGAAAGTAGACATTACCAGGGGCTGTGGGAAGAAGAGAATAGAAAGTTATTGCTTAATAGGTTTCTGTTTGGGGTGGTGAAAAGTTTTAGAAACAGGGTGGTCATGGTTGTACAACACTGTGAAATGTAATTAATGCCACTGAATTGTACCCTTAAAAATGGTTAAAATGGTATAAGTGATATATGTTTTACCACAATGTTTAAAAAACACTTTAAAAATCCAACAGGAAAAAAAAATGGGGCTAAAGATCTTTTTGACAAGAATTCGGCTTTGTCTTCTTAGGGACTCCTTCCTAGGGATCAGGGAGCCCTATACTAGGGGGACCCTCTAAATTGAGGCTGGGAGGATGAATGATGCCACCCCCTCCTTCTTCTCATCTGCCCCCAAAACTCCCACCCCACCCCTTTCCCCCAGCCCAAGCCATGGGGGGAAAGTTGGCCAGGCCTGGACAAGCCTGGGCCTTCCTCTCAGAGCAGATGGCTTCACTCTCCTCCCCTCCCCCTGCCTTCTCCCCCACCCCCAGCCCCCTTAAAGAAGGAGAGACCTTTCCAGAATACGTCATCTCACCGGAGCCGTAAATGTCAAATTTAAATTCATACTTTGTACCACCTTTGATTTCAAAGCGGATTACACCTCAGTGGTGAAAGGCGGCCACAGCGCGGGGCCTGAGAGGTCTCCTGGGCCTCCGCTGGCCCAAAGCATTGTTAACTCCTTCCAACTCATTAGCTCTAATCCCGATGGCACTGAGTAAGGGGCCCTGGGCTGCACCCGGCACTCAGGACCATATGTGCCATTGTATCACTCCTCGGCTAATCCAGCACCCGTCGCAGGCACTGGCCCAGGGGAAAGGGACTGTGGCCACCCGCTCCGGCCGGGAGTGTGTCCTGGCCCTCAGTGGGGGAAGGGGTGGAGGCAGGCAGGCGTTCAGCCCCAGAACCCCCACAGAGCCTTTGAGGATCAGGACGAAGGGACCACAGGGTGGGGAGGAGGGGACGAGGGTGCTGGGAGAGGTGGAAGGACAGACAGACCTCAATTGGTGCTGCGCCACGTTTCCTCTCTCCCAATATACACTCACTCGCTATACACATCTATTCACACATCCATACTCACACTCCGCCACACACACTGGCACACTCACTATACACACCTACTCACACATCCACACACACTCCACACACCAGCACACTCACTACACACACCTACTCACACATCCACACTCACACTCCGTCACACACTGGCACACTCACTATACACACCTATTCGCACATCCACACACACTCCGTCACACACTGGCACACTCACTATACACACCTACTCACACATCCACACTCACACTCCACACACCAGCACACTCACTACACACACCTATTCACACATCCACACTCACACTCCGTCACACACTAGCACACTCACTATACACACCTATTCACAAATCCAAACACACTCCACACACCAGCACTCACTACACACACCTATTCACACATCCACACTTTGTCACACACCAGCACACTCACTATACACACCTACTCACATCCACACTCACACTCCGTCACACACTGGCACACTCACTATACACACCTATTCACACATCCACACTCACACTCCATCACACACTGGCACACTCACTATACACACCTATTCACACATCCACATTCACACAGTCACACACTGGCACACTCACTATACACACCTACTCACACATCCACACTCACACACCACACACCAGCACACTCACTACACACACCTATTCACACATCCACACTCACACTCCGTCACACACTAGCACACTCACTATACACACCTATTCACAAATCCAAACTCACTCCATCACACACCGGCACACTCACTATACACACCTCACACATCCACTCACACTCCATCACACCAGCACACTCACTGTACAAACCTATTCACACATCCACACTCACATATACACACCTACTCACACATCCACATTCGCACTCCATCACACACCAGCACACTCACTATGCACACCTCACACATCCACACTCATGTTCCACCACACACTGGCACACTCAGTATACACACCTATTCACACATCCACACTCACTCTCTGTCGCACACCACCAGTCACTATACACACCTATTCACACATCCACACACATATACACACCTACTCACACATCCACACTCACACTGCATCACCCACTGGCACACTCACTATACACACCTATTCACACATGTACACTCACATTCCGTCACACACTGGCACACTCACTATACACACCTATTCACACATCCACACACTCCATCGCACACCACCACAGTCACTATACACACCTATTCACACATCCACACTCACACTCCGTCGCATACCACCACAGTCACTATACACACCTATTCACACATCCACATTCACACTCCGTCACACACTGGCACATTCACTATACATACCTATTCACACATCCACACTCACATATACACACCTACTCACACATCCACATTCACACTGCATCACCCACTGGCACACTCACTATACACACCTACTCACACATGCACACACTGTTACCAGCACAGTCACTACACACACCTACTCACACATCCACACTCACACTCCATCACACACCAGCACAGTCACTATACACACCTATTCACACATCCACACTCACACTCCATCACACACCAGCACAGTCACTATACACACCTATTCACACATGCATGCTCATGCTTCGTCACACACCAGC
Source organism: Pan paniscus (assembly GCF_029289425.2). NCBI lineage: Eukaryota > Metazoa > Chordata > Mammalia > Primates > Hominidae > Pan > Pan paniscus. The sequence goes on from NC_073268.2 coordinate 27,998,015, forward strand.
ACACTCACTATACACACCTATTCACACATCCACACTCACACTCCATCATGGAATGGCACACTCACTATACACACCTGTTTAAACATCCACACTCACATATACACACCTATTCACACATCCACATTCACACTGCATCACACACCAGCAAGTGGCTATACACACCTATTCACACATCCACACTCACACTCCATCACAAACTGCCACACTATACACACCTATTAACACATCCACACTCACTCCATCACATACTGGCACACTCACACTCCATCACATACTGGCACACTCACATATACACACCTATTCACATATCCACACCCACACTCCATCACACACCAGCACACTCACTATACACACCTATTCACACATCCACACACACTCTGTTGCACACTGGTACTCACATATACACACCTATTCACACATCCACACTCACACTCTGTTGCACACTGGTACTCACATATACACACCTATTCACATATCCACACACACTCCATCACACACTGGCACACTCACTGTCATACAGCACCCTGCACCCACAGCAACACCTATGCACCTACACACCTTGCACACACAGATGCAACCATACCTGTACACACAATACCAACACCCAGAGGCACACGGTGGCGCCTACACACACATCCACATTCATGTACCCTCAATACAGCCGCATTCTCACACACTCATGTCTACCCATCCACACACATGCACACACATATCCATGCACTCGCAGACACCCAGTCCACTCTGCAGAATGTCCCTGTTTAAAAAAATAAAAGAGCTCCTGGCATTTTTCCCCTGACCTTTCCAATGTCCAAAATGTCAGAGCTGGAAGAGACTTTAAAGAGAACTGAGTCTGCCCATCTCGCTTACTGGTGGGTAAACTGAACCTCAGCTGCAGTGCAGCCCAGCCCTTCCCAGCCTGGTGACGTCACACAATTCTCTTAATGCCACGAAGGCCCTGCTTCCTCTGCTGACTAAAAATTTCAATATTCTAATGAATTTAAAAAGAAAAAATAAAGTATAATAGCACTTGCCCTGCAAGATTCTTATCAGGATGAAATGAGACAATGTACATCCAAGCGTTTCATGAATGCAAAAGCACCCTAAACAAGTGTGTAAATGTCATAAATGGGTTCCCAGGACCACCCATGAATAAGCAGCAACGGAAGACTAGAAGCTAGAGCTTTGAGCTCTGTGCAGGCGTCCCATGGTCCTCAACTTTTCAAAAGAAAGACGGGGCAGCAGCCCAGACCCGGAAGGCTCTGGGTAATATGGGAAGAACAGGCTATAGCTGGGGCGGGTCATGGCGCCAGGCTGCTTACTTGGGCCCCACCCACACAGTGGTCTCAGGCTTAGGAGAAATCAAGTTTCCAGGTGAAAAGAGTAAACTAGGCATGTCTGACCACTGATATCTACCCAGGCCTGGGCTCCAAGCTCCCAGCACTCACTCTCTGAGGAAAACCTGCTGGAACAGTCTGGCTGAAGGTGACATTTAGTTAGGATACGGGGCAGAGGCCAACATGTCACTGGTCCTATCCCCAAGAAAGGGGACAGACACATGCAACACCGTAGGCTAATCACATGCAGAGGTACTAGCACAGCACCATCCATCTGTCTGCCAGTCTTTCTGTCTGTCTGTCCATATTTAGGGGTGTGGTGGGAGTGAACAGAGGTTAAAGCTGGTGAGGGAGGGGTTGGATCTGTTTCTTTGGATTTTTCTCTTAAGCTGAGAAAATACATGTACACATATAGATCAGTGGTGTGTTGGAGCCAATCATGGTTGTCTCTTTCCAAGGCCATGTTCAGTGACACCAGGTTAGTAATTTGAAATTCACCATGGTGGGAGTAGTTACACCATGGAAACTGGCAAACACTTCAAATCAGGACTCCCCCCATTCCTCAAATCAATTGTTAAACATTTACTAGCACGGCACTGCGCAACATATGTTCCCTGCTCCCCACTGGGAAACTTATGCCCCTTGAACTTTAAACCCAGGTACTTTAAGTACCTGAACTCTCCCCTCCAGCCAATGCCTCGCCATCTTCTTCACCATCAGAGCCTCAGCTTCCTCAACCATAAAATTAGGAGAATAATGATAGCATCTGGAGCAGAGCCTGTTGAACTTCAATGTGCACACGAATCACTGGAGGATCCTGTTAAGATGCAGAATCTGATTAGTCCGTGTCTTAGTCCACTTGTGCTGCTATAATGAAAATATCATAATTGGGTAATATATAAATAATAGAACTTTGTTTCTTGCAGTTCTAGAGGCTGGGAAGTCCAAGATCAAGGCACCGGCAAATTCTGTGTCTGAGAGTGCTGCTCTCTGCTTCCAGCACAGCACATTGCTACTGTGTCCTCACATGGCAGAAAAGAAGAGGGGCAAAAAGGGCCTAGTTAGTTCCTTCAAGCCCTTTTATAAGGGTGCTAATCTATTCATGAGGGTGGAGGCCTCGTGACTTAATCATCTCCTACAGGCCCCACCTCCTAATTCTGTTGCATTGGGGATTCAGTTTCAACATGAATTTTGGAGGGGACACAGACATTGAAACCGTAGCAGTCAGTTCAGGATGGGACCCAAGATTCTACATTTCTGACAAACTCTCAAGTGGTGTTGATGCTGCTGTTCCATAGACCACACATAGAAGAATAGGGACATCTTTATTAACATCTCATTAGTGCCAGGTAAAGGTGTTGAGGCTGCCTTGAATCTTTAATCTCTGGCCTGACTGCCTTCCTCAGCCCCAGACCCCCTCCTGATAGCTTGTCATCTCTATGTGAATGCCCCTCTGGGACCTTTAAAAAAGCTAAAGCAAAATGGAAAATACTTATCCCTTCATCCCAAGCACCTCCCTCCAGACTGTGATTCTCCCCAGCCACCCTCTTTCTCTTGCTCATGGCCAGTTGGTAGCAATGACGTTCACCAGGAACATCTTCCCTAAGTGGTGGGAGCTAGCTGCTTCTCTGATTCTATCCCCCAAGCTGGGCCCGCACCCCTCCAGCCCCTATTCATGGAGGTCAATGGCAGTTTTTCTCCCCAACCTTGAGTGGGTGCGGTGCCCACTGTCTCCAGCTTGAAGTCTGAAGGCTCTTGCCTGCCTGGTCTATACTGTGTCTTGGCCACCCTCTCCCTCAAATGAGTCCCAACTCAGTGCTGCGGCTCACTGTTTCCAGGAAGTTCAAGGGCATCCCGCTGAGATCTGCTCTCTATTCCTTCAAGGTCAGCAAGACAGCTCCTCCCCCTAGGACCCACCCTCCCTTCTCTGGACCTCCTCCTTTGGCACTTATCTCTGTGTTACTCAAAGAGCCCAGGGACTGTTTTCTCAAATTTGTGTCCCTTTTTTTTTTTTTCTCATGAGACAGAGTCACTCTGTCACCCAGGCTGCAGTGCAGTGGCATGACCTTGGCTCACTGCAACCTCTGTCTTCCGGGTTCAAACAATTCTCCTGCCTCAGCCTCTGAGTAGCTGGGGTTACAGGTGTGCACCACCACACCCAGCTAATTGTTTTTGTATTTTTAGCGGAGACAGATTTCACCACGTTGGCCAGGCTGGTCTCAAACTCCTGACCTCAAGTGATCCACTCACCTTGGCCTCCCAAAGTGCTGGGATTACAGGTGTAAGCTGCTGCGCCCAGCCTCAAATTTGTATCTTCTACTTAATTCCCCAATCTGACCAGGAGCTCCCCTAGGGCAGTGATTGTATCTGCAAAATCAAACTGGGGACATCTCCCAGGACAGGGGCTGTATCTCCTGCAGGGGTCAGGGAATCTTCTGGCAGAGCTCAGGTTTCCTGCAGAAACCCGGAATAGGTGACACCGTGTTTCCTATTCCTTCTGCAGCTCTGGCTATGGGACTTGGGCCTCCTCCCTTTATCCCACCACTTCCCAGGCATGGCTTTCCTGGGCCCAGCCAGACAGAAGAGAGAAAAGCCACTACAATCACTCTTGGGCAGGGGGCTCTCTGTCCAGGGAAGGGTCAGCCTACAGTCTATCTCCTTCACTGACCCCCATAACTCCCCCGACACCTGTTTGCAGTACTATTCCAGCGTGCCAAAGGAGCTCAGGACTCCCAGAGCCATGAAGCCAGTTGCTAATTAATTGCACTAATTAGCAGGGATGAGGCTGGACATCTGGACCCTCTCATGGGTGAGTTCAGACCCTCGGCAATCTCAGGTTGAGGACAGCTGCCCAGCAGGGACATCGTCTCCAGCCTGCCAGACCTGGGGCCCCCTCCCGAGGCACAGAGCACCCCACATATGCTCTGAGCACTCCCCACACACTCCAGGCACCCCAAAGGGAGAGGAGAAGCCAAAGCAGGCCAGGGGCAGGGAGTCTGAGACTGGATTCCTGCAGAAGACTTCCCGCCCCAGGCTCCTCTGGAGTGAGGAAGGGAGGGTGGAGGTGCTCTACCCAGGGCAGGAAGGAACCCCTTTCGGGGAGACCAGCTGTATCCCCTCTTCATACCCTTGCTCACACACCATTTACCCCTCATCCTCCTTTCTCCTCAACACCCAGGGGCACTTATTGTCATCTCTATGCAAACACTTCTCTAGGATCTCAAACACGATGGTTCTAAAACAAAAACAAAACCATAAAGACTTATCACCCCTTCCACTCATTCATTCATTCATTCATTCACTCATTCAGTCATTCATTCATTCACTCAGTCATTCAACAAATATTTACTGAGCACTGACCATGAGTCAGGCACTATGCCAGGCACAGAGCACGCAGTTGTAACCAAAATATTGTGTGTACAGGCGATGGAATATTATTCAGCCATAAAAAGAAATGGAATTTTGATATATAGTACAACATAGATCGAACTTGAAAATATTATGCTAAGTACAGTTAGCCAAACACAGAAGGACAAATATTGTAGGATTCCACTTATATAAGGTACCCAGAATAGGCAAATTCAGAGACAGAAAATAGAATAGAGGTTAACAGGAGCTGGGGGGGAGGGATGGGGAAGTTATTGTTTAATGGGCTCAAAGTTTATTTTGGAGATGATGAAAAAGTATAGAGTATAGACAGGGATGCTTACACAACAGTGAGAATGCATTTAATGCCACTGAATTGTACACTTACAAATGATTGAAATAGTAAGTACTGTATGTACTTTTCACCACCGTTAAAAACCAATAGGCCAGGTGTGGTGGCTCATTCCTGTAATCCCAGCACTTTGGGAGGCCAAGGTGGGCAGATCACTTGAGGTCAGGAGTTAAAGACCAGCCTGGCCGACATGGTGAAACCCAGTCTCTACTAAAAATACAAAAAACTAGCTGGGCATGGTGTTGTACACCTGTAACCCCAACTACTCAGGAGGCTGAGGCATAAGAATCACTTGAACCCCGGAGGCGGAGGTTGCAGTGAGTTGAGATCGTGCCACTGCACTCCAGCCTGCGCAACAGAGCATCACTGTGTCTCAAAAACAATACGAAACAAACAAACAAAAAAACCAGAAGTCCCTACCCACATGGAGCTTAGCTTCTAGAGGAAGGAGATAATAAGCAAAATCAGTGAAATAGATGAAAGACGGTGACACACACTATGGAAAGAAATGAAGTCAGAGAAGGGAAGAGGGAGCGCTGGGTGGGGCTGCAGATTGGATAGGGTCAGGGAAGGCCAGGCTGGGGAGGACCTGTGAGCAAAGCCATGGAGAAGGCAAAAGAGCACGTGGACATCCAGGATAAGCAATCCTGGCAGAGGGAACGGAATGCCAAGGCCCCGGGGAGAACTCACTTCTGGTGCACACGAGGCACTGCCAGGGGGCAGTGTGGAGCTGGCGAAGTGGACAGGAGTATGAAAGGAGGTAAACAAGGTGATGCGCGTTCACCAGAGAGCCCCGAACACCTAGAGCTCATCATGCACGCTGCATATATGCTGCAGTACCCAGCGCCTCGCCAGAGTACCTGCTGCGCCCTCTACCAAGTACTTACCAAGCACCTCACCCCTCCCAGACTGGTCCCTCAGCTCTTCCCAGGGCCCACCTCTCACACCCCACCCTCCAACCCCACACCCTTGACTCATGCCTCATACCTTGACCCCACTCCCTCTGCACCCCCTCCCCCAACCCAGGTATCTAGAAACCTTCTTGAACCTCCAGCCCTCTCCTAGCTTCATGGCAACAACATCCAGGCATTCTAGCTCCTACCTGCCCAGCCCTCAGCCCAACCCAGGGTTCTTCCACAATCCTCACTCCCATTTCTCAGATGAATACACCAAGGCTCAGACATATGGAAGGGCTTCAGCTTCTTAACGTTTCTTTTCTTTCTTTCTTTCTTTTTTTCTTTTTGAGACGGAGTTTTGCTCTGTCATCCAGGCTGGAGTACAGTGGTGTGATCTCGGCTCACTGCAAGCTCCACCTCCCAGGTTCAAGTGATTCTCCTGCCTCAGCCTCCCAAGTAGCTGGGACTACAGGCGCGCACCACCATGCCCGGCTAATTTTTGTATTTTTAGTAGAGACGGGGTTTCGCCATGTTGGCCAGGCTGGTCTCGAACTCCTAACCTCAAGTGATCCACCCGCCTCGGCCTCCCAAAGTGCTGGGATTACAGGTGTGAGCCACAACACCTGGCCTCCTTAGCAATTCTTCATCAGAGGAGGGAGGCCTGCATGCCATCACATAAAACAGGATCGAAGCTCTTGGAGGCAGCCCATGAACACACACACATGTGAGTGTGCGTGTGTGTGCACGTGCCTCCCTAACAGCTCCCATGCAAGGCCCACACTGTAGTAGAAATGGCTGCCACAGAGCTCCACGGAGCAGGAGAGAAGGGAACTGGAGGGTATAGGCTATTGGAGACAGCAGTCTGGACATGTTCTGTACAAGAGAAAGGCACTGGCTCACAGCACACTCAAAAGCAGCCCACCCTAACCCCTCCGAGCCTCATCGCCCTTGACTCCTTTCTTTCTCACTCAACCCCACAGCCAATCCATCAGCTAACCTGGGTAGCTCTCCCTGCAAAATTCATCCGGAATCTGACCACTGCTCTCCACCACTGCCTCTCACCTGGGTGACTGCAGTAGCCTCCAAATGAGCTTCCACCCTTGTTGCCCCACAGCCTGCTCTTGACCAGTAGCCAGAGGAACCTCGTTCTAAGTCATACCGTGTCCCTGCCCTGCTCAAACACTGCCTGGCTCTCAGCTTCCTTCAGAGTCAAAGCCCTTGCAATGGTCTGTGAGCACTGCCCCATCTGGCTCCCTTGGCCTCCTCCCCGTGACCTCACCTCCTACCATGCCGGCCTCCCTCCTTCCACTGGCCTCTCTGGCCTCCTCACCTCTCCCTGAACTGGCCAAGTCAATCCTTCCTCAGAGCCTTTGTGCTGGCTGTTCCCTCTGCCCAGCAGCTCCTTCCCCAAAAATCAGCAGTTTGCCTCAGTCAGGTCTTTGCTCAAATGTCACCTTCTCAATGAGGCCCTCCTTGACTACTCTCTTTAAAATTGAACCCATTCCCACAACACCCTCTATGTCTCCTTTCCTCTTCATTCTGTATAGCACTTATACAAGCACTTAGACACTTAAATAACTGATGTAATTTGCTGTCTGTCTCCCTCCACTAGAGTGTAAACCCCCTGAGGGTAGATGTTTTTGTCTGTTCACTCCTTATCTCCAGTGCTTAGAACAGTACCTGGTACTAAATCGGTTCCCTGTCGAATGAATGAATGAGTCCACCAGGAACTACAGTGAGGATGAAGCTCCCAGGGAGGGGGCAAGTAGCGAAAGGAAAAAGAAGAAAATAGATATTTGTCTTAGCCTTTCTGAGAACTAAGCACTTTACATTCAGCAGACTGACGCCCAGAGAGGTGAAGTAACTTGCCGGTGGTTGCACAGCTTGAGAAGGGGCGGGGCAGTAAGATATGTGTGTTTGCTTCAAAACCTGTTTAATTTACCCTGTGCTGCCTACAAAATTTTGGCACCCTGACCTTCTGGATACTGTTTCCACCCTGATTGTTCCCCCAAATGCTGTTTCTGACAGCTCTCCCCCTACCCCCATATGGCAGCAATCACAGCCCTCCCTTTCCCCAGCCACACCACACCCACTAGGAATCCTGTTCTGGAAAACCCTGGTGCCCAGTGGTCTGGGTTCTATTACTAAGAACCCCTGTGACCTTGAGCAAGGCTGGTCCCCCTCCCTCCACACCCCTTCGCTCCTCACCGCCCCATGCCCACCCCACACCACACACTCACTGGGAGCATGGAGCTGCATTGAAAGATCCCGGAGATTCCTCTGAGCCTGCTTTAAGTCCCAGACACGTTCTGTAGGCAGGACAAACCCCTACCCTCCACCCAGGCTCCCACCAGTGTATCTGTCTTGCAGAGCGCCTGGGGTGGCTGAACTCTGGCGGAGAGGAGCTGCTGAGGTGAGATGGGGCTGGGCTTACTGAACTCCCCACTACAGGGCACAAGATCAATGAAGCTTCCTTAAACTAGTGAATGAAGTGAATAAACCTGAGCACCACAGGCCTCCTGGGGTCTTGCCAGGAGTCTGAGGGCCGGTCATTTGCTTTTTCGGATGGGACCGCCCCTCTTTGGCAGCACCCACTTTTCAAACTCTAAGTCTCTGCAGCTACAATGGAAGCCTACCTGGATTTATCCCTCTGGTCTGTCTCCCTTAGGTTCTGGGTCAGCCTTGACAACTGTTCTGTGGAGCTGTTGTGAGGATTCAATTAGATTAATCTATGCAGAACACCTGCCCAGTGCCTGGAAACAGTAAACAGCAAATGTTAACTAAGGTTGGTGATGATAGGAGGGGCTCCCCAAGGGGCCCGTCTTCTATCCCTCCTTCCAGATTTTGCAGGCTCAGCAGAAAGGACAGAGATTGGGGTTCTGAGGTGGAAAGCAGCTGAGTCTAAAAAGTTAGGCTATATGGAGAGAGTAAGGCTGGAGAAGGGAAAAGATGTTTACTGAGCAACTATTATGTGTGGAATCATCTTCTTTCACCCTCACTGCACTCTGAGCCCGTGATGCCACTGCCTGCCTCCTGCTGGATGTCCGTGCACCTCTGTCATAGCTCACACCGAATTTGCAAGTATTTCTTTCCCCTTCTGTCCTTCCTGTCATGGAACTCCTTGGAGGAAGGGCTGGGCTACATCCTTGTGTGTGTGCCAGAGCCTTGGAAGCATGCAGGCAGGGCAGCTTTACCCTGTTTTCTAAATCAGGAAATGCAGACGTAAGGAAAGTAAGCACCTTGCCCAGGGTCATGCAGCAGGTGAGTGCAGCAGCTGGGTTGGGCTGTGTGACTCTGCACAGAGGAGTGAGTGAGGAGGAAGAGCCACTAAAGACAACAGAGCCGGAGGGGCAAGGGACCTAGCTGGGCACTGGGGACGAGGAGTCTGGCCTTACAGCCTCCATGATGTAGCAGCAGCAGCCACACTGTTGCTGCGTCCCCTGCACTTGCTGTGTCCCCCACGTCATGCTGAGAGCTTCACACACGTGATCTCATTTCATCCTCCCAGGCGTCCTGGGAGGTAGGTCCTATTTGCTCATCCCCATTGTATAGGTGAGAACACTGAGGCCCTGGAAGGCAAAGTGACCTGCCATCGGTCACACGGCTGGAAAGAGAAAGAGTCAGGATTAGAACTCAGTTCCTCCTGACTCCAAAGCCCATGTTCTTAATTGCTACCCTGTTTTGCAGACTTTAGAATAGGCAGGAGCCACCCCGCCTCTCCCAGAATGGCCTAGTTCTCACCGTCTCTATTTGAGACTCATTGATTGATTATTGATGGATGTACTTGTGGTCTGGCTCTGGGGCCTCTTGGCCAGGCCCTGGGCAAGGACAAGAATGGGGATGAGGTGGGGGTCTTCCAACCCCAGGAAAGGCCCTCAGGCTGCCTCCCCCAATCCCCAGCATCCCTGCTTCTGGCCTCCACCACTGCCAACTTCCCTCCGCCCCTGGATTTAAAGTCACAGTGACGATTAATCACCCAATGACATGGAGGGCAGGCTGCAGAGGAGTTAATTAATTAGGGAAATTTCTCCTGGCCCTTTGAAGGTGAAATGTGTGGGGAGGGGACAAGGCCAGGGACAGATATTATTCAAGCTGAACAAACTGACTCTGGGAGGCTTCGAGAACAACTCCAGGGGAGCTTTGAAAGGATGGAGACCTCACCAGGGTAGCCTGGAGCCCGCCTAAGACTGCCCCTCTTAGCCCAGCTCGAGGTTTCAGACACAGTGGGATGGGGTCCTCCTGCGCCAATGGGCTGGGGCAGACCTGGAGGCAGAAGGGCCTCTAGGAACCCAGGGTAATAAGAAGCCAAAGCTGTTATCTGCATTCCCTCACCAAATTAAAATAGCCAATAACACTGCATACGCCAAAACCCCTGGAGAATGATTCAGTGTCCTTTGTACAGCTTGGATGCTCCAGACACACAGACAACTGGGAGGGGACCCTGTCAGACCAGCACACGCTGCAGCGGGGAAGGGAATGGAAGGTCTGGGCTTTTCAACGTCCTCCTTCCTCCTCCTGTCACTGTAGCCTGGAGGGATTGATCCTCTTGCACTGGCTGGGGTTCCCTGTTACCTGCCAGGTGGGCAGCTGCCCATTCTCTCCCACAGCTGGAGCAGGCAGTTGACTTGGTCATGAGATTTAGAAACAGCAGGACGCTCCCCCCGACCATGCACCAGGTATCATCCTTCTGCAGTGCCAAGACTTGGAAACTAGAGAGATATGGAGGGACAGAGATGCTTAGGACCTGGACTCCACCTTGAAAGCACCTACAGACCCTCCTACACCATTGACAGATGAGGCAAAGATCTGAGTCCCAAACATGGTAGATGTGAAGCTCCATGGGATCACAAAGGAGGGCTTCAAAGAGGTGATGTCATCGGGGGTGAATACCTGGGAAGAAAGCTGAAATTTCAACAAGCATCCATTCCAGGCAGAGGGAGCAAAGAAGAGGAGGTAGCACTTTGCACAGCGCATGTGGGGAAGGGTGAGGCGGTGGACGAGGTAGGCTCAGTCTACGGTGGGTGGACAGGAAGCCTGAGGACGGGGCATGAGGCAGGAGAATTGAGGTGGACGGTGGTGGAGGGCCGTAGAGGATGGGGCTGGACACTACTCAAACATGGTGGAAAGTCAGCTGGAGTTCTGAGACAGGGCCTGTCTCGATGGAGGGCTCTGGGCTTAGAAAGAGCCTATGGCAGCTGGGGACAATGGGTTCTTTGGAGAGGGGTGAGGTGAGGTGGAAACCAGTGGGAAGCCAGGTTTCACAGTCCAGGAGAGAGATGAGGATGGCTTCAGTCAGGAGACAGAGCAAGTGGGGAGCTCCAGGTCACTGTCCACCAACTCCGTGCTGGGCACCGCACCAGAAGCTGCACATTCACCTTCTCGCTTGGATCTCAGAAGCTTTACTATCTCCAGGGTTCCTGGGCACCTAGTGGGGGCTAATGAAGCTGGGGTGAGCAGGTTCTGTACACCTGCACAGGTATCTTTTCTCCATTCCCTCCTCCCCGCTGCCTCTTGACATCTCCTTCCCACCCTGAAGAAGGGCGAGGTGCCTGGACACACTGCTGGTGCCCAGCTCAGGACTCCTCACAGCGAAATCGTGGAAAGCAAGGCCATGCGGCCCACACCACCCCAGCCTCCTCTCCCATCCCTGCCCCCTCCAATCATTTGTACGACAGGAAGAGAACCTAATCCCGAATCTGAAAAACTATGTGATGGAGGATTTACAGTATTAGAAGGCAAACAGTGGCAGGTGTAATTAGGAGAAAAATTTGTCATGCTCTCGACTCGGGGAAGAGAAGGGAAGGTCTGGCATCACAATCTCCCCAGTGTTTACCCAGCGTGCGCACACACGCGGGGGAGCGGGCGCTGGCCACGGGCAGATTAATATTTGATGCAAGGAAGAGAAACGCATGCTGTTCATGTTTATTTAGGATATTGTGAAATACAGTGAAATTTGCAATTTTATTGGATTTGGGGGGACGGTGTTTTGGAGAAGTCTTAAGCCGCATGGTAGGACACGCACATCTCTCTGGAGCATAGAGGCACCAGCTTTGGTGGCGAGCCCCCTCTACCCCCCTTCCCAAATCCAAACTCTGAGTTCCATTCCCCTTCTGAAATGAGAGAGGATTGGCCCCAGGAGTATGGGTGGAATAAGACAGAAATCTCAGCTGGGCCTCTTAATTTGGAGTTTAGTGGCATGTGGCTGGCACAGAGAGAGGCCATCTCTTAGGGAGGGGGGGAATTCTTGTCAATTACACAAGGGCTGGAAGCCAAGGCTGGGCGGCTTTAAACACTGGTGACCCTGGCCCAGCTTGTGGGGCGCTGGGAGGGAGTGGGGAAAAATGGGAAGAACGCAAGATAAAGAGAGCTGTTCTCTTTGTATCCAAGAAACTGGTTCATGGAAAGGGCCTTAGACGGCATGAGTCTAACCTTCCTCCTCCAAGGAAGGGCCCAACTCTCCCATTTTTCTTTCCCCAAGTGGTCATCTAGCCTGTGCCTCCACATCCCCAGTGTTGAGAGCTCGTTAGCCCATTTCATTGTCAGATATCGCCCAATGGAGAACTTTTCCTCACAAACACCTTCCAAGCTACGTAGTTAGGTTGGGATGAGGGGAGGGGAGGGGAAGCAAGGATCAGGGCACATGGTATGCTCACATTTGTGTTAAATAAAGGACAGATCAACAGACAGAGAGAGATGCTTGCACGCACAGTATATTTCTGAAAAAACACATAACAATTGGTAACAGTGGTTGTTTCTGGAGAAGGAAGCTGGATGACGATGAGCCGGAGGAGCCTGGGCAGCCAGAGAAGCCTGGGCAGCCAGAGAGAGAGACCTACTTTTCACCATACACCCTTTGACCAATTTGAATTTTTCATCATGTGAACTTAATATTTTTTCCTCAATAAAAATCTGATTTTCGTTTTTAAAAAGAACATATTTTCTACTCCAAGAACAAGCTGAGATAAAGAGAAAATAGTACGGTATGAAAAGCCATAGGATGAGCTATAGGGAGCAGAGGAAAGAAAGGGCTGCAAGGAGACGGAAGACACAGCAGCAGAATGTACACCACGCATGCTGGTAGGCGGGTGCACGCACGGAGAAATCACGCTGATCGCTGTATTCAACCAAAGGCTGTCTGTCTCCTTGCAGCCTCCACCGCTTTCCCACTGTCCTAGTTCTACCAACTGGGTCATGCAGAGGAAGTCCTTTCCCTCTGCCCCACGGCAGCCCTTCAGGTGTTTGAAGATAGAATGAAATTCCCCTAGAATCGTGGCTGGCACCTATAAATATCCGAGCTGGCCCTCTTGCACCAAGTCTTCTCTCCCCTACCACATCTTGCCACTCCTTTTCTCCAGGACATGACTTCTCCTGCCCTCATGAGGCCTGCCCCTGAGGTCAAACGCTTCTCTTAGGCTGGGAGCTTGGAGCGGGGCCGAGATGCCTCCAGGTTGGGGGCGTCTCTGCAGTCGTCTCACACTCTCTGACTTGGACTGAGGCGCCACCTTCTTCAGCACAAACTGTGGACATCTGGAGCCTGATGGCCTCAGAGACCATCCAATTCCCACATTTTAAAAATGGGTAGGCCGGGCGCGCGGTGGCTTACGCCTGTAATGCCAGCATTTTGGGAGGCCAACACGGGCGGATCACCTGAGGTCAGGAGTTGGAGACCAGCCTGGCAAACATGGTGAAACCCTGTCTCTACTAAAAATACAAAAAAAAGCAGCTAGATATAGTGGTGCACACCTGTAGTTCCAGCTACTCGGGAGGCTGAGGCACGAGAATCGCTTGAACCTGGGAGGTGGAGGTTGCAGTGAGCAGAGATCACGCCACTGCACTCCAGCCTGGGTGACAGAGTGAGACTCCATCTCAAAAAAAAAAAAAAAAAAAGGAAAAAAGAAAAAGAAAAGGAGTAAACTGAGGCCTGGGACAGGGCACGGACTGGCCTGAGGTCATGGAAATGAGATCTTCCTGTGTCTACTTCTCCTTCCTCTTGTGAGCCTGCGGAAGCTCCCAGCAAGATGGAACCTTGGGCAGGCCCCTGGGAGAAGTGGGAGCAACACTAGCCAGCCTGCTGTTGGAAGTGGCTCTGCTTCCAGGATAGACAGCAACAGAACCCAAGAAAGGGCAAGCCAGACAGGGCATGAAGTTAACTTGGGCTTGCAGGAAAGACAGAGGTGAGGCAGGCACCAGCATGCGGTGTCAGTGGGAGGGTGGCTATGCTGATGCTTGAGTGTACCGGTGTGTGTATGTGTGTGTTGTGCATGCACACGTGAGTCCATGTGGTGTGAGGTATGTGCCTGTGTAAGTGCAGGGACTCTGTGTGCATGTGTGTGTGCACATATGAGTACTGGAAAATATGCACACTGACAATGACCAGGGCGTGAGTGTGTGTACCTGTATGCTCTCTGTCTCTGCTACAGCCCTCAGCATACTGACTTGTCTGCATTTGTTCCTAAAGCTGCCTCTTCCCCTGAGCTATAAGCTGAGATTCTGCCTTTTTTAAAAAAAAAAATCTCCGTAGTCCCAATGCCAAGTACAGCACATGGCATCTAATAGGTGCTCAGTCAGTGTTTGCTGGACTGACCTGTTTGAACTGAATTGAACCGAACTGAACTGAATTTCCCCAGTGTGTCTCTGTGCATAGGAGTCTGTACCGGGGAGAGGGAATGAATCTGTGCCACGTGGGCAAATGCTCGTGGAGTGTCTGTGCATGCGTGTCTGGGGTGAGTCTTCACATTTACATGTAGGTCTGCGTGCATGCTGTGAACATGCGCTGGCACAAGCGAATTCAAACCACACGGAGGGAATGTGCCTACGTGTGTATGCATGTGTGTGTGTGAGTGTGTGCACACACATGCCCACTCCCACAGCCTTCTCATACATCCAGGCAGCCCGCTGGCACCCCAGCTTCAGCTCAGCCAGGCTTCCTCCCCGTAAACCTGGAGCAGCTAAAATTAGTATGAAAATGGTAGTGTTCGGTTAAAAGGAAGGGGGGTGGGAAGAGATGAGGGTGCCCATGAGTGCTATTTTATTTCTCAGTGAGAGGATAAAGTGATTTTTCCTACATAATTTTTGATGTAGAGGCTAAATTAGGCCGGAGAAGAGGGACAAAGCAACTTTCGCCCTCATTAGTATTCTGGCTGCGTTGGCCCAGGCACGGCAGTTATGTATTTTTGCAAGTATGCATATAATTTATTGTGGAGAACACAATTTACATGGTAGTCGATGCCTGTTTTATAGCCTCACAAATAGATGTATGAACTCAAGCATATAATGGCCCAACCAGCAGGCGCAAATACGTTCTAAATCTTCTAAATGTGCTTCACAAAAATGTAACTGAGGAATATAAAACAGATCAATTCTTGCATGTTATATATTGGTTTTTGATTTACAAATCTAATCTGGGACATTTCTTCAGAAATGAGGGGATTTTTCCCCCACTCTTTCCCCTGCTCTTCTTCCACAACTTCTCTGTGCACAGACCTCACCCGCTGGTCAGGTGCCAGCAGGCATTGCCACTTCTGGGATATGCGTAGGTGCCCGTGTGTGTGCTCATGTGTGGGGGCCACGCTCTTGCCTGTCTGCCTGGGTGTGCACTCGTATGTGTGTCAGGAATCTGCAGACCTCGGGTGGAAGGGAGAGAGTGGTTTCTCTCCATCTGTGTGACCTCCCCCATTTGAGGCTGAAAATTTGGGGAGAAGGGCTGATGAGAGGACCCCATGGGGGTGTGGGCATCTCTCAGATGTGTTCCCTCTGGGCTTCTGCTTAAACGGCCTATTTTCTTCTGAGACCCAAGCTGTCTTCATGACTTATTGGAGCAGAAAAGGGAATGAGGGTCCTAGGGATGAAATTAAACTAATATGTGTTGAGTTGCATTTTAAATGTGCATTTTATCAGAAATATTTTAATCAACCTATCTTTAGGTACATGGCTTTTTAAAAAGCCCATTCCATCAATAGTTGAACAGACACATAAATGATGGTGTACTCATAAAATGGAATATGATACAGCTAAGAAAATTTGAGCCAACGATTGCTTCCTACAACAGCATGGGGAATCTCACAAACAGAATGTAAAATGCAAGAAGCCGGACCCAAAAGAGGATCTGCTACTTGATCGGATTTATCAAGCACGAACTGAACCCAACTATTGTGTGTAGAGATGGCAAAGCTTCAAGGAGAGCAAGAGTATTTGCCATAAAAGTCAGAATGGTGGTTTTCTTTGGGAAGGAGGATTGGCTAGAGTACAGGAGGGGCTTCTGGGGAGGTGGTAATGTTCCTCTTGACCAAGTGGTGGTTTCATGGATATTCACTTGGTGATAAATTACTGAGCGGTACTTTTTAAAAATCCACTTTTCTGTATGTGTCTTATATTTTGCAATCAAAGCATTTACAAAAATAGCCCTTAAGGACTTATAATAAAAAGCAGGCACCCCAGCTCCACCCTCCCCAGCCCTGTTTCTCTGAAGGCAACTACTGGTAACCATTTCCGGATGTTCTCTCCAATCTCTAGAAATGTTGTGGAGTTTCTTTCGAATCTATCAGTGAAATTGTAAAATCCTTTTTATTTCTGTAAGGTCAGTGGCAAGGTCTCCACTTCCATTCCTGACTTTAGTAATTTCAGTTTTCTCTCTCTCTCTTTTTTTTTTCTTGGTCAGTGTCAATTCTGTAGATCATTTCAGACAACCAACTTTTGGTTTTGCTGATTTTTCTCTATCGTTTTTCTGTTCTCTGTTTCATTTATCTCTGCTCTAATTTTTTTATTTGCTTGCTTTGGATTTAGTTTGCTTTTTTTTTTTAGTAAGGTGGAAGGTTATTGATTTGAGATCTTCTATTTTAAGGTAGGTGTTTACAGCTATAAATTTCCCTCTGAGCACTGCTTTTACTGCATCCTGTAAGTTTTAGTATGTTGTGTTTTTGTTTTCATTCATCTCAAAGTATTTTCTAATTTCCCTTGTGATTTATTTTTTGACCCTTTGGTTAGGAGTGTGTTGTTTAATTTTTACATATTTGTGAATTTTCAAATTTCCTTCTGCTTTTGACCTTCTAATTTCATTCCTCTGTTGTCAGAGAACATATTTTGTGTAATTTCAATTTTTCTAAATTTATTGGGATTTGATTTGTGGCCTAAGATACGATCTATGCTAGAGAATGGTCTGTGTGCACTTGAGAAGAATGTGTATTCTGCTGTTGCTGGGTGGAATGTGCTCTTCAATCGCCGTTAGAAAGCAGTGTCTGTTAGGTCTAGCTGGTTTACAGTGTTTTTAAAGTCTTCTATTTCCTTACTGATCTCCTATCTAGTGTTCCATCCATTACATCAATGAAATTTTTTATCTCATCTATGTGATACTTATAAGGTACAAGTCACAGCCCTAATTTCAGGAGGTTCACAATCCAGTGGGGGTGGGGGAGTTTCACTTCTACCTAGCTGGGCCACCCCATCCCCGATCTCCAATATGGGAGGATCGCCCTCATCCCCATACTGTCTTGCAGCCTGGGGCCTTGGGCTGTGCAACTCCCCATCAGCCTCAAGTATCTCCATCTCTCCCATTCCCAGGGTTACTAACCCTGGTGCAAACAAAGCAGAACCGGAAGAGGTCTCGAAGACCACGTGGAGGTCAATGCCCTTGTGGTACAGATAGGGAAACTGAGGCCCAGAGAGGGGCAAGATCTTTTTCCAGGTCTCCTGGAGAGCCAGGCCCAGTGATGTCCTATCAATCATCTGCTCAGCCCACAGCACCATGATCCAGTGGCTATCGAGAAAAAGGGACCTGCTGATGGTCACCCTCTGTGTCATTTCCATTTGTAGTATGGGGTGGTGGCAGACAAGGCCAGTATTAGAGGGGGTGAGGGGGCTGTGTTGAATGCACATCCCAGAGCACTTAGAAGACCTACGCTTCCATCCTAGCTTAACCACTCTGAGCTGTGTGAGCTTGAGCAAGTCACTCTCCTGCTCTGAACTTCAGTTTCCTTATATGCAAAATAGAAACTATCGTAAGCACTGCCACCATTCATTGAGTCCCTACCAAGTACGCAGTACTGTACTCATACAATTTCATTCAGTCCTCCTGACCGCCTTGGGAGAGGTCAGTACCTTTGGCATAGGAAGAAAGAGAGGCCCCATAAAGCAAACCACCCACCCAAAGCCACAGGTATTCAACCCTCACCCTCTTAAGGCTCCAAAGCTAAAGCACAGAAGCCGCCCGGCCACATGGCCCTCCATCCACCCTTGCAGTGTGGGTTTACAGATTTACGGGAGGAGGCGGGGTGCAGTTAAAGAGGGACTGAGTGTCAGCTGACACTCACCATGGGATTACTGTTAATTTCCTCAGGTGTGATCCTGGCATGGCCAGTTAGTGAGAGGTACTTACTGAAGTCATTCCACATGAAGTCACCTGATATCTGGGATTTGTTTTCAACTACCCCGGCAAAAAAAAAAGGGGGGGGGGACAGATGAAACGAGATGGACAAAGCTAATAATTGTTGCAACTGAGTAGTGGGTACTCGGGGTTCATTAAATGCTCTCTCCGGCTTTTAATGTTTGAAATTTTTCACAAGAAAACATTAACGAAAACCCTCACGTGTCCTGACTCCAGGTAGAACCCACCTCGGGAGAGCTGGTGGTTTTCACATAAACTTGCCCCTGCTCGGGGACCCACCCGAACCTCTCAGCGTCCCCGATGCCAGCAGGAGTCTGGTCGCTGGGTGGGGTTGGCTGTACGGTCTGGAACACAGGTGTGGCTGCGTAACCACATGTGTTTCCCTGCCTGCCCTGGTCACCCAACCGCAAGGGGACCCACCATTCCCCAGTGTCGGGACCATCAAGACAGCCATTTTCTCCCTTGACCCAGGACAGCCCTCCTGAGGGAAAATGGAAGGAACGGAAGCCTTTGCTTTAAATAATGGCGGGGGAGGGGGCGTGGACGGCATGGCTCTGCAGTTCCCTTGCCGGACAAACACACCCCAGCTGGGGGTCTTCTCCTGCCAGGAAGGGGAGGCTTGAGCTGGACTTCTAGGCCTGTATTCACAGCTAGCATCTCCATGGCAACAAGCCAGTTAGAGGGGCCTCAGGCTGGGCCCGGCCCCTGGGGCCACTTATCTGCACCCACCTCAGGAGGGCGGCATTAATAGGCTGGTGCCTGCTCCCAGCTCTCAGCTCCCAGGCCTCCCTATGACTCCCATCCACACCGCACAGACACTGTCCCTGATATAAGGAGCCCAGGAGACAGAGGCCCCCTCCCTGGCCACACACTCACACACACACCCCCCCCACACATTCTCTCAAACTCTCTTCCTCTCACACATGCACATACACACTCACACTGTCTCACATACTCACACACTCAACACATACATGCACAGAAGTATACCTTTCTCTCTCACAGACACACACGCTCTCACACTCTCCCGCGTCTCTCTCTCTCCCTCTCACGTACACACCCGCAAGCACAGTCTCTCACACACATTCTCTCACACCCTCTTCCTCCCTCTCACACACACTCTCTCCCTCTCACACACACACCCAGCACACTCTCACACACCATACACACAGCACTCTCACACATGCACACACGAACACACAATACACACACTCATGCACACACACTACACACACATTCTCATACTCTCACACATACACATACACTCTCACACGTACACACATACACAGAAGTATACCTTTCTCACAGGCACACACACATCCCCCATCTCCCTCTCTCACACACCTGCAAGCACACACACATTCTCTCACACACGCTTCCTCTCACACACCCATACATTCTCACATACACACCAGCACACTCTCTTATACACACACCAGCACACACTCTTACATCCAAGTACAGTCTTACACACACACCAGCACACACATACACACACCAGCACACTCTTACACACGAACATATACACAAGCACACTCTTACACACACCAGCACACACTCTTACACACACCAGCACACCCTTACACACACACCAGCACACACTCTTACATACACACACCAGCACACTTACATACACACACCAGCACACTCTTACACACATACATATACACCAGCACCTTCTTACACATACACTAGCACACACTTACACACACACCAGCACACACACTCTTACACACATACACACCAGCACTCTCTTACACGCCAGCACACACTATTACACACACAAGCACACACTCTTACACACCAGCACACCCTTACACACACTAGCACACTCTTACACATACACACACCAGCACACTCACACACCAGCACACCCTTACACGCACACCAGCACCCACTCTTACATACACATACACACACCAGCACACACTCTTACACACATACATATACACCAGCACCTTCTCTTACACATACGCTAGCACACACACCAGCACACACACGCCAGCACACTCTCACACACACGCCAGCACACACTATTACACACACATACACACCAGCACACACTTACACACCAGCACTCTTACACACATACATATACACCAGCACCTTCTCTTACACATACACTAGCACACTCACACACCAGCACACACACTCTTACACACACCAGCACACTTACACACACGCCAGCACACACTCTTACATACACATACACACACCAGCACACTCTTACACACGAACATATACACAAGCACACTCTTACACACACCAGCACTCTTACACACACACCAGCACACACTCTTACACATACACACACCAGCACACACTCTTACACACATACATATACACCAGCACCTTCTCTTACACATACACTAGCACACTCTCACACACCAGCACACACACTCTTACACACACCAGCACACTTACACACACGCCAGCACACACTTACATACACATACACACACCAGCACACTCTTACACACGAACATATACACAAGCACACTCTTACACACACCAGCACTCTTACACACACACCAGCACACACTCTTACACATACACACACCAGCACACACTTACACACATACATATACACCAGCACCTTCTCTTACACATACACTAGCACACACACTCTTACACACACCAGCACACACACTCTTGCACACACACACCAGCACTCTCTTACACACACACCAGCACACGCTATTACACACATACACACACCAGCACACATTCTTACACACACCAGCACACGCTTACACACACCAGCACACACTCTCTTACACACACATGCACGCACACCCTGTGGTCAGTTCAGTGGGAGGAAGGAGGAGGCAAACATTGATCCCCTACTCATACACACGCTCCCACCCACACACTCTCACACACACACCCCAGCACACACCCCAGCACACACCCCACCCACTGGAGCACCTGCAGTGCTCCAGTCTGGGAAGCTCCTGGCTCTCGTGTCCGATGCCAGACGCCCCAGTGTAAGCTACGGAACCTCTCTGCCTAGTTTCCTCATCTCTACCTTGAAAATAATTAGACCAACCACCTATATCAGGTGTAAAACTTAAATTTCATCATGAGAACACAGTCGATGCCCAATAAATACTTCCTCCTTCCTCCCACTGAACGTGGGAAGATTCTGTTGTCTTTGGAAGACTCTGCTGGGCTCTGGCTTAGTGAGGTCTGGGAGTCGCACAGCTCAGCAGGTGTGCAGGGCTCTGCTGTGGACCATGGGCCTGATGTGAGCAGCCGGGTGCTTTCTCGGAGCCTTAGTCTCCTCCTTTCTGGGGCCATAAGGACTAATGAGTTAAGAAGTCATTTAGTACCGTGCTTGGTATGTCCTCGATGTTGGTAGTGTTGTAGGAATAAGAATAATGACAGAGCCATGATGCTGAGAAACAGGGCTTACTGTGTCCCCAGCTCCCCACTGACACATGAGCTCGGCTGGTTCTGAAACGTCTATGTGGGAGCTAGAACATCCCGATTTCAGATGGGAAATGAAGGTTTGGAGACTAAGAAACTCATTCAGGCCACAGAGCTAGAAAGTGGTGGTGTGGGGCAGCCAGCTCTGCACCAATCTCAGGGCCACAGTGCAATCAATGCTCGGGAAGCGGTGCTACTGTCATTATTAATTAGAGAGAGCGGATGGATCACAGACTTGCTTAGTCGAGAGCCAGAGCCCTCACTTGGCAGAAGACAGGCATGAGGGCCTAAGTGGGGCAGTCCCTCACTGAGGTCACCCCTGCGGTCAGCAGAGCTCTGGGCACCACCTGGTCACATGCCCGACATCACAGGCCCAATCTCGTGTTCCTAGAGTGCCCTCCCCCAGATCGGGCTGCTGAGGAGAATTTAGCATCTGCAGTTGACTGGGATGGCAAGGGGACTGGGGGGCCTGAGTGGGCTGTCGGTGGCAGAGACCCCTGAATCCTCCCATAAATCCCCCCATATAGTCTTTCTTTTTTCCCTTCCTCCTCCCTCCCTCTCTTCCCTCTTTCCTTTCGCCTTAAATAAGTTTGAATGTTTCAGTTCCTTGTAAGCGATCTCTCACCCTCACCAAGACTGTGCCCCTACCCTGCCCCATTCTTCAAGCTGGACAGCACACAGGGGTACCTCTGCCACTTCTGCTGAATCCCTGGCCCGGCCCAAGGAAGCCAACCCCCGCAACTTCTTCGTTTCCTCCTCTGTGGAATTGGGGTATTGAGTCCTAATTCACAAGGTTGTTGTAAGGACTAATGGAGAGAGCTTAGAAAAGCCCAGAGTGAGCCGGGCACGGCGGCTCACACCTGTAACCCCAGCACTTTGGTAGGCTGAGGCGTGTGGATCACCTGAGGTCAGGAGTTTGAGACCAGCGTGGCCAGCATCGTGGAACTCCATCTCTACTAAAAATACAAAAATTAGCCGGGCTTGGTGGCAGGCACCTGTAATCCCACCTACTTGGGAAGCTGAGGCAGGAGAATCGCTTGAACCTGGAAGGCGGAGGTTGCAGTGAGCCAAGATCACGCCGCCACTGCACTCCAGCCTGAACAACAGAGTGAGACTCCATCTTGGAAAAAAAAAAGGAAAAAGAAAAACCAAAAGAAAAGAAAGAAAGAAAAGCCCAAAGTGAGGTTGGGAGCAGTGGCTCACGCCTGTAATCCCACTGTGGGAGGCCGAAGTGGGAGGTAGCTGCGACTACAGGCATGCTCCACCACGCTCAGCTAACTTTTTATTTTTTGTAGAGACAGGGTCTCCCTATGTTGCTTAGCTTGGTCTTGAACTTCTAGGTTCAAACCATCCTCCTGCCTCAGCCTCCCGAAGTGCTGGAATTACAGGCATGAGCCACTGTGCCTGGCACAGTACTATTAATTACAGCCCTCCTACTGTGCAATAGAACACCTCCTATCTAACCATAACTTTGTATCTGTTGACTAATCTCTCCCCATCCCACCCTCCCTACCCCCAGCTCCCTGTTTCTGGTAACCACTATTTTACTCTCTACTTCTGTGAGAACAATTTTCTTAGATTCTACATACGAATAAGATCATGCAGTATTTGACTTTGTGTGCCTTACTTATTTCACATAACATAATGTCCTCCAAGTCCATCCCAATCCATCATGTTGCCACAAATGACAGGATTTCATATTTTCATGGATTAATAGTATTCCATTGTTTCTATGTACCACATTTTCTTTTTTACTCATCCACCAATGGACACTTAGGTTGATTCCATATCTTGATTATTATGAATAGCCCTGCAATAAATAAAGGACTACAGATGTCTCTTTGACATACTGATTTCATTGCCTTTGGATCCGGTAGTGGGATTACTGGATCATAGTAGTTCTATTCCTTCCTGGATCGTAGTCCTTTTCTTTCCTTTTTCCTTTCTTTCCTTCCTTCCTACTTTCTTTCCTTCCTTCCTTCCCTCCCTCCCTCCTTCCTCCCTTTCTGTCTTTCTGTCTTCCTAGTCTTTTCTTTCTCTTTTGAGATAGGTTGTCTCTCTGTTGTCCAGGCTAGAGTGCAGTGGTGTAATCATAGCTCATCACAACTTTGAACTCCTGGGCTCAAGCAATCCTCCCATCTCAGCCTCTCAAAGTGCTTGGATTACAAGCTATTTTTAATTTTTTGAGGAACCTCCATACTGTTTCCCATAGTGGCAATACTAATTTACATTCCCACCAACAGTGTATAAGAGTTCCCCTTTCTCCACAACCACACCAGCACTTGTTATTTTTTGTCTTTTTGATAATAGCCATTCTAACTAGGGTAAGATGATATCTCATTGTAGTTTTGATTTGCATCTTCCTGATGATTAGTGATGTTAGGGCCAAATGAAGTGGCTCATGTCTGTAATCCCAGCACTTTGGGAGGCTGAGGCGGGCAGACCACTTGAACTCAGGAGTTTGAGACCAGCCTGGACAACATGGTGAAACCCTGTCTCTACAAAAAATACAAAAATTAGTCAGGCATGGTGGCACACATCTGTGGTCTCAGCTACTCAGGAGGTTGAGGTGGAAGGATGGCTTGAGCCTGGGAGGCAGAGGTTGCAGTGAGCCTAGATCGTGCCACTGCACTCCAGCCTGGATGACAGAGCCAGATCCTGTCTCAAAAAAAAAAATGATGTTAAACATTTTTTCATATACTTGTATACTTGTTGGCCATTTTCATTTCTTCTTTTGGGAAATGTTTATTCAGGTCTGTTCCTTGATTTTTAATCAAATAATTTGTTTTTTCTGAGACAGGGTCCCAAGCTGGAGTGCAGTGGCATGACCATGGCTCACTGTAGCCTCAACCTCCTGGGCTCAAGCAATCCTCCCTCCCCAGTCTTCTGAGTAGTTTTCTGCTACTGAGTTATTTGAGTTCCTTACATCTTCTGGAGAGTGACCCCTTATCAGATGCATAGTTTGAAAATACTTTCTCCCATTCTGTACCTCACTCTGCTGATTGTTTTCTTTGCTGGGCCGAAGTTTTTCAGTTTGATGTCATCCCACTTTCTTCTTCTGCTTTTGTTGCTTGTGCTTATGAGGTCTTATCCAAAAGACCTTTTCCCAGACCAATGTCATAAGGCATTTCCCCCATGTTTTCTTCTAGTAGCTTCATAGTTTGGGGTCATGTGTACTCTTAAAGCTAGAAAGGACCTTAGAAATCAGCTTACCCAACTCTTCACTATCCAGATGGAGAAACTGAGGCACAGGGAGGGGTGTGCTGGAAGTTACCAGCATTTAGGTGGCAGTGTTGCTGGTGAGATCTCCCAGCACAATCCTTGGATTGAGGGGCAAGGATGGGTGATGTCCTCTCATTGTTCTAAGAGGTTGCCAAAAAGTCGTGCTGGGGACAGGTGAACCAAGATACTGAGAAAGGGGCGGCATTAGTTTCCTAGCACTGCTGCAGCAAATTGCCACAAGTTTGGTGGCTTCAAGAGACAGAAATGTATTCTCTCACAGTTTCAGAGTCCAGAAGTCTGAAATCAAGGTATTGGCAGGGCTGCTTCCCTCTGGAGGATCTGAAGGAGGATCTATTCCTTGTCTTTCTCCCACCTTCTGGAGGCTGCTGGCAATCTTGGTGTTCCCGGGCTTGTAGCTGGGTGTCATTCCAATCTCTGCCTCTGTCCTCACATGGCCTTCTTCTCTATGTTTCTCTGTGTCTCAAATCTGCCTCTTCTGTCTCTCATGAGGAAACCAGCCATTGGATGTAGACCCACCCTGAATTCAGGATGATCTCATCTCAAAATCCTTAATTACATCTGCAAAGACTCTGTTCTAAATAAGGTCACGTCATGGGCACTGGGGTTTAGGTTTTGGCCATATCTTTTGATGAACACAGTTGAACCTGCTCCGAGAGCTCCCAGGGTCACCATGGAGGAGGGGAGAGCGGTAGCAGCCCCAGAGGCGACCCTCTCAGTGATGGCCTATCCTCCCAGGCCAGGGCGTGCCCTCCTTTCTCATTCTCACCCTGCAGATGAAGAAATTCAGACCTGCTGCTGGCTCCTGCCACTGGGGCCAAGGCCAGATGTATATTGGAGCACCAGGTCTTTGAGGGACCTTTTCACGTCTTCCCACTTGAGGGGCACTGTGCTGGATGCTGGGGAGGAGCCCAGTTCCTCTTTCCGAGGCTCTCACAGTCTCCCGAGGGAGCCAAACCCAAACTCCCACATGGAGGCCTGAGACTGCGGGGCAGAGGCCAACACAAAGCTGTGGGGCTGCTGAGGGGACAAGGAGGAGATGCGGGAGGGACAGGAAGTGAAGAGAAGGATTTTGAAGGAGAGAAGTGGTGAGGAGGTTCCCATGTGAGGGCCAGGGCCCTAAGAGCCCTTGGGTCAGAGAAATGCTGCAGCCTGTGTGATTCTGGGGGCGGGTGCCTGGAGGACCCTCCGCTGGAGCGCCCAGGATGACCCCAGGGGATTCTTACCACATCTAGTGTCATGGGCTGACCCCTCTGCCAGGCTCTGAGCTCCTGAAAACAGAGGCTAGGCATTCCATCACAGCATCCCCAGCACGAGGCCTGGCATGCCCCTTGGGAACCTCAAAGTAGAGGACCACCCACCAATCTCACCTCTGACACATTATTACCCCATTATTACCAATTATTACCATCAGTGACTGACTCCACAGTGTCTTTCTTTCCATGCTTGTGTTTTTTGTTGTTGTTGTTTGTTGTTGTTGTTTTTGATAAAGTTTTGCCCAGGCTGGAGTGCAGTGGCGTGATCATGGCTCACTGCAGCCTCAACCTCCCGGGCTCAGGTGATCCTCCCACCTCAGCCTCCCAAGTAGCTGGGACTACGGGCATGTGCCACCCACCCAGATAACTTTTTATTTTTTATAGAGATGGAGTCTCCCTATGTTGCCCAGGCTGGTCTTGAACTCCCAGGCTAAGTGATCTTCCTACTTTGGCCTCCCAATGTGTTGGGATTACCAGCATGAGCCACCTCGCCCAGCCTCTTGGTTTCTTTATGTACCACCATGGATACACACATGCACACACACACACCCCCTTCAAGGACTGGAGACAGCTTGCAGAAAATGCCCAACAGGGTAAAATAAAATTTAAATAAGTGGAGGTGAAATTGGGACCAAGGGAAAATGTGGGTGGAGATACTAATATCGGCATCATGCGTTGAGTGCCTGCTGTACACAGGATGCAAATTGGTGCTTCCAATTTCTCAGGGGAGGAACGGAGCCCAGCTAGGGAGGAGACTGGTCATCTCAGGCTCCCAGAGCTTTACATTTGGAAAAGCTCCTGGAAGTGCCTGAATTCAGTCTTCTACACAAAGTGAAATGCTCTCTACTTCATTACTTCACTGCTCATTTGTTAATTTATGCAACAAATCCTTATAGAGCACCTACTGTGTGCCTGCTGATAAGCACTGGTCAGAGCCAATCCTCGCTCTTCATAAAGTGCCCTCCATGGGTGGTCTCTCTGGTGCCACTTGCTCTGTTGCTCTGTTGCTCTGTTCTGCTGCAGGGAAGATGGACACAGGTGCAGAGATGAGGCCCAGCCCGCCAGGGCCTCTTAATAAGACAGACAGTGGAGCCCAGGCCCACCTAGGTTTTCTGGAATGAGAAAGACATCAGTGCTGAGCATTCTCCTACATTGCATTTCATTGAATGTGTCATAATGCATTGTGATTCTGGGCTGGAAGCTCAGCTTCTCTGTGCCTCTGAAACCTCATTAGTAAGGTGGAGAAATGTACCAATGTTGGTTTCTTAGTTTTGAAAAAATACTATGCTGGCCGCTGACATAAGATGTTAACAGTAGGGGAAGCTGGGTGGGGAGCTTATGGGAACTCTCTGCACTACCTCTGTGACTTTTCCATATAGCTGAAATTATTCTAAAGTGAAAAGTTTATTTAAACAATTAAAGGACCTGTCTGACACATTGGCTGTGAGGAAGACTTACTCAGAACACTGTTGTTTTGTTTTGTTTTGTTTTTGAGATGGAGTCTCGCTCTGTTGCCCAGGCTGGAGTGCAGTGGCGCTATCACGGCTCACTACAACCTCCCCCTCCCAGGTTCAAGCGATTCTCCTGCCTCAGCCTCCCAAGTAGGGGGGATTACTGGTGTGCACCACCAGGCCCGGCTAATTTTTTGTATTTTTGGTAGAGACGGGATTTCACCATGTTAGCCAGACTGGTCTTAAATTCCTGACCTCAGGTGATCCGCCCACCTCAGCCTCCCAAAGTGCAGGAATTACTTGCATGAGCCACTGTGCCCAGCCCAGAGTCTCACTTTTTTTGCCCAGGCTGGAGTGCAGTGGCACAGTCTTGGCTCACTGCAACCTCTGCCTCCGGGGTTCAGGCAATTCTCCTGCCTCAGCCTCCCGAGTAGCTGGGATTACAGGTGTGCACTACCATACCTGGCTAATTTTGTGTTTTTAGTAGAGATGGGCTTTCACCATGTTGGCCAGGCTGCTCTCAAACTCCTGACCTCAAGTGGTCCACCCACCTCGGCCTCCCAAAGTGCTGGGATTACAGGCGTGAGCCACCACGCCCCGCCAGCACACTGTTAAGCATTGGTCATTGTTACTGGATTCTCACAAGCTATTGTGATGGAGATTTCTAATTCCCATGTTTCAGACTAGCCTCAGAGAAGTTCTGTGACTTGCCTGAGGTCACGCAGATAGCATCAGGCAACATCTGGGTTTGAACTCAGGCCTGACATGCTCCAAAGGCCACAATTCTTCTACCACACTGTGCCCCCTCTAGCATCTCAGTGCTTTTAGTGACAAGGACATGACCACTTTGCCTGGAACAGTTCTGTGAGGTGGGAACTGATCATTATAGTTAGAAATGATCAAATGTGCCTTCCTGTACATTTCACGTAGGCATATTTTCCTGTAGCTTTCATGGGTTGATCTTGGCTCCACTGCTTAGGATTGCATACAGCACATCTCCATCCTGTGCCCCATGCAGCCCTCAGGTGTGTTAAGCAGAGTCCACATTCTATGCTGAGGTCAAGCTCCGTGGTGCACCCCACGACCCATAGCACAGCCAGAATGCATTGCTCAGGCCTCAGTTCCAAAGACCAAATGGATGTCCACCTTCACCAGCCCTAGTCCCCTGAGCAGGCCCACCTCATTTGGTCAGCTTCCCTCTTTAAGTGAGGGGCTCAGAGCAGACCCAGGGCTCTGGGTGAGGCCCCCTCATGCTGAGCCATTCTCTTCCTCAAGGGATCTGAACGTCTTGGTTCTGCTCCTGCAACCTGGGAGTAAGGTAGCTTTAGAGCAGCCTTCTCTTGCTACCCAGATGAGGTAAGAAGAGCATGATCCAGGCTGCTGGAAGCTGCAAGTCAGAAGACACAAGCGTTCAGTCCTGGTGTCTCTGTGCGGTGGTGTGGTCTTGGGCGGTCCTTTAACTCTCCTAGGCCTCAGTTTCCTCATCTGTAATATACAAAGATCAATAACGATACTTCTTGCCCCCTCCTACCTCCCAAATGAGCCTGGAATGAGACAGGATGCCCAAGCTTTGGCCGTCCCGCAACCCTTAATATTTCCCTACAGATGAGCACATCCCACGAGGGACCCTAATGCCAGTTTTCTTGCATTTTTCCCCAGGAAGTGTGTGATTTCTTTTAGGGCAGCAACTCTGTTTTATTTACCTTTAGATTCCCCAGTGCCTAATAAGATTAACATCAGAAAACACTTACACAGCACTTAGTCTGGGCCATGGTCAAGCTTGTGAGGTAGATCCCATTATTACCCTTATTTTATAGACGAAGAAGCTGAGGCACAGAGAAATCCCCAGTGCTGTACCTGGCACAAACACGTGTCCAACATTTGGCTTTGTTAGATGGATGCAAGGGTGGATGGGTGAATTAATGAGGGGACTGGTGGATGAGTAAGTGGATGAGTGGGTGGATGGAAGGATAGATGGATGGACACATGGGTGGGCAGAGGGATTAGTAAATAGATGAGTGTATAGGTGAGTGGGTGGGAGTGGGAAGGCGCGTGGAAGGATGAAAGAATGGATAGGCAGATGGATGGGGGGATGAGCGGATGGGTAAATTGATGAGTGAATGGATGAATGGATGGATGGATGGTGGCAGGCGGATGGATGGTGGCAGGTGGATAGATGGCAGATGTGTGGATGAGCGAGTGAATGGATGAGAGTGGATGAGTGGACCGGTGCATGGTTAGTGGTTAAGTTCTTGTGTTATCAAGTCCTGAGAGTGGGGAGGTAATTTTGGGACCATTTAAATGGTGCAGGCATTTAGAAATAGCAAAGGAAACCTCTTCACCCTAACAGTGAGAAGACCCTAGGAGCAGGAGTTCCCCTCCCATCCGACCCATCCACCCAGCCCAGATCCCTGGGCAGGCAGCCATCTCCCATGCCTGCAGATCTCTTCTCCCCCACCCCTGACACTGCCCCCGGGCAGCCCCCCATGCCTGTGGATGAAAGGTTGGCAGAGGCAGCGGGTGGGCGGGCATCTTGTTCCCTCATTGTTGGTGGTAACCTTCCTCCCAGCTGCTTGTTCTGCGTAATGTTACACTTGTCTTCCTGCAACACTTGGATACCCGAGCCAATTTTGTCATGCAAATGAATTCAGCCCATTGTAAATCCCAAGGAGTGAGTGCGTGCCTCGCCAAGACAGCGGAGGCGGGGCTGCGCTGGGATGTGAGGCTTTCCTGCTGCCCCTTTCAGGGCACAGAGGAAGGGGGTTACAGACCTTTGCTGCGGACTTCTGGCCCTCTCCTCCTAGAATCCGAGACCATTAGAGCCAGAACAGGCCTTAGGGATGGATGCTCTCCAATTATTGGTTAAAAATCTGAGGCCCAGAGAGGGCCAGTGTATTGCCCACAGCCACACAGCCCATTAGCCAGGGTTCAGCCAAGTTTCCTGACTCTCAGGAAATAACTCTCAGCCATAACTCTCTCTATGAGGTTGAGCTGAGCCTGCCACCCTGAATCTACCCCTGCACCCAACCCAAGCTGCAGGGGAACCCTGAGACCTTCCAGGATCCAGAACCTCCCAGTAGCTAGCTGTGTTACAGGGCACGGAACTGACATGTGGCCTAGGGACAGGTCTGGCCTGGACAGCCAAAAGGGTCTAGGGAACAGTCTGTGGGTCTAGGCAGGTGTAGGTCACATCTAGGGATGTTGGCAAGACTGGGCTGACAGGTATTACCGGTTGGGGGCGAGGGTGGAGTGAAATGCCAGGTGTTCTGCCAAGGAGGACAGGCTGGGACCAAAGCCAGGACATCATTGTCAGCAAAAGCAAGGGAGACAGTGCTTGGGCACAGGGCAGATGATGAGTGACAGCCCACAGGGCTGCCTGCAGGTGAGCGCTGCCTGAGGAGGGCAAGGACAAGGTACTGGGACACACTGCCCCAGCTGGAATGCTGGCAGCCTGTGGTGGGTGGGGGAGGGAGAACTGGCATTTGTTTCAAGGCTGCGACATGCCAGGCACTTCACACCATCCCCAGATAATTCTCACAGTTATGCTTGGAGACAGATGTTGTCCCCACTTTATAGATTAGAAAACTGAGTCCAGGGAGGTTACATGCCTAGCCCCCAAAGTCACACAACTTGAAACGGAGATTTAATTTTAAATCCATGAGATGCAGGCATTCCAGAGTCTATGCTCTTTCTGCTCCACATTCTGCCACTCCAGCCAGACTCTGCCATCATTTATCAGCCCCTTATTGAGTTCACTAACTCAATAACAGCTGGGGACATTGCGGGGCAGGGAGTTGACAAGGGCAATGGTCACTGGTAGAGCCCAATTTTCCAGGAGGTGAGCATTTCCAGCTATTTGGAACACTCAGGGGACCCCATTGATGCACTGGATAAAGCCCTGTCTTCTTCCTCTGGCATTTGAGGTTCTTCCCAACATGCCTCCCCCTCCCCTATGCACACACCCACCTCCTCACTGTTCCCACTCATCCCGCGCTCTTCTTTGCCTCCGGGTCTTTACACAGGCTGTTCCCTCTGCTTGGAATGCCCTTCCCCACCGTGTCCACTATCTAATCTTCCAGTCTTGACTCTACTGTCTCCTGGACTCTCCATTCCCCACCCTGGACCAGGCTGGCTCCTCCCTCCTCTGTACTCCTGTAGTTTTCTCATTCACTGCACTGGTTGTTTGTAAGAACTTATATTGTGTTGGTTTTCCCCACTAGTCCTACAGGGCCAGAGTGGCTCCTGTGCTCATACTGCAGATTCTGTGGTCAGCGACCCCCAGGCCGACCCTCTAGACTCCCCAGCGTCTGTCCGGAGCCCCTCTTCCAGTCTGTAGTCCATCTCCCCCTCAATCACTAAATCCCTGCGCTGTTGATGCTGCCCCTCTCAGTTGGCCTGAGCCAAACCAAATGCAGATCAATCAACTGCCAAAAGCGCTGGCATTCCCAAGCCTGGCCCAGGTCATTCTGAGGAGGCAAGAGACCAGAACAGCCTCAGATATGGGCTCAGGGTCCCTGGGGCTGGTGGCAGGGCCTTGGGTCCCCTCTTCCCCTGATGGCTGCAACCATGCACCAGTACTCTCCTGCCTGGCCAGCCTCCCAGGCAGAAGCAACCCAGAAGGCAGGATGCTGCCAAAGAAAGCATCCAAGGTTTTGCCATGGCTGTGAGACCCGGTCCTTTGTCCAGTTCTGCCTGGAGCCTGCGGTGTGCCCTGAGCTGGGCCCTTTCTTCCCTGGGCTCAGTTCTCATCAGCCAACTGAAAGGAATGGACTCAGACAACGCCAAGGCCTCCCCTCTATGGGAGCGTGTGACAAGGATAAAACATTCACTTACAGCTCAGATGCCTTTCCCTGGAGGCCCCACCCTGGGTCAGATGAAGGAAGCAGTACTGAGCTGTCCAGAAGGTCCTTAGGGCCACCAGAGGAACAATCATTATAAAGATAATAACAGGCTTACCGAGCACTTAGTGTGTCCAGGCAACGTGCTAACAAACCTTCTTCTATAAACTATCTCATCAGTCCTTTCAACCACCCTATGAAGTGGGCTACGTTATTGTTCCCATTTCACAGATGGGAAAGGGGCCAGAGAAGTGTCCCCCTCCCAGGCTACACAAAGCCCAGTTCTGCTGACCTAGCCTCTAGTCTTTCACTGCACAGCTTGTCCCCATCTGGCCTTAGGCTTGACTTGAGGACACTGTGAGCCTCTCTGCCCAGGTCTGCCTGCCCCCTTTGCTGGAGAGGGTAGTTCCATAGTAGATGGAGGGAGGAGGATGGCTGGGGGGTTACACACAGTGCGCCCATGACCACAGTGCCCGCACATTCCCCAGTGCCTGGCTTCTCATGGGCACTCCAAGAAAATGTGCTGGAGGAAGGGAGGGAGGAAGGGACCCACAGGTAGCTGGTATTAACAGTATATGACCCCTCCACATCTCCACGTGGACAGTGGACTGGGTTATGGGAGGCTCCCATCTCTCAGCCACTGCACAGGCGAGGCATGGATCTGGATAAATACCCCAGAATCAGAGGAACCTGCTCTGCCCTCCCTCAGTGGGAGGCCCCAGACACACCCCTTCCCCTCTCCAGACCTCAGTTTCCCCCACTGTGCAATGTCAGAATGGAACCAAAGAATTGCCTGCACTGCAACCCCTCCTCATTGCTCTGCCATAAACCCCCAGAGCTCAGGGAGCCCCCGGGTGCCCCCGACTGGCACCCCTGCAGCCGACCACACTGCGGGCACCATCCAAGCGCTCCCCTCGGCCATTCATCCAGGGCCACGGGGTCCTCCAGCTGCCCGCACTCATGCCGCCGCCTTTTGCTTTTGCTGGCATAATGTATGCCCCGTGCTGCCGCCCCAGTCACTCAATCCCGGCCGGTCTGCGGAGGCAGAGATAGTCCTTAATGAGAAGAGCCTGGGCTTTATCTGCTTTCTACTTCAGCCATTATCTCCCCCAGTCTACAGACACGCAGTTACCTCTGACAATAACGCTCAGAGGCAACAAATGCTGATGAGTTTTCTATGCAGTCCGCACAATAAGTCTATCAAAACAACCTCAGAAAATTATGAACCCCCGTGACAGACAAATACAACCGGCTTCGGCATGAATTTAGAGCCCCAACGCTATGTTTCTTTTAATTCTTCAGGCTTCCCTTATCTCTGCTGTTCCTCTTCTGGTGAGGAGATAACAGTAATTCTTCTCTGTGCTGGGTTGTTTTTTTTTTTTTCTTTCCCTGCCCCCCTTGCTTTTTTTTTTTTTCCACCCACTGAGTGAGATGTTTTCCATGTCTTTCTGCTTGCTAAAGATAAAGGGTTAAAGACCAACTTATGTTGGGTGCTGGGGAAGGGGGGAGGGGGCAGGGGAGAGGGGAAAAAAGTAATCAGCATTCAAGAGATTGCTATCGGAGAAACCGCGCAGAGAACAGTAATTTTGCTGGCTTCGGCGAGGGTTCTCTCCACTCCACCCCCCCTTTTTTATGAATGCACATAATGCCTGGAGTGTTGGGGGCAGATAAAAGAATTAGCAGCAGCCAGGGGGACGGAGGCCTGGAGAACAGGGGAGAATTAGAATGTCTATCTTTGTCTCTTCCGGCTCATCCAACCAGCAGAGGCTCCCGGCTCGTAAACAATTTAATCTTTTTGCTACAGTTAAAATACAAAGACAGCAAGCCTCCTTCTTCCAAATGGAAAAGGGAGGAGGAGCAGGACAGGAGGAGGAGGATTGGGTTGGGGGCTTGTCGGGGGACATGGTGTGGGATGAGGGAGAGGGAGCTAGAAAAGGGCTGACACCACAAACTTTCCTGCTGCCTGCTTAACCCGTTGGCCCTTGAGACCTTAGAACTGCCAACACTGTCCCCGCTGGGGGACACATACAACCCCGGCCTGGTTGGGTCCAGCCAACCTCCCAGGCAGGAGGCTCAGCCACTGGGGGTGGGAGTCTTGCTCCTGTCAAGGGGCCCTGGTTCCTGTCTTCCTGGGAGGTGGCAGCTGTTGGCTGTCCCAGGATTCTGCCCTTGGTCATCCCACTGTCAAGGTCTGTCCTTTTTTCTCCTCCTCTTCCTTCCTGTCCCACTGGCTTGCTCTTCTCCTGAGCCTAGGCTCTGGTGAGAGCTCTCAAGTCATGCCTTCTCTTCCCCACCAGGATAGGGACTCCTGTGGTGGCTCTGCCCACATGCTCCCCACACAGGGCAAGAGTGGGGCTCACTGCATAGAATGGGGGCTCCAGCTCTTCAATTACTGCCCAAGACCCGCCACGGAGAAAGGCTGAGATGGGATATAAGCATGCATGTGTGCCTCCATCTCTCTTGCTATCTTACATACACACACAGTGGGATGGACAGAACTCGAGGGAAGAATGCCACTTCGAAGGAGGTGGAGCCCTTCTGAAGACAGATCATTTGGAGGGACCTGAAAGTTAACCAGAATAAAGAAGCCTCCCGAGGGGCTCTGCGGGTAGAAGATTAGAGGAAGGCGCACCCTTCCAACCCAGGAAGGCCCGTGGCCCATGCAATTGATCTGCTGGGCATCCTCAGGGTCGATTCTATCCCCATTGCTTGAGGTACCCCCAGAGTGTGGGTTGTTTTAGCCATTCTGGCTGGACCCTTGTCATGTGCAACATGAAAAGTCCAGTTTTCACAGGGCCAAGTTGGAGGCTGGTTTCTCTTCTCTGCCCTTGGAGTGCCGAACCCAATGTACTGGCCTTGAATGTACTGCCCTCTCTTGCTTGGGAGCTCTGAAAGGTCTTCCTCACCTCTGGACACCCGAGCCTAGCACAATGCCTGGCCAAGCTTGCCAAGTGCTTGCTAGGTGAAAAAAGGTAGATGAATAGACAAGCGAATGAATGAAGTCAAATCAAACAGGGCAGGTGGTGGAGGGGTGGGTGAAAGAGGAGCTTCCTGGGGCACCAGACACACACTTGAGGAGAGACCACTCAGGAAAAGGATGAGGGCAGAAGCAACAAGAAAGGAGAGCTAAGGGACCACAAGGAGAAGGACAGGGTGTGGTCCAGGGAGCTGGTCGGTCTCTTCATCCCAGGTCTCTTCATCCCAGGCTCCATCGGCTGAAGCCATTCCCAGGAAGGCATGCAGGAAAATCATGAGCCTTGGGGTCAAGGGATCTGGGTTCTGAGCCACAGTTCCCCATCTGTAAAATGGAAATAGTCATGACCTCTATCTTACAGGGTTGGATTGGCACATAGCAGGGACTCAGCATGTGTTGGTCACACTAAAGAGACGATGTAGTTCCTTGTAATGACAAGCATAGCAGACACAATAAACCAAGGATGTCAAAACCACAAAACCATCTCGAAGCTCCACAGAGATGCTTTCATTTGTTATTATTATTTTCTTAGTTATCCTTCCACTGCCCTTTACTCCTTGGAAAACAGGCTGGACTGAACCACAAAGTGAGGGATAAAGCTGCTTCCTCCAGCTCCTGTGTCTCCTCTCAAGGCTGGGGAGTGCGGAGTTCAGGAGAAGATCTTTGAGGACTCCGTGGAGGTGGAGTTCTGGCCAAAGGAAGTGGATGTAGTAACCAGCTCTTTCTATAGCTTTGCAGATCATGCCCAGCCTTCTCTCTTTCCCTTTTGGTTGCTTCATGTCTCTGATCTGGGCCAAGCTCTCCTTCCAGTCCCAATTTCAAGCCCCACTGAGACACGCACCCTTCCTCACCCTCAACTCCAATATTCCCCCATGTGGTTAAGCAGACATGGGAGTGGAACATGGGTATGAACACAGGCTTGTATAAACAATATTTAAATTATAATTGAATGTTTAACATTTATATCCTACAATCTGATATCAATTATTTTCAAATGTACATTAAATATTTATCATCTTGATCATATCCTAAGCCAGGATATCCCAAATTGTCCACATATCAGAGTCACTTGGGCAGCTTTAAAAAACATTAGTTCTGAGCCCAAGCCTGGAGATTCTGATCAGTGTGTGTGTGTGTGAGACAGACTGAATTTTGGATTTGAGGGGCAAGAAAGTAGATTTCTAAAAAGATCCCAGGTGATTCCATTGAGAAGCCTGGTTTGAGATCTGCTATCTTTAGCCACAAAGAAATGGGCTTCATTTTCTGCATTAATTCAATAAATACTTTCTGAGCACCTGCTATTTGTCTTCATGTGTGTTGGGAGGGGAGGAAGTGAGGGGAAATTAAAAAAAAAAAGAAGCATGGGGTACAATAAAGCAGTCTAGAAATCTCGCTATAGATCCCCACTCCCCAGCTTCAATCCAAAAACCCCACCCATCAGTGATTTCTCACCTTCTGAAATCCACAGGGCTTGGTGCTTGTTCTCTAGTTGGGAATAGAGCAGGAACACACATTAATTAAGGATCTACTAAGTGCCAAACACTACATGAAGGATTTAACTGTACATATGATCACATTTAATCCTCACAAAATCCTTAGTTGGTAGCCGTTATTATTTGCATGTTATTAATGAGGAGATAGAGGCACAAAGAGGCTGAGGAACTCACACAAGTTCCCAAAGCTATAATATAAAGTGCAAAGGTCATCTCCGCCCTCCCCGTTCCCCTAAAATTGTATACTGCCTAAGCACAGGGCTTCTAATTCTATTTCTTTGTTATTAATCACAGTGCCTAGCATTCAGTCATCCATTCAGAAAAACTGATAAATCACCCACTGTGTGCAAGGCACTAAACTGTGCGGGATAGTTATATAAGACCCTGGCCTGAAGGAACGTAGAGTTTAGGAGGGAATGCAGGTAATTGCACAAATAACTCAGAAGCAAGGAGAGAGGCAGCAGCAAGTGATCGGAATTCGGTAGAGATTCCTTCCAGCTTCAGGGACTCAGAATCTCAGAAATCCAGGGTCCTTGGCAAACATTAAGGTCTTATTTCATCAGAGAGGTGAAGCACCGCACCCAAGGTCACACAGCTGGATGCGCCATCAATACGTGATGAATTGAATGAGATTATTCACCAACTCCAATTACATCTTAACCACTAATAACTTGGCTCTGGCTCACCTAATGGGATTTCCTCCTTGGACATCAGCCTTCCCTTCCCCCTTCCATTGACATCGGCCAATTAGAGAAGGGCAGGTGCTGTGATTGGGGTCACAGTGAGTGGAAGAGAGGGAGAGGACCACAGCTCACTCCCATTCTAGGCTGAGAAGGTGATCAGTTTCGGGTGCTCACAGCCTCTTATGATGGAGAGTCTGGGAGAAGCTCACCCACGTGGAGAGGGGGCAGATTTGGAAGTCCAATTCCCCTGCCACGAATGCCCAGGAAACACCTGCTTTGGACTCAGCACCCATTATACTCTGAGACCAGCAGGCATAAGGAGAGATGTGCGGCCACATGCAGAGACTTTCAGGCAGATCAACAAACCTGAAACGGACATAGACAAGGAGAGAAAAACTACCACAAGAAATACACATATGCATGGGAATAAACCAGGTATACCCCTACACAGAACCACAAAACTAGCTTCTGAGGGTCACAGAGACCCAGAAAGTCAGGCAGCCAGAGACACAGACACTAAGGGATTCTTAACAGAGCCAGATCTCCATTCATTTACTCCACAGAAATGTACTAGGCTCCTACTATGTGCACACATGGGAAGATAAAAGACAGTCTTTGCCCTCACAGAGCCCATGGTCTGGTAGGAGAATTCCAGCATGGAAATGGATATTACAATACAGTAAGCAAAAAACACAAAGATGAAAAGACGAGGCCCAGAGAAGCACAAGAAGAGAGCCAGGATTAGAAAAAGACATACAGACACCCAGAGGTGCCAAGACAGAACAAGGCAGAAGCGGAGACACACAGGTGCTCAGAACGAGAGCCACAGACAGATGTTCACAGATGCACACACATGCAGACACACACGTGCACATGCCAACACCTCTGCTGTACAGGAGAACAGAAGAAGGCCTCTTCCCGGGACCCTCCCTCAGCAGATCTCAAGCTTTCCCTTGTGGGAATGCCGGGGTTGGAGATAGCTAAGCTTTCTTCTTGAATGGTACACAGGCCCATGTGGGGCAGGAGTCAGGCCCTGATGCAGGCAAACAGATCTGGAGACGTGTGGGTAGATGACAGGAAGATGGCAGCTACTGGGGCTGCCCTCCATCTCCCAACTGTCCTGGGAGCCAAGGCCAAGGGCCCTGGTCCTGCAGACTCTGAGGCACAGCCCAGCTGTAGCTATGATGGCAATGCTTGGGCCAGCATAACCCTCCTTCAACCCGAGAGCCCCTCTGCTGGCCCCCTTGCAGAGGAAGTTACTCTCCCAATCTTAAGCAAGTCCTTAGAGCTCAAATTCTGCGGGTCTAGCTTAAAGCCCTCCCGCTGCAGCTTAAATTCAACTCCAGTGTAAGAGTGTCGGAGCTCAAGGCCCCAGAATAGGTGCTACCAGGAGAGATGCCAGCTTCATGGTGATCCCAGCTCAGGAGCCTGGCCTGCTGGAAGGTACCTACAGCAGCACTCCCTCAAGAGAGGCGCTGGGCCCACCTCCACCACACTGAAGCTAAGTCGGGTGTGGGGATTTGCTCAAGATTCCACAGGGGTGGATTTGGAAAGGGTCTCGACTCCTCAAGCCACACGGCTTCCCCTGACAGCATCCGACCCCTGGTTCCTAGTAGACTGGGGTGGGCCCCTAGGGGACCTCAACACAAGAGGTTGACCCCTGCCACAGCCCACACACAGGGGGTTGAAGAGGGTTTGGGTGTGGTTCTGGGAAAGAGGAGGGGGATGAGGACGTGAGCCCGCCCTGGCCACCCCACACTACCCTCCACGCCCCCAACAGCACAGGGTGGGACACCCAACAAGCTGGCCACACCCCACCTGCCACCCTGCCTGGCTGCCTCTTCTCACCACTTGAGCCCCGGGTGGCCTACTTTCCTCCGCCTCCTCCCGCACACCGTTTCCTTCCGTCCAATACATTTGCTGGGGGGACGTCCTCACTT
Organism: Pan paniscus; assembly: GCF_029289425.2. Taxonomy (NCBI): domain Eukaryota; kingdom Metazoa; phylum Chordata; class Mammalia; order Primates; family Hominidae; genus Pan; species Pan paniscus. The sequence goes on from NC_073268.2 coordinate 28,037,646, forward strand.
AGCTCAACACTGAGGTGTGGTGGTGACAAAAAAACCACAAAACCTTAGGGAGCTGGCGGGCTGGCGAGGGAGGGGCGAAAGTGGCCGACCGCCAGCAAGTAACCCCACCAGTGGCTCCATCAAGGGCAGACAGGACTCGGAGAGGAAGAAGTGGCGCCGCAGGGGCTCCCCCGTCCCCGTCCTCCGTCCCAGCGTGGCTGTCCCTTGACCCCGCTGACCGCCCAGCCCCTAGGAGCTGGCCTCGCGTGCACAGCCCCACAGGCCGCCCTGCAGAGAGCGCATGCGCGCTGGGGCCCTCCGGGCGGGGGTGCGCGGGTGGGGCGGGGTCGCACTGGCGGCCTCCGGAGACTGTGCACAGCGCGCCCGGCGTGCACCACGCACCGGGCCTGTCCCCCGGATGTTAAGTGCAGGGCCCACGCTTAAGTAGCAATTAAGGCTGCCAGGGAAGAAAGAGAAGACCAAACCGCCTGTTTATTTCCGTCCCTGACCTCCCCCATCACACACACCTCTTAGTTGGAAGAAAAGAGGGAAGGAGTGAGAGAGAAAGGAAAAAAAAAAAGTAAACCAAACCTCACTGCAATTAGGAGTGCGGGCTGGGGAAAAAAAGATATGCATTAAATGGATGTTTCTGCACAAAAACCCCAGGCTGACAACATCTCTGGCCTTGTAAGGGGGAAATGACTGTGCCTCGGTGTTTACATAGCCGAAATCAGGGGGAATTATGCTGTCATACTGACAACTGTAGGAGGACAATTTTAAAATTACACCGTTCAACACCTTTAATGATTTGTAACAGAAGAGGTGTGGCTACTCCTATTAAATGTGTTGCCAAATCAATAAAAGGGATAATTGGAGTTGTTAGAGCAAATTATAGCAGCGTCTCTTCTGTTGCCGTACAATGTTCCCTTGTAAACTGCTATTACAGGCAGCGCCGTATTTCTCTCTTATTTGGCCGCTTTGTAATGAGTTGGCATTTTGCAGCATAATAGTTCCACTTTCTTTTATGGAGCTCTCACTTTAACTTTTTCTCCTTTGTGCAGCCTATAATTTCCTTGCCCTCCCTGCCTCCCTGCCTGTTTTCAGAGGTGGCCACACTGCCTGTCAGCAGCCTCTGGGTGATACTATATTATTTCACATTATTATCAGGCCTTTTCAATCGGCAGTCAGATGGGGTTGAGGGGTAGATGGGTCTGAGGGGATGGGGATACAGAAATGAGGGAAAGAGGAGACGGGGCCAGGAGGAGAACTAAAAAAATTTACAGAAATAGAAAGGAGAGGGTACAAGGGGGCACGAGGTTGGCCTTGCTCCCAGGGGTGGGGGCCTGGCCCTTTAAACACAGGACTTTCAAGAGCCTTCAGAGCAGAGACTCTAGCTGTTGCTTTAGCTGTTGGGGTGAGGGGGTGTATAGTGCCCTGCCAGACCCCAGATTCACTCTCAGCACCCCAGAACCTCTGACTCTCCCTGCTCATAAAAACAAAACAGTTAGGCCGGGCACAGTGGCTCACGCCTGTAATCCCAACACTTTGGGAGGCTGAGGCTGGTGGATCACCTGAGGTCAGGAGCTCAAGACCAGCCTGCCCAACATGGTGAAACCCCGTCTCTACTAAAAACACAAAAATTAGCCAGGCGTAGTGGCATGCACCTGTAGTCCCAGCTACTCGGGACGCTGAGGCAGGAGAATCACTTGAACCCAGGAAGCAGAGGTTGCAGTGAGCCGAGATTGTGCCACTGCACTCCAGCCTGGACGACAAAGCAAGGAGTCCATCTCAAAAACAAAAAACAAAAAAACTGATAAACAGCTCAAAACTAAGAAGCTGTTGATTCTCTCCGTTCCCTCAGGCACGAAGAGCTTAGGCAGGGCCACAGGAAGGGTGTGGGGCTGCACCCCTGGGAGCATTTTGGGACTCCCAGATGGATGGATCTTAGGGGATGGACAAGACATTCCCACTGCAGACAAAGCCTAAAGCCACTGGGAATGCTGAGGCACCGTGGTCCTGGCTGAGGCAGGTGATGAAGACTATCATAGGCCTGTTCCTGGTAATGTATCAGCTGCTCTAAACAGAGCACTGGGCCAGGAGTCCAGAAGCCTGGTTCCAGACTTGAAGGAGCCTCCTCGCCTCACCCACCTTCAGGGCTTGCCCCTGACTGGAAAGGACAGAACCCTTGGGCAGCTGGAGAATAATCTGGCTGTGTATATCATTCAGTTCCTGAGACAGCAATAAAAGCCCGGGCCCAGACAAACTTCACTCAGTCAGTCCCTGTGCTGGGCTGCAAGACAATCAATCTGAATTACCAAGAGGTCTCAATGAGAGACAATTGGAAAAGAAATGCCATTTTATTACTTCCATGGAGCTGCCATCCCTGGAACCCATCTGCTGCCAAGCAGCGCAGCAGCAGGACCCGCCACGATGAGCAGATAAGACTTGATGGTGGACAAATAAGATTCATTTGCAATGAGCAGCAGCAATTTGCTTGCCAACAATGAGCAAAGCCCTAATTCTCTTTGGTAGGTTCCTTGTGGCCTTTTGAGTGTCCTCTTTTTTCCATCCTTCATGATTCAAGGTAACTTTTTCCCAAGGAGGAAAATGAAAGTCAACCTGCCTGAGTGCAACCAGAGGAAGTTTGGGATTACTGAGTTTCAGTAAATACCATTTAGCATGTGACAGATTTCCAGGTACCAGTCACCAGCTTCTTAATTTAAACAATAATCAGTCCCATAAAGTCCCAGCAAAATGAAAACATATGAACAGTTCCATAGCATCTGCTTTTAAAAGGAGCTGACATTTTTCTTTATACTAGTCTATGCCAACAATGCTGCAATTCAACCAATAGTTAACTGTCAATCCCACCAATGTGTCTCCTCTGTTCCAAGCACTGTACTGAGGTGCTGGGATCCAGTGGAAAATGAAACACCATTGCTGCTCTCCTGGAGCTGATATTCTGATGTCCATCCGATAATAATAACAACGACAATAGTCATAACACAGCAATCCTTACACTAGAATTGTGTAAAAGCAACAGCAAAATGTTTTCACTCATCATCTCATCAGAGGCATTGGGGTATGGTGAAAAGAGCATTGAAGAATCAGGAAATGTGGCTTCTAGCTCCAGGTCTGCAACCTGAGGGCACCTTCCCTCTCAGAGCCTCAGTTTCTTAATTTGTAAACTGGAGGTGTACATGTTAGTCTGTTCTCACACTGCTATAAAGAACTACCTGAGACTGGGTAATTTATAGAGAGGTTTAATTGGCTCACAGTTCTGTAGGCTATACATGAAGCATAACTGGGAGGCCTCAGGAAACTTACATTCATGGAGGAAGGTGAAATGGAAGCAGGCAAATGGCAGAGCAGAAGAGAGAGAGCAAAGGAGGAAGTGCTACACACTTTTTTTTTTTTTAGACGGAGTCTCACTCTGTCGCCCAGGCTGGAGTGCAATGATGCAATCTCGGCTCACTGCAACCTCTGCCTCCCGGTTTCAAGCGATTCTCCTGCCTTAGCCTCCTGAGTAGCTGCGATTACAGGTGCATACCACCACGCCCGGCTAATTTTTGTATTTTTAGTAGAGACAGGGTTTCACCACGTTGGTCAGGCTGGTCTCGAACTGCTGACCTCGTGATCCACCCGCCTTGGCTTCCCAAAGTGCTGGGATTACAGGCGTGAGCCACCGCACCCGGCCTGGAAGTGCTACACACTTCTAAACAATCAGGTCTCATGAGAACTCTACCACGAGACAGCACTAATGGTGCTAAACCACTAGAAACCGCCCTCATGATCCAATCACCTCCCACCAGGCCCCTCCTTCAACATGTGGAGATTACAACTTGACATGAGATTTGGGTGGGGACACACCATATCAGTGTATTTACTTATTCAACAAATATGCACTGTGGATCTACTATGTGTCAGGCACTACATTAGGCACTAGAGATGCAAAATGAGCAAGACAAGTGTAGGGCTTGCTCCTATGGATCTTACCGTCTAGTAGCAGAGACAGACATCAATCAAACAATCAGCATATAATTACAGAATATAAGATAAATGCTGGGAAGGAGAAGACACGAGCTTTTGTAATAGCTAAAACCTGGAAACAACTCACATGCCCAAAAGAGACCAGAGTGGCTGAAGTACAAGGGACAGAATGATCTTAGATGAAGCTGGAGAGGCAGGCAGGAGTCCTGGGAAAGCAGGAATAGGTCAAGGATTTGGCCCTTGATCCAAAGGGCAAGGGAAAGCTATAGAAGGGTTTTAAGCAGGAGAGCAACAGGACCGAAATGCTATGTTAGGAATACTCTTTGCTGCAGCTGTACTGGACAGAAGGGATTGGAGAGGCCCAGAGCAGGAAGAGCGAGGTTGGGTAGGAGTTCTGCACAGTGACCCATGAGAGCATAACAGTGGCTTGCAATAAACAAATGAAAGGATGCTCAACATCATTTATCATCAGAGAAATGCAAGGTACAACCCCCATGAGATTCTACTACAGACCCATCAGAGTGGTTAAATTTTACAAGACTGACCGAGACTACCAAGAAGGGTTGATGAGGTTGTGAAGCACCCGAAACTTACATACACTGCTGGGGGGAATGTAAATCAATGTAACTACTTTGGAAAAAAATATTTGGTAGTACCTTTTAAAGCTAAAAATAAATGTACTCTATGACCTAGCATAATGTCCGCTAAAAGACACAAGCTTTATTTGTAATAGCCGAAAGCTGGAAACAACTCAAATGTCCACCAGTTATAGAATGAACAAATAAATTATGGTCTATTCACATAATGGAACATTATGCAGCAGTTAAAAAGAACAAACGACTGATTGATGCATGCTACATGGGTGAATCTCACAACACAAGGGAGGACACGCTGCATGGTGCTATTTATATGAAGTTCAAAAACAGGCAGAAGGAATCTGTAAGAATAGCAGTCAGGATAGCTGTTATCCTTGGGAGGGGTAATGGCTGTAGGGAGGTAGAAGAAACCTGCTGTAAAGCTGGGAATGTATAGCTTGATCTCAGCAGTGGTTATCTGGGTGTAAAACTTCATCCAGCTGTATGCTTAGGATTTGTGCACTTCACTAAATATAAACTATACCTTAGAAAACCTTAATAAAAAAAATTGACAGTGGCTTGGACTAGGAAGATGGCAGAGGTGATGGAGAGATACAAAATAGATTTGAAAAGGTAAAACAATGCTTGCCTACCTTGCCTCAGCAGAGCGTAGTAAGGATGGAATGAGGTAATGTACAGGAAAGGCTGATGCCCCAGTGGCTTTCTTGCTGTGCATATTCCAACTAAAACAAAAATGGCTGGCTGTGGTGGCTCATGCCTGTAATCCCAGCACTTTGGGAGGCCAAGGTGGGAGGATTGCCTGAGCCCAGGAGTCTGAGATCAGCTTGGGCAACATACCAAGAACCCATCTCTACAAAAAACAAACAAAAAAACCCCACAAAAATTAGCCAGGCGTGGTGGCATATGCCTGTAGTCCCAGCTACTTGGGAGGCTGAGGTGGAACCAGGAAGTTGAGACTGCAGTGAGCTATGATGGTAGCATTGCAGGTCAGCTTGGGTGGCAGAGTGAGACCCTGTCTCTGAAATAACAATAATAAATTGGCCGGGTACCTTGGCTCACGTCTGTAATTCCAGCACTTTGGGAGGCCGAGGTGGGTGGATCACTTGAGGTCAGGAGTTCGAGACCAGCCTGGCCAAAATGGTGAAACCTAAGTGGTTTCACTAAATGGTCTCTACTAAAAATACAAAAAAAATTTATCTGGGCATGGTGGCGGACGCCTATAATTCCAGCTACTTGGCAGGCTGAGGCAGGAGAATTGTTTGAACCTGGGAGGTGGAAATCGTAGTGAGCCGAGATCGTGTCACTGCACTCCAGCCTGGGCAAGAGAGTGAGACTCTGTCTCAAAAATATAAAATAAAATAAAATAAACAAAACAAAAACAAAAAAATTCCAGGCTCAGAGCTAATTTATTATGAACAGCCCCGCAATTAACACCAACCTCACCACACCCCAAAAGAAGAGCATAATGAAAGTGTTTGCCAGGAATATGGGCTATCTGGCTTTAAAAAAGGTGTAGGGTCATCCAGGAGGCCCAGTACCAGCGTCCTGACTGGCTAGGCTGAAGGACACCCCGCGCTTACTGGTAGTAAAGAGGCCACTTGCTTTCCAGCTGCAGTGTAACCACTGGTGGTAGCCCCCAGGTCCCTCTTTATCCTAATTGCATTGAATCACAGCATTTTCATGGGATAATGGGATTTCCACGGGTGACACGGGGTTGCAGCTAAGACTGGATGAGGCTGCTGCTAGTGAAATAGGATGACGGATCCTTAGGGGAAGTCACCAAGAGCTTACCAAGTGCCCTCCCCACAACCATGTGAGGCAGTTATGTCTAAAGGAGGGCACCAAGGCTCAGAAAGGGGCAGTGGGTTTCTCAGGCCAGGCTGGTAAGAGCAGAGTGAAAACTGGCACCAGACTTTGCAACTAGAGCACAGTGATGTTCCCACCACATCTCAGCCACCCGGCTGGTCCATTAACGTGGCCCCTCCCTATCCCACCGCCCAAGCTCTCTCTGACAGCATCAACCATGGCAAAGCCAAATTCACTGTCCTTGCCAGGCGGAGGCTCAAATTGGCAGGGTCACTGGTAAGTAACTTCATTCAGCAGACTCCCTTCTTTTTTATCCCATGGGGTGCCATTTCATGGCTCACTCTTTTTGAAGGTCCCCCAGGGAGCTGTGCTGCTTAGAAGGAGAGAGTCCACCAGGGCACTGACGATGCAGAAATAGGCAACTCGTCATATCTGCTCTAAAAGTTTCTCAGGCCAAGATCATTCTTTCCATGGCCAATGGTGTGGAATTCTGGGTATAATTAGGTTCCTGGGCCAGGTGCAGTGGTTCACGCCTGTAATCTCAGCACTTCGGGTGGTTGTGGCAGGAGGACAGCTTGAGCCCAGGAGTTTGAGACTAGCCTGGGCAATATAGTGAGACCCCATCCCTTAAAAAAAATTATATATATATGTATATGTATATTTATATATATATTTATAAATATATATGTATATGTATATTTATATATATTTATAAATATATGTATATTTATATATATATTTATAAATATATATTTATATATAAATATATATATATTTATATATATATTTATATATATTTATATATATATAAATATATATTTATATATATTTATATATATAAATATATATTTATATATATATTTATATATATTTATATATATAAATATATAAATATATATATTTATATATTTATATATATAAATATATATAAATATATAAATATATATATTTATATATATATAAATATATATAAATATATATAAATATATATAAATATATATTTATATATATATTTATATATATTTATATATATAAATATATATATTTATATATTTATATATATAAATATATATAAATATATATAAATATATATAAATATATATATTTATATATATATATTTATATATATATTTATATATACATATAAATATATATATAAATATATATATTTAATTAGGTTCCTGTTTGAGAGCGTAATGGGTCCAAAATACCTTGGGAGGAAGCTCTAAGTTTGCCAACAAGAGGGCCCTCCTTGCCACCTCCACACACAGAAGGGGAGACCTTCCCGGTGGGGAGAACACCTATCAGTCTCCGTAACTTTGGCCTCAGGATGTTTGTCTGCTTTTCTGGGTTCCGAACTCCCAGTACCTCCCTGCCCTCAGTAGGTGGCTTAGAATTCCACACTTCCTTCCGCATGCTCAGAGGCCAGTGCCACCCTGAAATGTGTTTCTCCAGCCGAGCAAATGCCCAGATAGGGGCAGTGTAGTAAAAGTCTCAGTCCGGAGACTCTTATGATAAAACATTTTTTCTTTAATGCAATTTAATTTCCATTCTGAGTCCTTGTGCCACTGGCAGTGGAAAAAAAATTCAGTCTCAGTGATTTTTGAATTTCCTCGGAGTTCTCGTCCTTTCCCTAGACTTCCGTCTAAGTCTGGGAGGGCTTCTGTAGTGCTGGAGGCTGGGTGGGGAGAGTATCACGTGATCCTCCATGTGATCTGTTCACCCAGGCGCCTTCTAAGAGGATCTTCTCTCTTGTCCAAGTGGCACTTTCAGTTCTGTGTCCTTCCAGGTCATGAGGGAAGGCACGTTAGGGGGTCTGCTCCTCCTGTCGAGGCACTGGATTCTCCATGAAGCTATCTAGATGCCACCTCTCAGCCACACCCTCTTGGCTCTCAGGGGTCTGCCTGGGCTCAGGCCTCATCCTCTGAGGTCCTTTGAGGCAACGATACCAAGGGGTAAAAGGAAGGGATGTTACGAAGGAAGAAAAAAGTCAGTATTTCAAAAATTTCCTACCATAGAAGTGATATTTAGGAAGCACCTGTGTGTAATAATAAACATTTATTGAACATCTAGAATATGCCAAGTACTATGCTGGTGTGAAGAAATAAAAGAGGGCCGGGCATGGTGGCTCATGCTTGTAATCTCAGCACTTTGGGAGGCTGAGGCAGGTGGATGGCTTGAACTCAGGAGTTCGAGAACAGCCTGGGCAACATAGGGAGACCCCACCTCTACAAAAACAAAAAACAAAAACAGAAAAATTAGCTGGGGGCGATGGCACATGCCTGTGGTCCCAGCTACTTGGGAGGCTGAGGTGAGAAGGCTTGCTTGAGCTTGGGAGGTCAAGGCTGCAGTGAGCTATGATCCTGCCACTGTACTCCAGCCTGGGTGACAGAGTGAGACTCTGCCTCAAAAAAAAAAAAAAAAGAAAAGAAAAAGAAAAAGAAAAGAAAAGAAAGATAAAATAAAAGAGGCCAGCACGGTGGCTCACGCCCATTCCCAGCACTTTGGGAGACCAAGGCAGGAGAACCACTTGAGCCTAGGAGTTTGAGATGAGCCTGAGCAACATAGCAAGTCCTAGTCTCTACAAAAAAAAGAATTTAAAAAAATTAGCTGGGTGTGGTGATACATGCCTGTAATCCCAGCTACTTGGGAGGCTGAGGCAGGAGGATTACTTGAGCCCAGGAGGTCAAGGCTGCAGTGAGCCGTGATCATGCCACTGCACTCAAGCCTGGGTGATCGAGCAAGAGCCTGTCTCGAAAAAAAAAAAAGTAAAAAAAGATGTATTAAAAAAAAGAAATAAAAGAGCCAATGAGGCCAGGCACCATGGCTCATGTCTATAATCCCAGCATTTTGGGAGGGTGAGATTGAGGATCACTTGAGCCCAGGAGTTTGAGACCAACCTGGGTCATAGCGAGACCTCATCTCTACAAAAAATTCAAAAGTTAGCCGGGCATGGTAGTGCGTGCCTGTCATCCCGGCTACTCGGGAGGCTGAGGCAGGAGGATCACTTGAGCCCAGGAGGTCGAGGCTGCAGTAAGCTACTGCAGCCTAGGTGACAGAGAAAGACCCTGTCTCAAAAAAAATTTTTTTAATAAAAATTAAAAATTAAAAAAAAACAAAAAACAATGTGCTGAGTAGGAGACTGGAGTGTAAAGGAAAACTGGAAGTTTGGCTGCAGACTGCTGGTCCTAATCACATCTCTGTCGCTCCAGCCCTGTGACCCCAGGCAAATTCCTCCATAACCTCTCAAACTTTAGTTCCTTCATCCATGAAATGGGTTCAACATATGGCTTAAATCCAGTAATATTTTTTAAGAGTGACTTGTACACAGTAGGTGCCTAATAAATGATGTCACTATGCAAAAGGAGAGCTCAGAGGAGGAGTGAGTGGGTTTCAGGTTACAAAAAAGCAAAAAAGAAGGACTAAATGATTTTGTAAACTTTAAACATATACTTAAATATAGAGTAAAAAGTAACAACCACCCATAGTCCCACCACCTAGAATTAACCACTATTAGCATCTTGGCACAGCTGGGCATCTCAACCCAGATTTTTTTTCTAAAATAAAATCATCCTACTGTTTTTGCAAGTATGATCCATACTTATTTTAAAGAATTCAAACAATGATTAAAAATTCCAAGCTGAGTGCAAACAAATTGACCCCAAATCCCACCACTTAGATCACTGATGGATTTTGAGCTGGTGGAGTGTTGGGGTGATGATCAGGTCTGTGTAGCAGAGAGATCACTGGCTCTCAATGGAAGAGAGTCCAGGATAGAGACCAGAGAGGAGGCAAGAAAGGACAAGGACTCACCCTAGGTGGTGGCAGTGGCAAAGAAGAGGATGGACTGGATTTCAGAGACAGCTGGGGCAGACCTTCCCATGGGCATTCGAAACCCCTTCCTTGCTTCAAGCTAAATCCCTAGAAAGCCACATACTTGGATTACATAGGTTGGATTCCTGTAGTATTGCCTCCATTGAGTTTGAGCTTTACCATGGTGCCCTCAGCTTTTATTGAGGGCAGACACAAGAAACAAGCACAGGAAGACCACGGCTGCACTTGCTGTAAATCTGCAATTGGAGGCTTTGTCTATTATGCTGCTCAGAGTCCCTGTGTGACTGCCTTGTGTGATGATGACCTGCTTGAATGTAGTACCAAGGAACAGTTTGTCTCTTTTAGAAAAAAAAAAAAAAAGTGGCACACATTTTTCTCCCAGATAGTGGAAATTATGTAATCTAATATATTTCCCTTTTTGCCCTGGTTGCCAAGAAGCTCAGAGCCTAAATTCATGTTACACAGGTTCTATGCCTAAACATGTTTACCTCTTTCTCATTGTTTTTCATTTTAATTTCAGTAGCTTTGTTGTAGTTATATGTTTTGAGGAAATCCTTTAGGAAAAGAACTCTCATCTCAGAGGCTGTTGAACAATAGGTATTCAGTAAGTATTTGATAGATGAATAAAGTGGTAAATTAAAAAGACAAATTTTAATTCTGCTTGGCAGCCAAGCAGGGCAGTTCAGAGACAGACACCTCCAGTGGCCGTAGGCACAGCCCACAGGAAATGGGGCATTTGAGGAATTAATGGAACAATCTCTTCTGCACTGAGTGAGCAAGACTTACTCCCGCCCTCTCTAAGCCTGAATACTATTCAGAAGACACTGATCCAGTGAAGAGAACAAACAAAAACATGGTATGAGTATATATGTGTGTAACCATTGGAGTTATTCTCAGCAATAACTACACTCTGCCTATCAAATTTCTACTCATCTTGAGAGTGAAAGGCAAGTCACCCTAGATCCCCCAGCCCATAGTTATAATCATCGCCATTGCAGGTATGCAGTGCTTTACAAACTGTATACACACACAGCTTCCCATTCAAGTCTTGCAACAATCCTGCAAAGTGAGTGATATTAGCACCATCCCCATTTCACAGGTGAAAAACTTGGGGCTCTTGAGCTGTATTGTTTCTTAAGGTAATCCGCTAGGCATATGTAGCAGCTGAACACTTGAACTTGACTAGTCCAAATTGAGACGTGCTCTAAGTGCAAAATATAAAACAGATTTCAAAGATAATATCCCTCCCCAAAATGCAAAAATCTCATTAATAATCTTTATACGAATTATGTGCTTATATATTAACATCTTGATATTATTAAGAAAATAAAATATATTCTTACAATTAATTTCACTTGTTTCTTTTTACTTTTTAAAAGAGGGCTACTAGGACATTTGAAATGATATACTAGTGCTACTCCAGAGCAGTGGGTGCATAGGTCGGCAAATGTTTTCCATAAAACATTTCTGTAAAACTGGGGCTGGGCACAGTGGCTCACGCCTGTAATCCCACCACTTTGGGAGGCCAAGGCAGGCAGATTGTTTGAGCTCATGAGTTTGAGACCAACCTAGGCAACATAGTGAAACCCTGTCTCTATAAAAAATACAAAAAATTAGCCAAGCATGGTGGTACATGTCTGTGGTCCCAGCTACTTGAGAGGCTGAGGCAGGAGGATCGCTTGAGCCTGGGAGGCAGAGGTTGCAGTGAGCTGAGATCACGCCTCTGCACTCCAGTCTGGGTGACACAGTCAGACTCTGTCTTAAAAAAAAAAAATTCTGTAAAACCAATTGTAAATATTTTAGGCTTTATTGGCCATACTGTCTCTGTCGCAACTGCTCACCTCTGCCATGGTGCAAGAACAGCCATAGATGATAGTAAACAAATGGGCGTGGCCAGGATCCAATAAATTTTATTTACGAAACAGTCAGCAGGCCGAGTCGTAGTTTGCTGATTCTTGCTCTAGAGTCATAGAGAAGCAGCATAGGGCAAGAGCTCAGGATTTGGAGTAAGAGAGGTTTGGATTCTGGCTGTAGCTGTTGCCAGCTATGTAACTGGGTAGATTACTCAGCTACTCTGAACCTCAGGTTTATTTGTCTAAAACATGAGGATAAGTCCAGTAGAAAGTGGGCAGAAAACATGGAGAGACAATTCGTAGAATACAAATGGCCAAGAGAAGTGGAAAATATGTTTAAGTTCCCTGCAAGGGACAATGAAGATTAAGACAATAAAGAGATACATTTACCTTCCAATTGAAAAGTGTTTTTTTTTTTAAATTGTAAAGTGTGCAGTTAAATATATGTCCCATACATGGTGAATGGGGATGGAAATCAATGTATCCCTACTAGAAAGCAATTTGGCAATATGGATCAAAATCTTTAAAAATGTATACCCTTTGATCTAGTAATTCCACTTGAAGAAATCTATCCTAAGGAAATAATCAGAGATGTGGACAGAGATTTATGTACAAAGATGTTCACTGTAGCATTATTTATTATATAATAGTGGAAAACTGGAAACAGCCTATATATGTCTAGCAATTAGAATAATGATTAAATATTAACACATCAATTGGATCAATACTAAGCAAATATAAAAATAGCATTTAAAATATTTAATAACATAGGAAAATGTCCCCTTTATAGTGACAAGTGGAGAAAATGGTCCAAGGCCATATATACCAGGCTATGCTAGGAATGGAGGTAGAAAGTACATATGTTGGGCCGGGCATGGTGGCTCACACCTGTAATCCCAGCACTTTGGGAGGCCAAGGCAGGTGGATCACCCGAGGGCAGGAGTTCGAGACTAGCCTGACCAACATGGAGAAACCCTGTCTCTAATAAAAATACAAAATTAGCCAGGTGTGGTGGCGATTACAGGATTACATGCCTGTAATCCCAGCTACTCGGGAGGCTGAGGCAGGAGAATCGCTTGAACCCGGGAGGCGGAGGTTGCAGTGAGCCGAGATTGCACCATTGCACTCCAGCCTGGGCAACAAGAGCAAAAGTCCGTTTAAAAAGAAAGAAAGAAAGAAAGAAAGAAGGAAGGAGGGAAGGAAGGAAAGAAAGAAAGAACATATATTTGCACAGAGAAAAAGAGTGGCAAAAATGCACCAATATGATGCCAAGTGTTATTTCTGGATGGTGAGATTATGTGTGATATCCATTTTCTTTATTATTTTTTGTGTCTTCTGATGTTCTTCATTTAACATGTATTACTTTAATCATCAGGAAATTAATATTATAAGAACCTTAAACCCTCAACCCAATCAAGAAATGGGCAAAGCATATGCATCAATGGGATATAAAAAGAGTAAAGAAGACAGAAAAAAAGGCAAATAAATATAAAGGTCCCCAGTCTCAGTAGTAACCAGGGAAATTAAAACAATGAAGACTTTTTTTTCATATATGAGTTTAGCAAAAATGGAAAAAAATATGCATAATAGCTATTAATGGTAAACAGATCAGGAAATGGGGGTCCTCTCATATGCCTTGGGGGGAGCATGCAGCCTTTTTGCAGGACAGTTTGGCAACAACTAGAAAAATATTAAAGGCACATTCTGTTCCATTCAGTAATTCCACTTCTAGCTGCTGAGCACATGTGCCTGAAAAGCCGGTATTAGAATACCCAAGGAAGCATTGCTCATTGCATTCAATATCAAAAAATCAGAAATAATCCACATGTCCGTCAATGGGTGAATTATGGTAAGCCCATTCTCTGGAATATTAGGTAGAAGTTAAAAGAATGAACTAGGTCTACATATATCAACATGAAAGGAGGGAAATCTGCAGAACAATACAACAGAATGATCACATTTATGAGGAAAAATCTCTCTATACATTGTCATACATATATAAAGGTTCTCGGAAAATTCTACCTCAAAGCTCTTTGAGGGGGAGGAGGAGAGTGTGACTGGGGTGCAGTATAGGGAAATTCTCCCTTGAATTCCATAAGCTTCTCTCTCATGAAGAACTTTGGGTTAAGAGCTCTAAACCTGGAGACAGATTGCCTGGACTTAAACCATTTTCCTGGCTTCACCATTTATTACGTGACTTCGCAACTGAAAATCTCAGTTTCCTCATCTGGAAAACAGAGGTGACAATAATATTACCCGCCTCAAAAGGACGTTGAGAAAATGAGATGAGAGGCTGTGTGCAGTGGCTCACACGTGTAATCCTGGCACTTTGGGAGGCCAAGGCAGGAGGATCACTTGAGGTCAGGAGTTCAAGACCAGCCTGGCCAACATAGTGAAACCCTGTCTCTACTAAAAATATGAAAATTAGCTGAGCGTGGTGATGCACACCTGTAATCCCAGCTACTAGGGAGGCTGAGGCAAGAGAGTCACTGGAGCCCGGAGGGCAGAGGTTGCAGTGAGCTGAGATTGTGCCACTGCATTTCAGCCTAGGCGATAGAAAAAAAAAAAAAAGATGAGGTAATGCAAACAAAGCATTTAACACAACGCCTGGCACATGGTAGGCCCTCAAACCTCACTACCAAGACATTTAGTAGTTATTGTCATTATGGTTAGTAACACAGCACTTAAAATGCTCTCATTAAATACTTGTGCAAAAATAAAAATTACAAAAGGGCCAACACATTTATATACACCTAAGTGAGCATGAGAATCCCAAACTTGAAAGAGAATTGTGAAAAGTGGGTACCTGGCACACAGCAGATGACAAGTTTGAGGGTGTCACCTCTGGAGTCAGTCTTGGTCCCGACACAGAATCTTCCACTAGCAAGTTGTGCAAGTTCTGCGCACCTTAACTTCTCTGGACCTCAGAATTTCATTTACAGACCAGTGGGTAATAACAATACCTGTCTTATGGGGTTGTGGAATAATGTTCTTGGAAAAGTGCCTGACACAGAGTAAGCATTAACTATTGTGGCTGATGTTATTTATATTATGAGTAGTGGCGCTACTACTACTACTATTACTAAATGTCTTATCTCCTCCAAGTGGCCTCCAGACTCCTCCAGACCAGCAAAAACACCTCATTGTTGTGAGCCCCCATGAGCCCCTCACCAGTGTCTGACAGATAGTAGGCACTTAGATTTTCACAAGGTTGCTCTCACTGCTTTAGTTGGTATCATTTAAAAAATGGAGCCAGAGGCAGCCTGAAGAAACAGGAAGCCCATGAGCTGCGCAGTCAGTGGCCTTAAATCCCAGCCCTGGTTCTTACCACCTGGTGACCTCAGGCTGGCATATCATTGACTGAATCTCCCTGATCCTCAAGATCCTCACCAGTGAGATGGTTTAATAATATTATCTACCTCATAAGGCCATTAAGAAAGACAAATGAGGTAATGTACCTGACACCTCCAGCCCTCTATAGGTGCCCAACAATGTTGCATCCTTAATGATACCCCCCTTGCTGACTTAATAGAGATGGCAATGGCATTTGCCTACTAAGCTCTGCTGTTTGGACCACAATTACACATCCCTGCACACCTATCGCATGGTATGCCACAACTCAGGCCAATCGCCTAAGAGGAAATAGCCACTTGGAATGCAGAATTTGCAAATTTGTAGAAGAGTGGTAACTCCACAGGGGTTGGGCTACATGGGCTGGTGGCCGGGTGTGGTGGCTCACGCCCGTAATCCCAGCACTTTGGGAAGCCAAGGCAGGTGGATCACCTGAGGTCAAGAGTTTGGGACTGGCCTAGCCAACATGGTGAAACCCTGTCCCCACTAAAAATACAAAAATTAGCCAGGCGTGGTGGCGGGTGCCTGTAATCCCAGCTACTTGGGAGGCTGAGGTGGGAGAATTGCTTGGACCTGGAAGGCGGAGGTTGCAGTGAGCTGAGATCACGCCATTGCACTCCAGCCTGGGTGACAGAGCAAGACTCCAAGTCAAAAAAAAAAAAAAAAAAAAAAGGGCGGGTAGGCCTGGGTAGAATCAAAATAATAATAGTAATAATCACAATAGCAACAGCAATAGTGTTTGTACCAGGCACTGAGCTAAGCATCTTACACGGCTCCACTTCTTTATTCTTTACAACATTCCTATAAGGTTGCAGCCCTAATATAATGAGCCCCAATTTACAGATGGGGAAATTGAATCTGAACGCAGGAAAGGAACTCTCTCAAGGTCACAGAGCAGGAAGTGGCAAAGCAAAGACCCTGTTTCTAGAACTCAAGCTCCTAACTTCTCTCGTTGGAGGGGGATAGGACATGTGCACATGGGCGCACACTCCTGAGTCCTCAGTGAGCAAAGGTAGGTGGGTCTGCAGCACCTCAGGAGTATCCTGCCCCTACTTTGTCTTCTTTGGTGAAGAACAAAGAGGCATCGCACAGTACGTCTAGGCAGAGCTGAGGCCCTGAACCCAGGGGTCTGTGCTCCTGGTTCAGCAGGAGCTGCCATTTTCCTGGCTAAACACACAAAAGTGTCTACCCCAATCCTAAAATAATAATGCTAACAATATCTCTACTTTTCTGAATGATTAAACATTTTTACAGTAAAGAAAAAAAACTCTATACAAAAACCAAAATAAAGGCTTCAAAGCGTTAGGGAGCCAGGACTCAAGTATTCACGATCACTAACCAGTCAAAGCAGAAAAGACCCACCTGTGCTGCCCTCTTGGGGCCGGCAGATGGCAGGGCGGGGGCAAGAGGCCAGGAACAGAGAGGTCCCAGTCTGATCTAAGAAGTAGCCTTTATTCTCTCAAGACTTGGAGCACACACGTAGGCCCAGTGGTGACCTGGGCATCAGGACCTCTGAACAGCCCCCTCCCCAGGCTTTCCAGACAGAGAGGGTTGGCTGACAGATTTCCTTTCTTGCAAGGTGGACAGGGTCTCGGCTCTAGGCATGAGTGCTCTTGGTATCATTGACAGAGAAGAGAAACTGTGGCCAGTGAGACCTGTTCATCACTTCCCTTGTTTAATCGCCAGAAGCTGCGCTTTGTGAATGGGCGAGGAACCAGAATCTGACATGTCGTGCAGGAGGGACAATGTGAACTCGAGTGACAAAGCCAGCTTGTGTGTGCACAAGTCCACGTGGCTGTGTGTAAGCACCTATCTGGGAGTATACAAAGGGAAGCTGGTCAGACACTCCCGCGGTAATCTTACAGTTTTTCTTCCAGACCCGAGAGCCGGGGTTTCAGTTTCAGCAAGTGAGAAGGAGTTGGAAGGTGACACTGTGCCTGCATTCAAGGGTGCAAGATGCAGCAAGGGAAAGCCTCATGCCCAAGAGTGTCACCAGGAGTGTGTGGCTTTGGGTGCCAGAGCCAGTAGGAGAGGCCACTGCTCCTTTCCTACCTAATCAAACCTCCTGGCATTGACAGAGGTGAATTGGGGGTGGAGAGATCTGCCTCACCATTATCTCTGCTCTCGTGGCACCTTCTCCTCCCCCCACTCCTATCTCTCTCCCTCCTTCTCTCTCCCTCCCTCCATCCCGGCTTTGCTCCCGCCTATGAAAAATCAGCAAATAAAAAGTTACATTAACCCCACCCTGACCTCGCCGACATAATACACTGCAGGCTGATGCGCTGCCTTCGGAGGCTCGCTGAGAACCTGTCACTCTCCAATGTCCCAAGCACAGCCTGGGGAGCATTTACCGGATAATTAATATATTAAATGCATGAAAAATAGTTACACAGACTTCCCCTCCCTGCCCAGGGAAGGGGGGTGGGATGCAAAAAAGACAGATTCAGGCTGTATACCATCAATATAAAAGCATCCCCCGAATAGCCGTCATAAAAACTGTTCATAATTTTATAGCTTCATTCCTGTTGGAGCACCATAAAGGCAAGTCATATTTTTTACACTCAGGATGCCCCATAAAAAAAAAAAAAGAAGCGAATGAGAAAACGAGAACTTGGCAGGAGGCGCCTTCACTCTCACCTGAGGGTGAGGGAAAAGAAGGCGTACCCCAGGTTTGTCCTCTCTGACCCCCTCCTTCCACCATTTTCTTGGCCCAGCTGTGAATTCTGATGAGTCCCTCAGAATAATTATTAATTGGATGACTTTATGACTTTTTATTTGGCCTTTTTTTCTTTTTGCTGATTCCATATTTGCCTTTTATGAGGATGGAGATGGGGGTAGAGATGGGATGTCTCTCTGTGTCTAGGCCATTCCACCCCTCTACCTTGCTTCTGGGAGATGGGGGTACAAAGAGTGGAATGAGCAGGGTCTGGTTGGACCACCTGGATCTGTTAGGGTTCAGGTGTTAAGGGGCCCAAACCAGGTGATGGAGAGAAAGGAGGAAGGGCTGGGAAGAATGTCTGTAGGGCCCCTGATCTCCCCACCTCAGCTGGCATGGGATGGGCCCCTCAGGGTTCCCTGCAGAAGCCAGATGTCCCTGCACAGACTCTCACACAAGCAGTTCAGGATTGGGGAAGGGAACGCAAGATCAGCTACAGACCCAGGCCTGACCCACCCAGGCGGTGAGCAGGGCATCCAGAGCCAGAAGGAAGATTTCCTCTCCTGATCATTCTGTACTGCAGTGCCCCAAGAAGACATGGTAGTAAGATGATCTCTTCCCTGCGACATCCCCAAACGCACCCGCGGCGCGTGCACAGGCACACACACACCCCCCATGCCTTCAGAGACATCTGACCTGCTCCCGCTGACCTGACCCCAAGAGGAAGCCTTGACCCCCTTCCTGACCCTGGAGTAGGGGATGAGGTGGAGGAAGTGTCCCCTCTCTTGGCAGGGTCAGGCGCGGGCGCAGCCGCTGTGCGAGAAAGTCGCGAACACACTCTCCCGACGCCTCTATGAGGAGCAGCGGACGCATGGGGGAGACAGATACTCGCAGAGACGCGCGGTGAGGCACCCCACCGCCTCTCATACCCCGGTCGCCTGCCCCACCCACACCTCCAGCCCGGGATGCCGGTGGGCCGAGGGACACGCAGAAGGGCCGGGAGGCTGGATGCCAGCCCAACCCGGGGCGGGGCTGGGGCGCGCGCCTGCGAAAAGGCCGCTGACCGTGGTGCTGAAAAGGCGGGTGGTCTCCAGGCACTGAGAAAAAGCGGGCAGCTGGGCTTCCAGCCTGGCCGGACCGGTCCAGCTTGGCACGCCCAGCCTCCCCGGGTATCTGTCACTCTGATGGGCTTGAGCCGATTTCTTCCCAGCTGAGCTGAACGGTTTGTGCCTCCCCTCTTTCGGGGTTTCTGCAGTCTGCTTGCCTTTACTCGCCCTGCCATCCCTGTAAAGGGTGGAAGCTGCCCCACCTTGGGTACCATGTCTTCCCAATAAGACCATAAGACCAGGGTATCTGCCACTGCAAAGAAGCCCTCCCCGATCACACTGGCATCCCCTGAGGCCAAGGGGTCTGTCTTCCCCAGTGGTCTGGGAGCTCCCTGACGGGCAGGCTCTGTTTTCTTCCATCAAATGGGCCTTCTTTAGGCCACCCTGTTCTCTCATCAGACTGAAATCTCTTGAAAGACAGACTCTGTCTCCCCCATTAGACTGGGATTTTACTATGCCAAGTGTTATACATCCCTCTCCATATTTAGGCTCCCATAGAGCAAGAATTTTTCTCTACCATCGAACTGGGAGGCCTTCCAGAACACAGAGGCTGTGTCTCCTCTATCAGACTGGAGTTTCTGCCAGGGTAAGGGCCCAGTTTCCCCAACCAGATCAGAACGCCCCCACCCTGATTGGAAGCTGGATTTCTCCCATAAAACTAAAATGCCTCTCAGACCAGGGGGCTGGAACTCTCATTAGACTGCAGACCTCCCTGGTGGAAGGCACTGTGGTTACTCCATAAGAATGGGAACCCTCCAAGGACAGGAGTTCCAGCACCAGACCAGAAGCCCCTCTCAGATCAGAAACTGAGTCTCTTCCATAAGACTGGGAACCTCAGGTAGGAACATGACTCCTTCATGGGAGTCTGAGGGCCCCTCAAGAGCAGAGGTTCCCCCACTACACTGGAAGCTCCCACACATCACCCAGGGCGAGAGGCAAGTATCCTTTGTTCAACTCTGCACCAGAAAGAGATGCCTGGTTCCTGCTATGGTGGAGCCTGATTGCACCATCTGTGAACTGGACAAAAGGGACTAACATTATCAGCCCCTCTGTGTGCCAGCCCCAGCCCCAGCCCTTCACACCCATTATCTCATGGCTTTACCACCATTCTGCAAGGCAGATATCCTTATCCACTTTCTGCACATGAGATGAGACTGACATACAGGACTCCCACTCCAACTCCTTTGCCCCCAGTCCTGGCCTCCCCCATCCCTCCCCTCTTCCCTCTCCCATGGTTCCTGCCCAACCCTGCTGCTCCATTCCTATAAAAGCAGCCATGTGGGCCAACCCAGGGCCATAATCTCAGGGCTTGAAAGGAATCAGGCTTCAAGCAATGAAGAAGCTGTACAGCAAGGGCCACTCTTCCTCTCCTTGGGTATTCAGGACTGTGGGAAGGGGATGATGAGGGCTGGGGCTGCAGATAATGAAGGACCTCTTGTTTTCTCTAGAAGCCCTGTTACCTTGGTAATTCTATGTGCACTGGGAAAGGAGGAAGTGCATGGAAGAAAGGAGGATTACTGGGATACTCTGTAAATCAGATTTTTAAATTCCACTTTTTCTTTTCCTTCTTTGTGTTTTTCTCTTTTGCTAAATGTAAACCTATGCTGTCTACTTCCCCCTTCTCATACCCAACACAGTATCTCAACATGTTGGGGTGAGAGTAGCTATTACCATCTCTGAGTTATATATTGTTCTCTCTCTCTCTCTCACTGTGTGTGTGTGTGTGTATGCACGCGCGTGCATGCATGAGTGTGTTTAATGAAAATAGGTCCACCTCCTCTTCCAGACCAGAACTAAAATGGAGTGGGAGTGGGGGGATAAACATCCTCCTCCCCCAAAAGGAAAAGCATCAACTAATTTGAAAAATATTTAAGAAACTCTGGGTCGTCATCCACTTGCTTCTCCCTGCTCCATAATTACACTGCAGTGCCTGATATTTTCATGGGACATTAAACCAGGAGTCAGGTGATGGGTTCCTTCCGTCTACGCCTATCCGTTAGCCGCCAGGCCCCTGCGGACCTTGACATTATTAATAGTCCTATTCATTAAGTATTACTCTTGTAGAATGAGTAGCATAATATTGGCCTGGAGATAGGAACAGGCAGAAGGAATAAGTCAAATTAATTTTCCGGAGCAAACGCCCCGGTTCTGTAAATGACATTCTGTACTGTTAGCATTTTAAATGTGGCACAAATGGCAGGAGACACAATTTGAAAGCAAAATACTAGAAGACATGGCTCAGGGTGGAACGTGGCAGCAGGAAAATCTAAGAGCGTCAGGGACCTGGGGGTGGGAGGGTCTGGCCCATGCAGTCACAGGGAGGGGAGAATTTTTTTTAATGGGCATTTATATTAAATGCAGTTGAAGGAGGAGGAAGGGAGGAGAGTAGGCAGTGAGGTCTGTGTGTGTGACACTGTGTGTGAGTGTGTAGAGGGGTATCTGGTGGAACAGAAAGGAAGAATCAATCACAGTTCTCCTTCTCTCCCTGCTCCTCCAAGCAGATGGTCTGGGGTTGGAGCTGAGAGGTTCTGCCACTGACTCCTCTAGGGGGATGTCTTCTACCCCTTTTAAGTCTTTCTGACTAGGTCTAGAGAAGCCTAACTCTTAACCTTCTTACTTAATGAGGTTTGATCTTCAGGGTAGGTGAGGATACTCACTCATTCACTCAACCCTCTACCATCTGTTCAACAATACACGCCAACTGCACAAGCCTGGTGTTAGACTGTAGAGTGTGGGGCATATGCAGATTGGTTACACAAGGGCCCATACCCTTCCGAAGCTTAGAGTCTAGTGGTTGAGCCATGGGGAGTCCAGGTAATGGTGGTACAAGGCTGTTTGTGATCAGGTCAATGAGGGAGGGAAATATGAAAACTGTAAAGTGCTCAAGACAGAGAGAGACCATTCCATTGGGTGAATCAGAGGACACTTGCTAGAGATGATGGCTTTTAACCTGGGTTTTGAAGGATGGGCAGAAGTTGGACATGGAATAATGGAGAAAGGCAATTCAGATGAAGAAAGCAGGATGAGCCAAGACAGGAGTGTCAAAAGGAGCAACATGAATTGGGGACGGTAGGGCTGTGTTCCAGGATAGAAGGCTTGGGAAGGGTAGTCATTGGCAATGATGTTAGGAAGGCTACCCTTGCACAGTCCTATACTAAAAGTTCTATACTAAAGGCATCTAAAAATTCAGAAACTAGTGTGAGAAGATGGTGCCTCCTTGAAGTCCATACTCCTGTCTCATTCTCCTCATGACATATGGACAGGTGCTTGCCAGAAACAGGGAAGAGAACTGTGGACTGCGGCCCATGCCTTGGATGGTTTGGGGGCCTGTCCCACTGCATCCCAGTCAGTGGCTAAGCAAACAGGAAGCTCAGTTTGGAAATCAGATTGTGTCTCAATGAAATCAGGCTGTGGAGTATGTAAAAAGGTGAATGGACACTCATGGGCCACCACTATTCCCACAAGGAAACCAGAAGCAGGACTCCTTTCTGTTTAATTTCACTTGCCAGTGGGCTTTTTTGGGTCTAGCAGCCATTACCACCCACTTAGGTATCTTTAAGCATTTCAAACATGCCCAGAGGACAGGTAGAACCTTCATCTTGGCACTCTGCCTGGAGCTGAGCTTCTACATAGCCGTGTTCCTGTCCTCCTTACTCTCTCCCTATCCAAGCTTTGGAAGGGCTTTTCTCCTCCACTTTGTGGAAGGCAATGTCTGAAGAACTTACCTGGATCCTGAATAGAACCTGAAGCCATTCAGGATCTGAGAGAGCCAAAATCTCTGAAGTGTGGGCCCTAGAATCTATCCTTAAGGGTTTTGGAGGTGGAAGGCAAATATAAATATATGAAAAACTTAATGCATTTCGATCTTCGATAGGGAGGCACGTTTAAAACGTTAAATCAACAATAGTTATCACTTACATGGCAATTACTACATGTCAGACACTGTTCTATGTACTTTTACATATATTAACTCATTTCATCCTCACATCAGTCTTACGAGGTGAGTGCTGTTATTATCTCCCTTTTACAGATAGGAAAACTGAAGCGCATAGGTGTTAACTAACTTCCCCAAAGTTATACTGGTAATAAGTGGCAGGTCTAAGCTTTAAATCCACGTAGCTTGGCTCCAGAGCCCATGCTCTTAAAAAGTTTCACTATGTGAGACCATAGGTCAGCCAAGGCCTAGGGGATTAGGGGCCAGAGAGGTGGTCTGGAAGGTTCTTGGGGTCAGAAAACCACATGTTGACACCTCAGACAGAGCTGAGTGACCAAAGAATCCCTCTTACCTAAGTTCAGGGGAAAAAAATGCTATCTTGGGTCTGCCTGGGTCTGAGACAGGGAGCTGCAGAGCCAGGATTCTGATGTTTCATAGTCACTGGTTCTGATCTGACCTTGTCCATTCTACCATAAAAAAGGAAGGAGTGCAATGGAAAGGAAACAGGGCTGAGAGTCAAGAGTCCAGTCCATCTCTATGGATCTTGGAGAAGTCAATGGCCTCTCTGAGCCTCAACTCCTCATCTCTGAAATAAAGACCTTAAACTGGATGCTTTCCAAAGTCTCTCCCAGCCTCATCTCTGAAATAAAGACCTTAAACTGGGTGCTTTCCAAAGTCTCTCCCAGCTCTGACACTCTACTAAAGCGATTCTCAACTTTGGATGCACATTGGACTCGCCTGGGTAGCTTTTAAAAAATACCAACACCTGGGAGGCACACCAAGCCAAGTGAATCAGAATCTCTTGGGGAGAATAATCCAGACACTGGTAGTTTAAAAACCTACGAAGGTGATTCTAGCATGTATTCATGGTCTATAGAATCCAGGTGCATTGAGGAACTAAGGCTTCATTCTCACTCTAGCCTCATCAGTGATCTTAGAAACTGATGACCAGGACCACGTTGAGGGAGGGGAGTGGTTTACAGCTAAGGAGACCAGTACACTGGACCCAAGAATCCAAAAGTAGCCCCTGATTTTACGGAAAAGCAGCCTCTCAAAAATGACTGATTAGACTCAAACCACATATCTGTGGACAGAACTCGAAGCTGAGAATCCCTGCGGCCTCTTGGGACAGTAGATCTTGTGGACCCTTCTTACTCCTGGCATTCCAGATCCTTGGTTGTATAGCATTTCCCTCCAATTTTGGAGGTGCCTTCCCCCATAAGTTCTTCCCAAAGAAATGAGGTTCCTACCTCCCTCTGAATCTCACTGGGGCACCACATCTTTTGGGGAACCAGCTAGGCAGGAAGACTTCTTCCATCCAATGCTAGAGGAGGAGTCATATCTTCCCCTCACAGAATAAATACATTTAGCACGCCTCCGCCTTTTTTTCCCAATTTAGTATTGTTTAATATGCATTTAATCAGGCCATTCGGTATTACAGCGGCTATGTAGCGTGACTCCCCCCATGGGCACGGGGGGAGGGCGTTATAGGCCATTAGGCTAAAGTAATATGTATGAGGAGTCACTTTTCCCCAGGGCGCAGTAACTATTTTTGCTCCCCAGTCGTCCCCATTAAATCATTAAACCTCATGACTATACTTTCTGAACTCTACCATGATCTTTAAAAAGCCAAGCATTAAAGGGCAGCTGTCACCCTCCACCGCCCAGGCCTCCGCCGCTTTATGTATTCACAGCATCAAGTCCTTTGTCAGTCTATACATCATGGGGTGGGGGGTGGAGTTACAGCCCACGAGGAGTAGACATCCCATCCTCCAGCTACCCAGCTCTCCCCTGGGGAGGGCTCAAGGAGTCTGGTGGTATTTCCCCCGCACCACCTCCCCACCCACCCAAGGCTTCATAGTCTGGCGAAGAGGGGATGTGGAAACGGTGGTCTGAGAACTGTCCGTGGTTCTGAAGACCTATCCCACAGACGGACATCATCCTCTCATCCCCTCTCTAACCAACTACATCTGGCTTTCTCGACCGGCAAGCGTCATTTCATAACCAAACCCTTCCTGAAAGTCTCTGTTTTTCCTCTATGGTGAGTATGATACTGCCCAAGGAAAATTCTGGGTAGTGCAAAGATCTGTGGATTAGGATTCAGAAAGCTGCTAACTGGCACAATTTGGACAAGTCTGAGCATCAATTTCTTCACTGATAAAATGGTGCTGATAATACCTATCACACAGGATTGTTAGATTTAATAACATGTTTGTCAAAGTTATTTTCAAACCCATAAGCACTGCACAATAATAGCATATATTAATGGTTAATAAAAATTAATATGAATTTCATTTTATTCTTTAGTAAACATTTATTTATATTGTTAATACTATTTATTATTGTTGTTGATAGGTGTTACTCAATCATTTCCCAAGAACTTCCTTCTTCCCTAGGAAATCTCTACAGAGATGCAAAAGAGGACTACCACTATTAGAAAAAGAGAGGTGGCATGTTTTCATTTTATTCTACCTCCTGTGAGTTGAAGTGGAGAGGACTTTTCAGTCCCTTCTTCCATGACCCAGTCCCCACCCTGTCCCCCATCCAATTCCAACTCTAACCCCCTAATCCTCACCCTGGACACACAGGTGCTTTTCTCATTCTGCATTCCCACACCTGCCTCACCATCAAAGGGCTGGGCAGGGAAGGGTTAAGCATCTCAGCAGCCCCCAACAGGGTCCTCCTCACCGGCTGGGAAACAATGGAGCCATCAGTCTATATTTGACCTTTGCCCCTGCAGCGTTTATGACTTATTCCTCTCCTTCACTGCCTGCTGCGATTCAGCCTTCAATCTCCTACCCCTTGCCAGAGTGGAGCTGGCCCTCCCCCCAGCACCCTCCCCAGCCTCTTTGGCCTCCCTCCTTCCCCTTTTCTCTCTTTCCTTATCTCTCCTGGATTCCTTTCTGTCTTATTCCCACTCTCTTTTATTTTTGCCTTTCCCTTACTCCCTCATCATGCTCTTCACCCAACTTCCATTTCTTTCTCCTTTTCTTTCTTTCCCTTCCTTCTTTCCTCTTTCTTTCCTTCTTTTCTTTCTTTCTTCCTTTCTTTCTTTTTATCTCTTTCTTTATTGCCTTTTCTTCTCTTTCCTTCCCCTCTCTTCAGTTTTCTCCTTCTCTCCTTATCATACTAATTTATCAGCTGGCCTACCAATTTTGGGTGAGAGCCCTTGGGAAATCTCAGCTTGGTCTCCTCTTTCCATTGAACACTCTTAAACCTACAGTGCTCTCTCTGTTCTCATGGCTACTTTTGGACATTATTGTAACCAAAAGTGGTCATGAGTTGTCATAATGAAGGTACATGGACTGGGGAAGGTACTGCATCCATTACGGGATGGGAGCCCCAGGGGGGTGGGAGCAATGTCATCCAGACCAGAGCAGGGACAGAGGGGCTCTGGTGTGTAGAAGCAGGGAAACAGCATCAGGCCTGGGTATCAGAAAGAACCAAATTCCAGCCTTAGCTCACCCACTAACTGGGCTCACTAACCCTCGGCAAGTCATTTATCCTCTTTGAGCTTCTTCTTCCCCTAAAACATGGGATTTAATAATGCCTGCCTTGACCTGGCTTGCAAAGTTGTTGTAAGGAACAAGAAATACAGAGTGTGAAAGTGCATTGTAAACTGCAGAGGACTGTATAAATATGTGGGGATTGGGAGGAAGGGGTTCTATTTTTTTTCTAGAATCTCATCTGGCTGCCCTGCCCCCATCCCATCCCTGCAACAGGACTGACAAAGCAGTGATCCCACCCACCTATATATACCTTCCAGTTTAAAAAATCACATTGTGCCGGGTGCGGTGGCTCACACCTGTAATCCCAGCACTTTGGGAGGCTGAGGTGGGAGGATCACGAGGTCAGGAGATCAAGACCATCCGCACCAACATGGTGAAACCCTGTCTCTACTAAAAAAAAGATACAAAAATTATCTGGGTGTGGTGGCACGTGCCTGTAATCCCAGCTACTTGGGAGGCTGAGGCAAGAGAATCACCTGAACCAGAGAGTCAGAGGTTGCAGTGAGCCAAGATCGCGCCACTGCATTCCAGCCTGGGTGACAGAGCAAGACTCTGTCTCAAAAATAAATAAATAAATAAGCACGTTGACATCTTTTTCACTTTTAACACAGCCCCATTTCATAGATGTGGGCACCGAGGCATCAGCAAGTTTTAAGTGACTGGCCCAAAGCCACAACGCTAGTAAGTAATGCAGCCAGGACCCAAGCCTAAGTTTTCAGCCTCCAAGTTCAGTGCTTTTTCCACCATCCCCTATGGCTTCTCACTTGCCTTCAAGTGCCCCAGGCTGGAGGGCACCTGTCACACCAGCCCCTGTTCCCTCCTGACACTGTCTGTGTACATGCCCATCTTCCTTCAGCAATCGTGAGTTCCTGGAAGGGACAGAACAGATCTGGTGGGCACTCAGAAAAATGTTTTGCCAAGTGAATGAATAACTACATGCCCCTCCCCACCCTATCACACAGTGTTGCCCCTGAGTGCAGTGGTATGTCTTAGAAGGTGAATTACAACTTGGTCCTCTTCTCTCAGAACTCCAGAGAGCTGCTGCATAGTCAGAGTGGTCTCTGGTCTCTGGCATGAGAGTCTCTCCTAAGGAAGGGGTCTTGCCTGCCACCCCCACACATGCACACATTGCTCAGCCCCTGCCCCCAGTCTGTGACAGCAGCCTCTGTAATGAATGACCCTGCAGTGGGGCCCAGCAAAAGGACAGGAGGGCACGAGACAAATCATAGCTGCCAGGCGCTAATCTTCCCCTGGGAAAGTCACCTCCACCCCCCTCATCCATCACTGGGCACTGGGCTGCCACCGTAACCACCCCCCCCAAATACACACCCAAGACAACCACCCAGGCCTCATTGATGCATGTGAAAGTGCTCAGAGAGGCAGGTTTTGGTGTACAAGTGGGAGCATCTGCACACAGCCAGAGGAGCCAATGCAAAAAAGGCCATTATTGCTCCAGACCAGGTTCCTGCCTCATATCTCTCACCCCAGAAAAAGTAAAGTCTGATGATTCAAAATAAATCCTCTGAGCCATGCATTTGTTTAATTGCCTAAGAAATGTTTGTTAAGAATCTATTTCAAGTAAAGCAATGCAGTGCAAAGGGCACAGAGATGGACAGAACAGGATCTAGTCCTGAAGGAGTCCGTGGTTCAGCAGGGGAACAGAAACAGATCAAGGGAATGGGAAGGAAGGGACACAAGCGTAAGAGAGGAGGAAGATGGAGAGTGAAGGGAGGGATTTCTCCCAGTGGAGAGGTTCAGGGACAGCTTCATGAAGGAAGACCTTGAAGGATGGGTAGAGTTTGCAGAGACAGGAAGAAAGCAGTCTGGGAGGAGGGAACAGGGTGAGCAAAAGCAGACTATGGAAGGCAAAGGCATAAGACAGTGCAATAAGTTGTACAAGGAAAGATGAGGTTGACACCTGACCACTGAATGTCAGGTTGAAAAGGCCCAACATTCTCCCACACCCACCCCTTTCCAAAACACACATGCACACACACACATGTGCAAAGAATTCCAGCCTCATGAAAGAGTGGAGCAGGTTCAATCTCACCATAGATCAATTTCATGGAGATGTGTCCAGCCATGTGTACATCTTCTCCCATTGAACAGGCTATGGAGGTAAGAACCTATATCCATAAGCCATGTCACTGTACAGCCATAGTCACCCTTCTAGCCAGCATTCATTGAGCACAGTTCTGAGAGCTTTACATGCATTATTTCCCACTAGAATGTTAGCCTCAGGCCGGGCACAGTGGCTTATGCCTGTAATCCCAGCACTTTGGGAGGCCAAGGCGGGCGGATCACCTGAGGTCGGGAGTTCAAGACCAGCCTGACCAACACAGAGAAACCCTGTCTCTACTAAAAATACAAAATTAGCTAGGCATGGTGGCGCATGCCTGTAATCCCATCTATTCAGGAGGCTGAGGCAGGAGAATCATTTGTACCCAGGAGGCGGAGGTTGCAGTGAGCCAAGATCATGCCACTGCACTCCAGCCTCAGCAACAAGAGTGAAACCCCGTCTCAAAAAAAAAAAAAGAATGTAAGCTTTATGCAGCATCAAATGTCTTACTGCTGAATTACTAGAGTTCAGAACAGTGCTTGGCACATAGTAGGTGTTCAATAAGCTTTTTTTGAATGAATGATCTCATGTCCTCATTTAATAGGGTTGTTATGCTATAAGATAGGTACAAATATTATGACTACCACCCCACTGTCCCCCATTCTACAGAAGAAAAAATGCAGCCTTGGAGAGATTCAGTCATGCAACTAGTCATGCCACTGGTCATTGCAACTAGCAAGTGGAGGGGCCTAGCTCCAAACACAGCTGTCAGAGTGCAAGCTCTTTACCAACAGTGCTAAAGAGCAGCAGCCCTATGTCTGACTTTCATGTTTCTGCAGTCATTGTCATGCTTCAAGGCGGCACAATTTGAACTTACGCTCTCAGAATCTGCATAATCATTAACTATTGTAGGAAGACACTAATATATACACTTCTATAGTTATATGCACTCAGTCAGTCCACTTTAGGGAAGACCAATATAAACAAAAGCACCCAATTTCCAAAGCAGATAAATCTAGGAGGGCTCATTTGCTTCACAGAAAAAGTCTTGGCCAGGCACCATGGCTCACACCTCTAATCCCAGCACTTTGGGAGGCTGAGGCAGGCGGATCGCTTGAGCCAAGAAGTTCGAGACCAGCCTGGGCAACATAGAGAGACTTCATCTCATTTAAAATTTTTACAATTATATTTTAAAAAAAGAAATAAAGAAATAAGAAGAAAAGCCATTTGCCCTCTAAAAAAGAGGATTCATCCAAGGGCTTTTTTTAAGTAGGAGAGCTTGTCTGGGCATTTCAGTGCTTAATTTAATGGGGTCTGCAGGGGGTGGAGTGAGGGTAGCACAATTTATGGGTCACCTGCTGTGTGCCAAGCTCTTTATGACCCTGCAGAGCAGATATTATTATCCCATTTTATAGATAAGGAAACTGAGTATCAGGTTCAACACATTTGCTTATTCAACACTATTTATTGAGTCCTGTTCTGTGCTAGGAACCAATGCAGGCTCCAGGGAATCCGATATATATAAATAAAGTCCTTGCCCTGACAGCGCTTGCATTCTCATGGGGAGAGATAGGTAATAAACAAGTGAATGAATAAGTGAACAAATCTTTGAGAGAATGTCATAAGTGCTTAGAAGGAAATAAATGGGGTGCTAAGAGAGGGCTAGGGTCCCTAATGTAGATCTGGAAGCATCTGGGGATCCCCTGAGCCCTTCAGTTAGAAACTGATTGACTTCAGCTGTGGCTTCTCAGCCCCAGTTCAGAGAGGGAGGGAGTGGGGGGAAGGGTGGGAGGAAGGAGGAAGAGAGGGAGGGGAGCATCCAGCCTGCTCTTCTACCATACTACCTTGTCAGAAATCCAGGTGGGAAGAGTTGCCAGAGAAGCAAAACTTATTAGAAGCCATTGTTCATTACAGACCCATCTGAAGTTAGCGCTGAAGCCCTGGCACAAGGTCTCTGAGAAAACAGGAATTTGATGTGTAAAATGTCAACTCAGCCAGCTTGGTAGGAGCACTGGAGCCAGGAGCACCGGGCTGTGGGTGAGTAGGGCAATGTAGGCTGAGCAAAGTGAGTTTTGCTGAGGGGGTAAGGCCAGACTGACCAGGTTCCATTTCTGGCTCAGCGACTTAAGGACATGTCGCTTCAGATGTGTGTCTTGACCTCTTTGCACTCCAGTTTCCTCATCTATAAAGTGGGTATCAGGAAAGTACTCACCTCTGACGGTTGTGAGGAGGATTAAATGCTTCAGTATGTGTGCAAGACTTCCTAAGCAATAAAAGAGGATTGCATTTAGCATGGGTGCAGGAGTCAGTAACTCCAGCGATACAGAGTGGGAAAGAGAGCAGGAGGAAGGACTCGAGAAAAGAGAAAAAAGTGGAGAAAGGAGACACTGAGGGGAAAGAGAAAGCAAGTGTGCACATAGTTACAAGGTTTCTATTCAACTTCCCCCAAAGCTTAATAGATTTCTAAATGGGCTTATTATCACCACCTATGAATTCTTTTAAAGGACCTAATTATAAAACACCAAACTAGCTAATTAGGTTTCCTGAGCTCGCCTTGACACAGGTGCAAACAGGCTCTCTGGATGGTAGCCCTGGCAAAGCCCGCAGTGCCAGCTCCAAATCAATGGGGGGCGGGACCTGCCTGTGGTCACACAATTAGGTCTGTAATTGTGGGCCCCCTCCTGCAACTGCCAGGCTGCCAGAGATGCTAGCTGTCTGACCTCTCTCACCTGGTGCATAGGAGCAGAGGCCCTGCAGAATAGGGGGCCAGCCTCCTGGGACACCTCTGGGTTGGCTTGGTGCTGAGGGTGCACCGGGTGGGTCCCCCAGGATCCAGTTCAGGAGGGACTGCATCTAGACAGAGGGGTCCAGGAATTGGGTCCTTGGCACTTATCCATCTCTCTTTGGAATAGAAATGCCCAGGGGTGGGATCACCGTGATGCTCAGAGAACGCACATGTCTTACACACCATTGGAGAGATGAGTGCACTTGTGGGTAGTAAAGTGGCAGAGATGGCTATGCCCACCCCTATTGGATTAGAGGACCCTTGGGAGAGGGGGCAGTGAAGGGCAGAGTTCCCGAGTCCTGAGGGTGGGGAGACTACAGAAAATCCTGTCTCTACTACAGTGATTTCCAAAGTGTGTTCCCGGAACCACTAGCATCAAGATCACCTGGGAACCTGTCAGAAATCCAAATTATCAGACACCACCCAGGGATGGATTCTTGCAATCCGTGTGTAAAGGAATCCTTGAGGCATTTCTCAGGCGCGCTCCAGTTTCAGAACCACTGCTCCCCTGTATCCAAGAGGAGGCCATTAATCAATGCAGCTGCCAATGGTGGTGCTGCTGACCGAGGGGGGTGTGAGGAGGGATCTGTTTCTTAAATTAAACTAAACGATGGCCATTAAGGGGGCATCCCCTGCACATAATTAATTCTCCTTTTGCTGAAAGGGGCGGGTAGGAACTGGATAGCTAATGATGGTCACTGTGTGCCTCACCTGCATTCCTCCACCCTCATTGCCTCCAGTGTCCTTGTCTTTGGGCCCACCATGAACACCTGGTTCTCTTTCCATGTAGTGGCCCCACCAGAGTCTAAAATTCGTGAGCTACATAGCACTCACTTCCCCAAACTCCCTCTCACTGCCCCCTCCCCCAAGTCAGTCACCCCTCTTGCCAGCTCTATCCCTATCCTCCCGCTCCTCTGCAGCCATCATAGACCCCCGCCGTGTCATGCCTCAAGGTGGGGGCCAAGGAGCCATACTGTGATTCCCTCCAAGGAATTTTCTTCCAGTTGTTAAAGTGAGGCCAGAATGCAAATCCAACCACTCTCCCCAGATACATCCCTAGCAGACTAATGTGTCCCAGTCATGCCTAACCCCCAAGGCAGGGGTTCTCATATTCCGTTATCACTGGCCACTCCACTCCATATTCCATGGTTATTGCCTCCTCTTCAGCTGCTGCCTCTGCTGGGCAGATTTTATGGGATTCTCTCAATGCATTTGTACAATGCCATAGCCTCCAGAGCTGGCTATGCAGAGATCGAAGTCCCCACTGCCGACCAAGCCACCAGCCACCTCTTGCCTTTGACAATAGGACAGATTTCCCCTCTTAGACACCTACTTCCTAATAACTGGCCATCTCTTAGGGTCATGGTGAAGATTGACAGAGACGATATATGGGGAGCATCTGGACAGCCCCTGTTACACAGTTAGGCTGGGGACGTGATCCCCCTCCTCACCCTCTCTGTCGGTTCCATATGGCTCAAATGGGGTTCACCTCAAGGACCCAGAGATGTCTGTGGGTTGCAGTAGCCCACCCCCTCATTCCATTTATAAATCCTGGAGTCCAGGGGCTGGGTCATGCCCAACTGGGTCAGGTTGACTGCAGTTCAACAAACCTCTCCTGGGCCCTTGTTGGTGCTGGGTACCCTGATAGTGGCTGAAGATGCAGAGACAGAACAAGAAAGGACTCTACTCTAGATATCCGGTGTGGTAGGGAAGCCACATTTGTAATAATGCATCCTTAAGAAGAAGAAATAGAAGATGAAGGAGGAGGCAGAGTGATACAGAAAATAGGGTCGCTTTGGAGACAGACATGGGTTCCAATTTTGGCTTCACCGCTGTGTGGCCAGAAAACCTTATGCAAATCACTTAACCTCTTTGAGTCCCCTTTTCTTCCCTTATAAGATAGGGGGATAAAATAAGAAGAACTTCAAAGGCTCAGGCTTAAAGATGTTTGGGGTAAGTACCTGGGACGTTGCGGAGGCTCAAAAAATGGTGTTGTTATTATCATGAAGGCAGTGGGTTTCCTTGCACTCCAGGAGCCCACCCTGCCTCTGTGGGGTCAGAGTCTGAACAGTTCTGGTGGCCCTGGGTTTTGGGGTTAACCAGATGATCCTTTAATATACAAAGAAACCCCAAACAGCTTAACCTCAGCCGAGGCATAGAGGGCCCGGCTGCCCCATGAATACTGGCCTTGAATCCTGTGCTCCATTATTGCATCTGAAAATCCGTTAAAATTTCACACAATTTCCTGCACAGCAGTGTGCTTCATAATGCTGGGAGCCAAGCCGGCCCAGTAATTGGGACCGGAGTGGGGCAGAGTCCAAAGCAATTAATGCAGCCTCCTTCCTTGTTTGCGCCAGGATAAGCCTGACGGGGTGGAGAATAATTGGAAAGGAGCGGCCTCCATCCCCAACTCCAAATTAATATTTTCCTGCCCTGATTTAATTCCGCCCGGGAACAGTGACACAGAGACACGCCGTGTCAAGCGCTAAGTAATCCACCACGAGCCACCTGAGGAGGAGGAAAGGACTTTTCCTTTTCTTTGCGGTTGGCCGGGGGTGGAGGGAGGTGCAGCTAACAAGACAGAACCTCAGAATCAAAAGGGCCTTCCAGGGACATCCGTAGTGCAACCACCGTCCCGATGCAGTGACATGCCACAAGGAGGAGAAAAATCAGGGACCCGGGAAGGCAGACAAACCTGAGTCCCAACCCTGGCTTTGCTGCTTAGGAAGTGTATGACCAGGGGCAAGTCATTCAACCCCACCGAACCTCAGTTTTCTCATCTGTAAAGTGGAGATTATAGTACCTGCCATGAGCAATTGTTGTCAGGATTCTTTACAAAAAATACAGTAGGCGGCTGTCAATGGTTGCTATTTTTCCTGTTATTTTAGGTTTTACAATCAGGAGCCAAGCACAGCGCTAGGCGCTGAGAATCCAAAGGTAAACAGGCCGGGCACGGTGGCTCACGCCTGTAATCCCAGCACTTTGGGAAGCTGAGGCGGACAGATCATTTGAGGTCAGGAGTTCAAGACCAGCCTGGCCAACATGGCAAAATCTCGTTTCTACTAAAAATACAAAAATTAGCAGGGCGTGGTGGTGCGTGCCTGTAATCCCAGCTACTTGGGAGGCTGAGGCAGGAGAATCACTTGAACCTGGAAGGCAGAGGTTGCAGTGAGCCAAGATTGTGCCACTGCACTCCAGCCTGGGTGAGAGAGCGAGACTCCATCTCAAAAAAAAAAAAAAAAGTAAATAAAATGTGGGCCCCAGTTCTTAAGGAGCTTGCACTCTAGTTCCAAATATCCAGGACTGCTACACAGAAGGTGTTTAATATTGGCTAGCTCCCTGCCTTCTGCCTACAGCATCCCTGGACAGGCAATGATTCAACCTCTGCTTGATCACTTTAATCACTGGACCATCCCCTGCCAATTCTGTTGGTGCATTTGCCTGTGTGCAGGCTTCCTCTCCAGCATCTAGCTGCACCCTGAAACCTCATCCCACTGGTTCTAGCTCCACTCTAGAGCAAGCTGGAGAAAGAGGTCCAGGTGCAGGAGTCAGGACTCAGGAATCTGCAGATTTCTCTCCCTGTCCCCACCGAGCCCTGCCTCTGTTGGCTCAGCAGCCTTATAATAGGAGGAGGGGTCCTAACTTGATCCTCTCTCACCCCGGGGGGTTCAGGCATGTTGAGTAACCTGGAGAACTGGGGCAGGATTGAGCTCAACAACTCACAGTGGTAACCTTCCCGGTCTCACTTCCCATTCCTTCCTGGACTTTCTTTCAACTCCCAAATAAACCACCTCCCTTGAATCCTTATATCAGGTCTGATTCTGGGGGACATCACACTAAGACAACCAGGTGTCCGCAAGCCCTGAGGCCTGGACAGCCTGCCAGGGGTGCCTCTAAGCTTCACGGCTGAGCAGCGCCAGCACCTCAGGATTCCAAACCGTTGGCAGAGTGCTTGGTGGGCAGGCTGAGGTTACCCACCTGCAGGGGCAGACTTATTCATGGGCACCTGAGGCCCCCACCCACCCGGGACACTTGGGAATAATTGAAGGCCACATGGCAATAGGAATCCCACAGGCTCAGGCAGCGGGTGGCGAGAGCCAGGGAAGTCTCATTATTTATGTAGCCCTCTCCCCAGTAGGAGGAAGAACACAAACTCCAGGGTGAGGGAGGAAGAAGATGCCTCAGTGAGTTCAAAACTCCCCCAAAGAAAACCACTCAAGCCAAAGCAGGGAGTTGCCAGCAAAACCCCCATGGGTGTTCGACAAAACTGCAGGGAAACACTATGCAAATGCCAAACTGATGAGGAGAGCGGGGGAGAAAGGGACAGGAATAAACCAAACATTAAATCAAATCAGTAGGAGAATAAGAGCTAAACTCCTTGCTTGTAGCACTCAATTCTGTAGTCGATACGGTCAGGAATGAATGAACGGCCTGCTCAGAGCCACATCTGAATTCAGTGTGTGTAGCACCCTAAACTCTACGAGGAGAATCAGCCAGCCAGGTGTCATCCTGCCCCATGCCCAACCACAGGGACAAATGGGCTTGGGGAGGGGACCTAACCTAGGCCCTCTGGGGGCAAGGCAGGGAGGAGCCCTGCCCAGGGGCTGGGTGGCATGGGGCAAGTCCTGTCTCCTCTCGGAGCCTCCCGGCACCCACATGGAGGGCAGCTTGAGGAAGCTGTTGTGTGTGCAGGGCACAGAGGCCTGCGTGAGGATAAAATGGTTGGCCATAATAAAAAGATGGGGATAAAGGAGGTTGAATGAGATATCGGTGGAGCAGGAGCCCTGTGGTCTGTGTCCTATCCGGCTTTGTTTTGCTTCATTGGGGATGTAAAATGAGGATTTGGTTTTGTTAAAGAAACTGGGATTGGAGAGGAGGGGAAGAGCACTGCCTGGAAGAGAGATGACGAAGGAGAGAAGGGAGAAACCCAGGGCTGCTGTGATTAGGCTGGAGTGTGCTGTATGATGCCATCTGCTCCCCTGGTTTCCCACAAAAACTTCAGTGAAACCCGCAATGTTCACCCACACGTTGGAAACTGGCCGTGTGTGTGCTGCATGGCTATAGGGTGGGCGCAGGGGTAGGACAGAGGCTGAAGGGGCCCAGCTATGTTCAGGTCCTACGTGGGCAGACATGCTGTGCGAAGGATCCCATCAGCCGCTCCCTGTAGCTCCATTCTACAGCCATTCGTGGATTACACGGCCACGCAGCAGGCACAGTGCCAAGACTGGGAACAACCGCAAATATGACGTGGCCCTGCCCTTGATCAAAGACTAGAGGGGAAGACACAAGCCAACATGTTGGTTCAGGGGATAAGCTTTGCATGCCAGGGTAGGTTCTAGCCCCAGGGCATGTGAGTCTTGCCTGAGCGCTCTCTGGAAGCCGGGGTGGAGCCAGCACTTACATTTTCACACTCGACCCTCAGAAATTCTGCTCAGAAATAGTGGGGGACTGGCTTATGGTCACACAGCTGCGAAAGGGTGGAACTGGCTGTGAACCCACGTCTGTACCTTCAGAAACCAGTTTTGCTCATGGGTCACCTGGTTGAAACTTCACCAGCCAGGCTTTTGCAGAAATGGGATGCCGACAGTGGAGTGGACACTCTTTCCCTTCGCCTAGGGCAGCCTCGAGGCTACATGGCTGTCTCCAAGCTCCCCTGACATGTGGTCCCTCACCCCCAGCTTTGGGCTTTATCTCAGCTGTCTCCAAAGTTCCAGATGTGACTTAGAGCCCCTTCAATAACTTCTCCTTTTGGCTTAAGCCAGTTTGAGTTTGGGTTTCCATCAGCATCTTTCTCCAAACTGAAAAGAGTTAGGACTGTATAGGCCTCGACATCTGGTGGGAATTGTGCCAGTGTGTTCACCCCTGCCCACTCCAATCCCAGGTAGATTGAGTTTAAATTCATCTTTGACGGTGGAAGAAAATGGAGTCCCAGATAAAAGAAGTAGCTTATGCAAGACCACACAGCCAGTTAGGGGCAGGACTGAAATTTGAACTCAAACCTTAAGACTTGCACTCTGCTTCCCTTCTGGATCATTGTGTTATCCACTTTGTCTGGTTCTGAAAAGATTTGTATGCAGAGTATGTGAGTGTCAGTGTGAGTGTGTTTCTATGTCCTCAGAGAGATACTGAAGTCCCCTTGGGTCAAGCTTGTGCCACTGACGTCCCTGACATCTCCCAGACCCCAGTAAGAGCAAGTGGGTCCCCCACAAGTGGTCCCTGGACTTCAAGCATAAATGGGCTTCCAGAGGAGGCTGCCCTGGCATGTCCAGATCTGGGCAGCAACATGGCTCTGGGAATGCCATGCTGTGTGTCCAGGGGAAGACATCAAGACCTTTCTGGGACTCAGGCTGATGTGAAGTTGAATCTGATAAAAAAAAGAATACCAGCAAAAGACATAACTGGTGTGAACCATCTCTTGTGAAAAAGTAAAACACTTGCTAAAAAGAAAGCTACCGAACGCATTCCACTTTAAGAAAATCCAATACGCAAAATCTAAATTTACTCTCTGAATTTAGATAAAGAACAGTTTGACAAAAGAATTCTAATTGTCACAGCAGTTCTATTGAGGAACCAGGGTGAGTGTTTTCAGGCCTCCCCAGCATGCAGGCAGAAATGCAGGAAACAGAGACGCTTCGAGCCAGAGGGCCAAAGCTTTGCCCACGGAAGACCCCAGGAGGATGGCCAGGGTCTCAGAGGGAGTAGAGGAAGGGGTCAGTAAACAGTTGCTATGGAGACACAGGGATGTGTTGAGTGGAAGTACAAGACCCCGAACTCCAAATCCCAGGGCAGCTTGGACCCAAGACCAAGCCCAGAAGAGTGTGGTATGACGTGTTAAAAAATCCACTCCCTTCTCTCCCAACCCATCCCTACAGGGCCTCTCCCTGGTACCCATCCTTGTGGGAGAATTGTACTTCCCATCCTACTGTTGGACTTGGCGATAAGACTCCTTTCAGCAAATGGAATAGGAACAGGAGGGACATAGACCATGCCCAAGCTAAGGCCTTTGGACCTCACGTTTCCACCATCTTTCTTGCTCTTCCCCTCTGCCACCAGATTGGAGCTGCTTTTTCAGCCCAAGCCCCAGAATGAAGACACATGGAACAGAGTCACAAACAACCTGCAGCAGATATGTATGATGAACAAAAAAAAAAAACTTATGTTGCTATAAGCCATTGAGATTTTGGGATTGTTCATTACTACACCATAAACTAGCAAAAGCTGACTAATATAGAAGGCAATACTCACAGCTTTAAGGCCACCTCTGACAACCCAATGGGATAAGTGGCTCAGATGTGTCTCTTCAGATCAGCATTTGCAGTGCACGGGAGTCCTGTGGGAACTTATAAAACAGATTCCCCCTTCTTCTTTTTTTTTTTTTTTCCTTGAAATGGGAGTCTCACTCTGTCACCCAGGCTGGAATGCAGTGGCACAATCTCGGCTCACTGCAACTTCTGCCTCCTGGGTTCAAGCGATTCTCCTCTCTCAGCCTCCCCAGTAGTTCAGACTACAGGCGTGAGCCATCATGCCTGGCTAATTTTTGTATTTTTAATAGAGACAGGGATTCACCTGTTGGCCAGGCTGGTCTTGAACTCCTGAC
This sequence comes from Pan paniscus, assembly GCF_029289425.2. NCBI lineage: Eukaryota > Metazoa > Chordata > Mammalia > Primates > Hominidae > Pan > Pan paniscus. Next base: position 28,076,701 of record NC_073268.2, read on the forward strand.
CTCAGGTGACCCACCCACCTCAGCCTCCCAAAGTGCTGGGATTACAGGCGTGAGCCACCGCAACTGGCCCCAGATTCCCCCTTCTGAGAATGAAGTCAGTTCATCTAAGGATGAGGCCCAGGAATTGGTATTTTTGACAAGCTGTGAAGACGACAGTGGCCTGTCCACAGACCATGCTTTAAGAGGCCCTGATCTAATGAGTCCACTGTTTTTGCTATCCAGAACAATGTCCAGAGAGGCACAGCAACATGCCAAAGGTCACACAGCAAGGGGCTACACAAGAAATGAATCTCCACCTCATTTCCCTGAAGCACACTGTCCTTCCCCAGAGAAACGGTGGGGAGGTGGAAGGGAAAAGAGAGACTCACAGGTTGAAAAATGCAGCTCCAGAGAGAAACCAGTGGGAGGCCAAGGAATTCAAGTTGAGCCAGGGTCCAGGTTCCAGCTAAGAAGGGAGTGCCCTGTGAGTGGATGAAGAGGCGGCTCCCCGGGGCCTTCGCTGGAAGAGGTGGGGAAAAGGATGTCAGATTACAGAGCAGGAGGCTGGAGGAAAGAGAAAGAAAATAAATAAATAAAAATAGAAAAGGGAAAAAAAAAAAAGCCCTCCAGCCCTGGTGAGCCCAAATATCCCCAGCCTCGCTGCAGGCACTGCCCCAGCCCTCTTCGATTTTGATGTACAGTTTGAAACAAATCAATAGCAGTATAATAATACTCAGCACGCTGTGTAATTTTTATATCATTAGTTTTCATTTTCCGCTCCCCATGCATCAAAAAACTTACAACGGGCTCGTAAAGTTTATTTAGTATTCCATGAATTCCTAATCAGTTTCATTTCATAATGATTCAGGAGCCGCCCGCTGCCTAGGCCCCTGTGTCAAAAAATCGATAAAACCAACACAGTTTTCCTGATGGCGGCTGCAAAAGGATCTATTGTAGGGGAATTATGATTTATGCCCTGGCCTGAACCATGAGCAGCAGCCTCCACCCGGCGGCTCAGGGCTGAGGTCTTCGCCAATAATGATTTATGCACCTCTGAGGGCCCCACCCTAGTTCCCTTCCTGCCCTGGCTGGCCCCTGACACTGGGGGCAGCGGGGAGGGCCCAGTTGGGAGGGAAGGAGGAAGGAGAAGGCACAAGGGGAGGGCCTACTAATAGTCTGAGCATCCCTGTGTAGGTCCAGCATCTGCCTCTAAGTCCACCCACCATCCAGGAAGGCCTGATCAGAGTACAGAGGGATTTAGGGAGCCCTACCTGGTCCCAAAGAGCTGCAGAGGGAACATTCTGAACACAGGTGTGTGTGGGTGGAGCTGGGGTAACTCCAGCTCTCCATCTGTAATCCTCATTCCCACTCAGCCTCCGTTCTGACCCCACGGATGAGTTCTTGGCCCCTACCTTGCACCAATGACAGTCACCTCCACCTCCCCTGTCCCTGCCCCAGTGGCTCTGAGAAAGCTAAATGGGAAAGGGGTCCCAAGGATCATGGTGGCCAGAGGGCCTCAGTTAGACCCCATGGGATGCAGACACAGCAGGCTTCCAGGAATTCTGAGGCTGTAATGAATGTTTCCAAGACTCCCAGGAGGAAACAAGGAGTGAACCTGAGAGGTTGTTCGGAGGTTCCAGCAGGCCAGTCGAGCTCCTGGTATACCCTTGACCAGGGAACAGTCCTCCTCTATCAGGGAAGGTCGTCCTCTCCAAGTGTGCAGCTTCAGCAGAGACACACATGGAGCAGTGAGGGAGGACGGGGACACCCGCCTAGCCAGCCAGATCACCCAAATCAACCCTGGTGATCAACGGGGTGACAAATGTTGCAGCCAGATTGCCCTCATATCCAGGAATGAACTTGCCCCTTCTCTTCTCTGTGAGGCAGATTGGCTTGGTTTTCAAACCCCTGCATCCCCACCCAAAGCTCCCGTGCCCTTCCTCCACTGGTCATAATTAATAGATCTGGGAGACATGTTAATGGGATGGGTATTAAGTCCAACAATTGGTTTAATTAAGAGCAACTAACCTAGCTGGGATAGAGAGATCTCAGGGTGACTTCATATGGGAGGGGATGCCCTGGTGTGACAGGAAGCCAACTGGGGCCACCAGTATGTCCACCCCCACCCACCATCTATCAGTGGGTTTCTCGGCCTCCATGTGGTGTTTGGGGAAGACTGGGGCTTCATTTAAGTGGGTTGAGAGAAGCAGAGGTTCAGGGGCTCATCTCTGCAGGACCTGTCCTGAGGCACCGTTGGCACTCCAGCCTTTGACTCTAGTTAGAATAGGTGGGCTTCTGGCCGGGCGCGGTGGCTCACGCCTGTAATCCCAGCACTTTGGGAGGCTGAGGTGGGCGGATCACAAGGTCAGGAGATCGAGACCATCCTGGCTAACATGGTGAAACCCCGTCTCTACTAAAAATACAAAAAATTAGCCAGGCGTGGTGGTGGGCGCCTGTAGTCCCAGCTACTCGGGAGGTTGAGGCAGGAGAATGGCATGAACCCAGGAGGCGGAGCTTGCAGTGAGCTGAGATCACTCCACTGCACTCCAGCCTGGGCGACAGAGCAAGACTCCGTCTCAAAAAAAAAAAAAAAAAAGAATAGGTGTGCTTCCTCCTGACACCTTCATTTGTTTTTCATTCATTCACTCATGAAACATCAGGGAGACACCTCGAAGCCACTTGCTTTATTATGCAAAGAGAAGAGAAGGGACTTGCCTGGCGCCACGCAGATGCAGAGTGGCAAAGCCAAGATTCCAGCCCAGATTCGCCAGGTCTGACAACAAGCAGTGTCTGCCCATCCCATCCCAGTGAGCCCCACAATCTCCTCACCGGCTGCCTGTGCTCCTCTCTCCAGCCTACTTTGAGGGGTTGGGGGAACAGAGCATGACAGCCGCTCTCCTTCCATGTCCATCCATCACCCCATGCACATGGCAGTTTGGAAAGAGCCCAGACTTTGGGGCCAGACCTAGATTCGAATCCTGGTTTCCTCCACTCACCAGCTGAGTGACCCTAGACAATTTCATTAACCTGAGTCTGGCTTTCCTCACGTGTAAAATCAGAGTCATAATTTCTGCCCCACAGATGGTAATGAGTCAAAAGAACAGCAGATATAAAATACCCACCCCCATGAGGCCCCTGATAGATGCTTCCTGCCCTTCCCCCGCTCCCTCGTTGCCTCTAAGCCTCACTTCTCCCCAGAGAATCATCTATCTGGTGCTGGGAGTGAAAAGGGGGCCTGGGTCTGTCTCCCCTCCTCCCAGGATTAATCAGAAAACCAAAAACCAGCCAGGATTTGGCATCAGTGGGCTGGGGCTGTGCCACTGTTCATTGCACTGTGGCAGAAGGAGAGGAGCCCAGGCTCATCTACACAAATCTGAGCCAAAGCCCCTGCCAGCACCTCGGTTTCCCCATCTGTGAGACAGAGGCATGATTCCTTCTAAGGCTGAAGCCTGGCAGTTCACTGACCTGGGAATCGTGTTCCAGGAACCAGCAGCTTCTCCCAGGTCAGGAGTCAGAGAGTAGAGGGGCTGGGGTGAAGCATGAGACTCCCTGGATGTGGGGTGGGAGAAGGGGAGGGCCCCTGGCCTGGGGAAGCTCTAACTGCCCCCTCTCCATCCCCAAAAGAGACAGAGGCCTGCTGCCCATGAAGCAGAGTCCAAATTCTTCCCCCATGGAAATGGAGGCCCTTGAGGCTGGCTGCCACTCCAGAGCAGCCCGGTCAGGATCTGCAACTTCAGACTCAGCCTGTCTCCCTGGGCTCCTTCCTCCACTCCCTGCTCTGTCTCTGTCTTCTCTAGTGAGTTTCCTGTCCTTCTGTCTCTTCCCCTCTATTCCTTCCCCACCACCCGCTTCCCTCTGGGGAAAATAAGCACTTGGTTGTATAAGGCCAGAGGGGTTCTAACACCGCTCCACCAACTGGCAGTGCTGAAAGCCCTGAGATTTACTGCTCCCCTTTCTGCTGCTGGGTCCCCAGTTTGTCCCTCAGCTGTTCCATCACCCCTGGGCCGAGTGACAGTCCTACTGGGAAGGTAGCAAAGTGCGGCAGGAAGCTGATCAGCGGCCAGCTCAGGCCCACAGCGGGACATCCATTAGGATCCAGCACTTCAGGGTGAACCCCAGCCTGTCTCTGGGAGCCGAGGGATGGGGACCAGAAGCACCAATCCATCTCTCTGTTCCCTGCGCCAGACCCTGCAAACACACATAGGCTCCGCAACCCTGAGGCCAGCTCTGCTTTTGAGCTCTGCTTCCTACTCCCTCTTTCTCTGTCCCTGATCTCACCTCTTATTCTACTAGAGACAGAGCCAGCCAGGCCCAGAGGGCCATGTCAGGGACTTGGTCTCAGCTGCTCCAGCCCCTTGATGAAAGGGAGAGGGCCCAACTCAGGCATCAGCTGTTTCACCTGTGAAATGGGTTCAATGAGAGTTTACGCGTCAGAGGAAAAGGCCACGGTTGGACAATGTGCTGGAGGATTGTGACTCCTTATTTAACAATCCTCTATTGTCACTGCACAGACCTCAGACCCCAAGACTATGGGCCCAAGCAAGGACCCTCCCAGGGTGACTACACCTTACAAAGCTCCCCAGCTGGCAGAGTCCCTGATGATCAAGACCTCATTCAGGGAGCACAGAGGGTCACAAAGGAAACAGGAAAACAGAGAGTAGGACCCAAAGGCATTGTGTCCCATGGTGGGAGGGTGTCACTGAGGCAGGAGGGAGCCGGGGTTCTGGGGTCAGAGGAAACTGAGTTTGGAGGGGATGTGGCCACCTGCCAGTGGAAGGGCATTGGACCAGGAATTTAACCTCTGGGGATCTCGGTTGCTGATTTGCAGATATGACAGTACACATGAGATCCCAGGAGCGCCCTGTGGAATCACCAGCAAGTGACAGCATGGAAGGCACAGGAAGGGGTTTGGAGGCAGAAGCAGGTGCGTTTGCACTGCAGCTGGTTGACTGTCTTCCCACGTGACTTTCAGCTAGTTACCTCTGGGCTCAAAGCTGCGTCTTCTTCATCTGTAACATGGGAGTGATTGTCACATCTCTCTCACAGGGTGGTTTGTGCAGGTTACAGATGGTTGTGCATCCTTTAGAACACAGAGGTGGCACCCAACAAGTGTTCCTTGTAACTTCCGTGGCCTGGGCACAGTGCCTTGGCACAAGAGAGGGGTTCAATAAATGTTTTTTCAGGCCAGGTGCGGTGGCTCATGCCTGTAATCCCAGCACTTTGGGAGGCCAAGGCGGGTGCATCTCCTGAGGTCAGGAGTTCGAGACCAGCCTGACCAATATGGTGAAACCCCGTCTCTACTAAAAATACAAAAATTAGCCAGGCCTGTTGGTACGTGCCTGTAATACCAGCTACTCTGGAGGCTGAGACAGGAGAATTGCTTGAACCCAGGAGGCAGAGGTTGCAGTGAGCCAATATAGCACCACTGCACTCCAGCCAGGGCAACAGAGTGAGACTCTGTCTCAAAACCATAAATAAATAAATGTTTTTTCATTTTATTATGGGTGTGGGTGAGGAACAGGTTTATTATGGGGGACGCATGAGGTAACCCAACTGAATAGTGAAGGGTGGACTCTATCTGCTCAGGCCAAGAACATCTGCAAACACATTTGTAGACACCGATCATTTCTGGGTCCCCAGAGAAGAACAGGGACTTGGGTCTCCATCTGGCAATTAAAGAAACTGACACCTAGAGAGGTTTGGTGAATTTTTTTCAAGGTCTCCCAGAAAGGGTGAGTCAGAAATGTCAGAGGCATGTGAACCAGAGCAATTCCATCTTGAATAGGAGGTGGGTAAAAGGAGGCTGAGACCTACAGGGCTGCATTCCCAGATGGTTAAGGCATTCTAAGTCACAGGATAAGACAGGAGGTTGCTACAAGATACAGGTCATAAAGACCTTGCTGATAAAACAGGTTGCAGTAAAGGAGCTGGCCCAAACCCACCAAAACCAAGATGGCGACAAGAATGATCTCTGGTCGTCCTTACTCCTACACTCCTAGCAGCGCCATGACAGTTTACAAATGCCATGGCAACATCAGGAAGTTACCCTATATGGTCTAAAAGGGGGAGGCATGAATAATCCACCCCTCGTTTAGCATATCATCAAGAAATAACCATAAAAATGGGCAACCAGCAGCCCTTGGGGCTGCCCTGTCTATGGAGTAGCCTTTTTTTTTTTTTTTTTTTTTTTTTTTGAGATGGAGTTTTGCTCTGTTGCCCAGGCTGGAATGCAATGGCATGATCTCGGCTCACCGCAACCTCTGCCTCCTGGGTTCAAGCTATTCTCCTGCCTCAGCCTCCTAAGTAGATGGGATTACAGGCATGTGCCACCATGCCCGGCTAATTTTGCATTTTTAGCAGAGATGGGGTTTCTCCATATTGGTCAGACTGGTCTTGAACTCCCAACCTCAGGTGATCCGCCCGCCCTGGCCTCCCAAAGTGCTGGGATTACAGGCGTGAGCCACTGCGCCCGGCCTGGAGTAGCCATTCTTTTATTCCTTTACTTCCTTAATAAACTTGCTTTCACTTTATGGACTCCCCCTAAATTCTTTCTTGTGTGAGATCCAAGAACCCTCTCGGGGTCTGGATTGAGACCGCTTTCTGATAACAAAACTAATGCCAGACCACCCAGTGCCACCCAGGTGGGACTCCAGGCTCTGGAGCAAGCTGCCCCCTCCTGCCTTCCCAGACAGTTCATGATAGCAGTCACCACTTACTGTGTGAGTCCCTATGCCCGGGGCTTGGCTAAATGCTATAAAGCGCTTATCTCATTTAGCGTGCTCACTGCCTATGAAACAGCTTTTTTCTCACCCTCATTTTACAGATAAGGAAACTGAGGCATAGGGCGTTAAGGGGCTTGTCCAAAGTCACTCTGTTCACAAGTGACGGGGCCTGAACTATAAGCTCTGATATCTGAAGCCTGTGAACTTGATCTCTAACTGCACCAGCAGAATCAGAGGTAGTCTGTCCATCCAAACACAGGCTGGTGGTTCCCTGCATTGGTCAACCTGCCAATCCCCCTGCCTCACTGAAGGGCCAACCCTCAACTCTTCTCAGGCTCAGGCCTACCAGGTGTGAAGGGAGCCTCAGCTCCTGACCAGCTCCTGAATGTCCCAGGGAAGAAGGCAGCACGGGCTCCCTGTGTCCTGCCACCCTGGACTTTCAGAACCCGCATGCTTCCCACAGTCTAACCTAAATCCTTTCGCTTCAGGGGCAGTCCTGGGCACCTCTCACTTCCACCATCATTCTTGTCATCCACCCCTAACCTAGTACAGCCTCTAAGAAATGGGGCCAGTGGCCCCACTGGGAGAAGGTGCCTGGTCCAAGGACTGGACCTCTCCCTGCCCTCGAGTCCCCACAGTAATGCCCAGGCTTTGTAGTCACTGGGCCGGAGCTCCCACCCTGGTTCCATCTGCATTCCTTAGCCCATGTGACACCGAGCAAGGAGATTCCTTCACCTTCCTGAGCCTCAGTTTCCTTCTCTGTAAAATGGCACCAATCATCCTTATTGTCATGAAACTCAGACGTCACAATGGGCTGGAAGGTCTGAGCAGAGTGCTCCTGGAGCACAAGGCAGGATTGCAACCAATGCTGCTCTCTGCCTTCTCCTCTCCCTCCTCCTCCTCCTCTACCTCCTTCTCCTTCTCTTCCCATTTTATTTCACCCACCAAGAAACTCCAAACTCAAGCATCTTTGGGCATCAAGCTCCTCCTCCACCCTACATCCTCCCTGATTTCTCCCTGCTAGGGAGGGCAAAGGCAGGTGTGTGGTGACCCTTTCTTTTCTTCCCACCTTCCCTGGAGGCCTCAGTGGGGGTAACTGAGGGTGAAGTTGGTTCCAATGGAACTGAAGGCACAGCCTTGAGGATTGGGCTGTGTTTGAGGGTCAGAGGGTCCCTCTCCTAGGCTACCCAGCAGCCTGACAGGGGCTGTGGTGGGGAGACACAGTATGTCACATGCAAGAGGTGGTAGATCATTTGCTCCTCCACTTTATAGATGAGAAAGCTGAGGCCTAGCAAAAATAAGAGGCTCAGCCCAGGACACACAGCTGGGAGGAGTCTGGGCTCAGCTGGAGCCACCAGCCTGCCTCAGCGAAAGTAGAAAGTTCTTGTGCTTCCTGCTTCAGAATCAACATCTTTACTCTCCAGTGTGGAAGACCAGCTCCTCATCCTGCCAATCTGAGCCAGCTGGCATTTCAGAGGCCAAGACAACTGGCCTTAAATCGTAAACCCTAATACAGCCATGACTAAAATTGCCCTTCACCCAGTGCAGACCCTCCTTCAGGTCAGGTCCTGCAGAGGAAACCACACATTTGATTGCTCTCCTGTATGCACAGCTGCAGGTCAAATTGCATTACGCCAAGAGCCATTATAACAAAAGTGACAGGGCTACCAAAACTTTGCCAAAACCAGCCCAGGAGGCATCCACCAGCTCCAATACTGCCTCCTTGAAGTCTCGGGAAGAGTGCTGATCTGCAGGTCCCCATATGGGAGCTTTATGGCTCAGAGAGGGCACACAGAGAGGAAGTGGTGAACAGCCCATGTGACTCTGGCCACAAAACCTCCAAGGCTCCTTCCATGCCCCAGTCCTTCTTGAGCCACACCCTGACACAAGTACCTGGGACAGAGGGACCGATGCACTCTGAGAGGAACACACAAGGTGGGCGGGGCTTGTACTTATGTGCCCTGGCAAATGTGCCCTGGCAAATGTTACACAAAAGTGGAACACGGCGCCTCCATCAATACACACGCATGTGGCCTGTACACAGGCACACACTGTCATGCACACACAGGCATTAGGGCAGCAGTTCTCAACCTGGATGCACACTAGACTACTGTGGAGCTTTAAAACACACCTGTGTCCAGCCCCACCCCCTGGGATGCTGATGGGATGAATGTGGGTCAGTTACCTATTGCTGCATACCAAATAACCCCCCAAAATTTAGCACCTTAAAAAAACAACAAACATTAGCTCACACGGTTTTTTTTTCTTTTGTTTTTTAAATTATTTCAATAGTTTTGGCAGAACAGGTGGTGTTTGGTTCCATGGATAATTTCTTTAGTGGTGATTTCGGAGATTTCGGTGGATCCATACCCCGAGCAGTGTACACCGCACCCAGTGTGTAGTCTTCTATCCCTCATCACTCCCGCCCTTTCCCTGAGTCCCCAGAGTCCACTGTTTCATTCTTATGCCTTTGTGTCCTCATAGCTTAGCTCCCACTTATAAGTGAGGACATACGATGTTTGGGTTTTCCACTCCTGAGTTACTTCACTTAGAAGAGTGGTCTCCAATTCCATCCAGGTTGCTGCGAATGCCATTATTTCTTTCCTTTTTATGGCTGAGTAGTATTCCATGGTGTGTGTGTGTATATGTATATATATCTCTCACATTTTCTTTATCCACTTATTGATTGATGGGCATTTAGGAGCTTACAAGGTTTCTGAGGTCAGAAATCCAGGAGCAGCTGAGCCAGGTGGTCCTGACTCAGGATCTCTCCTGAGGTTGGAGTTCAGACGTCAGCCCAGGCTGGAGCACCTGCTTCAAGATGACTCAATGCCACCAGCAAAAGGCTTCATTTCCTGGCCACATGGGCCTCTGCACAGGGCTGCTTGAGTGTTTTCATGACCCGTCAGTTGGCTGCCTTCTAAGCAAGAGATCCAAAGCAGTGCAGAGAGGAAGCCTCAGTACCTTCCCTGCCCTAACCTCCTAAATCACACCACTTCCGCTGCGTTTGTGTTTTAGAAGGAGCCCACACTCTAGGGGAAGGGAATTAGACTCCATCTTCAGAAGGGAGAGGCTCAAAGGATTTGTGGATCTACCTTAAAACCATCACGCATGTGAGGTGAGGCCAGGGCACTGGGATTTTTAAACACCCACAGGTGACTCCAACGTGCCGCCAGGGCTGAGAGCTACTGTCTTGCAAAGTCACCAATCAGAGGTGGAGACTACAGATTCAGCAAGACATGACTTCAAGGTACGCCAGCCACCCAGGCCCTGCATCCCCAGGGAAGCTCACTTCAGTGGCCTCAGCCCAGCTTCCATCCTTCCCTGGCCCTTCCCTGACCCCTTGCAGCTCACATCTCCTGGAGACCTTCTCAGAGACCCCCACCCCCAGGCTCCAGGCCATGTCCCAGCCCAGCAACACCCCTGCACTAGCTGTTCCTAGGACTGGTTTCAGGCCTGTGCACATGTGTGGGTTTGTGTGAGTGCCCATGTATGCACACGTGTATATGCATGTACCCACACAGGCCCATCTCCTCACAGGCCAGGACTCCCTGACAAGGTGACCACATCCTCTCTTCTCCTCACCCCTCCTCTGTCTTCTTCTCTTCCTTCCTTTTTTTTTTTTTTTTTTTTTTTTTGAGATGGAGTCTCACTCTGTCGTCCAGGCTGGAGTGCAGTGGTGCGATCTCAGCTCACTGCAACCTCCACCTCCCAGGGTCAAGTCCACCTCCTGCCTCAGTCTCCCAAGTAGCTGAGATTACAGGTATGCGCCACCCTACCTGGTTAATTTTTGTATTTTTAGTAGAGACAAGGTTTCACCATGTTGGCCAGGCTGGTCTTGAACTCCTGACCTCAAGTCATCTGCCTGCCTCGGCCTCCCAAAGTGCTGGGATTGCAGGCGTGAGCCACCACACCTGGCCTCTTCCTTTCTTTCCCTTTCTCTACCCCTCCTTCTCTTCCCTCTCCTTTCTTTTCTCACTCTTGACTTTTCCCTTTCTCTGTCTCCCGCAGGTCTCTCCTTTCTGATCTTGGGATCTCACACCCTCATCCTCTTGGCCGCCAGGAGGCTCCCCGGCTCATCTGTGATGATCCTGATGCTGTAACAGGCACAGGAGCAACTCAGAGTGACCAGGGAGTGGACTGGGACCTCCCTGCCTGCTGACCTCCAAGGACTTTCCAGGCCCACTCTGCTTGTCCTCCAGCCCCAGCCACTCCTCCAGGCCACCCTGGGGTCTCAGGTAGGGCCACCTTCCTCCTATATCACCTGCCTCACCCAAGGCCCCCCACTCCCAGGAAGTCAGGAGCTGAGGGGCAGTGGCAGGAGCCGGGAGAGGAGCCAGTCCACTCCCAGACGCCTCTGTCTCTCTCTCGGGTCCTGGCCTGCCGGCTTCCCACGTGCTCCTTCCTCTCCATATTCCCTCTCTCTCTGTTTCTCTCTGTCTTTCTGTCTCTGTCTCCATCTGTCCCTTTCTTTGGCTCCAGCTTTCTCTTGGAGATCTCCTGGCCAGAGCTCCTAAGGCTGCAGAAATGAGAAGGCTGCCCCTCAAGAGGACAGCAGCTCTGCCCTAGTAATGAGGAGGAAGGATAACTCTTCTCAGGAATTAATGAGACCACCAAGAACAAAAGAGGCGACCAGCAGAGGCCAGAGAGGCAGGGCCGCGTTAAGCCATCCCCGCAGAATCGCATGCCAGCAATAATAGAGTCAGGAAAAATGGAGTTGAGATCCCTGTGGTAAAAACTATTAGAGGAGGCGAATTATAAAACTATTAACCAGAATGTAACTCCCAATTAAAAGATGATTTAACACTGGAACCTGATGGATGAATTTTGATTAAATGGAGAACTATTAGGAGCCCAGGGATAAGGCTGTTCCTGCCAGTTCTAAAAGTTAAAAGGCAGTTTGATATAAAAATTTATAAATTAAGGTTAATTACTTTAAATAACACGGCTGGAAGCAATGAAAGGAAATTTGTCAGAATCTCCAGAGTTTGGGGCAAGATGGATACAGATGTCTGGACTGGCCCCAGGGAGCCTGGAGGTCAGGGCAGGGACGGTCGAGGCCAGCAAAAGGGCAGGTGACGTCCGTGCTCCTGCAGAACCCCACCAAGAAGTGAGGGGCTGGCTGAGGCACCAGACTGGGGATGCCCCCAATATTCCCCACCAGACCCCACCAGTAGGAATCTCCAGGCCATGCCCCAGGATTTCCTGAGCACTTGGCATGGGTGGTGGGCAGGTCACTCTGCCTCAGTCCTGCCCCAGCTGAAGAGGCGTCACCACCACCCCTATGCCCAGCCATGTCCTGCCAGGCCTGCTCCACGCCCTCCATTCCGGTGACACTGGCCTGCAGGATGAGGAGGATCTGCAGGGGGCAGGCTGCTCTTCTCTGATGCTCCAGGGCTGTGGGCTATGACCACCCCACAGGGCCATACTCCTGCCTCCACGGCGCCCTGCACCAGAGTCCCAGATTCTCCCTGGAGCTGCAGATCTGTGCTTCAGAAGGCCAGGGCACTGCCCACACTCGATATCTGACCCTTTACAGGTCAAGGCTCTGCCTGGGTACCTCATCCCCTTCCCAAAACCCCATCCCTGCCCCTAGGCGATTTCTCGGCATGCCAAGGGGCGGCCCTGTGGTTGGCCTGGTCCTGTCTTAGCAGTTGGGAGAGAACCATACTTGGCTCACAGCTACAGCCAGACCTCAAAGGGTCCAGGAGAAATTGATGTAAGGCTTGCCCAGTGATTAGGGCATGGGCACTCGAGCCAGACTCCTTGGGTTCAAGCTCCAGCTCCAACCCTTAGCAACCTATGTCTTCAGGACTTGCAGTTCTTCATCTGTAAACTGGAGATAATACCCTCTCCTTGCAGGATGGTTGTGCAGATGAGAGGTAAAGCCCTCACAGGTAGTATGTGCTCAATAAATGGCAATGATTCTCACCATCTGTGTCTCATCTTAGTAAGAAATGCAATTGTCTGCCAGGTGCCACTGAGAGCTTCCTGCATGCAAGCACATGGTAACCACGTGGCAGGCATAAGGGCAAAATACCTTATTTCATCTTCTCAGCACCCTTTGAAGTCAGTCATGTCATAATTCTCATTCACAGAAGAGAAAACTGAGGCACAGGGAGGTGTGGTCACAAGCCTCAGGCCTCGAAACTGGCAGCGGCCAAGCCAGGACTTGGGTCTTTCAGCTCCTGACCCCATCGCTCCTTGCCTTCTAGGGCACCGTTTGGCAGGCATTTACATTTACTCTGGCTGTGCCTCTCACTATAAACCCCAGATGGTATTTGGAATGAGAGCCAATAGGAAAGAAGGGAGACATAAAGGGGTTAGAGGAAGGAAGGAAGGAAGGGAAGGGAAGGAGGGAGGGAGAAGGAATGATCTGTGCTTCAGGAGGCCCGGGCACTGCCCACACTCAACATCTGACCCTTTACAGCTCAAGGCTCTGCCTGGGTACCTTGTCAGAGGAAAGAGGAAGGGAGAGAGGGAAGGAAAGAGGTAGCCAGGCTTGCACCTGTAATCCCAGCTACTCAGGAGGCTGAGGCAGGAGAATTGCTTGAACCTGAGAGATGGAGGTTGCAGTGAGCCAAGATCATGCCACTGTACTCCAGTATGGGTGACAGAGTAAGACTCTGTTTCAAAAAAAAAGAGGGAAGGAAAGAGGAAGGAAGGAAGGGAGGAAGGAAGGAATGAGAAAGAGCAGGGCAGGACGGAGGAAGGAAAGGGAAAGTCTTGTGGATTGGTTTGTATGTTTTTAATAAATCTCTCTGAAGGTGTCATGTTTCTGAGACAGGTGCTAATAACACAGATATTTTTACTTTGTAAAAATTCATCCCTCTGTGTGTACTCACTCATGCTCTTTTCTTTATGTAAAATATTGATTATAATAAACAGTTTTCATATAAATATAATGGGTGAATTTTATGGTACACAAACTATACCTCAATAAAGCTGTGTTTTAAAAAATAAATATAGTATACCAAAAAAAAAAAACCCAACCCTTTGCACAGTATATAATATAGACTAGGTATCAAAAGACCAAGAGAGGCCCCGAGTAGCTAAGTGGTTGCCCTGGGATGAGGCCATCAGAGAGGGCTTCTCAGAAGGGAGGTCTATGGAGCCAAGCCCTGTGGGAGAGGAGGCAGGAGAGGCTGGGGCAGGGCATACCACATGCCCCTGGCCAAATCGCTTCCCCTCCAATCCTCTCTCACTTTCCTCCAAGAACAAGGCTGGGAAGGGGAGAAAGGGAGGACAACCGGAGAAGGACAGCCCAGGCAAAAGGTTGGAGCAGAGAACAGAGGTGCTCCAGGCACAAGGAACATGAACCCTAAAGGCTTAAACTGCCCTGAGCACAAGAAAGGAATCAGGGCACTTAACATCGGGGGAGAATGAGGAGGGCAATGTCCTGAAAAAATTCCCGAATAACGTAGGCAGAAAGTAACATCGCAATTGAGACAAAGCTTATAATGATAATGATGGTGATGATCCCTTTTTTTTTTTTTTTGAGATGAAGTTTCACTTTGTTGCCCAGACTGGAGTGCAGTGGTGCCATCTCGGCTCTCTGCAATCTCCACCTCCTGGGTTCAAGTGATTTTCCCACCTTGGCCTCCCAAGTAGCTGGGATTACAGGTGCCCACCACCATGTTCAGCTAATTTTTGTATTTTTAGAAGAGACATGGTTTTGCCATATTGGCAGGCTGGTCTGGAACTCCTGATCTCAAGTGATCTGCCTGCCTCAGCCTCCCAGAGTGCTGGGATTACAGGCATCAGCCACTGCGCCTGGCCCCCCAACCCTTTTTTTTGAGACAGGATCTCACTCTGTCACCCAGGCTGGAGTGCTGTGATGCGATCTTGGCTCACTGCAGCCTCCACCTCCTGGGCTCAATCAATCCTCCCACCTCAGCATCCTGAGATGTTGGGACCACAAGTGTGCACCACCATGCCTGGCTAATTTTTAAATTTTTTGTAGAGACAGGGTCTCCCTATGTTGCCTGGGCTGGTCTTGAACTCCTGGGCTTAGGCAATCCTCCTGCCTTGGCCTCCCAAAGTGCTGGGATTACAGGCATGAGCCTCTGCAACCAGCGGATGATCCCATTTATGATGTTAGTAATATTGCTGCTGTCTTCATGATTGTTGTTGTCAGAAAAGCAGCAGGATGAAGTACAACATTTCCCAAAGTGAGCTCCAAGGAACACTTCTCCCCCAAGATTCTTTCTCCTCAACTAACTTGTTCACAGCAAAGATTTTGTTCATACTAACTCTGCTCTGCTCTTGGGACTACCCAGTGTGCAAAAGTACAATAAAGGCTCTGATAAGTTCTGCAGCAAATAATCTGTTTAACTTTGTTGCAAACAGCCTTCCCTAAGCAGAGTTGATCACAGAAACCTCCTTTTTCATACTTATTATCACCCCAGGAATTGAGGCTTTGTGGCTCACACTCTGAGGAAGGAGGAGGAGAGCCTGAGCTCTGAATCAGACAGGCTGGGTTCCGTTTCAGCCTGTTTCACCATGGCCTTAGGTAATTTGTTTAACCCCTCTGTGCCTCAACTTCCCTGGCTGTAAAATGGAGGAAATAATGCCTGTCTCATAAGGTTATGGTGAAGCTTCAATTAAATTTGGCACATTGGCCAGGTGCAGTGGCTTGCGCCTTAATACCACCACTTTGGAAGGCCGAGGTGGGCGGATCACTTGAGGTCAGGAGTTTGAGACCAGCCTGGCCAACATGGTGAAACCCCGTCTCTACCAAAAATACAAAAATTAGCTGGGCATGGTGGCAGGTACCTGTAATCTCAGCCGCTCTGGAGGCTGAGGCAGGAGAATCACTTGAACCCAGGAGGTGGAGGTTGCAGTGAGCCGAGATTGCGCCACTGTACTCCAGCCTGGGCGACAAAGCAATACTCTGTCTCAAATATACATATATGGCACATGACAGGTATTCAACAAATGTTTGTTCACCCATTTTACAGATGAACTCACTTGCCAGGAATGCATAAGCAGCGAATAACAGCCAGGGCTGGGATTCAAGTCTAAGTTTTGCTGTTTGGTGGGGGAGGTGGGGACCCCTGCCTGCTGTTGGATGTGGGACTAATGAGTCTTTGTAGCCAAGGAGTCACCCTCTGAAGCATAAAGGATTCAGGATTACTTCCTGAAAGCATAACACAGCACAAGCCCTGGACCATCGGGGACTGAGTCATGACTCTGCCACTTACAAGTCACTTAACTGCTTAAGAAAAGTCACTTAACTCCTTGGGTTTCTGATCAGTAAAGTGGGGATAAAAATATACCTTTACATGGAGTTACCGTGAGGCAGAAATCAGTCAATGCAGGTAAAGTGCTTAGAATAGAGATTGACATGTGGTAAACCCTCAATACATGTGAGCTTCTGTTATTATTTCTGTTACTATTCTTTGTGGGGCCCCAAGTCAATTGACGGGAGATAGGGATGCAAAATATTCTTTTTCCCAAGGGGTCCTGGAAAGCAGGCATGACAGTCCCTGTCTGCTAGGATCCTGTCTCCTGGCTCCATCCTTCTATAGATTCCAGCCCTGCCTGAGCCCCTTCCTTCAGCTATGGGGATCTCACTAATGACATCTACCCTGATGGGGCTGCCCACACCAAGCATGAGCATATTAAGCCATTCTCGAATTGCTATAAAAAAATACCTGAGATGGGGTAATTTATAAAGAAAAGATGTGTAATTGGCTCAGAGTTCTGCAGGCTGTATAGGAAGCATGGTGCTGGCACCTGCTCAGCTTCTAGGGAGGCCTCGGGACACTTACAATCATGGCAGAAGGTGAAGGGGGAGCAGGCACGTCACATGTGAAAGCAAGAGCGAGCCAGAGAATGGGGTGGGGGAGGCGCCACACACTTTTAAATGACCAGACCGCACGTGGACTAACTGATCCAGAGCTCGCTTATCACCAAGGGGATGGCCCAAGCCATTCATTAGGTATCCGCCCCCATAACCCAAACACCTTCTACCAGGGCCCTATCTTCAATACTGGGGATTGCACTTCAACATGAGATTTCAGCAGGGACAAATATCCAAACTATATCAGTGAGCCTGTGACTGGCCCGTCCTCAGAGGCTTCATCTCACTAAAGAGCTACTGACCCCATTCTCACCTCCAGCTTGCATTTGAATAGTGAACTTGACCCTTCAAATCACTGTCATGTCTGCAGCATCCTCTGAGAGGAGCAGAATGGGCATTTGCATCCACAACTTATGAAGGAGGAACTGAGGCACACAGTGACGTTCAGGGACTCCCCTGCAGCCAAATGGGGCCTAGAACCCAGGTTTCCTGACCTGCAAGTCTGGGCTGCTTCCCGCCGTATTGTGCTGAGCCAAGCCCCACCCCTCACTCACTAAATGAAGTGATTCTTAGTTAATAAAGGTACCCACTTCCCAATAAGGCTACCCATGCCAACGGGAGGAGGCTCACTGGTACGGCGAGCCATGCAATGGAGGTCATCCACGGTGACAAGTCCTCATGGTCAGCAATCCAATGGCCCCGGCCCACCCTGCTGCACGTCTCCCAGACCCTCCCATTCCCTCCCATCTCAGGCTTCACAAGAGGGCTTCCCCAGGCTAATGAATCAAACTGTCATCTGGCTCCTAATGGCTACAGAGACCTTGGCCTGGGTCACCTCTGACCCCAAGGACATAGCTAAGCTGATATACTCATTTTCTAGCCCAATGAGCCTGCTACGTCTCCCACAGCATGGCACTCAATGGCCATGGTGGCCCCACGCTAAGATGTAGCTCTCAGATTAGAGGTCAAGTGTTAAAGTTCTGAGTCAGGGCCAGATCTACCTTTTTCCCTCTCTTCCTCCTCCTCATTCTCTCCCTTCGGTGTTCCTAAATTCTCTGAAGCTTAGTTTTCTCATCAGTTCAGGTGGCATCCAGTTCAGGTTGCTATGTGTAAGTGTAGCTCCTGGCCCAGGGCAGGCATTGGCCTCCCCTGGCAGGCATTGGTTATGCTCAAGTGACAGCATAACCTGTGTAGTTCTGGGTCACCCTGTGGCCAGTCTCTATATGGTGCTGCATTCAGAGAAGACATCAGTCCATCACCACAGGACACTGAAATGCAGCTCCAGTTCTGACCAAAGCATCTGTAAATGGGCATTTACATTCCTAAAACAAATCCCAACTTCTTAGAGTCCTATTTTTCCATCTCCTGCTCCCTCTGGCAGCATGGCCACGGTGTCTCAGTCTCCCCACAACCTTCACCAGCCTCAGCCCCAACAGCGGCCTGGTTCTCCCCGCGCTCCCTTCTGCCTTTATCCACTTCTATCCTTTTCACCTGGGAGAAATACTCTGCTTTGCCTGATGGAAACTAATCTGAGATTTGGGGGCTTCTTTCAATTTTCCTCCCTCCCCAGCAACTGGGGCCCAAAGCGGACCAAACACACAGAAACTTCCTTGGAGGGAGACGCAGCGCAAAGGCTGGGAATCCTTGGATGTGAATTGTTTTGGTACTGAATAGGTGGTTGTTATTAGCAGGCACAGACACACACTTATCACCGCCATCCACGATCTCCTCCGGGAGCTTACAGTCGAGTTGAGGAAAGAACTTGAAATAATTTGACAACTTGGAACTCTGAACTGCACATAACAGACACGCCTCTGGAAGGAGTGGTCAGAGAAAGTGCTCCAGGCTGGGAAAGACTTGAGCTGAGTCACACACACACACAGTAGGCATTCGACTGGGGGTTGAGTGAGGGATTCATGGAGAGGGCACACGCAGATGAGAAAAGACACCAGGAACAGACTTGAGAGGCAAGGCCAGAAAGGACGGCTGGGATCAGATCACATCGGGGCTGGAGAGCAGCCTTGAGATCTGGGCTGCTGCCTGGCAGGGGTCACGCAGAGCCATGGAAGGTCTTGGAGCACAGGAATAAAGCAATCGAATCTGCTGTAGGAAGCTAACTGGTGGCCAGAGGAGGAAGGTGGGAGGCCGGGTGAGGGGGCTGAAGGCCAGCTGAGGGCAGGGCTGTGGGGCTGGAAGTGAAGGACTGGGTTCAAGTGTTGACCATGACCGGACAGGGACACAGGTGGGGAAGGGAAGGGGGAGACCTGGTTCTAGGCAATGACTGCCCCTGCCCACCTGCCTCTGTCAACTTCTGTGGCCCCACTTCCTCAGTCCTTTCCCAACTCTAGCTAAACCCTCTAGACCTGTGTGCTTCTCCCACTCCCCATCTCTCCCTTGGGGACCCCGGGTACTTGTCAGTGGCCTCACTCCTCACCACACTCCACACTCACTCTTTACTGCCTTGAAAGCTCCGAGGAGTTTCTCCAAAGCTAGCGGCGCCCAGGCTGTTGGAGCTGGCCATGAGGTGCTTCCCCTCCAAGTCATGTAGGGAAGCTGAGCCCACCCAACTCACAGGTAATCAAGGCCCGTGTATGAGAGTTCAGGGGTGAGAGCATGGGCTTCAAAGCCAAACCACCTATGACTGGGTCCTGACTCTGCCAACTGCTAATTATGTGACCTCAGACAAACTAATTAACCTCCCAGACTCAGTTTCTCCATCTGTACAATGGGGGCAGTGGCGGTTCCTGACTCAAAGGGCTGTTGTAAGCATTGAAAGAGTTAATAACATGCGAAGCCTTTAGCACAATTCCAGGCACGCAGCGAGTACTCAATAAATATTGACTCCTTTGTTGGTTTTTTTTTTTTTTTTTTGAGACAGAGTCTCGCTCTGTTGCCCAGGCTGGAGTGCAGTGGCATGATCTCAGCTCACTGCAAGCTCCGCTTCCCCGGTTCACGCCATTCTCTTGCCTCAGCCTCCTGAGTAGCTGGGACTACAGGTGCCCGCCACCACGCCCGGCTAATTTTTTGTATTTTTAGTAGAGACAGGGTTTCACCTTGTTAGCCAGAATGGTCTCGATCTCCTGACCTCGTGATCCTCCCACCTCAGACTCCCAAAGTGCTGGGATTACAGGCGTGAGCCACCACGCCCAGCCTAATATTTACTCCTTTGTATAGAACAAGTCCCGTGACAGACACTAGGGAGACACAATGTATAAAGCAGGTTCCCTGCTATCATAGAACTAACAGGACATGCAAAGAAATAAATGCCTTGCAATTTGGAACAAATGATGAGAGAAATAGGAGATATCAACTCATCCTCAAGGAATCCCCAGTCTTGGGAGGGGGGTGTGCACAGGGGCTCAGCTTCTGCCTTTCAAATCTTAGTCTGATGGGAGAGACACACCCTCCTCCCTGACCCAGGGAGCTTCCAGCCTGTTGGGTAAGGATGGACTCTCACACATCAAGGTGTCTCCTCCCAGGCTGCCTCTTCCTATTTGACTACCTGAAATTCCTACTGTTTCTTCAAATGTCACCTTCTCCAAGAAGACTTCCTTGATCCCCACCAGACAGGGAGTAGCCCATCCTTGACACTCCGAGAGCACTTTGCTCCCTCCTCCATCAGAGCACTTCTCACTCTGCACTGAAGGAGACTGTGTGTGTCTGTGTGTGTATGTCTCCAGGCCACCTACCCACAAAACCCACATTTGTGAAGGTGGAGACTAGGTCTGACTCTAGTGAGAGCCAGGTGCACAGCACGTGCAGAACAAGTGTGTGCCGGCGAAGTGATGAATGAAAGGATTGACCGGCTGGTAAACAGAGAGACAAATCTGGAGACACTGGTCTGTTAGGGAAGACGGACACTGGGACAGGCTATGTCTCTTCGTCATAGAATAGGATGATGACAACCTCGCTAGGGCCCCAGAGAAGCTCTGGGGGGGCACGAACAATGGGGATTCCAGGGAGCACCCCTGCTTCCCAGCCTGCACAGCACCAGCCTGCCCTCTGTTACCCACTCTCAATGATCACAGCAGAAGCCAGGCACGGTGGCTTACACCCATACTCCCAATATTTTGGGAGGCTGAGGCAGGAGGATCACCTGAGCCCAGGAGTTCAAGACCAGCCTGGGCAACATAGTGAGACCCCATCTATCTTGAAAGAAAGAAGGAAAGAAAGAAAGAAAGAAAAGAAAGAAAGAAAGGAAGAAAGGAAAGAAGGAAGGAAGAGAAAGAAAGAAAAGAAAGAAAGAAAGAAAGAAAGAAAGAAAGAAAGAAAGAAAGAAAGGCAAGAAAGCAAAGAATCATGGGAGCACCCTCCGTCCCTGGGACTGGCTGTCTTCCCCACCTGGGCAGCACGCCCTGGAAAAACACCACAAACATAACACAAATCTGTTACTACACCAGAAAGTGGGGGCATATAGCCAGAACATCACAATGTCTGTCCCAAAACCCTCTAGATGCAAGCCAGGGTCTCTCTGCCCATACCTTGGTTGGTTTACTCAGGCCAAAGCCAATGGCAAAGTGAGTGTTCAAAACATGTTGGACAAGTAAACGTCTGAGCATCCAGGGGACAGAGAGCTGGCTGTGCTCCCTTCCTCCTACAGGGGCTTCCCCCAAGAGCCCAAAGAGCAGACTCTGGAAGTGCCGGGTTCACGTCTTGCCCGCTGCACGATCCTGGGCAAGACATTTGGCCTCTCTGAGCCTCAGGCTCCTCCTCTAGAAAATGGGTACGATCAGAGAAAAAGCTTCATAAAGCTCTTCCAAATGCAAGTTCATATTTTGTTCTCACTTCTTGTGAGTGAGAACAAAATATGAACTTACATTTGGAAGAGCTTTATGAAGAATAAAGGGCTGCACAAACAAGGGACTTGGAGTATTTGCATTGTTTTTTGTTTTGTTTGTTTGTTTGTCTTGAGACAGAGTCTCGTTCTGCCACCCAGGCTGGAGTGCAGTGGTGCAATCTTGGCTCACCACAACCTCCGCCTCCTGGGTTCAAGCAACTCTCCTGCCTCAGCCTCCCAAGTAGCTGGGACTACAGGTGCGTGCTACCACACCTCGCTAATTTTTTTGTATTTTTAGTAGAGACGGAGTTTCACCATGTTAGCCAGGATGGTCTTGATCTCCTGACCTCATGATTCACCCACCTCAGCCTCCCAAAGTGCTGGGATTACAGGCATGAGCCACCGCACCCGGCCTTGTATTGTTTTAATATTATTGTTATTACAGCAAAAGAACAGAAACTCAAGCCCTTGACCCTGGATCAGTGCTGTGGCCCTCTAAGGCATCCTCAGCATCTGCTCTGAGCTGGAATTTTTGATTCAAGGTCCAACTGAGGCATGGAACAACTGGGGTGAGGAGAGGAGAAAGGTAGGTGTGTATATGTGTATGTGTCTGTGCAGGTGTGCACTTGCACGTGTGTGTGCCTCTGCATGTGCATGTGTGTGTCTGGGTGAACATTTGCATGTGTGTGTACATGTGTGTGCCTCTGTATGCACATGTGTGTGGGTCCACATTTACATATGTGTGCATGTGTGTGTGCCTATATGTATGCATGTGTGTCTGGGTGCACATTTGCATGTGCACGTGTGTGCCTACGCATGCACATGTGTGTGGGTGCCCATCTACATGTGTGTGCACGTGTGTGTGCCTACGCATGCATGTGTGTGTCTGGGTGCACATCTGCGTGTGTGTGCCTATGCTTATGCAGGTGCATGTGTGTGTCTGGATGCACATTTGCATGTGTGTGCAGGTGAGTGTGTGCCTGTGTGAGTGTATCTGTGTCTGCCCTGGGGTGGGGAGAGGTGGGGACAGAGGGAAGAAAAGGGGAATAGAGAAGAAAAGAAGAAAAGCAGAAAAGCACGGGGAAGAGGAGGACTGAGGTATTCGGTTACATGATCTAAATTCTAATCAAACATCATTTAAAGCGTGTTTTATTTCAGCCTCGGGAGAGCCGGTCCCTCCTGGCTGCTCACCATGGCAACGGGCCGCTCATTTCAGAAGTGTCATGCCACATTATCATCCTGCCGCCTCACAAGCTCTCGCCGCCTGACAACTTCGCTCTGCCCCTTGCGACAACCATCCCCGCTCCGCCGGTTTATTTTTGGTGTCAGCCGGCCCCCCCTTCCCTGCCCCCTCCCCATCATCAGTGGATTGAAAGACAACCTCAGCCCTCCAGCCGGTGAGCATCGCAGCCTGTTTGGTGATAAGAGATAATTTGAGAAGATATTTGCTTACATGTGTATGAACAATTTGCTGCATTAAGACAATTCTGCCTGGTGCATGGGGATGGGGAGGGGGTGGCCAGTGCTTCAGCTGACAACACCCCAGGAAAGAGGAGGGACAGTCTTGTGGGAGCTCTATGCGATGATCATCTGGCTGCCTTCCCCAGCATCACCAGGAGACAGCAGGCCGGCCACCAACTGACTGTGTGACCTTGTGCAAGTCACTCCCCTTCTCTGTGCCTCCCTTTCCTTATCTATCAGAAGATGGGGTCAGAACAGCTGGAATCTGAGATCCCTGCCAAGTGTGGCACTGGGTGAACCAATGATTCTAAGAAAGGGGGCAGCAGACGGCTGAGGACCCAGAAAGAGGATATTCCCCCGGTCTTGTCACCACTGTGAAGACAGATGAAGGGAAAGAGGTTCACATCCCACTTCTATCCATATGACAGTCCCAGCTCAGAAAGGGTGGGAGTGAGGAACCTGAAGCTCCCCACTCTGTGAAGGCTGGAGAGATCCCTGACCTAGGATCGGAGCCTGTCCTGGGAGGGGTTTCCTAGGACACCCTTCCCTGCTCTCTGCTGGGCCTTCATCACAGAATGAGACATCTCTGAAGTCACCCACTCCACCTCGATCATGTTCACATACACACATGTGCCGCTACAGGCATCTTTCCAAGATCAAGGGCCAAGATGGAGGCAGAAAGGCAGATTCCGAAGAAGCTGGGAGGGAGGTGTGCCCTGAGGCCCCCAGGTAAGGAGATGGGATCCCTGGCTCTCAGAGCCAAGCAAGGAGACAATGGGTTGAAAGGCAAGTTGGCCCCAGCCTGAAGCTCTACACACTAAAGGCCAAGAATAATGACAAGAGTTTCCATCTGCTGAAGACTTCCAGGTGCCGGGCCCTGTGCTGAGATTAAAAGGGTTGGAGCCCCCTCCCCAAACGCTGTGCCCTCCTGACCCAGGTGGGTGGAAGCGGGCCTGGGAGAGTCTCAGCTGATGGGAGCCTGCACCTCTGTTTATTCATCTGTCAAACAGGGTTAATAAAAGTTCCTACTGGATAAGATAGCTGTCAGCGTTAAGAGAAGGCTTAGCACAGTTGGGGCATATAGTAGGTATTCCATAAATGTCAGCTATGAGAAGTGAGGAACTCAGGCTTTCTGCACCACTCAGCCTGCTAGGCACCTGGGCCCTGTGGCCTGTTTGGCTCCCACGCAGGGGCCCTGTTCTGGGGAAGGGAGACTCTACACCTGCCTCCAACCCCTACTTAGTTTCTCTGGCCCAGCCAAGATTTCTTCAGGTCATGAAGCATGACCTCTCTCCCGCCCCTGACAGCCTCCTCTGGTCTTCAGGCCATGAAGGATGACCTCTCTCCCTCCCCAGACACCCTCCTCTGGGACCCTCAGACCCCAGGAACCTTCAGGTCACTGCCCACAAAGTGACCCTCTTCTGTCTGCCTTTGACTCCTCTCTGCCCATGTTTGGGGGTAACATGGGGTGAGGGGCCCACAGAGCCCCTGAAATTAGAAGATCAGCTGAGAACTTAGACCTCCACTTACCTCACCCACCATCCCCTTCTCTAAGCAGGGTCCCGCCCCCACTCTTCAGGAGAATGGTCCCAGGAAAACCACATCGATGTGGTAAAGGCCAGTCTCCTTCACCATCCAACTCCAAGCAGGCTCCCCCAGGCCTTGCAGACCCCTTTTCTCCCCCAGGGCACAGACAGTGGAGTAGAGAGACAGTGGCTGCAGGAAGAAGAATCTCTTTAGGGTCAGTGGAATCAGGGTCCAATCCCAGCTACACCACCTCTCAGCAATGGGGTCTTAGGCCAGGGGCCTGACCTCAGTGTTCCTATACCATAAAATAGGGACAACGATACATACTTCATAGGGCTGCTGGCATGATTAGAGGTACGCCACCCACATAGTAGGTTTCCAATAAAAAGCAGCCATTATGAATAACAATGACCAAAGATGCCCCAGTGGAGCCAGGGAACGATTTCCCTTCCATCTGCTGCAGGCCTCCGTGTAGACTGGCACTGGCTGGAGACTTCCATGGCCAGGACCTTGTGCCCTGAGCCCCTCCACCCTGCCTTGTTCTGCCACCCTGCTGGAGCCTGGAAAATGATGGGCTGGGGGCTATCGTGCCATGTTATGCCTCTGCGCAGGCAATGTTTGCGTGCCCTGGTATGGCTCTCTTTCTTTTTTCCTCTCTTCAGCAATGCAGCAAAATGAATCGAACGATTCATCTCAGCATTCCACTCCCATCTGCTTTACCTAGAATGGGAGGGGTCAAGGGGCTCAGCACCTGGTAGGAGGGGCAGGGCCTCAGGAAGGAAGCTTTGTCCCAAAGGAGAAAGGGTTCTCAAATCACATCCACATTTCTGGATTTTTTTTAATGTGAAGAGCATGTATTATTATTTTTTTGAGAACAGGGCCTCACTCTGTTGCCCAGGCTAGAATGCAGTAGCATGATCATGGCTCACTGCAGCCTCCACCTCCTGGGCTCAGGCGATCCTCCTGCCTCAGCCTCCCTAAGTGCTGGAATTACAGGCCTAAGCCACCATGCCTGGCCATTGTATTATTTTTATAACCAGGACTTCCACACACAACAGTAGTGAGGTCGGCCAGATGCCAACCTTTCCCACACCCACAAGCACCCCCCACCTCACCCCACTCCAAACCTCTTAGAGGCAATAGAGCACAGGAGGCTCAGGGGCCTGGGTCCCCAGCCTCCTCCACCCCTTCCAGCTGCGTGGCCTTCTGCAGGTCCCTCGAGCTCCTGGGCCTCAGCTCCTAATCTGCACCATGGGGATAAGGCAGGTCCCGCCTCAATGGACCCTGGTGAGGAGTAGAGGAGGTGACCTGGGGAAGCTCCCTGCGCGTGGACTAGCACCCAGGAGGTGCCGCCGCCCACCCTCTCCTGAGAGAAGGTGGCGCCCCCAAGTGCCAGAGGCTTTAAGCACTTGCTTCTCAGCTTCCCTCTGGAAGCAGCTTTGGGAGGAGGCCGGGGCGACGGGGAAGTGAGGGAAACAGCCCCCCAAATAGGAAGGGGTCGGGAAAGTCAGCTCTAGGGGTCTTGCTCACCCCGCAGCCGGGCGCAGCCCTCCTGTCCTGCACCGTGGGGGCGCCGCCCTCCCAGGCGGGCCTCGGAGCGGGTCAGAGAAGGGAAGCAAAACTCCCGCCCCCACCAGCCCGGGGCCTTGGGGGAAGGGCCAGGGCGGGCGCCTCCGGCTCACCTCCCGACGGTGAAATGTGCCCATTTACCTTCACGCTCCGGTGCCGGCACCTAAATCACTGTCTCCGCGGCCGCGCTCAAGGTTGCTCCCGAGCCGGCCGCCGCCGAGCAGCCGCGGGAACTCCGGCCGAGCCCCCACCCCGAGCCAGGCCGGCTCCGCAGGCCGCCCGCTGCGCCCTCCGCCCCGCGTCCCTTCCCTCCCCTCCCTTTCCTTCTTCTTCCTTCTTTCTCTTTTTTTGGCCCAAGGACTTAACTCAGGGAGCAAGGAGGCCACAGTCCCGGGCCCAGACTCACCGAGAGCCTCCAAGGCCCGCTTCTGTCGCAGACTGAGGTCGTTAGGACCGCCCCTGAGGGAAGAAGGCTCCGTGAGGCAACTTTGAACTTGGGTCCCTCTGCCCAGCTATGTGCCCCGAGAAAGCAGGACAAGAATATTTCAATCCTGTGACTCCCGTATGACTGGTACGCAGAATGCATCGTGTGTGTGCGCGCGTGTGCGTGTGTGCATGCGTGTGTCCGTGTGTGTGTGCGTGTGCGCAGTGTGCGGCTGTGGGCGCACCTATCTGTGTGCGCGAGTGTGTGTGTGTGCCTGTGTGTGCGTGCGCTTATGTGTGTGTGTGCGCAAGTGTGTGTGTGTGTACCTGTGTGTGTGGAAAGTGCTACTTTGTAGAAGGTAAACACTCGCCTGTCCTTGTGACTTGTGACTTTGGCACCCTTTCATCAGGCCCTATGCTCATCCTTCAGCTCCTTCTGCCTTCCTGGTCTTTCTCCTTCCTCTCCCCCAGGGACCCCCACTTGTCACCTGTCCAGAGAGGAGGAAAGAGAGTCCCAAGGCCGCTGGAGGCTTCTGTGGAAAAGGGGGAGCCGGCTGGGGCTGTCAGCACCAAGAGGAGAAGGTCTCTACCTCTGCCCTGGCCAGGGTGTTTCCCTCCGCAGACTGGGAAAGGGGCAGCCCGGGGGAAGTTCAGAGACCACACATCTAGGAAGGGAGAGAGAGGCAACGAACAGGGAGGGACCCCCAGTCTGGCCCTGAGGCCCACGCAGGCCAGGGCTGATTCTGCCCTAGCGCTCTGAGCTCACTGTCTGCCCTGTGCACTTGCTCTGCCTGCCTGTCATTCATTTGCACCTTATTTCTGTTTTCCCTGTGTGGATCGGTGTCTCCCTCATCTGACTGAGGGTTCCTCTAGGACAGAAGTGACGTTTTCTTCATCAGACCAGAGACTCTCTAGAGCAAAGATATATCCCTCCCGTCAGAGTGGGTGCTCCCAAAACAGGAGCTCTGTCCCCCATTTGCTGAGCTTCTCTTGGCAGAGGATCTGTCTTCCCATCAGACTAGGGCTTCCCAGGTTAGAGGTTGGAGCTCCCTCAACAGACTGGGAACTCCCCTAGTGCAAGGCTTGTGTCTCTCCCAACAGACTGGGGACTCCCACAGGTCAAGGGCTGTGTCTCTCAAGGGCTGTGTCTCTCCCCTGCAGACCAGGAGCTGCCCCAGGACCCTGCTGACGGCATCTGACTTAATGTCCAAAGCCCCAGGGTCCTGCCCCACGCTCAGCCACTGTGGTTTAGGAGCTCTCGGGTCTGGGTGTAACCACAGCTTCATCATATCATAGCTCTGTGACCTTGAACAAGTTGCATGACCTCTGGGTTGAATGCTGCCACTACTCAGGGTCTTTGAGGCTCCAGTGAGACAGCATTTGGTGAAAAGGCCTAGCCCAGGGCCTGGCATATAGTAGGTGTTCAATAAATGCCTGTCTCATTCCCTTCCCCTCATTAGACAGAGAAGTATATTCCAAACCTGCTCTTCCAGCTTGGACCAAGGAGACAGAGGGGAACCAGAGTTGGAAAGGAGTGCCCACAAAACACACACACACACACACACACACACACACAAGCAACTGGGTAGTGGCCTCCTTCGTTAGGGGATAGGGCGGTGGCAAGGAGTTAAATGTATTAAGCAATTTACAATTAATATAGAAGTCATTCCAGAGATAGCTACTAGAAGGAGTACAACAGGGCAATTAACCCACTAATACACTAGGCTATTACATCGCTATGTCTCTTATTTTAGCCCGAGGTGATTTGAAACGCATTGGATTAGAGGATATTACAGGAGATAGCATGAAAAATAGCTTAATGTAATGAGCCATCCCGTGATGTCTGCTATTAAAGATGATTTGCAGTTGAAAACTACAACATACAGTAGTTCAGCTATTTGAGGACCGAGAGGGTGGGGGCTGGGGTGGTGCTGTTAACCCTTCCCTCCTTCCAGCCACCCCCACCCCACCAGGCCCTCCACCACCTTCATGCCAAGATTATCAAGTGCATCTTATTAGGCGACAATAGCTTCGTTGGGAGATTGGAGATTGGGGCCTGAGGTTGATAAAGAACCAATAATCTGCTAATAACCTTTAAAAAATAGATTCCCCCAGGGAGCTGTACTAATGGGCTGAGGCTGGGGAGGGAGGCTGATTGGCAACTGGATGTGGAAATGGGTGTGGGATTAGGGTGGAGGGAGACTTCCCTTGATAAGGGGAAGTTCAATGTGACAGCCCCAATCCCAGCTCCCCTGAGTGAGCAGGCAGGCAGGTGTGTGCGTTATGGACTGCTTATTTAAGAGGTATGCCTAAGTATGTGTGTGAATAATTACAATACACAAAACTTTTTTTCTATTTAGCCAAGCTTCATATAGTGCATCACAACTTTCAAAGGGTATTTCAGGCCAGTTGCCATTACTCACACCTGCAATACCAGCACTTTGAGAGGCCAAGGCAGGAGGATCACATGAGCCCAGGAGTTTGAGACCAGCCTGAGCAATATAACAAGATCTCATCTCTACAGAAAAATAAATAAATAAATAAAACTAAAACATTAGCTGAGCATGGTGGCACATGCCTGTAGTCCCAGCTACTCAGGAGGCTGAGGTGGGAGAATTGCTTGAGCCTGGGAAGTGGAGGTTGCAATGACATTGCACCACTGAACTCCAGCCTAGGTGACAGAGTGAGACCCTGTCTCAAAAACAATAAAAATTTTAAAAAAGACTATTTCACATGCATTAGTTCTCTGAACTTTACAGGCATCCAGAGAGGTAGGTAGTATTATACCTTCATTGGACAAGAAGGCATATGAGCTCAGAGAAAGCAAGTAACTTACCTAAGTTCAATGCAGCCAGTTATACAATAAGACAGGAATCAAAGAGAGGTTTTCTGATTTCAGAGCTTGTGCTCAATGATATGCAATTCCAGCCTATGACTATGTTCTACCCAAGAAATCTCTGCCTACCTCAAGATCCCAAAAGTCTTCCCCCATGTTTTCTTCCAGAAGTTGTATTGTTTTACATCTTGAGTTAATTTCTGTGTATGGTGAGAGGTGAGGTTTGGTGTTCATTATTTTTGGTTGGATTATGAATGCATTTGCACATCCATGTGTTTGGCTAGGTGTAGATGGAGTAGAGTACACACTTATGAGCTGGATGCCACATAGAGACAGTGGCCTCTATGCAGAGGTCATCTGAGGCAGACACACGTAGAGTCACACTGAAGATGGTGGATACATCAGCACGGTGGGCTCGAGGAGTGGGTATTGTACACTGAGGTGTGAGTGCCTGGGGTGAGCATGTGAGTGCATGCTTGTTTTGGTGAGCGACACGTTTGTCACATGTGTGTGCCGGTGTATGTCTATCACTGTACATGCATATTGGTATATGTGTGTGCAAGTGAATGTGTCCCTGCGCCTGTATCAGGCTATGTGTATGTTCACAGCTTTGGGTGTCACCCAGCATGTATGTTTGTGGTTAGCATTTGTGGGCATGTCACTGTTGCAGCTAAGTCTGTGTGTGCATGTCACTGTGTGTGTGTGTGTAGCTGTTGTCATGGATGGTACTGTGTGTCTGTGTCTGCATCTGTGTGTGTATGTCATCGTGCATGTCGCTGTGCCCGTGTGTTGCTGTGTGCCTGCGCCTCCCCTGGTGCGGCAGGGCCAGCCGGGAGCAGCCCCCGCGCCCCCCTCACCGCTGTCTTTTATCATCATTTGCAGCGATAGGGAGCCCAGGAGGATGGTGATAAATAAGGGCCACTTAAAATACGAGACGACCACTCTGACTTTGGGGAATATTTCTTCTGTGGAGCAGCTGGTGCCGCCTCAGTCCTTGTAGAAAGGGGTCCCAGGGGCCGCCAGCCCCTGCCCAGCTTCCTTGGGCTCCCTCTCCTCCTCCCACTCCCCCCTCCCCTGCCGCTCTCCTACCAGCTCTGGCTTGGAGGCCTTAGGAGGCCTGGGGAGGGAAGCAGAGGGGGCCCCACCTCAAGGCCAATGGGGCAGGGCAGGGCCCTCTTCAGGGTCTCCATGGAAGATTGAGTATCATGGGGAAAGAGCTATGGACCAGGAAGAGGCTCAGAGGAGACTGGAGGAGATAAGCCCTCAGCCCTGTGGGATTCCCTTCTAATTCCCTCTCCCTTCTAAGCTCTGGGGAAGGAATGGCTGGGGAGTGCCAGAGAGCCAAGACGCACAGAGAGACACGCATAGACACACAACCCAGTCACACCATCTTGAGCACCTATGATGTGTCAATCCCTGAAAGAATGCCACGAGAACACCCATCCCATGTAGCAATAATAATGTACACACATACTAAGGCTGCTACACAAAGACATACAAAGGCATGCAAAGAGACTGGTGTGTAAGACTTGTCACAGTGAGTGCTGGGAACAGGAGGAGAAAGAAGGAAAAGGAATTGAAAAGGGAAGGGAGAAAAGGGGGAAATATGCACATGTAGATGTGAGGGATACACAACAGCATCAGTATAGAATGGCCCCTCAGTGGGAGGAAGAAGAGGGAAAAGGGGTGGAGGACTGCCCTATATGGGTGTGCAGGTTGCTCACTGCACAAGGAGAAAAGCAAGGGCTAAATCCACCCTTTGCTCCACCAACTAACTCGTGCCCTGGTATGAGGCTTTCCCATCAGAAGGAAAGATGCCTTTAATTGTTCATAGAAAGCACCATCAACCAGCCACACCCTGTACCCACAGGGCAAGGTCCTTCCAGTAGGTGCCTAATTCTCACACAGGTGCCTTAAGAGCTAGCTAGGCCCTGGGGGCCGGTTGGGGGAGGCTCTTGAAGTCTGTCTGTAAGACATTATTTCCTTAAAAATAAAAAAAGAGGGCAGGGCATGGTGACTCATGCCTGCAATCTCAGCACTTTGGAAGGTCGAGGCAGGCGGATCACGAGGTCAGGAGTTAGAGACCAGTCTGGCCAACATGGTGAAACCCCATCTCTACTAAAAATACAAAAATTAGCTGGGCTAACCCCTGTAATCCTAGCTACCCAGGAGGCTGAGGCAGGAGAATTGCTTGAACCCAGGAGGTGGAGGATGCAGTGAGCTGAAATGGCACCACTACACTCCAGCCTGGGCGACAGAGCAAGACTCTGTCTCAGAAAATAAAATAAAATAAAATAAAATAAAATAAAATAAAATAAAATAAATACATAAATAAGGCCCAGTGCAGTGGCTCATACCTGTAATCTCAGTACTTTGGGAGATCAAAGTGGGAGGATCGCAGAAATTCAAGAGCAGCCTGGGCAATGTAGCAAAACACTGTCTCTACAAAAAATTTAAAAATTAGCCAGGCATGGTGTAATTTTCCGAGTAGTCCCAGCTACTCGGGAGGCTGAGGTGGGAGAATCACTTGAGCCCGGGAGGTCAAGGCTGCAATAAGCTGACATCGTGCCACCACACTCCAGCCTGGGCAACAGAGCAAGACCCTGTCTCAAAAAAAAAAAAGGGAAAAGAAACAGAGGAAAGGAAGTAGAAACTAAAACAGAAGAGAAGGAAGAAGAGAAAAAAGAGGGAGAGAAAAAAGAGAAAGGGAAAGGAGAGAAAGATTTGAAAGAGGAGGGAGAGGGAAATTAAACCATAGAAAGAACTTGTCACTGTCACTCTGCTAGTTGAGATGCCAGGACTAATCTGGGTCCCCGGGCAGGGGGTGGTGGGACAGGCGAATCAGGAATAACAGGTCTCTCCCCTTTCCTCCCTACTTTCCTCCTTCTCTCTCTCTCTCTCTCACACACACACACACACACACACACACACACACGCACCTCCTATGCCCATCCTGTCTCCATTCTCAGCCTATCCCAGGTGGCCAGGGACCTGTCACGTCTCATTTCCTTCTCCCAGAGCCAGTGATGAGGAGCTGGGGGAGAGGTAAGTGGGGGGACCACCTGAGCTGACCTTTTCTCCTTCAATTTCCCTCCCAGGCTCCTCAGCCATCAGCCATGGGTGTGCTGACACCCTCATTTCCTGTGACCTCCCCAACACACACAATGTCATGTCCCCACTCATCCGGGCTTAGGGTCCTAGGACCAACCCATACCTTCTCCCATTGAGCTGCAAATCCCTGGGCACCTTCCCTGGCCCCATTCCTCCCAAACATTCTCCAAGCCCCTGGGACGTTTTTCTGCCCCGCCCACCCTGTGGGAGAAGAAGGAGAGAAGAACTAACATTTTCTGAACACCAATTGTGCGCTAGGGACCCTGAGCCCTGGCTGTATCATTTGATGCTCACAAAAACCCTTTGAGGTGAGTTTTAACTCAGAATCTCCAATTGACAGAGGAGGAAAGTTCAGGCCATAGATGGGAAAGCCTCATGGCTCATAACTAAGGCTGCAGGAAAATAAACCCGGGCTCTTGACTACAGATCCTGCTCTTTCCACTACAGCATCAGATGCTTTTCTTGAAATCTCGCTCTATCCAATCTTCTCAATTTGGTTATCGAGGGCATACAGTGTGCCAGGCACTCTGCTAAGCACCATCCACATTATCTCATTCAACCTCACACCCACCTATGGGGAAGATTCTATCATTACCCCCATTCCACAGATGGGACAGTTGTGGCTCAGGGAGGTTGAGCAACTTGCCCAAGGTTACACAGCCTTGGGAAAGCAGAGCCAAGACTCAAATAGGGTCTCCTGCCTCTTAATTAACACACTGCCCAATGTGATGAGATAACACGGATTCTGCCGCTATCGCCTGCAGCCCGGAGCCGGCAACAAGACCGACAGTCCAGGCCTAAAGGAGTTGAAGGTGGGGTGCTTGGGCGCAGCAGACAAAGAGGGTCGAGAGCTGCACATTCTCAGTCTTCCCAGGAGCACTGGCCCCATTGTCCCCACAAGTGCCCCCAGATTGTCAGAGCCAGGGCCTCATCTGGCCCTCAGAATATATGGCTGCAGAATAATATGACAGCTGGGGGAGGAAGGGTGGAGGCTGGAGTGGAGGGGCAAATGAAGAAGGCTCTGCACAGCCCCCGGAAGGAAACTTAATAGTCTGGGGGCTCCCTTGGGTCCTTCTCATTAAAAAAAAAAAATCTCTATTTAAATGCAAATTTGTGCTGGAGCTGCGATGGGTTGGCAGGAGGAGGCAGAGAAGCATCTAGACACTGATGACGTAGACCAGCCATTGGACCCCGCTCCCTGGCTTGCCTTGTAATCTGGGATTCTGCTCCTGGAAGTTAGCTTTATCCTCAAAGATCGCCCCCTCCCCACTCTCTGCAAAGCCCCCTCCAGCTTAACCCCTCGCTACCTGTCTCTGCCTGTGTGCATCTGTCTGTCTCTCACACACACACTCACTCTCTCTCCAGACTCTGCGTAGAAATGTGTTGTGGGGTGAGCTTGCAGCTGTAAGCCGCGGTAGCAGTTTCCCTCCTGAGTCTAGGAAGTGGGGGTGTCTGACATGACACCCCTCCTCCACATGCCCTCCTCCAAGGAAAGAACTGAAGTTAGAAGAGGGAGAAGAACCTGAAGTCGGGTACCTGGTTTTGACCTACCTCTCCCCAAACTAGAAAACCCATGAGACACACACACACACACACACACACACACACGCACACAACCAAGTTTCAAACCAGACAATAGAAGACAAACTGGCCTTCAGGTTGGATTCTTGAGAGAAATCAGACTCCAAGCCAGGAAAAACTGCCACACATAATCCCCTCCTTCCTCTCCCCCAGCCCCCAGGTCAGACTTCCAATGTCACTGTGGGAAAAGCAGACTGGGATGCGGGGTTGACAGCTGAGACCCACACCTGCCCAGTGCCCACATTCTGTCCCAGCCCACCTCCCACAGTGGGGGAGATCCCTCTGTTCCTCTTCCTCAACAAATCCCTCGGCCTGAGCTCCCCTCTGCCCCTCAGTGCCCCCCACCACCTCTCCAAGCCCATTACCTCCAGAGATAATTATGTGGGTGATTCGCTGGCCCTGGAGAGCTCTTCAGTGGCATTAACTCGGGATGAGGAAGAGAAAGGAGGGTTGCCCCTGGTTACCACCCTTCTCCCCCTTCTTCCCAACCCCCACCATTGAGGGTGTTCATTTAGGGGGAGTGAAGAATGAGATGTTGTGAAAATCCATCTAGGACACAAATACAAACACCTGTCTCAAAACTTTCTACTTCCATTTCTGGCTTTGTCAGGGGAAACTGAGTCAGGAGCCTTGTCCTCGGGGACAGATGGTCTTGGGGCTAAGAATGCCAGCATTCTGGCTGGGTGCCGTGGCTCACGCCTGTAATCCCAGCAGTTTGGGAGGCCAAGGTGGGTGGATCTCTTGAGATCAGGAGTCCGAAACCAGCCTGGGCAACATGGTGAAACCCTGTCTCTACTAAAAATACAAAAATTAGCTGGGCGTGGTGGTGGGCACCTGTAATCCCAGCTACTCGGGAGGCTGAGGCAGGAGACTTGCTTGAACCCCGGAGGCGGAGGTTGCAGTGAGCTGAGATCTTCCTACTGCACTCCAGCCTGTGCAACAGAGTGAGACACCATCTAAAAAAAAAAGAATGCCAGCATTCCTACTGGCCCTGCCACCTCGGCAGCCACTCATCTCCTCCTTCCTGCTCCTCTCCTTCAGCCAGCCCCTTGGGCCTTTACTGATCTCATACCTTTATGGTTCCAGTTTGGCTGGGATGAGCCATCTTTGCCATTGCCTATGGAGATCTGCAGGGAGAGGGTGTCTAGGATTTGCAGGGGTTACCCAGAAGACTCCTTAAAGCTTTCCATGCAAACCCAAATTCCAGGCTTGCTGAGAAGAGGGCAGAGCCATGACCGGCTCACCGCTGCCTACTTCCCATATTTGTGGCCTGAACTGCGATGGCCTCTGGACACTGCAGGACCTTAGCATTGTGAAGAAAGGCCTCTGGACCGAAAGTGGTTAGAGGAAGCGTGGGGACCTTGAGTGCCAGGAGACAAAGCAGGGGCTAGAGGTCAGGAAGAAGGAGAGATCCCCTTCGTGCCTCCTTCTAAGAAACCCTGAGTGAGAAGACCATAACCGCGAGAAGGGAAGGTAGAACTCAGAGAGACTTGAGGCCATCAGAGCTTCTACCACGAGAGAGACCCGAAACCTAGAGAGGGCATGGAGTTGCCTCAGGTCACACAGATTAACACTGGGAGAAAGCTGGAACCTGGGCTCTTGACTCTGAAGCCATAGGCTGACTTCAATTGGAGGGAAAGAGTGGTATTTATACAAATATAAAATCAGTTTGTGGGTGGGCTCGGTAGCTCACGCCTGTAATCCCAGCACCTTGGGAGGCTGAGGGAAGATTTCTTGAACCCAGGAGTTCAAGACCAGCCTGGGCAACATGGTGAACCCCCATCTCTACAAAAAATACAAAAATTAGCTAGTGCGGTGGCATGCCCCTATATTCCCTGCTACTCAGGGGGCTGAGGTGGGAGGATGGCTTGAGCCTGGGAGGTGGAGGTTGTGGTGAGCTGAGATCACGCCACTACACTCCAGCCTGGGCAACAGAGCAAGACTCTGTCTCAAAAAAAAAAAAAAAATCAGCTTGCAACACCCCATGTGCAGCAGTGTGCCTACAGTGTGCACAAGTCTGCATGCATTTGTGCACACAAGTGAGGTAGTGTCTGCATGTGGTAGTTTGTCCACCTACAGGTTTGTGATGTCTGTGTGTGCAAGCACATCTGTGCACATGGGGGTGGGTCACACACATAGGCACGTGTGTGCCAAAGGGCAGGCACATGCTACTGCCTGTGGGGCTGGTTAAGGAGCAGAGGCCTCCCTGGCCACACCTGCAGGGGTGTCTGTGTTCAGAGCTGCCCTCACGAGGCAGCTGAGCCACGTGGGCCTGGGACTGACCCCACACCCTCAGACAAGCCCAGCCTCTGATGCTGAGCAGCTTCCTTCTGGAGGATCCTCCTGGAGGTGGCACTGCTGAGGCAGGAGGCAGGACCGCAGCCCCCTCCCCACCCCTTCCTTACAAGCTCCTGATGTGATGATAGAAACAATTAACTGGAAGAGACAGCTAATACCCAAGGGAAAACATTTCTACATATGATATCACAACCTTGCTTCAAAAATGGGACTTTACCACGAGGAAATACAGTTTATTATTAGACACATTTTCTTTAATTTAATTATATAAGCTTTGACTTAAAAAATAAAAAAGTACATGGAGAGGGGGAAGGGCTGAGATGTTTAAATCAATCCACTGCATTTCCCGTGCACTCACTGATCACCCGGGACAAATGGCTATACATGGGAGGGTCACTCGGGAAGTCCTGGGAACAGGTCAGTCCCAAACCTATCTTCCAGCCCCCCATAAAACATGGTCACAGGAAAGGCGACTTCAGGAACCACCAGACAAGAGAACCTGGAGGGGCGACCACAGGCCAAGTTCACTGCC
This sequence comes from Pan paniscus, assembly GCF_029289425.2. NCBI lineage: Eukaryota > Metazoa > Chordata > Mammalia > Primates > Hominidae > Pan > Pan paniscus. Next base: position 28,113,322 of record NC_073268.2, read on the forward strand.
ACCTTCAGGGGCAGCGGGGACCCAGGCCTGCATCAGGCAATCCATCTCATCCACCAAATCAGCCATGGCACCGTCACGGTGCTACACTCTGCCTGACATGTACACGTACACACACTCTTACACACACAACCTCACACACACATTCACAGAAACTTACACCAGGGAGTAGCCACATAAGCCAGACAGATACCCAAAAGCCAGACCCCAACCCTGTAAATGGCCCCAGGAGAAGAAGGAAAATAAGGCTCGCTCAGTTGACCACCCATAGTCTGCTTGGCTTTGGGCAAATTGCTGACCTCCCCAGGGCTTCAGTTTCCCCATCTTTCAGGGAGGTGAGTGAGATGGTTTCTAAGACCCTTTCCAGCTTTAAACTCTTCTGCCTTAAATCACCATCCTCACTACCTGCCTCCTTTCTCCTATTCTTCCTGAGGGGGTGAAAAAAGCAGGTTCTGGGGTCGGGGGAGCATGGACTCCAATCCCCACCTGCCACTCCCTAAAGATGTGACCCAGGGCAAGTGGCCAAGTCTCTCCATGCCGCCATTTCCCCATCTGTAAAATGGGGAGAACAACCGTGCTATCCACCACACCCCCTGCCCATGGTAAGTGTGAAATTCATGGTTTCCATCATAGTTATAAGTCCCTAGGAGAGACTGTGAAAGGCCCATGCCTGCTTCTCAGGAATGAATCCCTGTGGGTAGAGACGTCCTCACATGCTGGCAGGAAGCAGACACATTAACAGATCCCCATGTCCTCCTCAACCCACTGCTCAGCTGTGCCCTCCTCCACCCTCTTCCCCAGGACCACTGACCCTATGGCCAACTGCAATCCCCTCCACCATGTCCATCCCCCTCCCCAGGTCTGTGGGCCAAGACTACCAGACATTAGGGGACACAGGGGTGGCCACGGAAACCCAGGTATCCATGTCTGTGGCCCAGTGTGCCTGGTGCTGCCCAGATGGAGCGGCCCCAGGTGGCAGGGTAGCTACAGCAGCAGCAAATCTCCGCACTCAGGTACTAATGCAGTAAGTCCTATCAAGACACAGTGAAATGGGGCATAATTTTTGTGGAAAACAATGTGGGTGATGTATGCCCACGACTGGCACACAATAAAACTGTAGTAGAACGCAGAAAAAATGCACCCAGTCAATACAATAAAATCAGCACAAATACACTCGTGTAAGGCAAATAAATCTCCCAATCCAAATATTTTACAGCATGCGTACAAAGAGGAAGTGGAGAAGTATGTATCTGCACCATTCAAGTTTTCCTCAGAAATCTCTAGGGGAAATAAACAAAACGACCAATGAGCCCCTCCTGACCCTCCAAATAAATAAATAAATAAATACCAAGGATCGGGGGCTGGTTTGCATTTCTGGCCTCAGATTTCTTTTGTCGAGGTGATTGGGGGCTGGAGGCCCCCAAATTACCATTCATCTAGCCTTGTTGTGGAAATTTTCAAGGGATTTGCAGTAATTATATGACAAAATGCTTGCAAATCTCACTCATTGCTGAACAGAAACAGGCGGGTCAGGGATTGAACACTTTCAGCTGGGTAATTTGTAAATGTCAATCAGGCAATGGGGCAGAGAGAGAGAGGGAGAGAGAGAAGACGGGGGAGTGGAAGCCAGGAAAATACCGTAGCAACCTCAGTGCAAGAGGCCCCTTTATCCTCCCTTAACCCAGGAATGGAAAGGCCCAGGCCAGAGGCCAGGGAGGAGGGAGGAGAGAGTGGGAGGAGGGAGGGAGGAGGAGGACTAAGAGGAAAGACGGGGAGGAAGTGGGAGAAGGAGGAGGAAAGGGACAGAGCCCAAAGCAGACACAGAAAGGAGGGTAGGACCAGAGGGGAGGGGGCAAAGGTGGGGGGAAATGGAGGAGGAGGGGCTCTGGATGGAGAAGTGAAGAGAGTGAATCAGGAAAAACAGTTTAAATAAAACGAGAGGAGATTAAATTAACTGATACATACATTCCAGGAGGTAGGTCGCAGGCACAGCAATAAATACCAGCTCCCTATCTCCCCTGCTCAAGACAGCGGAGAGAGCAAAATAAAATTAAAAGATATAACAATAAAAATTACAAATGCATCTTGAGGGTCCTGCACTCAAGGCCCATAATGGAGGCTCCGAGCAGAGTAAGCATGGGGCACAGCTCCCATTCAGGCTGGGGAGCCAGGCAAGGTAGGAGCCAGCAGGGACTGTTACATTTTCTGATGGGCTGGGCCAGTTGACTTGCAGAGAGCCCACTGCATGTACGTAAAGAATTTGATGGCTGATGCTTACCATTGTGACAACTGATTTGGCATTCGCTAATTTACAAGCTTTTTCCTGGTCATCATCACCCCTTGACAGAGATGGTTTTACTTCACCTATTTTATAGGCGAGGAAACTAAGACTTAAAAGAGGTCATGGTTTGGCGCAAGATGTCTCTCTAGTTCACAAGTAGAGCAAGGGTTCGAACCTAGGCCCCCTGACTCCACACCCTTTCCACCACTGCCTTCCTGCAGTCTCATCTGAGAGACTGAGTATACTTTCTGATCACATATACAACATACCATCACCACACCATGTGAGTGGTTAACCTGGCAGTTGTGAACACACAAAGACAGCATCCTCTAAGCAGGAGTGTCCAACTCTCCAGATTCCAAAGATCCTTTTTAGCATCCAAAAGTTACTCACTACCCCACCAGCCACATGCAGTCACCTGCACACTAGTGGTTGTACTTCTAACATCTGTTGATTGAGGAAATGCCTGATGACCCAAAGCTACAATAAATCCAGGAACACTTTTAAAGAATTTTAATTTACTCTTCACAATAGTCTTGGAAAAAATAAAAATAAAAATACAGACATCAACACGACAGGGCTTCTGTTGGTCTCCAAGTATAGTTAGGCAGACCTAGTGGTCGAAAGACCTCCATGCAAGAATTCCAGGGCCCCCTCCCGCATGAGGGTCCGCAGTGCAAGGGTCCGGGAACCTCTGATTGAGACTGATCCTTTAAGTAACAGGATCAGGGGGTTATGAATTTGTCAAGGTTGGCCCAGGAAGACTCCCTTAGAGAGGCAAACCCTGAGAAGGGCTGGCAAGGGGAGCAACAAGGCCTGTGTGGGACAAGGGCTAGGAGGGAGGGGGCAGGCTGGCCACAGCACTCCGGCCTCAAAGCCACCAAAGGCCCCAATTTATCCTTTTACCATAATCTCCAAATGGGGTCTGTTGACAGCCACAGGGATACCCCAACAGGGTTGAAAGAAGGTGTTTCTCCCATAGGTTTAAGCTGGAGTCTCTCAGCCCATGCTAGAGTGCATCATTCACTCATCAGAGCAGCAGCCAAGATGATGGGGCACCTCCTGCATGCCAAGCACTGCTCTAGATGCCGGAGCTACAGCAGGGACCAAGGCAGGGGATGAGTACACCTGCTGCCCTGGAACTTACCTTACATTCACCATCTTTTAAGCCTTGAAATGTCCTGTGAGTGGTACAACTATATGCATCGTCTATTGTTGAGTTAAAAGTGTTAACTTGTGGAATGTAAATCAGATGACACTTTTGCAACCCTGTCTGGTATCTCTTCATTTTTAAATGTATTAGAGTCTCAGAAATAAAAGAGGTCTACAAGCCCCTGGAAGGCTCTGAGCAGGGCAGGGGCTGGCACTTGATTAAAGTTGCCATCTATCAGTAATCACTACCATCCTGGATGCCAGAAAGCCTGAGGGCAGCAGAGACACTCGTGCCAGTGCCCCCACCATCCTCTCCACCCACAGCTGACCCACATCCCCTTCTGCCTTCTCCCACTCTGTCAACCAAGATCACAGCTCTGGAATTAAGAGCCCCTGCTCTGTTAATTTATCCTCTGGACTATTTGCTCTTCCCACCCACCTCCTTCCAACAAAAAAAGAATTCTGAGAGAGAGAAGTCATCAGGAAAATGTGCAAATAATCCGCTTAGCTGTGACTGTGGTCGCAGAGTACCACAGATGAGGTCAACACAGAGTACAGTAGCCTTGAGTCTCTCCACCCCAGCACTGCCATTTATTCTGCAAATGGTTTCATCTGTTTGTGCCTCTGCTGCCTCATCTGTAGAACGGTAAACACTAGTAGCTACTCTGGCAGGGCTGTTGTGAAGATTAAAGAACATAATTGTGTGTGTTCTATCAATATTAACTATTATGATGATGATACTCTTCCCTCTGAGACCATAACAGGACATTAAATTTGGAGGCAGGAAGGAAGTTGAGGGCAAAGCTAGAGTCTGCGGCCATTGCCTGGAGACAGCAGAGAGCAGTGGAGTGAAGCGGTCTGCCTGCCCCTGATTCTGGAGTGGCACCTCTCTGAGCCTAGGTCTTCCCATCTGTGGAGTGAGGAGGCTGGACTGGGACATCTGGAAGCGTTTCTGATTCTAGGAGTTAGTGTTGGAAAGAACCAGAGAGGAAGGCAGCGAGGGAACTGGGGACAAGCCTAGATCAGACACAGTCTGTCACCAAAAGTGGGCCGCTGCCTGAGAAACAGCCAGGAATCTCTGAGGCAGGTTTCCCTGCAAATCCCACATCCCAGATGAGAAAACTAAGCCAAGATCACCCGAGAGACACCGTGCCTCCGCCTCCACCACCGCCGCCACCACTACCACAGCCACCACTACCACAGCCACCAGCAGTCAGTAAAACGCCCAGTAACTGAGGAGGGGCAGAGGGTGGAGAGAGTGGCACCCCGCCTGCTCCCCCTGCCATCCTGGAGTCGGGTATCTGCTCCCGTCATGAGCTCCACCCTCAGCTGAATTTAATGAATCTGAGAAAAATTATGAAGTCCCATAAAGCCACAAGTATCATAAAAAGTATAATAAAATTGAGAAAAGCTATTAAGTTATAAATACAACCAATGCATGCAACATCACTCAGTCGGGGAGGAAGTCACTATAAAATAAAGTCATTCCACAAGTGACTAAATCTCTTAATTCACAAGGTACACGCTCCCCTTTCCGCTGTCCCCCCAGGAGTTTGTGTCACGCGAAGTTTCCGCGGCGGAGAGCGCTGCGCGGGGAGACAAAGGGAAGGGACAGGGATCGCGGGGACAGGGACAGGAGCGGCTGCCGGGCTCTGGGTCCCCGATCACCACCAGACGTGTCTCCGAGCAGCCGAGGCAAAGGGAACAGATGGGAAAGGAAAACAGAGGAGCGGCCCAGAAGGGCGGCTTGCTGCGGTGCTGGGGCGCGGACCCGGGAACTCGGGGCGGGCAGGGCACGGGCGCACCCCCTCCTCTCCCCTCCCTCGCTCGAGGCCGGCAGCGCCCCCCGCCCCGCGCCATGCACACCCATTGTGGTGATGAGAGCTCGCGCCCCGTGCCCGTCACGGTCACTGTGCGTCCAATAAAAACAAACTGCCAAGGAGCCGCCGCGATGCGGGGCGGACGCGCGGCCCGGAAAGGGGAGGGGGCCCTAGGAAGAGCTACACCCGCGAGCCGGGCCTGGGCCAGGGGCGAGGGGAGAGGGCCAAGACTGCCCCGCCGCCGAGGGCGCCGATGGAGGCACAGGGGTTCCCGTGGGGCGCCCCGAGAGACACCGTGCCTGGCCGGCGGGACGTGGGCTGGCTTCTCACCCGACGGAGAGAAGCGGCACTCTCACCTTCGGGCACGGGGTCTGGGCTCCGAGAGGGGGCTCCTGGAACACAAGGCAGTGGGGGCAGACGGGCCTGGGCCCACCCCAGGCTGGGAAGGGGTCTGAGCGGGGCGTCCTGACTGGACCCGGCCCTGGCGGACCGAAGGCTCCAAAAGATCTTGCGTTCTCAAAGACTTCTGCAGATCGTCGCCGCCTAAGGCGCCCCAGGCCCGGCTCCACTCATGGGAAGGGTAGGAAAGAAAGCTGGGAGCGCTCTGGGGCGCGGGGCAGAGACAGCGGTGTTGGAGGCGCGCTGTGGAGGCGGCGGGTTCCAGAGGGGAAGGCAGGCCGAGCCAAGGAGAAGAGCCAGGTGACAGGGCAGGATGTCGAAGTGGGAGGTAAAGTCCACCCAGCGACCTACTGGGAGCCCAAAATAACTTTAGTGGAAAATGGGGCAGACAGAGGTTAGGGAAGATACGCTTCCCTAACCTCTGCCTGCCTGGAATGAGAGCACCAGCCAGGGAAGCCCCCCGCCCTCCGCCCCCCGCGCATCCCTGAGGGTCAGCATTCTCACAGCCTTCACCAGTCTGGAAAACTGAGTACCCAGAGCTTAAGGAACTGTCTCAAACTGGGTTTATCTGGGGAGCTGTTAATGGGATGGATTCCTACGGAGTGCAGAGCCCAGGGGAAGGAGCCTTTGCACAAGTGATTTGACTGACTGAGGTGGCGAGGCCAGGGTGGCTCTTCAGGAAGATGGGAATGACGCCGGGAAGCACCAGACCTGAGGTCAGAAGTTCAAGACCAGCCTGGTCAACCCTGGTGAAACCCTGTCTCTACTAAAAATGCAAAATTAGCCGGGCATGGTGTCGGGCCCCTGTAATCCCAGCTACTCAGGAGCCTGAGGTAGAACTGCTTGAACCCAGGAGATGGAGGTTGCAGTGAGCCAAGATCGCGCCACTGCAGTCCAGCCTGGGCGACAAAGCAAGACTGTCTCAAAAAAAAAAAGGAAAGAAAAGAAAGAAAAATACAGATTTCTTAGGTTCCTGCTAAGACTTGCACAGAATTTTCAGAGCAGCATTATTCATGATAGCCAAAAAGTGGGAGCAACCCCAAAGTCCACAACTTTGGGGTGAATAGATAAGCAAAATGTGGCACATCCATACAGTGGAATACTATTCAGCAGCAAAAAGGACTGAACTGATGATGTGTTGTTACAACATGGATGAACCTTGAAATTTTGCTAAGTGAAAGGAGCCAGTCATCAAAGACTGCATGTTATATGATTTCTCATTTATATGAAATGCCCAGAATCTGTAGAAAAAGAAAGTAGATTTGTGATTGCCTACGACTGAGGGGGCTAGGGGAGTTTGGAAAGAACAGCTAAGAGGTACAGGGTTTCTTTTGACAGTGTTCTAAAATTGGTTGTGAAGATGGCCACACAACTCTGTGAATATAAAAGCCATTGAATTGTGCATGTTACATGGGTGAATCGTATGGTATATGAATTACATCTCAATAAAGCTGTTAACAAAACCTTATTCTAAGTGAAAGAAGCCAGACCCAAAAGATCATCCAGAAAAGGCAAATCTATAGAGACAGAAAGTAGATTGGTGGTTGCCTAGGGCTAGGGGACAGGGAGGGGACTGACTGTAAACTGACCCCTGGGATCTTATTGGGATGACAGAAATGTTCTAGAACCGGGTTGTGGCAACGGTTGCACAATTCAATACCTTTACTAAAAACCATTGACTAGTATGCTTAAAATGGGTGAATTTTAGGATATGTAAATTATACCTCTATAAAGTTGTTTTTAAAAAACACAATGGGTGGATTCCACCCCCACAGTTTCCGATTCAGTAGGTCTGGGGTGGCTAGAGAATTTGCATGTTTAACATGTCCCTGATGCTGCTGGCCAGGGAACCACACTTGGAGAACCACTGGCCTATGGAGGTGAAAGGCCAAAGCCAAGAAGAGGGGAGTGGCCTGTTTAAAAAAAATAAACCACTTTGGGCACCAGCTCTCCACACCCACCCACCACCCAATCCTCCAGCTAACCCGGGCAGGTAATAGGGTGAGGGGCTGCACTGGGCAGCAGGGAGCCGGCTGCTCTCCGTGCCTGGCAGACATTCCTCTGCATCAGACAGCAGCAGAGTTAATTTAAAGGCAGACTTTCCAACATCAACCGAAATTGGCAGCATAAATAGGAACCGCTGTTTATTTGCCACTTACCTCTGTCTTGTTCCGCTTAAATACTGAGGGGAAACCAGAGCCATTAGGGTCAGAAGAAAATTACAAACACATAGGGTCTCTGTGGGCGGGTGAAAATGATATTAGAGATGGGGGCGGCGGTGGGAGAAGCAAAAAAAATAGAGGAAGAAAGAAGGGAGGATGGGGGAAAGAAAAAATGCCTTGTACCAAGAGTGCATGAAATAAAATAAAATTAAGTAAAGATCTGTTTGGCGGGTGGGGAATCTTCATCCCAAGAAATATGGGTGGAGTTTGGGAGGAGGGATTTCTGGAGTTATTTTTAAAGCTAGATCAGGGAGAGTGTAAATTCTGATTTCTGTTTTCTGGCCTGATTAGCATGGTTGGGACTGATTCTCTTTCTCTCGGCCATCAGGAAACGAGTCCAGGGAAGGGACAAAAACCAAAGCTAGCATCACTTCCACCATGAGGTATCTCCCCCACCTCTGTGGTCTTAAAGCATCCCTCTTCCTGGGGCTTCACATCCAGGGACAGCCACCTCTTCTCTACCTACCCCCACCCCCTGGAAGAATTAATTGGAGGCAAGAGGAGCACCACATTTATTACCTCCCCTCCTGCTCCACACTAAATCTTGTGGCAATGCTTCTAAAAGTCAATAAAATGAGAAGGAAGATGCGATAAAATTAAGGTGGAAAGTGCGATGGGGAGAGGAAATGGGAATCTTCTTTTTAATTTAGCTTTAATTTTAATTTTTTGTCACCTCTCCAAGCAGCCTTCGTGCTGCTGCAGTGGAGAGGGAGCTGGGGGGAGGGGCTGGTTCTTTTTAAGGACTGGGTGAAGCCACACACTGGCCTGGGTCTTGGTGGCAGGGGTCACGTCTTGAGGGAGCCACAGCTGGGAGCCGGCATGGAGTGGAGGGGCTGCCTGTCAAAATTCTACTGCACTCCCTTCTTTGGAGCTCCCAGAGAAAGCAGCTGATTATGCACTCCCTGAAAGCAGGGACTGTGTCTCGGCCTTCACTTTACCCACAGTGCCTGGCACACAACAGCAGGAGTAGCAGTAATGATGATGATGGTGGTGATGATGAGAGCAAATAGATACCAAGCACTTACTATGTTTCCAGCATTGTTCAAAGCACCTTACACTTACTATTTCTTTCTTTCTTTCTTTCTTTTTTTTTTTTTTTTGAGACAGAGTCTTGCTCTGTCACCCAGGCTAGAGTGCGGCAGCACGAACTCGGCTCACTGTAACCTCTGCCTCCCAGGTTCAAGCGATTCTCCTGCCTCAGCCTCCCGATTAGCTGGGATTATAGGTGCTCGCCACCACAGCCCACCAATTTTTGTATTTTTAGTAGAGACGGGGTTTCACCATCTTAGCCAGGCTGGTCGCAAACTCCTGACCTGGTGATCCACCCGCCTCGGTCTCCCAAAGTGCTGGGATTATAGGCGTAAGCCACCATGTCCAGCCTACTATTTCATTTTACTTGTTACATTAACAATATTCATTAACTTGTTGCATTACAATAGACCCATTTTACAGACGAGGACATTGAAGACAGGAAACTGAAGCACTTTGCCCATGGTCACAGAGCCAGTAGGTCAAATAGGTAGTGGATACTTCTCATGTATCGAGAAATAGACAGTGGATACTTCTCATGTATCGAGTGGATTAATAAACGAATGGATAAAAATTGCATAAGAGGGGTAGGGTGGAAGAAAAAAATTACATAAGAATGCCGACAAAGTGACAGCTATGTAGGTACCAGTGATTCTACGGTGCCCCATCTGCCATCAGTCCATGAATGCAGAGGGGTGCGGAGCAATGCTGAGATAGGGGAAGGTGGGCTTAGTAGGAGGCAGTCAGAGTCTTCCTGGTATTGGTGGGCAAGTCCTTGAAGTTAGACCATCCTTTCCTGTCATGTGATTTCTTTCCCATTTTTAGGAAAGATGAAATCACACACACTCCCCCATCTCCACCCCCAAAACCAGAAGATGTTCTCTCCAGAGTGGCTCAACCATGACATAGAGGGTCTGTGGCTCCAGCTGTGACCCCTTCCCCAAGAACAGGGCGCTGAGGCAGCAGCAGCACTGACCCTCCTTCACCCCAGCACTAGCCAGGTGTCCTGAACGTCTGTAGCCAGACCCAGCTTGGCCTATCAGAGAAGTGCAGATCTGGGAGCTCTCAGGATACTTAGAGATTGCCGAGTGTAGCCCTGCAGTTTACATGCAAGTCTCGGGCAAGAGGACAGGGCTTCCCTTGGGTCTCACAGGTGGCCAGTGGGAAGGCTAGGTCTCTTGGCCTCTCTTCTGTAACCCTGAGGTCTGTCCCATTTCTTTCTACCTGATGGGAGCTCCATCTTCAGTATTTTTTGACTTCATACGTGGGCTTGTATCTCAGTCCTTGATGACAGTCCACCAGGAGGTGAGCAAGAGATAGTTGCTGCTTCCTCTGCATACAGATGGGGAAACTGAGGCTCAGAAGGCTTCAAAGATGTTTCTAGGACCATGTACTAACACCAGTATCAGGCTCTAACCATGCTGCCCAGTGAAGGATTCTGGCTGCTGTCCACCCTCAGCTGAGTATGAGGAAAAACTGTTTTCAGTAGACATTTTCCTCCATCAAGCTCAGGTTCTGAAGCAGTCCTGCCCGCTTCTCTGCCCCACTTCCTGACCACAAGGACCCACCAGGTAACCCGCCCCACCCCAGCATCACCTTCCCGAAGACCTTGCAGCGTTCCTAACTGGGGGAGGCAAGAAAGGATGGACTTCTTTCCTAACAGAGTCCCCATTGCCCCAAATAATGTTCCCCTCATTAAAAAGCCATATTCTCAAAGACCATTTAGTGCCATGGAGAAGAGCACATGAAGTATCTGTAAGTTAGAAAACAAAATGCAAGTTACCAAATGCCATGCAGAATACTATCCTAATTATGTTTTGTTTCAAATACAGTTCATAGGCCGGACACAGCAGCTCACGCCTGTAATCCCAGCACCTGGGGAGGCCGGAACGGGAGGAGTTCTTGAGCCTAGGAGTTTGAGACCAGCCTGGGCAACATAGGAAGAGCCATCTCTACAAAAAAAAATCAAAGAATCAGCCGGGTGTGGTGGTGCGTGTCTGTGGTCCCAGATACTCAGGAGGCTGAGGTGGGAGGATTGCTTGAGCCCAGGAGGTTGGGGCTGCAAGGAGCCGTGATCTTGCCGCTGCACTCCAGCCTGGGTAACAGAATGAGACCCTGTGTAAAATAAATAAATAAATACTGTTTATGCCTATATTTATGTATGCATGGAAGAAAAGTCTGGAGGATATACACCTCCAATGTATATTTGTTTACAATATACATTGTTTACAGTGTTTACAAAATGTTTACAGTGTTTACAAAATGTTTACAGTGGTTTCTGTTTTCTTCCTTATATATTTGTATATTTTCCAGAGTTTCTGCTGTGAATGTGTCCTTTCACAACGGTATAAAAGGAAATTATTATTATTATCTTTTTTTTAGAGATGGGGTCTGGCTCTGTCACCTAGGCTGGAGTGCAGTGGCGTTATCATAGCTCACTGCAACCTCTACCTCCTGAACTCGAGCAATCCTCCCACCTCAGCCGCCCAAAGCACCGGAATTACAGGTGTGAGCCACTGCACCCAGCCAGGAAATTATAAATGAATTTTTAAATTCGGCCTTATTAGGTTTTACATTAAAAAAATACAGACCCCCTTCTAGCTTGCTGGTTCTGCTGCCTTGTAAGCAGCAGCCAGGAACGATTCATATAGGAGCGAGTGTGTGTAAGTGTGTGTTGGGGGTCCCAGCTCCCCCACCCTCTCCCAGTGACTGCTGTTCATCATAACCAGGACAATTAACCATCCCCTTATTATTCACACGTCATGATTACTAATCACCCTTATTAATATCCATGCTTTGCGAAACCAGGAGGCAGCTTGGCTCAGATGCTTGGAACTCCACAGGAATCCAATCCTGACCCCAGGCGAGTCCCTTCCTGCTCTGTGCCTTCACCTCCCCCTGGATCAGGAGGATCTGCTGCTTCCTCATCCCTTCAGTGACCAGGGCCCTCTGCTTCCCTCCTCTGCCAGCTCTTAGAGCCCCACATCCCCGGAAGGCCATCTGAATTCCTAACTCCACTCACCACCTGCGCCACCAACCTCCCTTTACACTGGAACTGAAACAAGGGTCTCCTCCTGTCTTTGATCCTTTTTCCCAAATTACTCACTTTGTTCATAAAATGTACGCTTTCCACCAAATAGAGATGCTATGGCTAAAGACTGAACTTTATGGTTATAACATTTAGTCTATTCTCTAAGCCTTGTTACTTGTTTTGAGAAATCCATTAGCAGTTTCTGTGTTAAGCCAGTTAATGATAACACTGGCCATTTGACTAATATTAAATTCCCTGGCTAATGTTTGGTGCAGATTTATACTATGGGTCCTTTCACCCCCCAGATTTTGTGGTGGTCGTGGCTCTGAGTAACATTGAAATAAACCATGTTATGTATCAATGAAGTGGGTCCAGACTTTGCCACATGTGCACATGGAGAATTTACAGTGCATCAATGTGCCAGCCCCTAAAGGGGGCATTGTAGCTTCTTCTGGCTGGAGGTGAATCCAAGGCAGCCCCAAGAGGTGGCTGCCACCCATCCCTGCTTTGATCATGTTCTGGGTCAGTACACTAGGTACTGACCACCACCCCAGACCCTGTTGAGACAAAGAATCCTGGTTTCCATTCCTGAACGTACTCGTGGAACATACAGGGGATGAAGATAACAACAGTAATTTGAACAAAATACAGCAGTTGCATTTATTATAGCAAGAAATTAGACACCTCACACATATCCAACGATGAGGGAGTGACCAAACAAAATGATCCATCAACATGATGGAATGCCATGTGGCCATTAAAACGACAAGACAGGAGGCCCTGCCACCCCGAAAATGACCGTGTGAGTCGATGTTAGGTAAAAGCAGGAAACCCAGTGGAAGGGCAGTGACACTGGAGACATATATCCCAGGGGAAACAGCTCTGCACCAGCACAGGGGAAACCAGGTTCAAACCTAGGCTCAGCTGTTAACGTGCCTTAGTTGCCCCATTTGTAAAAGAAAATCAACACCCCTGGGCCCAGTGTTGTGGGAGGGCTACAGCAGGTCGCAGATGTGAAAGCCAGTTCATAGCACTCAGGATCTTTCAGACACCTGGTAACAAAAATGCCCAGAAAATCCAGAAAGAACTGATCAGAATGGAAACATGTACAAGTTCTTTCACTCCTTTTTGGAGTAAGTCCATGTAATAAAAAAGACAGGAAATGGTTTGGGAATAGGGGCTCTAGAGCTTTGAAGATTCTCCATGGAGGATGTAGTTGGTGGCCCATGGAGGCTGGCTGGGCTCTAGAAGAATGGGGGAGAGAGAAAATGTGGGCTCCCCAGCCACCCTAGGGCCCCAAAGAGGACCAAAGCCACATCTAACTGGGGGCTGAGAAATCCCAAGCTCAGTCTACAGTGAGAAGGGACAAACATCACCCCCAGCGCGCAGCTCCCAGGAAGCACAGTGGAGCCCGGAGAGTCACCTGGAATTCATCTCCTTCAGAGACCATGAGAGAGACAGAGGAGGAGAGAATCAGAGGCAGAGAGATAGAGGGAGGCACAGCGGAATCAGCCAGGGAAACAGGCCTAAATTATCTCCTCCTTCGGCCCATGTTCTCCATTCCTGCTGCTATCGGGGACTGCTCTGCCAGCCTGCTCCAGGAGCAAGAAAAATAAAATAAGCAGCTCTGACAGCTGGCTGCCTACGCCTCCTCCCTCTCCTCCCCTCCTCCTCCTCCTTTTCCTGCTCTTTCCTCCTCTTCCTCCTCCCCTTCTCTTCTTCCTCTTCCTCCTCCTCTTCTCCTCTTTGTCGTCTTCTTCCTCTTCCTCTTCGTCCCCTCCTCCCTCTCCTCTCTCCCTCCTTCCTCCATCCCCCTGCCCAAACACCATCTCCTGGTATCTGTTCTTCGAAGGAAGAGGGTGTGAGCCGGATGTAATGCAAATACTCTACAGGAATGTTTCTGGCAGGGAGCAGAATCCTCTTCCCTCATGGACCCAAGGATGAAACAGGGCCCCAGACGCCAAGCTGAGGCTGCTCCTCCCTTTCTCTGAAGACAGTTTGGGGACCTCAGATAGGGGGCTCCCCCTCCAGTCTTCCTCCAACACCACCTTCTTTCTTTGAGGAGTGGGAGTGGAGTTAAGGAGGCAAAGTGACGACCTGAGGGAGAAGGGGAGACGGGAGGGGCTCTTCTCTGGGGACATTCCCCTCAGTGTTTCTGAAGCCTGTGATCCCCGCGGTGAAGGAGAAAGGAGGCAAGCCACCCACAGGGAGGCAAGCCACCCACAGGGAGCAAAGCAAATCGGGGATTCAAGGGAACAGTTTTGTAATTATCCAAATAATTCAGCCTCCTACTCTTTTCCCAACATATCCCACTTTTGTTTTAATAATCCAGGAATTGGGAACAACGCCCTTTCCGTTTTACCGCACTTACCCTTTGCTCTAGGAAAGCAGCCTATTCACAGCCATTTCACGGCTGTGTGCCCAGCTTTCTCACTGAAGGCCTTTGCCCATGCCATTCCTCCCACCGCATCCCCTTCCCTTCTCCACCTGTAAGTCTGAGCCCACTGAGAAACTCGGGTTAATGCTGCTCCTTCTTCACAAAGCCTTCTTGGAATCTCCCAGCCAGAAAAGCTCTTTTCGTCTCTGCTGTCCTGGAAAGGACATTTACTCTGGGATTTTCAGCTCACACCATATCTCCAACTGGATGGCATCCTCTCCATGATCCTTTCACCCAATCAATCAATCAATGAGCTGAGAAAGAATTGGGGTGGGGAGATGGCAGTGGGGGGGAGCACAAAATTGCCCAAATCCTCGTTAACTGAGACTTGGACAGGCTTGGACTCACAGTTGGAGGCACCTGACACAGATTATCCCATGAAGGTTGCATGTCCACCCCACAGGCTAGGTCCTCTTACCATCCCATCTTGCCCCAGACACCCCCAGCTAGTGAGGATTTGAACCCAGCCTGGCCAAGTCCAACACCCACTCTCTTTCCACTCCACCACACTGCTTCCTACTGCCCCTTTCCTGGGGAAGAGAGGTTAGAAATGGGTATATGGCCGGGAGCTGGCTCTCCTGGCTCTTTGCTTCTTCATCCTCAGGCCCAAGCTGCATCCTGCCTGGCTCCACCCCTCAGTCAGCTGGTTGGGGAGATGGGGCTGGGGAGCCCTGGGCACTAACAAGTATTCATGCAGGTAAGCAGGTACCAGGAGCCAGGAGGGGCACATCAAAAACCTCTAGAACAGGCCAGGTGTGGAGCTGTAATCCCAGCACTTTGAGAGGCCAAGGCGGGCAGATTACCTGAGGTCAAGAGTTCGAGACCAGCCTGGCCAACATAGCAAAACTCCGTCTCTACTAAAAACACAAAAATTACCCAGGTGTGGTTATTTTTCCCTGGGTTGTTCTGTAGCTTGGCAGCAGGAATTAAGACTAACAGGAAAGGGGTCAGTTGTGGAGAGGTGCATGGAGAAGAGGATGTTGGAAGAGGGGAGCAAGGACCCCCAACCTCTGCAGACAACCTTGCCCAGCCCAGAGTTGAGGTAGGGGGAAGGGTTGATCCCATCTCCATCTCTGAGAAAGATTTATTTCTTCACTTCCCTAAGGTCTTTGGAGAAATGCTGCAACTCTCGGCCTGGCCCTCATCTCCACACCTCTGCCAGCACCTCAGTTCCAGCCCCAGGGCTCCAGGGACAGACTCCTAACATGAACTGCCAGGATACCATATATCCATCCATCTGACAGCTTACCTGAGCTCAGACGGCCTGCAAACTGGCAGGACAGGAGGGATGCCCCGCGTTTGGTGTGCTGAGTGCCTTTGTGTGTGTGATCTCATTCAAGGTTCCCAACTCTGAAAGCAGACATGATTAGCCCCTTTCACAAAAGGAAGCAGAGGTCTTAGTGACTTGCCCAAGGTCACATGCCTAAACAGGGACACAAACCTGCAGGAAAGATGGAGCACAAATGCTGGGGTCTCTGATAGTGGTGCACACATGCACACATGTGCGCAAATACATGCACACATGTGTACCCCAAATCATTTAAATGGACCATTCCCCTCTGTGTGTGATGTAGTTTACAAATCCCCTGTGCTCCCATGCATTATCTCAGTTGGTTTAACAACAGGGTCCTGTGGTAACAGGCAGGGCAGATGTCATGAACCCATTTCTCAGATAAGGAACCCAAGGTTCAAAGAGGGTGAGCAATCTGCTCAAGGTCACACTCTCCAGAGCTTTCATCACAATAATACTGACAAACTCCACCTCCGTTCACATTTGTTAAATGCAGGAGCTGGGTGCTAAGCACCTTCCATGCATCTAACATTCATGGTCATCCCGTGGGGGAGACATTGTTATTATTCCCATCTTACAGATGATGAAACTGGGACTTAGAGGTGTTAGATGATATGGGGCAGCCACATAGAGTTAAGCCCCAGCCAGCCTGATTTTTACTCCAGGAAACTCGCCCAGGACGGGAATCTTATTCACCTGGGCCCCCGAGTCCCAGCACCTAGACCAGTGCCTAGCTCACATGAGGTTCTCACTGAGCGTTTGTGGAACATTTGTTAACCAAATAAATCTGCCCCCAATGCCCTTACCCTCAACTTCCTCCTCCCAGACCTTTCCCTGCCCATCTCCTGACTCCTCGAATGTCTCTAGCGAACCATTCGAGACCTCTCCCCCAGGAGTCAAGGGTTACAGACCCCCTCAGTCCCCGCAATGGGACCGGGAAGTCAATTCACCACCTCACTCTCCTATCCCTATTAGCATTCAGGGATTTGTAGTTTGTCCTTAAGGTTCTCCCTTGCCTCAGTTTCCGCCCCTGGCACCAGATGTGAGGGAAGTAGGCAAGCAGACTGCTGGAGAAGAGGTCCCCTGAAAAGCCCACCCCTCTGCTTTCTTGTCCCACAAGCAAGTGCTGGGGATTTCCTTTCTTTCTCTCTAGATCCCGCAGAGCCCCAGACAACGGACGAGACAAAGAGCGGGCAAGCGGAGCAGTCAGGCCCAGCTCCAAGGCATGCATTTCCAAACAGGGAAAATGTGGACATCTGAGGACAGGGTCTCTCAAGGATACTCCCCCAAGTGCAAGGTTTGGAGGCCCCTTTTGGAACACTGCCAATTCCAGCTGCCTCCACCCCCAGGCACCAATCACTCAACAGCACTGAGTGTTTACTGGGCCTGCAGGCAGGGAAATAATGCAAGATGCCACTTCTGCAAACTGGCAGGACAGGAGGGATGCCCTGCATTTGGTGTGCTGAGTGCCTTTGTGTGCATGATCTCATTCAAGGTTCCCAACTCTGAAAGCAGAAACGATTAGGAAGCAGAGGTCTTAGTGACTTGCCCAAGGTCACATGCCTAAACAGGGACACAAACCTGAGGCCTTTGGGTCCTGTGCCTGGGTCTTGCTCTCCAAGCAAAGCTGATCCTTCAGTCACATCTGCCAAGGCTTCCTTTCCTACCAGCTGCAGGCATTGTAAACAAGCCCCCATGCCTCTTACCCAGCCCCCTTGTCCAAGGGCAAGGCAGATGGCCAAACCACTCCTGGGAGACCCCAGGTCTACAGCCCTAGGCTTTAGTGGTCAATGAGAGGACAACCTTCCCCAGGCCCTTAACTGGCTGAGGGGTGCCGGGCTGCCCCACCAGGGCCTGCTGATGTGCCCCCCCCCAACCCCATCCCTCCCCTCCAGCTGCCCTCTGGTCCCTCTGCTCCTCCCACTGCCCCGCTTTCAGCCCCGACCCAAGAATGACCAGGAGTCACGGGTGGAGGAGCAGAGTTCCTGGTCCCCAGCCTGGCTTATGACATCTCCGGTGCCCCTTGGCCTACCCTAGGTCAGGGTGTCAAGTCCAGTGAGACCAGCCTCCCCTCAAAGCCATCCAGCCCTGCCCTCTGGCCACTAGGCAGCCACATGCTCAGAGGATTGTCCAATGTCAGAGCGCCATCTAGTGTGAATGATGGGCACTGCACCCCTGCCTGCCGCCGCAGCTCACCCACTTGGCAGGACCTCTCATGGGGGTGGCCGG
Source organism: Pan paniscus (assembly GCF_029289425.2). NCBI lineage: Eukaryota > Metazoa > Chordata > Mammalia > Primates > Hominidae > Pan > Pan paniscus. The sequence continues at coordinate 28,131,210 of NC_073268.2, forward strand.
GTGCAGAAGGGGAGACGCCCTCAGACTCACAGAGGGCGCCAAATCTAGACTTCTGACATAGTGTCCAGATGACACTTTTCCTCCAGTCATGGGAGAGACCCTAGAATCCAGTGAGGGCAGTCCCCTTGCAGTGTGAGAATGTAGGATGACACTGCCTGCAGGGCCCTGACTTAATCACTATTTGAAAGGCTTAAAATGACCTTTCGAAGAGCCTAATCTCTTTGCACTATTTTGTGTGCACTGGTGAAAAGTAAACTTTCTAAATCGGCCATAATTTGGGTGACCTCTTTTTGGCAAATCTTAAACAAGAGCCTCAAAGAACAGGGGCTAAGGCATTGTCAGACCCAGAAGAGGCCCCACCCTGTGCATGAAGCCTGCACTCCATGCCTTGCTCAATCTGTTTCATGGGTCTCTCTCTCTCTCTCTCTTTCTCTCTCTCACTCACTCTCCTCTCTCTCTCTCTCCATCCTTGATCAGCCTGATGGAGTCAAAAGACCACTAAGTCCAGGCAGGGAGGTCAGGCTGATCTGGGTTTGAATCCTGGCTCTACATGAGCTGTGTAACCTTGAGAAATTCACTTGAAATTTCTAAGCCTTGCTTTCCCCATCTGTAAAATGGGGTTGTGATGAGCATTGTGTGAAATAACAAGTTTGAAGCACTCAGCAAAGTGTCAGCTGCTTATCAGAGGCTCAGTAACTGCCAGTCTCATCCTCCTCATCTCTCTCAGGGCCTCCATCGCTGAGTCAGTGTCTCTCTGGGGGTCCGCTTCTGCAGCACCTGGCACAGGGTCTCCATCATTCTCTTGGTCTCGGAGCACTGGCCACACTGCACCTTGCATCTCACACTGCATCCTGCATGTCCATTTTCCATGGTTATATCCATCTACTCCCACCCACCTGATCCATGACTCGGAGCTTCCTAGGGTCTCTGTTTCTCTCTTCTTCCCCTCCGGAAGCCCAGCCCAGTTTTGAGCCCATGGCAAGTGTGTATCTGCCTGCAGCTGAACTGAATGTTCCCAGGCACAGTTAGAGAAGCCTGTTCTGCAATCCAGGAGCTGAACCAACACATGTTTCTAGCCCTGTCAAAACATACATTTTGGCCAGGTGCAGTGGCTCGTGCCTATAATCCTAGCACTTTGAGAGGCCAAGGCCAGAGGATTGCTTGAGGCCAGGAGTTTGAGACCAGCCTGAGCAACATAGGGGGACCCAGACTCAAAATATATACATACACATTTTCTCTCTCAGTAAAATGGTATTGAAGCTCCTGACTTGCACAATTGTTAAAGGGATTAGAGAGAGGGCATTTGCAAAGGCATTCATAAAGAGTATAAAACACAGTAGGCCCTCAAAAAATAGAACTTATTGCTATAACAGCTAGGGAGGCCGTGTTGATGTTCAAAAATATGTCCAGGTTGGGCGCAGTGGCTCACACCTGTAATCCCAACACTTTGAGAGGCTGAGGTGGGCAGATCACTTGAGGTCAGGATTTCAAGACCAGCCTGGCCAACATGGCGATACCCTATCTCTACTAAAAGTACAAAAAAATCAGCTGGGCGTGGTGGCGTGTGCCTGTAATCCCAGCTACTTGGGAGGCTGAGGCAGGAGAATTGCTTGAATCCAGGAGGCGCAGGTTGCGTGAGCCGAGATTGCACCACTGCACTCCAGCTTCGGTGACCAAGCTGGTCTCAAAAAAAAAAAAACAAAAAAAACAAAAAAAAAACCGGGTCCAAAGAAGACAGGATGAGTAGTATAATCTCAATTGTACAACTTCAAAAGAGACACCAGGGCAAGGAGGCAGAAGGCAAGAAGGGAATGGTGGGACACGATTAATATTGGCCAAGATTATAACCCAGTCAGGGTCTCGTCAACAATTTAAGAGTAAGGCATCCCATAGGCCAGGGGTAACCAGGTGGAGAGAATCCTCTTTCCACCGGATAGGGATGGGAAATAGGTAAAGCGGGATGGGGAATGAGAGGCGAACAGCCTCTTTATTAACACAATTATTTTATTTACCGAAAGGTAATCATCCTAAGTGAGGTCAACGGCGGCTGGCACAGGACCGGCCCTGCAGGCGGCTGGGCCACGTTGCCATGGTGACGGAGCCCGCTCACTTCCAGCAGCTGCAAGGGCTGGAGAATCCTGAGGAAGGAGACCCCAGGTCTCTTTTCCTTCCCCCAAAAGGGGCTGAAGGAGACCTGCAGGTGTTTGCATTCCCCGTCCCAGCCCCCAAGAGACAGACTAAGAGCCCCTGGGGAAATGTCCCAGCCCAGGTTCGCAGGGGGTCCATCCTGGAGCACAGGGGTCTCTGCGGGCATCATCTCATTCTGTCCTACAATAACCCTGTGAGGAAGAGGCTACGCATCACCTGACCATTTCACAGAAAGCTGTGGCTCAGACTGTCCGCAGATGCGCAGCATGTGGGGATTTGGGGGCTGGGGTCTGAGGCCTGGGGCACCATTTACATTTGCCTCAGAGTCAGGGCTGTGACAATGACAGAATTAAACCTACATCTTGAATAATCAGAAAAACTGATGTGGAGAAAAACATACTCACCCGGCAGTCAGAAAGGCCTGGGTTCGAGTGCCAACCCTTCCCCTTACAGGCCACGTCACCCTCAGCAAATTTGCTCTAAGCCTTAGTCTGTCCAGAGCATTCTGCACCCGTGACTTTCCAGTCTCTGAAAGACAGAGCCATGATCAAGGTGTGCTTCCCCATCTGTAAAATGAGCCAACTCAGTTGGGTGCAGTAGCTCACACCTCTAATCCCAGCACTTTGGGAGGCTGAGGCAGGCGGATCACTTGAGGTCAGGAGTTCAAGATCAGCCTGTCAACATGGTGAAACCCATCTCCACTGAAAATACAAAAATTAGCCGGGTGTGGTAGTGGGCGCCTGTAATCACAGCTAGTCGGGAGGCTGAGGCAAGAGAATCACCTGAACACGGGAGGTGGAGTTTGCAGTGAGCCGAGATCACGCCACTGCACTCCAGCCTGGCAACAGAGGTAGACTCCATCTCAAAACAAACAAAAAAAGCCACTCAACCCTGCCCTGGGGACCCAGAACGTCAACAGTGACTGGGAAACTCACACACTACACAAACAAGAGCAGCTGGTTCTGTCATTTCACCCAAATCTTCAGGGATGGCAGCTCTGCAGAAAAGGGACACAACATGCACTGTCCCCAAGTCCTCCAGCCCTGAAGTCCAGCAGTGAGGATGCCAGGCTGGAAGTCCAGGGGACAGCATAGCAGAGACAGGATGGGTCCGGGGGCGGGGAGGGGAAACGCAGCCAATCCTGGGGCCATTTTGCTTGTGCCCGCAGTGTCTGTCGCCCTCTGGTGGACGCACCTGACACAGACGCAAGGAACAGCTGTGCAACCAGAGGGAATTCAGGTTGGGGGGTGGTGGGGGGCATGGCTGGAGGAACTAGGAGCATCAGGGGAGGCTTTAGGGGGTGATGAGATTTGAGCTGGGCCTCCCAGAAAGTGGCTGTGGGGAGGGAGTGGGAGGGAAAGCATGTCAGAAAATGGAAATTGATCCAATAAAAGCCTACAGATTGTCAGGTGTTGTGGGAGTTTGGGGAACAGGGCATCATTTGGGTGGGTACAGCAAAGGGACTTCAAGAAGCCCAAAAGGGGCCGGGTGCAGTGGCTCACGCCTGTAATCCCAGCACTTTGGGAGGCCAAGGCAGGCAGATCATTTGAGGTCAGGAGTTCAAGACCAGCCTGACCCACATGGCGAAACCCCATCTCTACTAAAAATACAAAAATTAGCCAGGCGTGGTGGTGGGCGCTTGTAATCCCAGCTACTCAGGAGGCTGAGGCAGGAGAATCATTTGAACCCAGGAGGCGGAGTTTGCAGTGAGCCGAGATCTTGTCACTGCACTCTAGCCTGGACAGAGTAAGACTCTTTCTCAAAAAAAACACAAAAAACAAAAACAAAAAAGGAGGAGGAGGAGGAGAAGAAGAAGAAAAGGAGAAGGAGGAGGAGGAGAAGAGGAAGAGGAAGAGGAAGAAAGAAGACGAAGAGCGAAGAGGAAGAAGAAGAAGGCGAAGGAGAAGAAAGAAGAAGAAACAACCAGACTGGGGCCAACTGTGGACAGTGTTGACCATTATGCTCTGTACTTTATCGTGGAGGCAATAGGGAGTTATTGAAGGTTTCTGAGCAGGGGTAGGCCATGATAGGATTTACATTTTAGGCATATCATGCGGAGAGAGAGCAGAGGTGAGGAGCCTACTGGAACTCACTCCTCCAGCACATTGTTACTCACTAACAAGAGCAGCACTTCTGACCTCACTGGAGACTTTACAAAGCCTTTTTCTTACCTTTACACACCAGACTTCAAGCTAGGTGGGTTCCCTGACTCAAGCAGCTTTGGGGTGAGGTGAAGCTCTGGGCCCTGGTTCCCACCCCAGCTTCCTTCACGTCAGCATCCTAGCATTGATTAAAACAGTGTGCAAGTCCACCTGAAGGGTGGAGGGGTGGGGAGCTGGAAGGAGCAGGAGTGGGGAGGGGAGGGTGCCCATGTACTCAGGGCCTGCTCAGCTCCTAGCCGTTTCCTGCGCTCCTCACTGTGAAGGAATTATCCCTGTGCTACAAGAAGGAAAACGAGACCTGGGAAAAGAAGAGCCCAGGACCCCCAGGGCCGGGACACAAGTCTGGGTGTGTCTGACCCCAAAGCTCCTCATCCCAAAAGCAAGAAGAGAAGCAGGCCTCAAAGAAGCCACACCCCTCATCTCTGAAGGAGACGCTGAAGGCCCCTGTCCTATCCAGCATCCCCTCCACCAGTCACAGCAGACACCGGCCTCCTATGACATGCGTGCTCATGGATGCTCATGCTTTGAGAGACCCGGTTGTACTGATGACATTCACAAAGAAGAAGTTCATCTAACGTCCCATTTTGCATTCATCAGCCTCATCTGAGACTGTCAATTAGAGTCTCCATCCTGTGGCCAATGACACTGAGCAAGTGGCTGGAGATGGCAAGGGGTGCTCAGGGTGGGGTCTATGCACAGAGCTGCCTTGGGGGACCCCAGGTGGGGCAGCTGACAGTCAGGAGGACTTCTGAGGAAGGGGTGGATGGCAGAAGGTAGAGTTCTTGGGAAGGTGATCACCTCTCCCCCGTCAGCTGGTCATACCAGGTAGGCCCCTGAAGGGTGACAAGAGCAGCAGGTCTGAGGGAGGCTCCAGGACAGGGGAGAGACTGGACACAGAATCAGAGACAGGGTGAGAGACAGAGAAAGGGAGGTGGCGGTGCTTGTTTCACAGCTGGACTTGGCGGTGGTGCCCAGGGTGCTGGCCACACTCCAGCAGGGTAATAGCATCAGCTCCAGCCTAAACTTTAATCAATGAATCCAAGGCTTGGCCACAATCAGCAGTGAGGAAGATTAGCAGAACCCTGGGAGGGGAGAGGGACGGAAGTGCCCAGCCAAGGAAGACGGTGCATGGGATCTATTGCATGTCTGAGCAGGGGCTTCCAGTGCCCCTTCCCACCGGGCATGAAGTGGAAGCAGAGGTGGGAGTCAGACAGCTACATCAACAGCAAGGGAATGAATCTGGCCCACTGAGGCTCAGCGAGACCCCAACACAGGCTCCAAGCCACTCTCCCCCAATCCCAACAAGCCTCAAGTGAGACACCAAGAAGAACTTACCAACCAGGGAGCCCCCAGGATGCCTGAGCAGGGGCAGCGCAAGGTGTTCACATCATCCCTACCTGGGCAGGGGTCCCAGCATAGGAGCTGGAGTGCCCCCACCCTCCCCTTCAGGCTGGGCTGCACAGAGGGATGAACTGAATGGGTCACATTCTTACCCCTCAAGTGCTTTGGAGAGAGGGTAGAAGGAAGGAGGAGACAAACCAGTTATCATCTGCCCTACATAACTTATTAGCATCCAGGCGAGATTAATCAAGCCCAGAAACCTCGAGCAGACCCCTAATTAGTTGCTGCTGATAACTATATTTGTCACGCTCTCCAATTATTCCACTGTAAATTTCAGAGTTTAATTGCACCTTGTTCTTCATTGAAGTGTCACTGTTTGCACACGCTCCCCTAATTCTTTAGCAAATTTGACAAAATTCAGCATTAAATATAGATTATCTTTAGATTTCCATAATTAACACAACCAAACTGTCTCAGGCCTAAATATTTCTCCCAGCATCATAAATCTGGCCTGTCCCTGGAATCCGAAGGGCTGCTTCCAGCTCCCCGGCAGAGGCTGCAGGGAGAACACACATGCACAGCCATGAACTCACATGACACGCCTGTGCAGGGCTGGGGCAAAAGGCGGCAGTGATACTTCATTGAGGGTACACAACTGGGAACATACCCCGTGCCCCATATCAGTAGGGGCCCCATCAAGATGCCCACCCTGGGGCGTGGGGCAGTGTCCCAGGGCTTAGAGGGCCAATTCAGGATCGCAGCTGACCTCTGGGCCTAGCGAATGGGCTAGAGGGAAGAGGCTCGGCCTACAACCAGATCACAAGCCTCCCCACCCAACAAAGGCCAAAGGGCCCCTTCTGTGACTTTTTTTTGTCCCTGTCAAGGCTGACCTTGATGTTTGACATTACCCCAGGAGCATGACCCAGGCAGACATGAATGCCCTCATGCTATACCCCTGCAGGGCACCGTCACTGCCCAGCCTTCTCTCTTAGTCCACTCTCTCCAGACTCACCAGGCCAGTATATGTCCATCCAACTCTAACTGACCCCCACCTGGGACCCTTTAGTTCAGATTAGGGGATGAAGGAACCCGACATCAGGTTTGAAATGATGCCCCCATATGAGGTTTGAATTTTTTTTTTTTTTTTTTGAGACGGAGTCTTGCTCTGTTGCCCAGGCTAGAGTCCAGTGGCTTGATCTCAGCTCACTGCAACCTCTGCCTCCTGGGTTCAAGTGATTATCCTGTCTCAGCCTCCTGAGTAGCTGGGATTACAGGTGCGCACCACCATGCCCAGCTAATTTTTGTATTTTTAGTAGAGATGGGGTTTCACCATGTTGCCCAGGCTGGTCTTGAACTTCTGACCTCAGGTGATCCACACACCTCAGCCTCCCAAAGTACTGGGATTACAGGTGTGAGCCACCACGCCCAGTCTGAAGTCTCTTCCACCAGCCCCCAAAACCCCAAATCTAACATCGCAAGGAAATCAGCAGGGTGTCCAATTTCCATAGGGACAGGAAGGGGCAGGAGGCAGCAGGGAAGCCTGTGCCCTTTTCAGATCCCAGCCCAGCCTCTGGCCCCTGGTGGAGGAGAATCATATCTTGGGTTTATCCCAAGTCAAGCCCCTTCCCCAGGCTGGCTATCTCATGGGCAGCAGAGCATCCAGAGTTCAACTGCAAGCCCAGCCCCCCACGCCCCCTGCAGTCACGCAAATACACCTGTACACACAGAGGCAGACGCACAGATGCAGAAATGGAAAGACACAGATGCACAGAGACACACCACAGAGATACACACAAAACACAAACTGACACACAGACAGATACACAATGCAACATACAGCCCAAGCCCTGTAGGAAGACGGGGACAGACAGACAGGGAAATACTCTCTCCCCAGAAATCAGTGACATATCCAGGGTCTTGCCACATTGAAGGGCCAAGGGGGGCTGGGGGCCCCCTTGCCCTCCATGCCACCTGCCAACCCTGACACCCCTGTTTCCCCGGCGTAGCTGCAGGGGTAGTTGAGGGGCTGAGGTGGGAGCAGGCAGGAATACAGAAGAGCCTCAAAGTGTACTCACAGCAAATTTGGAAGAAAATCGATGGCCTTTAATGAGGTTTGATTTTTTCTCCACAATGGGCTGGGCTGGTGGTTGTGGGGGGATCTCTGGGTGCAATGTGCAAGGAAGTGAGCAGGGGCACAAGGTGCAGGGCTGAGAGGGACCTGGAAGCCGGGAGTGGGGAAACACCAGGGTCAGCAGCTACAGGGACAGGAAGAGGCAGAGGATAGACAGACAGACAGGATGTCAGTGTCAGGCCATCACTTAGCCCCACCTGTCAGAACAAGAGAGGGGCCCTGAGCTGGCTTGGGTGTATACTGTGGCCCTGTTGGGTTCTAGATGCGGAGTCTGCACTCCCAGCCCTCAGTAGGAGATAAAAGGCTGAGGTTCACCCAGGTTATGAGGCTGGCAGGGACCAAGCCATGAGGAGCAGTCACAGGATGGGGTATGTTGGGGGTGCAGCTGGCTTGGGTCCTTGGCTTCCAAGGGTGCTAAAAGGAAAATTGTAAGGAGCTTAATTCTGATCAGTGCAGTTAACTGAGCACCTGCCAGGCTCCAGGCCCCTGTTACTGTTATTCTGCAGGAAACCCCACAAGAGAGGTGACAACCCCTTGCTCCCAGATGAAGAAAATTAGGATCAGAGACATTAAAGAAATTGCCCAAAGCCAATGGCTGAGGCAGGAACTGAACCAAGGTCCACCAGGTTCTAAAGTCTGTTTCTTCCGTTCTGCCTGCAAGCAGCACCTGGCAGGCGATGGAGGCACATCTTAGTCTCTCTTCCTCTCTTCCAGTCCAGGTCTCCAAGACCTATGGATGGGTTGGGCCAGGGCTTGGGTTCAGGCTCCAGGGTGACGGCAACTTAAGGGAATCTCCTGCACAGCTAGGCTTCAAAGCACAAGACTTCCCCAGGCACAGAGGAGGGTATACCTATCAGCTGCAGTCCCGTCCATCCCACCCTGCTGGCTGAACCTTTGAGCTCCCTCCTTCCTTATGGAATCATAGAAGGGATCAGAGGCCATCAACCCCAAACATATCTTCTGTCTGAAGCCCCTGTGAAATATTCTGAGTGATCAACTGAGGTCTCGCACAACTCTAGTGACAGGGAGCTCACTACCTCCAAGGTATCCTCTTCCACTTCTGGAATCTTGCTAGATTGAGCTGCTTTTTGCCTCCCTGGGCCTCCTACTGGTCCTGTTTCTGCCTTCTGGGTCATCATTCTGCTCCACGAAAGCCCCTCTGTAACTGGAATACCACAATCACTGCCTTCCCACCACCTGGGGGCTTCCATGTTCCTGGCTAAACACGTCGTCATTCCCTCAACTGTTGCAATAGTCCCTGACCATTCCCTCCCACCCACCCAAAGGCAGAATTATTGACAGCATAGAGGAGTGGTTTGGCAATGATTTCTTATGACATCAAAAGCACAGGTAACAAAAGCAGAAGTAGAAAAATAGGATTACATCAAAATGTAAACTGTGCATCCAGGAATACAACCCGCAGAGTGAAAAGGCCACCTGCACAATGGGAGAGAATACTAGCAAATCTTATAACTGATAAGAGGTTAATATTCAGAATATATAAGGAACTCCTACAACTCAATAGCAAAAAAGTAAACAACCTGATGTAAAAATGAACAAAGAGCACGAATGGACATTTCTCCAAAGACGACACACAAGTGGCCAGCAAGCCTATGAAAAGATGCCCGACATCACAAATGACCGGAAAAATGTAAATCAAAACCACAAGGAGATGCCGCCTCGCATCCATTATGATGGCCACCATCAGAAAGACAGAAAATAAACAGTCTTATTGAGGATGTGGAGAAACTGGAACCCTTGAGCACTCTTGGGGGCAGTGTAAAATGGTGCAGCTTCTATGGAAAACAGTATGCAATTCCTCACAAAATTAAAAATAGAATTACTATCGGATCAGCAATCCCACTTCTGGGTATATATTCGAAAGAACTGAAGGCAGCGTCTTTTTTTTTTTTTTTTTTTCTTTTTGAGACTCACTGTGTCGCCCAGGCTAGAGTGCAGTGGTGCGATCTTGGCTCACTGCAACCTCCGCCTCCTAGGTTCAAGCAATTCTCCTGCCTCAGCTTTCCAAGTAGCTGGGATTACAGGCATGCGCTACCACACCTGGCTAATTTTTGTATTTTTAGTAGAGATGGGGTTTTGCCATGTTGGCCAGGCTGGTCTTGAACCCCTGACCTCAAGTTATCCATCCACCTTGGCCTTCTAAAGTGCTAGGATTACAGGCATGAGCCACTGCACCTGGCCTAAGGCAGGGTCTTGAAGCGATATTTGCACACCCATGTTCCTAGCAGCATTATTCAAAAAAGCCAAGAGGCAGAAGCAACCCAGGTGCCCATCGATGGATGAATGGATAAACAAAATGTGGTGTACACAGACAAGGAAATATTATTCAGTCTTAAAAAGGAAGGAAATTCTGTCACATGCCACAATACGGACAAACCTTGAAGACATGATGCTAAAATAAGCCAGTCACAAAAAGACAAATGCTGTATGATTCCACTCTATGAGGTATCTAAAGTCGTCCAATTCATAGAAACAGAACAGAGAATGGTGTTTGCCAAGGGCTGGGTGGTGGATGGGGAGCTGCGGTTTAAAGGGTAGAGTTTCCGTTTTGTAAGGCAAAAGAGCTCTGCGGAGCTGTTGCACAGCAATGTGAATATACGTAACACTACTGACTGGTACACTTAAAAACAGCTAAGACAATACCAACAAAAGCCACAATTCTGGAGTCAGACTTGGGTTTGAGTTCCAGCTCTGTCACATGGCCTGGGGCAAGTTGTCAAATGTCTCTAAGCCTCAGTCTCCCCAGCTTTACAACAGGGTAATGATAGAACCTAATTCACACGATCTCATTGACAAAGCAGGTGAAGTGTCTGGGACCTGGTCAGTTGGCTCTGGAACCATGTTCTGGAAGCTACCCTTGTACGGAGGCTGCGCAGGTTGGAGTCGGGCAGCTTCCAGCCCTGGGCTGTCCGCTCCCAGTAGCACCCAGCCTCTATTTCCGTGACCTCTCTGTCTGTCCCATTTGCTCTCACTGTCCTCCCTCCTTACCTCTCTCCAGCCACGCTGGCCTAGAGTACACCAGGCACACTCCTACCCAGAAGCCTTTGCACTTAGAGTTTCCACTGCTTGAAATGCTCTCAGGGACTCACTTCTGCCCTTTCTCCAGGTCTTTGTTTACAGTCCCCCTGTTTAAAATTGTGCCCTCCCCCAACCACGGGGCTCTATGTCCCCTTCCCCTGCTCTACTTTTCTTACAACATACTATATAATTTTACTTATTGGTTGTCGCTGACTTGCTCACTGCTATATCCCCAGCTGGCACAGAGTAGGTGCTCAATAAATACTTGATGAATGATAGCCTAAGCTAAGCCTTGGCGTTCTGTCCTTAGAGGCCCTCTGCCCCCAGCCCCAAATTTCATCATTGTGGTGTCTGCCCCCTTAAGGACTCCCACTCCCAGGTCCCCTTAAGGATTCCTACTCCCAGGTCCCCTCAAGTGTGGGGGGAGAACCCCACTTCCCCCTAAAGCCCCAGACTGCCCAGCTGCTGCTCCACTGGGACCTCAGCACCAATTCTGCCCATCAATATCAGCCTGCAGCAGTCACACTTGAACACCCACCCCAATCGATAACCAGCGGCTGCTATCGATCAGCCCCGAGGGCACAGGAAGCCGGTGGGGAGAGGGAAGGAGAGGACCAGGCATGGTGTGCAGACACAGCCTCAGAGAGGGAGCAACAGCAAAGAGCCCCCAGTGACCCGGCCAGGGCAGGCAGACAGGACAGAGCTCATCAGAAACCAGAGGCAGAGGTGAAGGGGGAGGAGATGCCAGACCCCAGGCTAGGAAGGGCAAAGGGGCAGACACAGAGGGAGGCTGCTGAGAAGAAGGAAGAGGCAAGATAGGAAGGGTTGGCCGGGCGCAGTGGCTCATGCCTGTAATCCCAGCACTTTGGGAAGCCAAAGCGGGTGGATCACTTGAGGTCAGGAGTTCAAGACCAGCCTGGCCAACATGGTGAAACCCCGCCTCTACTCAAAATACAAAAATTAGACAGGTGTGGTTGTGGCGGGCGCCTGTAATCCCAGCTACTTGGGAGGCTGAGGCAGGAGAATCACTTGAACCTGGGAGGCGGAGGTTGCAGTGAGCAGAGATCAGGACATCGCACTCCAGCCTGGGTAACAGAGCGAGATTCCGTCTCAAAAAAAAAAAAAAAAAAAGACGGAAAGGAAGGAAGGGTTATTGAAGGTCTACCATATGCCAAGGGCATCATCTCTCAAGCCTCCCAGCACAACCGTGGGTGAAAGCAGTTATTGGCTCTATCTTACAGGGAGGAAACTAAGCTCAGAGGTTAAGAAACTCACCCCAGGCCTGAGCCTTCAAATCTGGGAGCAGAGCCAGGATTTGAACCCATGTCTGGAGTCTCTGTGGGGCCAAGGCTCTTTGCAGCACCCCACAGTAGCTCTGAGCTGTCACTTCTGGGCTTCCAGCCTGGAACACCACCTAGAGCCAGTGGGAAAGTGGATGGAGGTGCCTCCCAGCACCTCCACTGGAATGTCCCACTTAGAGCTTGTCAAGGTAGCTCGGAAAGCCTGGGCGGTGGTTCATGCCTGTAATCCCAGCTACTCGGGAGGCCGAGGCAGGAGGATCACTTGAGCTCAGGAGTTCAAGGCCAGCCTGGGCAACATAGCGAGATCCCATCTCAACAACAACAAAAATGTTTTTAATTAGCTGGGCATAGTGGCTAAGGAGGCTACTCAGGAGGCTGAGGTGGGAGGATCACTTGAGCCCGGAGTTGGAGGCTGCAGTGAGCTATGATTGCATCACTGCACTCCAGCCTGCGCAACAGAGCAAGACCCTGTCTATAAAAGAAAACAAACAAACAAACAAAAAGTATGGTAAGGGAAACAAGATGAGGCATGTAAGCCCATGGTAAGTGCGTAACAAATGCTAGTACCATCATCATCACCACATCACTTCTCCTCCTGTTCCAAGCACACGGCTTCCAGGTCGCACATTCACTGAAGCGAGACTGTTGTTAAGAGTGTGTGTCGGCCTCAGGGCTCTGATTCAGACAAGATCCAGCCCCATGCACAGTGCCTGACCCAGGCTGGTACCCCTATCTATGCAAGGGGCTGTCGACGGAAAGTCTGGCACAGGTGGGTCTCTGCAGAGCTGAGGGGCTGAGGGAGGCTGTGAAGCATCTCCTCAGCCTCAATTAGCTCCCTTGTTTCAGAGAAGCAAGACCAGCTGTGGCTGGGGATGATTTCTGACTTGCCTCCTCTGACACTGCTTGAAAGTGGAAGGTCAAGGCCGGCTGGAGGCGTGCTCAGGGATCTGCCCCTCCAGCCCACTGCAGAGAAGAGGAAGAGGAGGCAATCAGCCTCCAACCTCAGGACTTATTCACTTGTTCATGCATCATTGTGAAACACCCAGCACGTGCCTGGCCCTGTGGTGGGACCTGGGAATACAAAATCAGTAAGGGTGATTCCTGCTTGAAGGTCTAAGTGGGGCAGGGATATTCCTAGAGGGCGGGAGGGGCTTATGTGTCTGCAGTTGTAGGGAGCAGGCGGCCTGCAAGAAAGTTTTGTTGTTGTTGTTGTTGTTGTTGTTTGAGACAGTCTCACTCTGTCGCCCAGGCTGGAGTGCAGTGGCGTGATCTCAGCTCACTGAAACCTCTGCCTCCCGGGTTCAAGTGATTCTCCTGCCTCAGCCTCCCGAGTAGCTGGGATTACAGGAATGCACCATGCCCAGCTAATTTTTGTATTTTTAGTAGAGACGAAGTTTCACTATGTTGACCAGGCTGGTCTTGAACTTCTGACCTCAGGTGATCCACCTGCCTCGGCCTCCCAAAGTACTGGGATTACAGGCATGAGCCAATGCGCCTGGCTTAGTTTCCTCTTTCTAAAGGGAGCTGTTTAGCCCATGAATTTTTTTTTTTTTTTTTTTTGAGACGGAGTTTTGCTCTTGTTGCCCAGGCTGGAGTGCAATAGCGCGATCTCAGCTCACCGCAACCTCCGCCTACTGGGTTCCAGGGATTCTCCTGCCTCAGCCTCCTGAGTAGCTGGGATTATAGGCGCCCGCCATCATGCCCAGCTAATTTTTGTATTTATAGTAGAGATGGGGTTTCTCCATGTTGGTCAGGCTGGTCTCAAACTCCTGACCTCATGATCCGCCCACCTCGGCCTCCCAAAGTGCTGAGATTACAGGCATGAGCCACCGCGCCCGCCAGCCCATGGATTTTTTTCTCAGGTTGCAGATAAACCACAAAGGTACTGCTTCTCATGGAATCTCCCTTCTGATGCCTACAAACCTTAGCAAGAAAGCCGGAGCCCGAGGGGGAGAAGGGCCAGGCTGCAGAGAGGGCAGGAGAAAGACAGGCCCAGCCCCTCCTCCCCGGCCCACAGCAGCTGGTGAAGGGTGTCCTCTGAAATGGAATACTGTGACCGAGAGGGCACACGGCAGGGGCGGCAGGGGCGAAGGACAGGCATTTCCATAAAAATCCTTGGAGTGCAGTCAGGAGGAGTCCTGTTTCAAAGCAGCCTTTGCAGAGCCTGAGGTAGAAATCTCCTGGTCCTGATTCAAAGAGCAGCCCCTCTCCCTTTCCCAATCTGGGGAAGGAGCTGAGCCAATTAACTGGGAGGCAGAGCTCAAGCCCTTTCCAGCTTCTCTGGAGGTGCTAATGGTCCTCAGGGCTCTGGCCCTGCTCCCCTTCCACCCACCCCCAATGGGCTACACACAGTTCTGCGATTTAAGAAGATAGTTTTGAGAGCAGTTGTTTTGCCCATAAAATAACTACAATATTTGAGCAAATAAATATTTTATTTGCCCATAAAATAACTACAATTATTGAGAGTTTACAATTTACTGGGCACTGTGCTAACCCCCTGTGAGGTATGACATCCTCATTTTACAGAAGAGACAACTAAATGTCCTAGAGGACAAGCATCTTGCCTTGGGCATCCAGCTAGCAAGAGACGGGTGGGATGGGAACCTGAGACTGCGCCCTGTTCACAGGGGGATTCTGAAGGAAGGGAAAGTGGCCATGTTGGGATGCCCAGGAGATGGGGGATTAAAACCTATGGATTAGAGGTTGAGGGAAGAGGATAAAAGGAAGGATCCGCTCCAGGTGCTTCGTCCCCTGACCAGGTTTCCAGGACCCTCAGGAGAGGGGGGCAGTGACAACCTCTGGTCAGCGGCCAGCATAAAACTGCCTCTATGTCACCTGGCGCACGGGCCCAGAAGTGAGAGGCACTGAGCTCTGGGCTGGGTAGGAGGCCGTTAGAACTTTCTGGAGCACCTCCCCCAGCAGGATGAGCTGAAGACCACTAGGGAGGTGTTAATGAAACAGGGAAGCTGCAAACAGACCCAGGAGTGATTCCAATCTGACACCTCCCCCTACGCAGCCCCCACCAGTAATGAGCTGGGACTTGCCCTTCCCCCCAGAGAGCAGGGTGAGGGGAGGAGGAGGCGTTCTTGGGCATTTTTTTTTAGCTTCAAAAGCCTCCTTTCATCCTCATCGTCATCATTGTCATCGTCATCATCGCAATGAAAAGCTCACATTTATTGAACACCTACTGTGTCCCGGGCACTGTGCTAAGTCTTTTTCATGTATCCCATCATTAATCCTCACATACAAACCTTAAGCCTACATGGTAAGTAGTATTCTTATCTCCATTTTGCAGATTAAGAAACTGAGGCTCAATCAGGGTAAGTGACTTGCCTAAGGTAGGGCCCACATGTGGAGCCGGCACTGTCTGACATCCTGCTTTTGGTACCGGACTTCTGACCCACCGAGAACTCCTGCAGGGGGACGTGTATGTGTGGCCTCAGGGCTGCAGCTGAGTGGTGAATAAAGGCAGCGTGCCCAGTACACATCCTTGAAGTTCAGAATTGGGAAGAAAGACACTGGTAGACTGAGTCGGTAGGACAGGGATGAGTAGGATCCTGGCCTTGCCGCCAAGCCTCCCTGTCTGCTTTCCCTGCTCTCCGCTTCCACATGTGTACACTGAGAAGGGGCCAGGAAGCTCGGGGAAGGAGGAGGAGGGACCTCCAGCTCTGTTCACTGCCTGGGGAAGGGGAGGCAGAGGGGTTCTGGCTGGGGAGGAGGCCTGAAGAAGTGGGGAGAGGTTGCAGGGAAGACCCCTGCCTCACAACCCCAGGAGGGAGTGGCTGAGCGGCTCTGCAGTGGAGCCTCATGTTTGTAAACACCATTAATCAGGGATTAGCAGATGGGCATGCTAATTGCACCTGTGGAAGTGAGAAACCTCAAGGTTGATTACATTTACAAACTGTGGGGATCCCTGGCACCTGGCCCTGCAGGAGTCGGTGGTGGTAGTGGTGGTGTGTGTGTATGTGTGTCGGCGAAGCGGGGGTGGGGGGTGTGCTGTCTAATTCAGGACCCCAACCTAGGGGGAGGGGGGTTGACAATTTAGCCTCCTGCCAAAAAAATATTCCAGGCCTGCAGCAGGGATCTGGGGTGCCAGCCTCGATTTAGCTGCTCCGAGAATACCAAGTCACTGCCAATTCTTCTTAGACCCTTTCCATCTTGGCGTCTCAGGATCTTGGAGCCCTGACAAAGGGGGATCCTACAAATGTCATTCCAACCCCTCTCCTCCCTCAACTCCCTCCAGCAGTTCCCAGTGGTAAATCATTGTGCACTGCAGATGAAAGGGGCCAGAGCCTACAGGAAAACGGAGGCCAGGTTGGTTGGGAAGCACAACCCAGCGCCCTGACCTCTAAATCTGGCCCTAGAGGCTTTGAGGAGCAGCTACCATGCTCCTCCAAGCATGGGGCTGAGGGTTTTTCATGTATGACCTCTTTCAATCCATACCACCATCCTTTGAAGTGGACACCACTGTCATCCCCATTTTATAGGCGATGAAAACTGAGGCTTGGAATTTAAGGGACATGTCCACATTTATACTTCTAGCAAGCCACAGAGTTGGAACTCAAAGCAAGCACTGTCTAGCAGCCAGGCTCCTGCTCTTAACCACCACTGCTCTCTCCTCTGACTTCATTCCAACTCTGCCCTGCAGGGGATGGACCCCCACCCAGCCCCTTCACACCCACAGCCACGGCCTCCCCAGCTCCCGTGTACTTAACCCACACTTGCTGAGCAGTGTCCACTCAGTGTGTAGGCACCGCGCCAGGTACCAGAGGCTGCCTAAAGGAGAATCAGGCCTCATCCTCCTCATCCTTAGGACCTCAGACCCTTCCTCTTTGTTGGGGGACTGCCTGTATACCAGAAATTAGCACACACCTGTGTGTGTATGGCCTGTAATTTAAGCCTCAATCCCCTTTGGTTTAAGTGAACCTGTCTTCCCAGAGGCCAGCCAGCCTGCTGCCCAGGGAGTGAAGCAGGGAGAAGCCCCCTGTACCTGACTAAGCCCAGGAGAGTCTTCTAGATGGCCCAGACCACTGGGACAGGGAAAGCTGATGAACAGCATGCCCAGGGCAGGTTAGATCGGGTTCCAGCCACCATGGAGGAGTCTGTGGGGGGTGGGGTGCCTAAGTAGCCCCTACTCCAACTTCTAAGTTCCATGTTGGGCTTGGTTCTAGAGAGCAAGCTGAACCCTGCATCCCATATGCAGGGAGCACTGGGAGGCCTACATTCATTTTCATCAACTGCATTAGGTTTCTCCAGAGAAACAGAACCAACTGTGTGTGTGTTCAAGAGATTATAAGGCATTGGCTCATGCAATGATGGAGGCGGGCAAGTCTCAAGATGTGCAGGGTGAGTCAGCAAGCTGGACGCCCAGGAGAGCTGATGGTTTCATTCCAGCCTGAGTTTGAAGGCCTAAGCACCAGGAAAACCAATGGTATCATTTCCATTCAAAGGCCAGCACGCTTGAGATCCAGGAAGAGCTGATATTTCAGGTCTAGTCTGAAGGTAGGAAGGATTCTCTGACTTGGGAGAGGTCAGACTTTTTGTTCTATTCAGGCCCTCAACTGAATGGATGAGACCCACTCACATTAGGGGTCTGCTTGACTCAGTCTACCAATGTAAACATTAATCTCTTCCAAAAACAGCCTCAGAGAAACACCCAGAATGTTTGACCAAACATCTGGGCAACCCATGGCCCAGTCAAGTTGATACACAAAATTAACCACCACATCGAAGTCTGTATTATTGTGCGCTAGTCCTGGGGTGCAGTGTCCTCTGGTTTACAGAACATCTTTTACCGATACTCTCTCATTTTATTTTTATAACTTCTGTTGAAAAGGAAGGGGGTAGATAGGGCTGGTAGTAATGGTACTATCCCCAAGATGAGGAGGCTGAGAAGCCATCTAAGTGGAAAGCCATGGAGCCAGGACTGGAATGAGCACCTTCCGGAACCTGAGGGACAGATGAAAGCTCACCCTCACCTAAACTTTCAGGCATGAGCTCAAAAGCACAGGTGTGCATGGGAAGCAGTTTCTTGGACATGAGTGAGTGGCTCAAAGGCCACTGATTCTTGAACCTGGTCAATGAGATCAACTAGTAGCTTTAAGAAATATCAGCTGGGCATGGTAGTGCACGCCCGTAATCCCAGCACTGTGGGAGGCCAAGGCGGGCAGATCACCTGAGGTCAGGGAATTTGAGACCAGCCTGGCCAACATGGAGAAACCCCATCTCTACTAAAAATACAAAACTTAGCCGGGTGTGGTGGCACATGCCTGTAATCCCAGCTACTCGGGAGGCTGAGGCAGGAGAACCGCTTGAACCCAGGAGCCAGAGGTTGCAGTGAGCTGGGATTGTGCCACTGCACTCCAGTGTGGGCAACAAAGCAAGACTCCGTCTCAAAAAAAGAAAAAATAAAAACCAACACATGGCTCCTTCTCCAGAGATTCTGATTTAATCAGTCAGGTGCTTCTGGGCTTCTGAAATATTAAAAATATTCTCCTCCTTGACCCCAATGACAAGCCAAAGTGAAACATCACTACACTAGGCGCTTGGCCAAGAATGAAGCAGGGATGGGTCAGAGCCTGCGTGGCAGTCAGGGACAGGGAGCTCAAGGGGGGCAGAAGCTGATCAGTGCAGTTTATGAAGGAATTCTGTCCTCTTTCTTGAGAGGAGTAACTTTGACTTTAAAAAGATCTTAGGCCGGGCGCAGTGGCTCACGCCTGTAATCCCAGCACATTGGGAGGCCGAGGCGGGTGAATCACGAGGTCAGGAGATCGAGACCATCCTGGCTAACACGGTGAAACCCCGTCTCTATGAAAAATACAAAAAATTAGCCAGGCGTGGTGGCGGGCGCCTGTAGTCCCAGCTACTCGGGAGGCTGAGGCAAGAGAATGGCATGAACTCGGAAGGCAGAGCTTTCAGTGA
Organism: Pan paniscus; assembly: GCF_029289425.2. Classification (NCBI taxonomy): domain Eukaryota; kingdom Metazoa; phylum Chordata; class Mammalia; order Primates; family Hominidae; genus Pan; species Pan paniscus. The sequence goes on from NC_073268.2 coordinate 28,150,253, forward strand.
GCCGAGATCGCGCCACTGCACTCCAGCCTGGGCAACAGAGCGAGACTCCGTCTCAAAAAAAAAAAAAAGATCTTAGGCCCTTTTTAGGCCAGGTTCACACCTGTAATGCCAGCACTTTGGGAGGCTGAGGCGGGCAGATCACCTGAGGCCAGGAGTTTGAGACCAGCTTGGCCAACACAGTGAAACCCCATCTCTACCAAAAAAAAATATAAAAATTAGCTGCGCGTGGTGCACGTCTGTAGTCCCAGCCACTTGGAAGGCTGAGCAGGAGAATCACTTGAACCTGGGAGGCAGAGGATGCAGTGAGCCAAGATCGCGCCACTGCACTCCAGCCTGAGCGACAGAGTGAGACCCTGTCTCAAAAAAAAAGGAGCATAGGCCCTTTTTAAACAACTTTAAGTGTTGCTCTAAATTGGCATTGCCATTAGAATTGAGACAAATCCAATGCAGATGGATTCCAGAGAAAAGTGGAGTACTATTTACTGAGCACCTAATACATGTGAGTTCCTATTGCCCTCCATATTCTCCCAATAATCCAGGAAGGTAGGATTATTCCCCTTTCGCCCAGGAGGGCACCGAGGCCCAGGTGGGTAAGGAGCACCCCCCCAAGGTCACATAGCAGTCAGGATTGCAAGTTCGGGGTTGCTATCCTCCAAAGCCATGCTCCAGGAGGGGAGATTTTTGTCTCTTAGAAGCCATCTGGCAACGTCTGGAGACATTTCTGGTTTCGTAATGGGGGGTCATGCTACAGGCATCTAGTGCGTATAGGTCGGGGATTCTGCTAAACATCCTACAGTGCACAGGATGGCTCTCACAACAAAAAATTATCTGGCCCAAAATGTCAAGGGTGTGGAATTTGAGTCCACCTGCCCTAGTGGTGATTCTCAGCCTTGGCTGCACATTAGACCAATGGTGGCGCTTTTGAAAGCCGGATGCCAGGTGGCGCCACACCCATCATGTCAGACTCTCTGGTGTCAGTGTTGGGTTTTTTAAAGCATGCCAGGTGGTTCCAATGTGCCACCAGGACAGAAACACTTCTATGCTCCTCACACTGCTGGCTCCTGCTGCTTTCCTGGGACCCGAGGGGAGGAGTGCCAAATCTGTCTTGGTTGTACAATCAACGGCAAGCCTGCTCCCAGTTCCTCCCTTTGAGGGGAACTGACTCAGTCACCCGTGGGGGGCCCCCGTGGGGTGGGAGGTGTTTGCTAATTTCCCGTCGCCTCTCATGGGGCTGCAGCCAGGAGTCTCCCCGCAAGGAGGCTGTGGAAGCTGCCTAAAGACTGGACCGAAGAGCGAGGCTGCCACCTAATGGAGGAATTGGCCAGAATCTCCCACGTGCTGAGTGATGTTTTATTTGAGCCTCACAACAACCCTGTGAGGTAGGTGCAGAGTCCCGCGGCACAGAAAGATGAGGCCTGCGCTCAAGGCCCCAGGGCGGGGCCGTGTGTGGGCCTGAGGTGCGCACTGTCTACCCCACATCAGGGCCCCGCCCTCCACCCCCCACATTCTCATACACACATTTGCCACAGGCAATGACTGGTTCAAGAGGAACGGGTCCCCTGGGCTGGGCTGCCTGCCTCTCTGCAGATGTCTAAACTTTCCCTCAACTTCCAGGCAGGGCCTGGGAACAGATTCCCTCCATGCTAGGCCATCATGGCTTCCCATGGAAATTAACAAATCACCATGTCCTACTACAGGTCCAACATCACAACAGGAAACAGCTTCCTCTGGTATCCACCGCAGTCCCCTTCCCCCCACCCCAGACTGTGGTCAATAAACATGGGCCTGGTGCACACTCAGGCAGAGGCTCCTCGCACACTGGAGCCGGCGGAGGCAGGTGCGGCCGTCCCTGACTCCAGCACATGAACACTGTGGACAGTCCACGTCAGCCCTCATTTTGCCTCTCTTTCTCTGGGCCTGAAGACAGCCCTGGGTGCTGAGCCATGCTGAGCCCTTCAGACCTGGCTGAGAGTTCTTGGGGGTCTTGGAGAAGCTGCCTTCTCTCCCCCTCTGTGGGGAAACCCTTCCTCTGGCTGCAAATGGAGTGAAGAAGAATTCCTGCAAAGACACAAGGACAAGGGAAGAGAGGACGGAGGAGAAGGATGATGTTTAGAGACCTAGACATGTGTCAGGCAGCCCCTCATCTCATCAACAGGATGTAATTTCCCCATTTTGTACATAAAGCAACTGAGGCACACAAACAGCCAGCAAATGGGATTAGAGGGCATCAAATCCCACCTGCGTGATTAGAGGGATAGAGGAAAGGGAAGGGGGAGTAGACTCACCTGCAGCCACAGAGACGTTCAAGGACTCAAGTCCAGGAGGCAGCTGGCGCCGGGGCAGGATGGTGAGGAGAAGCTGGCAGGAGGCCTGCACCTCCTGGGATAGACCTGAGCCCTCATTCCCTGCAGGGCGTGGGGCTGAGGGTTAGGGTTGCCCAGCTGGACACCCAGTTGCTCGGGAAATGTAATCTGGGCACAAACGCAGGGACATCCACCTACCCAGCACAAGGAGAGTAGGCCGTTCCCAGAGGAACTCCAAGCAACTCATGATGGGGATCTCGGAGGACTGGGGATCCTCTGTGCTTGGGCAGCCCACCGTGCCGGCCACGAGCCAGCCCTGCTGGGCCTTGGTCTGAAAGGGGGAAGAAGATATGTTCTAATTCTTTTTTTATTTTAATTTTGAGATAGGGTCTTACTCTCGCTCAGGCTGGAGTGCAGTGGCACGATCACAGCTCACCGCAGCCTCAACCGCCTGGGTTCTGGTGATCCTCCCACCTCAGCCTCCCAAGTAGCTGGGACTACAGGCACTCGCCACCCCACCCGGCTAGTTTTTGCATTTTTTTTTTTTTTGAGATGAGGTTTTGCCATGTTGCCCTGGTTGGTCTGGAACTCCTGGCTTCAAGCGATCCTCCCACCTTGGCCTCCCAGAGTGCTAGGATTACAAGCGTCAGCCACCATGCCTGCCTCTCCTATTCTAATTCATCAAATCTTCATCAGAGGCTATATGCAGTGGCTCAAGCCTGTAATTCCAGCACTTTGGGAGGCTGAAGCAGGCAGATTACCTGAGGTCAGGAGTTCAAAACTAGCCTGGCCCAGGCACGGTGGCTCGCGCCTGTAATCCCCAGCACTTTGGGAGGCCAAGGCAGGGGGATCACCTGAGGTTGGGAGTTCGAGACCAGTCTGAACAACATGGAGAAACCCCATCTCTACTAAAAATACAAAATTAGCCGGGCATGGTGGTGCATGCCTGTAATCCCAGCTACTCAGGAGGCTGAGGCAGGAGAATCGCTTGAACTCGGGAGGCAGAGGCTGCAGTCAACCGAGATTGCGTCATTGTACTCCAGCCTGGGCAGCAAGAGTGAAACTCCATCTCAAATTAAAAAAAAAAAAACCAGGCACAGTAGCTCACGCCTGTAATCCCAGCACTTTGGGAGGCCGAGGCGGGCGGATCACCTGAGGTCAGGAGTTTGAGACCACCCTGGCTAACATGGTGAAACTCCGTCTCTACTAAAAACACACAAAAAATTAGCTGGGTGTGGTGGCACATGCCTGTAGTCCCAGCTATTTGGGAGCCTGAGGGAGGAGAATCGCTTGAACCCGGGAGGCGGAGGTTGCAGTGAGCTGAGAGCACGCCACTGCCTCCAGCCTGGGCAACAAAGCAAGACTCCACTCTGTCTCAAAAAAAAAAAAAAAAAAAAAAAAAGACTAGCCTGAGCAACATGGTCAAACTCTGTCTCTACTAAAAATACAAAAATCAGCCTGTAATCCCAGCTACTGAGGAGACACGAGAATCTCTTGAGACCAGGAGGCAGACATTGCAGCGAGCTAAGATTGCGCCACTGCACTCCTGCTTGGGTGACAGAGTGAGACCCCCATCTCAAAAAAAAAAAAAAAAAATTATCCATCAGAGCCCTGGCCAAGGAAGAGCCCAGCCTTGCCCATACATTCATTTATTTGCTGATCCAGTCAATTAGTCAATAGTTATTAAGCACCTAGCATGGGCTCTGTTCTAGGCACTGAGGACAGGGGGCACTGAACAAAACAAAACAGACCAAAATCCCAGCCTTGTGGAAGGGCAGGTGGGGATGGACTCACTGAGGTGACATTTGAGTGCAGACCTGAAGGAGAAGGAGGAGCACCGTGCAGACATCTGGGGCAAGAACATTCTAGGCAGAGAGATCGGCAAGCACAGAGGCAGGTGCCTCCCTGGCATGTCTGAGAACAGTAAGGTGGCCAGTGGGAAGAGAGGCGTCAAGACAGAAGAAGGAACAAGAGCCACATGAGGTATGGTCTCCAGGGCTACTGGAAGGACTCCGCCTTTGAATCTGAGCGGTACAGAGGCTTTGAAAGGTTTTGAGCAGAGAAGTAACATGGTCTGACTTCAACAGAATCACTCTGCCTGCTGTGCTGAGAGCCAAGAGCAGAAGAAAGGAGGCCAGGTGGGAAGTTTCTGCAATAACGGTCAACAGATGATGGTGACTTGCTTGGGCCAGAGTGGTAGCAGTGGAAACAGGCAGAAATGGTGATAATACGGAAATAACTTCAGTTAAGGATGATGCCAAGGTTTTTGACCTAAACAACCAAAGGGATGGAGTTGCTCCAGAAGAAACAAGCGCTCAGTTTTAGAAATGTTAGGTTTGAAATGCCCGCCTGACAGCAAAACAACAACAACAATAACAACAACTGTGCAGTAGGCAACTAGATGAGTGAATCTGGAATTCAGAACCAAGGTCCAGGCTGGAGTATACACTTGGGTGGGAATTTGAATTCAGATAGTATTTAAAGCCATGAGACTAGATGAGACCAACAAGAAATGAACATATACAGAAAAGAGATCCAGGACCAGGTGAGGTGGCTCACGCCTGTAATCCCAGCATTTTGGGAGGCTAAGGCAGGAGGATTTCTTGAAGCCAGGAGTTTGAGACCAGCCTGGGCAACAAAGTGAGACCTCATCTCTACAAAAAAAAAAAGGAAAAAGAAAAAAGAAAGAAAAAAATTAGGTGCGATGGTGTGCACCTGTATCTCCAACTACTCAGGAGGCTGAGGTGGGAGGATGGCTTGAGCCCAGGAATTCGGAGGCTGTACTGAGCTGTGATTGTGCCACTGCACTCCAGGCTGGGCAACACAGCAAGACCCCATCTCTCTCTCTCTCTCTCTTTTTTTTTTTTTTTTTGAGATAGAGTTTCACTCTTATTGCCCAGGCTGGAGTGCAACGCTGTGATCTCGGCTCACTGCAACCTCCGCCTCCTGGATTCAAGCAACTCTTCTGCCTCAGCCTCCCGAGCAGCTGGGATTACAAGTGCCCGCCACCATGCCCAGGTAATTTTTGTATTTTTAGTAGAGACAGGGTTTCACCATTTTGGCCAGGTTGGTCTCGAACTCCTGACCTCAGCTGATCCACCTGCCTCAGCCTCCCAAAGTTCTAGGATTACAGGCGTGAGCCACCGTGCCTGGCCAAGACCCCATCTCTTAACAACCGCTCCCGGCCAAGACCTCATCTCTTTTTTTTTTTTGACACGTCACTCTGTCACTCAGGCTGGAGTGCAGTGGCACAATCTCGGCTCACTACCACCTCCACCTCCTGGGTTCAAGCGATTCTCCTACCTCCGCCTCCCGAGTAGCTGGGACTACAGGCACGAACCACCACACCCAGCTAATTTTTTGTATTTTTAGTAGAGATGGTGTTTCACCGTGTTAGCCAGGATGGTCTTGATCTCCTGACCTCATGATCTGCCTGCCTCAGCCTCCCAAAGTGCTGGGATTACATGCGTGAGCCATTGTGCCCAGCTGACCCCATCTCTTAACAACAACAACAAAAGAGATCCGAGGACTAAAATCTGGGAAATGCTAATGCTCGGAAGTCAGGGGGTTGAGGAAGAACCACTAAAAATGTCTCTCAGAGAGGACATGGTGAAGCAGAAGGAAAGCAGGTATAGTGTTTCAAGGAGGAAGGAGTGGTCAACTGTGCCAGCTGCTGCAGATGGGTCAAGTCAGAAAAGAATTGAGAACAGACCCTGGAATGCAGCAACATGGAGGCCACTGGTGACCTTGATGAAGCCTTTGATTCAGTGTGAGAGGAAGAGCTGACTGGTGTGAGATCAAGAGCGTGAGAGGGGAATGTTTGCTTGCACGCTGAAGAGAGTGTAAGAGAAAAGTGGATGCTGCAGGAAGAGGAGGAAAATTGCTACAGCAGTGTCTCTGAGTACGCAGGAAGGGATGGGGCCCCAGCACAGGCCCCTGCTTGGGGCACCTCCAGCTCTTCCACAGCAACAGGCGGATGACACTCTCCAGGTCAGATGCTGATGACAGTAGGGAGATGTGATGCCTGAAGCTTAAGTGGATGTTCTGCAGTGTTTCTGTGTTTTCAGAAGCTACCTGTTCAGGGGCTGGAAGTGATGAGTGGGAACCTCATCTCCTATCAGGCTTGAAGAAAGGGGCTCTCTACAAAAAAGTGAAGCCAAAAAATGCTTCTAGATATGTGCTGTTCAATATAGTAGCCACTAGCTACATGTGGCTATTAAGCAATTGAAAGGTGGCTAATTCAAATTGAGGTGTGTTGTATGTAAAACATTTTTTAAAGGAATGTAAAATATTTCATTAATAATATTTTTTAAAGGCCAGGTGCGGTGGCTCATGCCTATAATCCCAGCACTTTGGGAGGCCGAGGCGAGTGGATCGCTTAAGGTCACGAGTTCAAGAACAGCCGGACCAACATAGTGAAACCCCATCTAAATACAAAAAAAAAAATTAGCTGGGCATGGTGTGTGCCTATAATCCCAGTTACTTGGAAGGCTGAAGCAGGAGAATCACTTGAACCCAGGAGGCAGAGGTTGCAGTGAGCCAATATTGCACCACTGCACTCCAGCTTGGGCAATAAGAACGAAACTCTCTCAAAAAATTAATAATATTAATAATAATTAAAATGATTACATGTTAAATTGATATTATTTTGGATATACTGGACACAATTTATTTAAAATGTCATCTCCTTACTTTTCAATGTGGCTACTAGAAAAGCTAAAACTACCTATGTTTCTCACACCATATTTTTATTGGACAGCGTTGTTCTAGACAGGTCCCAGAGCTCTCCCCCTTCTTAAGAGGGAAATTTCTCACCCTACAGTTGGGGTGGGGGTTGGGGGGGTATGGTCAGAGGGGATTCCATATGCAGAGCAATACTGCCTCCTTGTGTCCAGCAAGGGAAGCACAGCTGAAGACAAACGGATGGGAGAGGGGTTTCCAAGGTTTGTCTCTTGCTAGATATTAATGGCATAAAGATCTCCTTGTTCAAACATCCTTTCAAGCTGTGCCCTATTCGAGGAACTCAGGTCTCCTGTACGCAGCTCCCCACAGCTGAACAAAATGCATTTACTGAAGCCCGACCTAGTAGGCAAGTAGACACTGAGGCTGACTTACAGAAGAGGCAAAGTGGTGCATACCTGGGGAAGGGGTGCAGGAAAGGGTATGACGCTAGGAAGAATTCAGCTAATGCTCCATTTGCCGTTTTAAAAACTCCAGGACCCTTCCGTCCCCAGAGGGATTTAGAAGGCCAAAGGAAGCGATGCCAACATGCCCCTTTCTCTCCCTCGCCAGGGGCTAGCTTCGTCCCCTTGAAGAGGCTGAGCTGGGCTCACATCTGTTCCTTCCCCTCTTGCCCCTCATTACCTGTAAAAATCCGGTGAGGTCATCAGTGGAGAACACGTCCATCACCTCCATAGCCCCCGCGCTGGACTTGCTGACTACTGGAGTGAGCGGGCAGCTGCAAGGTTTCCCCGTTCCCCGCATTAGGCTGGGCCATCTCAAGCCCGGCTCCCTACCCTCCCAGGGCTCCCAAGGGCTACGGGGATGAGAGTTCTGGGACAGGTAAGTCTGGCTAAGGGATCACCCAAGGGCCAAGGTGCTTAGGAACTCGGCTGCGTCTCCAAGTAGGGGCACATAGAGAATGAGGGACGTCCGTGCCTGTTTCTCCGGCTGGTGATGACCTTATCCACTCCGAGGAAGTGTGCCGAACGCAGCACAGCCCCAAAATTCCGGGGATCCTGGATCCCATCGAGGACGAGCCACAACTGCTGGGGGTCGTCGCCTGGGCTCGCCTCCCCGGCCTCTCTCCAAGGCCGGGGCCGCAGCGGGCTCACCTCCATGCAGACACCCTGGTGGACCTGGTAGCGGCACATTGTGTCCAGTTTCTGCCGTCTGGGCCGCAGAACTGGAATGTCCCGCGCCTCGGCCATCCGGAGCAGCTCGGCCCGCTTCCCCTGCAGCCCAGCTTTACCCGCCTGGAGCAGGAGCCGGGCCACAGAGCGGCGGGCGGCCTGCAGAGCCAGGAGACACGGGGACATGCCAAACAGAAGCTCCAGCCGAGAGGTCGGCACCAGGTCATCCAGCAGCAAGCGGCTTAGCTCCTCCCCACCAGGCCGCTCCCCATGGGAGAAATGACGGGTGACGAGGCGACCCCAGGTCGCGTCCCGGACGGTCGAGAGCAATGCCATGGCGCAGCTCCCGCCAGGGACTCGATGCCCCTTGCTGCGTCCCCGGGAGCGGTAACCCGCGCCGCAGTTCGCTCCCAGGCTCCCAACACCGAGGTGAAGGGTACTCGACAGCTGTCTCCGCCGAGCTCTCTCGGACAGGAACAAACAGCCCCGATTACCCACAACTGGACTACCGAGCTACGACCACCCCCTCCCAGGCTCCCACGTGGGTCCCTCGCTTCCGGGTTCGGGAGCCCGGCCCCTTCCTGACGGTATTTTGCGCATGCGTGGCTGCCAGGCTGTCCCCCCCACAGCGCCTCCCTCAAGGCTAGAGGAGCGGCGAGCCGAGCTGGCCGTACTACCGGCTGCGTCCTGTGTTCCTCGAGGTCCCAGGAGGCCGGGGACCGCATTCACCCACGCACCAGTGAAGCGCCCTTTAAGGAGATGGGTTGGCCTTCCTGGTCAACCAATTCAGTCTTGCCTCCCTCCCCACATCCCGGCGCTGGTGATTTTTCCCAGAACTTCTCACTAGCCCATCACCAGCCAGCAGGACCCCAACAGTCACTTCCTATCCCGGGCCGCTGATTCTCTTCCTAAGTGACTCTGAGCCTGTCGTGTCCCTGCTGACAAGCCCACTAACGCCCCCGTCCCACAGGTAATGGCGAGACTCTTGGGCAGCACTCAGCCCCCCAGCGATCCAGGAAGGCAGGAAGGAGCTGCCTCTTCAGCCCCATCTTGCTCCTGTGCTTAAGTTCTGAGCTGTTCGCACAGCACTGCATGCTCTTCCAGACCTCTCAGCCTTGCACACCTGTCTTCGCTTTGTCAAACTCCTACATGTTTTCAAGGCCCAAACAAACCCATTCCTGCTACCTAAGGTAATCCATACTCCCATGAGTGAGGCCCCCAATCCACCCACCTGGGACCTACCTGGAAGAAATTCTGAGACACAAGCACCCCTGATCACAGAGAAGGGGAAAGAATGGAAAGACACTCCTGAAGCCAAGGCAGATTGGTTGCGATTTTTCTTTTTTAATGATCACCATGAAATCCACTGGGCCAGGCCCTGGTGTTCTGCTGCCATAGTCAGAGTCAGAGTGGAGGGATGACCCCACGAGGGGACAAGAAGCCAAGATTGGGCTGGGGAGCCGAGAAGGAGATAGATAAGGGGGAGAGGGTGCAGTGGGGCAGGCAGAGGAGGAAGTCTGGAGCCCTGGATAACAACACAGATATAAGGTGAGGGCCTCCCTCTGCCACCCCAGCCCTGAGCCACAGACGTTGAGGTGCAAGAAGATGGGGGGGGATTTTGGCCACAACTCCTTTCCCATGTCAAAGGGAAGACACTGAGAGCAGACAAAGGCCAAGGTGCCCAGGGGCACAAGAACAAGTTAACAAGTAAAACAATTAGGGACACCACCTCCTTTCCCCAGCCCATTTTTCACATTTACAACTGAAGCAATTTGACAAGATGATATAAAAATCTCAAACAAATTTTCTAGCCCCTGGTTGGGGTGTGGACAGGAAGTGGTATCCCGTGATCCAGAAATCAACACCTAAAATCCAGAGGCAGGAGGCAAGCCATGAAGGGTGGGGAGGGAAGGAGGAGCTCCCACAGTCACTAGGTCACCTGCTCCGTGGGCCTCATCTGGATGTCTCCAATCTGTGGAAGGTACAAGGCATGAGGCAGCTGTGACACTCTCCCCTGGCCCTGCAGGGCTCCCTGCTCCCCTCCTCTGGGGCTGGTTGGGTTCCTCCAGTGAGTAGACAGTCAGGGCCAGACTCACCTGGATGTGTGCGGGGGTGCTGAGGACGTAGATAACAGCCTCGGCCACATCCTCGGGTTTGAGACACTGAGAGCACCAGGGGTATGGGTTGAGACAAGGACAGAATGGACTCAAATTCCCTCCCACCACTGAGCTTCTCTGTGGCATCCACACATCCACCCCAACCCTCCAGGAGGAGCCACAAAGGCTGGAAGAGTGGAGTCTGAAGGCCGAGCTTCCCTCTGCCTTCATTTAGGGAGTCAGTGGCTTCACCAGGCTCAGAGGGAGGCCCCACCTTCATTTGCTCATAGGTGGCAGCTGCCTTCTCAGGGTCCTTGTCGTGGAGTTTGAAGGCGAATTGTGTCTCCACCACACCTGGAGAGATGCACTGGGCCAACAGAGAGGGCCTTCTCAGGGGCTGAGCTTTGCCAGGTCTTGGGGAGGTCGAGGGGAGAGGATGGAGGCCACAGAACCCCAGCTTCACAGTGATGGCTGCCCGATATCCGGCAGCGGCCTCCTCCCTCCGAAGCTGCCACTGGCAGTGACCACAATGATACCTACCATCTACAGAGCCTTTCCTATATGTCAGGTAAACGTTTTACAAAAAAGTGTCCCTGAAAAGCTCATCATCTCCTTTTCACAAGTGAGAAGGCCGAGGCTTAGGGAGGTTCAGTGACTCGCTCACGATCATGCGGCCTTCAAGAGAAGAGCCCGGAGTCCCGGTTTCCAGCCACTGTGCACCTGGTTTCCCACAGTCCCTTGCTTTCCCTCAGGTCAGCCCCCTCCCAGCTCAAAGTCTAAGTCTGGTCGTTGGCTCCTGGATCAGTGAAATGAGGAAATGAAGGGCTGCATAGGGCCATGCCGGGAGCAGCAGCACCCAGTTCTGTGCCCAGTCCACTCCCAGGAGTTCTAAGCAGCACATTCTGAACATGGGCTTCCTGAACGGTGTGTGTGGGTGGGGAGGGCCTGCGCCACCCTGTGCCCACCAGGGCTAGGCCACAGCCTCACCGTGGCTCGGATGTGGGTCTGGGCCTCCCGAAGCTCTTGCCTCAGTCCCTCTGTCAGCGCAGTGACGGCATACTTGGTGGCACTATAGAAGTGGGTCACAGACAGGGGTAACACTCGGTGGCCAGACATGCTGGGTGGGGAGAGGAAGGGGAAAGAGGAGAGAATGAAGCTCCAGGGAGACCAGTGGTGCTCCTGCCGTACCCGGTCAGCCCCACCACCCAGATGCCCATCGGGAAGACTTCTAAAGGGGACCTCTACTGGCCATCCTACAGCTCACTAATCTAATTTTGGTTATTCAAACAGCTTTGGAAAACCCTCCTTTTCCTGGAACTCATCCCTAAGCTGACGACAGAATGCACTCTCCTGGTGGTGCAGAATGTCAGAATTCTCTCCATCTAATCTGTATGTTCACTGATACGGTTCTATTGGGACATCTCAAGGCAGGCAGAGGCCATGTCCCCCCTCAGACTGGGGCTCCCCAGTGGCAGACACTGTACATAGTACTCTTTGTGCCATGAGGTGGGGTTCATCCCCAGGCCTGAGGAATCGAGGCACTTAGTCCCAGGAGAGGCCCCAGGCTTCAGCTGTAGAGGGAAGGGGCTGAGCTGCCCATTCCAGCCAACCAGGGGCTGATACTTGACAACATTGTTCTTTCCCTCACCATAATTGTGCCATTCAGGTATTAAATCCGTATTTTCCCACCAAGGAAACTGAAGTCCAAAGAGGTCAGGTGAGCTGCAGCACATTACCCAGCCTGGTGGGTGAGTGGTACCCATTGGCCACCTGCCCTCACCTATTGATGTTAATGATGTGCCCATCGTCCACATTCCGCTCCTTCATGGACTGGAAGGCTTCCCGTGTGCAGATGCTGAGGGCCAGCACGTTCACCTGCAGGCCAGGGAGGGCAATGAGGTGTCTCCACTCCGGCCCAACTGAGCAAGTGATGGAGCCACAGAATGCTAGGGGGGAAGGGAGCAGTGTGGCATTCCAAAACAGTGTCCAGGTCCCCCCGGAGACCAGCCACAGGCACAGAGCATCTTGTCTTCTACACGAGATGCCCCTCTCCCTAAAGCCGCAACCCCTAGTTGATAACAGAGGTAGCTCCTCACCTGGCTGACCACCCAAGTTCCTGCAAACAAGAATGGAAACCCTTCAAACCCACTCCTGACCCAGGAGACTCTGTCTTGGCCATCTCCTCTATGAACAGTAGCACAGACCCTCTAATTCCATAGGGAATCATTTCCATTTTTTCCCCCAAATACCCTACTCTTCTCTTCTCTGTGACAGTCTCTGGCCCTGCTCCCTCCTAAACTGCTCAAAATCCTTACCAAAATGGCTTACAAATCTCTCTCCTCCGGCACACAGCCTAGCCTCTCCCTGCCTTCCTCAGCTACTCTCTGCTCCTTCCCCACCCCCTCCCTTGAGATGAGTGGAGAAGGCCTGACCCTCCTTTCTATGCCTTCCTTTAACCTGGGTTCCATCTACAAGACTAGGCACGGAGACTCTAGAGGGTCAGGTAACTTGCCACTCCTACTCCCTCTGGCAGAGGTGACCCCTACATCCCCACCCTTCAGGGAACAGAGGTCTGAAGGCGTGTCTGCTGTAAAGCGCCTACACTGCCCCACCCGTTGGCCCCACTCATTAGCCTCACCCGGAGGACAAGCAGAGATAAAGCTTTCAGCAGGTCCTCAGGCCTCTCCTCTTAAGAAGAGAGGGAACCAGCAGGAGATTAGATGTTTCTCTTAATCAGGTGTCAGAGCCTGCCATGAGGAACAGAACACCTTTGGTGTGAACCTGCCTTGGTGTTCATGGCAGTAGGAAGAGATGGGTGCCAGGACAGGGAGGTTTCCAGCCGTGTTTCTCATCTTCTTGGCAATGTGGGCTTGTGAGGCAGAGAACTCAGCCCCTGGCAGGTAGAGTGGGAGAAATAGATCCCCTGGGACCAGGTGAGTAAATCTCCCAGGTCTAGGGTATCAGAGGCAGGGAAAGAGAAGATGCCTCATAGGATGATCCTAATAGACTCAGATAATGTTCAAGCTGAAAGGAGCTGTAGGAATTTAATGTAAGTCCCTCATTTTACAGATGGGCGAGTTGAGGTCCAGGTTTAGAGACCCATGTGCTGTGGGTGAGGACCATGGCTCTGATCTCCAAGAAGGCTGAGGGCTTCATTTTCATGGCTTCATTTCCAGGCCCAAGCATCTGTGAGGTGCTAAGTCTACTGTCAGCAGATGGGAAAGGATTGTGGGGAGAAAAGAACACCCCATTCACACACTGCTTTCAACTTCTCAGGATACTTTTATACCCTACTATCACCCCATCATACCATCCAGAAGTTGAAAACCCATGTCCTGAAAGTTGGGTTTGGCCTGTGCACAGTTTCAAAACATTTTAAAAACCCTTCCAGCATGTACTGGAAAGTTTCATTTATTCAATAACTATCTTTTGAGTGCTTATGGGATCAAGCCATACCAGAGAATAAAACAGATAAAAATCCTTGCCCTCATGGAGCTGACATTTTAGTGAATGGGAGTGGGGGGGTGTCACATAAAATCAGACTCCCCACTTCTCTCAAAGAAATCATAAGATCAGCTGGGCGTGGTGGCTCACACCTGTAATCCCAGCACTCTGGGAGACCAAGGCAGGCGGATCACGAGGTTAGGCGATACAGACCATCCCGGCCAACATGGTGAAACCCCATCTCTACTAAACACACAAAAAATTAGCTGGGCATGGTGGTGCCCGCCTGTAGTCCCAGCTACCCAGGAGGCTGAGGCAGGAGAATAGCTTGAACCCAGAAGGCGGAGGTTGCAGTGAGCCAAGATCACGCCACTGCACTCCAGCCTGGTAACTACAGAGCAAGACTTCGTCTCAAAAAAAAAAAAAAATTTCATCAAATCAGGCCACACTGGGCCCACACCACCATAGAGCAACTATGCAGGATTTGAGCAGTGGCTGTGTGCTTCCTCACACACCACAGACCCCTCCTAACCTCCCTCACTCCTTTATGTACCTACCTGGCCCCAGGGGACATTGGAGCTGTGACCCCAGATATTGATGATAGAGGTGTGTTCATCCCAATTAATTGTGACAAGACTGAAGCTCAAGGAAGGTAACCAACCTGCCTAAAGTCACATAGTTACTAGTGGGGCTAGGTAAGAATATCATCACTTGTCTCTCTCTTCCTTTTCTTCCCATAACATCACGTTCCCAAGCACCCAGGCACAGGGCTGACAAGTGGGAAACATTCAACAGGCAGCAGTTCTCTCCCCTAACAATCTTTCTTCTAACACAAGGAAATCACTCTAGACTTTAAGAACTACCTTCAGGTCGGGCGTGGTGGCTCATGCCTGTAATCCCAGCACTTTGGGAGGCCAACATGGGCAGATCACCTGAGATCAGGAGTTTGAGACCAGCCTGGCCAACAAGGTGAAACCCTGTCTCTACTAAAAATACAAAAAAATTAGATGGGCATTGATGGTGGGTGCCTATAATTCCAGCTACTCAGGAGGCTCAAGCAGGAGAATCGTTTGAACCTGGGAAGCGGAAGTTGCAGTGAGCAGAGATCATGCCACTGCACTCCAGCCTGGGTGACAAAGCAAGACTCTATCTCAAAAAAAAAAAAAAAAAAAAAAAAAAAAAAAAAAAGAACTACCTCCAGGGGCTCAAAGAAGAGAAGAGCTGATATGGCCATTCATCCACTCTCTATCCCTCTGGTAGGGCAAGAAGCCAAGAGAGAGTCAAGATGCCCCAGGTGGGAACCTGAAGCTCCCTCTTCCTAGATGTCCCGTCCCCAGCAGCACTCTGGTTCACAAACCCCTGGCTCCCCTCTCTCCTCCCCACTCTCCACCTGGAAGATGGAGGCTTGGAGCTCTTACATTGAACATGTCCTTCCAACCGCTGGTGCTGCCTGAGAGCAGGGTGTCAGGCCGGGCCAAGCCAGCATTGTTGATGCAGATGTCTACACCGCTGTGCTGAGAACGGATAGCTGAGAACATGGAGAGGATGTCCTCTTCATTTGATAGGTCACATCTGTAGGGGATCAAAGTCCCGGGGTAGCCTGCACTCTTACATTCAGCAGCCAGCTCCTATGAAACCCAACAGGGGTCTGACTGGGGTGAGCAGCTCACTCCCACGGCTCCCTAGCCAGCCTCAGACCCCCATCCCCGTCACACTCATAAAACATGCTCCTTTGGCAGCTGACTTTCAGCCATGTAGATGTTGGACTGCCCATCCCCTAAGTCTGTCCTCTTTGGTCAAAGTCTAAGGGATGACAGTGCTCCCTGAGTGATGAAGGGAAAAGGCTGTGATCAATGGAGAAACCTCACTATAAACTCAAGTCCTGGCTGGGCGTGGTGGCTCATGCCTGTAATCCCAACACTTTGGAAGGCCAAGGCGGGTGGACCAGTTGAGGTCAGGAGTTTGAGACCAGCCTTGGCTAACTTGGTGAAACCCTATCTCTACTGAAAATACAAAAATTAGCTGGGTGTGGTAGCTACTTGGGAGGCTGAGGCATGAGAATCACTTGAACCCAGGAGGCGGAGGTTGCAGGAGCTGAGATCACGCCACTGCACTCCAGCCTGGGTGACAGAGCAAGACTGGGTCTCAAATAAATAAATAAATAAATAAATAAACTCAAGTCCTGGGTGGAGCAGGGGCCAGGGACCTAGAGAATGGAGTGCTCTCTCTTTTCTGCCTCTTCCTCAACAGGAACACCTCTTCTGCCCATAGGTAATATGCGCCTCTCCACCACTTCATGCTTCTACACCAGTCCCGAGAGTCACTGGGCTGGTTAACCCAGCCTCTTCTGCATTGTGTCAGCCAGTCCCTCATCTCCGAACTATTCCCCTCCCCTCGCAAACTGCAGCCAACTGGCTCAGAGTTCTCAGACATGCCTTTCAACCAAGCCCAGCTGCCAATCTTCCCTTCCTACCTAAAGGAGGGGTCAGAAAGTCAGGACGGATTCTTTCTCTCTGAGTCCTGGTGCACCACCCTCCCCTCTGAGGTTTCTCAGGAGACTATGAGGCAATTCAGGTGGCAGGTGCCATTGAACACCCCCTGTGCATCTCCGGGCCCTCAGCATGCCAAGAAAGACCTGAGAAGGCAGAGCCACTGAGAGGCAGCCCAGGGGGAAGCTGACATTCAGAGGCAAGAAAAAAATACGTTCTGTGGCCTTCTTTGGAAGCCAGTGACTGGGCACTTGAGCCTTGTGATGGTGACGGTGTAGACGTGGGCGAGGGGGAAGGGGCGTGTGGTGCCCTAGAGGAAGGCCAGCTTGGCCAGCTGCCCTGGCCTGGAGCCCCTTCCTCCTCCCAAGCCGAGCCAGGAATAGAGGACAGGATCGGGTGTCTTGGGACATTCTTTTCTGCTTTGACTTTCTGTGAGTTCAAAAGGTATAGTCCTCTGAGAATCAGAAACCCCCCTTCACCAGATTTTACCCACATTTGATCACTTCAGGAAACAGGAGTTTTCTCTGTAGGAAGCTAGAACCCAAATTCTGCTTTAACATCAATGACTGAATCAATCAAAGCAGACTGTGGGCAAGGAAGACTGCAGCTTTCCCCTCCCCTGGTGTACATCTTCCCGCTTCCTCCTCTAGACTCAAAATTCCTGCCACAAGAAAACCAGAAGGGATGAGCTCAGAATGTATTTCTTCCTGTCACTGCCTTCCTGTTGCCCCACCTGTGCCACCTGATCTCCCTACCTCCCCTCAGTAATGATCTACAACATCATGTCACCCCCTCACAACAGGGGCATTCTCCTCTCAGACATGGAGTCACCCTGGGACTGAGTGATCAGCCTGGGGATCCCCTTGGGGCTCAGGCCCCCCACTCCTGGCTAGCTTGCGGTAGGGGAGTAGGTGAGAAGGCAAGAGTGGCTTCAGAATTACGGAATCCAGTTGTTTAATCCCTGGCCTGATCCTCTGGGCTCCAAGGCTGGGGCTGGGTCCTGAGCTCCTCAGAATAGGATAAAGGGAGGAAAGAGTGGGGCAGTGATGGAGCCAGGTGACCTTGGGATTATCTGGGTTATAAAGCATACCTTTGGTCAGCAGCAGGGGAGGGGACAGTCCTCCTTCCTGTATACCTTCTCCCTCTGCCCCCACCCAAGGCCTCCTTACCCTTTCCCTGCCTGAGGACTTTGAGCACGGTGGAGATAAAGCCCTGCAGCTAAGCACTAGCCCGACACTGAGAATGAGCTTGCAGGGCACATCCAGAGAGAGCCTAGCACAGAAATTCCTCCCTGCTCCAAAATGGCCATCTTGATTTTTCTCTGAGCTCTGTGGGCTCCCAACCCCACGTCAAGAGCAGAGTAAGGAGTTCCAGGCTGCTTTATCCTCTCAAGGTTTCCGCCCTATTTCACCCACTCTGTTCGCCCCAGGAGAGTGGAGGAAGGCCCACTAATGAATATTCCATTCATTCCTCATGCCACTGGGCATGAGTCACCCCCGAGGTGAGGAGGCGGGGCTGAGGCTCTTCAGTAAAGCTCCCACCCCAACCCCACCCTCAGTCCTGGCTCCTGCCCATCTGGTTGGCCAGCCACCTTGCCCTGCGTGGTGGGTGACTTCTGGAGATTAGAGGCACTTGGCCGCCGGGGGCGAGAAGGCCACAGGGGCGAGACCACCACCCCCGACCTCCGGCTTCCCCTTCCTCGGGCCAATACCCTGGGCAGATGCGAGGGGCGGGTGGGGAGATGCCGGGGTCGGAGATTCGGTAACTCGAGCAGGGGCTGTCGGGGCAAACGGCTCCTTCAAAGACGAGACTTAAGGGGAAGGGAGAAGCCTGCCTTAAGGGATCCGAGAGGCCGCCCCGACTAGAGCAAAGGGCCCCGGCGTGGCGGGCAGGTGAACCCGACTCCGGGGAAACGACCCGCCCGCGACGTCCCCGCCCTCGGCCCGGCCTCACCTCGATGTTGCCCACAGTGCGGGCGCAGCCCACCACCTTCAGTCCCTGCTGGACCAGGGCCCGGGCCACGGCCGCGCCGATGCCCCCCGAGGCCCCCGTCACCAGCGCCAGCCGGTCGCGCCACCGCTCCATGCCGGGCCTGGCCATGGGCCCACGCCGCCCGTCCGCCTCGCTGGACTAGCCCGGCACGGGGGTCGAGGAGCTGACGCCCGGCCGCTCTCCTGCCGCCGCTGCCGACCTGCTCGCGTCCGATCCGCGCCTAGACCCACCAGAGTCCCGGCCTGCCTCCAGCCGGGACTCCACCCTCAGGCCCCCGGCGATCCGCCGTATCCAGTCGGAGGCCGCCGCGGCCCGGCCGCCCCGCCCCTTCCGCCCCTCTGCCCCGCCCCGGCGTAGGGAAACCGGGCTGCGCGGGAGCGTCCTGGCAGCTGGCGGCGCCGCTTCCCCAGTGAGCGCTGCCCTTTGGGGTCAGGGAAACCGAGGTTTAGCAGGGAGGTTCCTTCAGCCCCAAGGGCGCATACTGAAGCGTCCCGCTTAGTCTCCCTTCTCTACTCCTGAACCCTAATGCCAGGATGAGGAATTAAGGGCACTTAAGGTGACTCCAACACTCTTCCACACCCTCCCAAACCCGCCGGTGGCTGATGGGAAGGGATTCGGCCCAGAAAACGCCGAGTGTCTCCGCCATCAATGCTGGGTGACCTTGGGAAGGACTCATTCACCCTACCTGATCCCTTGGCTTTACTAGCCACGGAGAGTACACGTGTACTGGGGTATTCTGTCCCTAAATGGCCCACTGTGTCTAACTGCCCTAGACCCCCACGCTTACCCCTACCCCACTGTAGCAAATGTATCATGATATATGCCAAAGATTAAAACAGTATCTAACATTTGCTGCTTATGGTGTAGCAGGCATTTTAAATATAGTAACTAATCTACACAACCGCGCTGAGATGGCACATATTAGTATCTTAATTTTAAAGATGAGTATACTGACGTGCTGAAGCATGGTTTGGACCACAGGCAGTCCAGTCTTACGCCAGGGATGTGCTCCTCAACTGTCTTCACATCATTATCGCTTCTTGGGTTGCTGGTTTTGTTCAGAGTAGAGCTCGCTTTACTAAAAGTGCTGAAAACTGCGTACTTAATATAGCCATTCTCTTAAAGAAAAGGCATCTTTGAATAACCACCTGACTCCCTTCCAGCAAGCAATGGAGTAAGCGGTGAATGTGGCTGGTTTATTCATTCAAAAACACTCATTTGCCTATCCTGTGTTTGGCCCCAATGGCAAAGATTAAAACTAAACTAAAGCAGCCTTTCCTTTTAGGGATCTCAAAAGAACCTTTGACTCTTAACAGTGGTGAAGAGGGGATTCACCTCTGAGCCAAGGGCTGTGGGAGACCCACAGTCATTTTTTAGATTCTGGGATGAAATCAAAAAGGGTCCAAGAGGAGTCCTTTTACCTCTGCCCCATTCCTATACAACATCTAGATTTGAAAGACATCTCAGGAGGTGGATCCAAGAAATGGCACTATGAAAATTCAATCTAAGTTTCTGCTGCTGCCCACTTGAAATCTAACTCAAAATCTGATTAAAAGCACATAAAATTCACACCACCTCCATTGCACAGAAGTACTGATTGTCCCATGATTTTTATGCTGCCACCAAGTATTATAAACATGTAGACACAAATCTCTAAGCATCATGTGTCTACGGAGCTATTTGACTGGATCTTCTAAATGGCAGCAAAATGCTACTCCTGGGGGGAACTCTCTCCTTTAGTACTCACAGCTGTGACAGCAGTAAACTGTAAGACCACAGTGACTTTGTTACTGGATACCAGATAAGGCTGAACCTCACATGCACTTACACAGCCCACAATGTGGTTAGCTCTCAGTGCAGCCTTCTGAGCCCAGTCTTACATGTTGAGCAATTACTTATTGGGCAACCCTTGGTTGAAATTCTGCCAAGTTTTGTTTTTATTCTTCTTGGTCAATATGAACCTCTGAATTTAAGAAGTACTTTGTGTTATGTATTAGGGAACCTTTAATAATAGCAATTAAAGTCTCATGGGAAAGTAAGATGGTAGCAAGTATTTAAAGTATCTCCTCAAAAGAAAAAGACTGGAAAACTGCTTTTCTCAGTTGTCAATTCTCATCAAAGGAAGATTTTTGTCTTCAACAATCTGTATCTCTGTCCTTCATCCTTTCTAACATCAACACTGGCCAAGCATCAAGTCCACAAGTGGCAAATACTAAAGTACTGCCACATATTAAGTAGAAACATGTACAGCAAATTTTACTGTGCGTATTAATAAATATTCTTTATTTTAAATTTTGCACATTGCGCTTTAACATTACATCCAAACATTTTGCAAGTGGATGTCTACTTTGTAAAACCATATATTCAGCTCATTGTCATTTCTGTACAGAATTATAAGTACAACATTACTTTTTGCCACTAAGTTGCTTTAGTAAGTCTCACAGGAAGAGAAACATTTAATGAAAAGAGATGGCTTAAATCATATGGCAGGCCTGCGCAGCCACGCAACTAAAGACACAAGCCTGAAGAAAGAACAAACTAATGAGGATACCTCCACCGTCTCCCAAAACAAGAAAGAATCACATTGATTTAAGATAAAATTTTGCCATAAGTCACTAAATTAAGAGTTTTTCGAAAGAGAAGGCGCAGTAGTCATCGTGAGTGTTTCATTGAAAGACAGAGCTATTTTATTTATTTAATTTGCTCCAGCCGTTGTCAACCAGCCACTACAAATGGGCCTCTTGTGATCATTTAACCGGCAGTATTTATTAAATTTCTCCTTCAGATGCTGTCGGTATTGTTCTCTATTGCTGTAGAAAGACTGGTTATTAGCCATAAATGACTGTATTTCATCTTGTGAGATAAAGATTTCCTCATCTGAAGTACATTCAGACTCATCCTGCAAATTAAAGCAGTAGTTAAGACTATGACTTAAGAATGCAAAATGTTATGTAATGGAGGAGGACAGCTAAAAATTAAACCAGTCTAACTTTTTAGTTTCAAATCAGTCACATAAAGCCTTTAATTGGAGTGTTTGCAGAATAAGCATCATGTCATTCTGCCTAAGAAAGTAGTGAGAATAAAATCCAACTCCTTGAGTTGAAACCTTGAATCTATAATTTCTCCTAGAAGCCTATGAGCCTAGCAAACTACCACCATACCTTGGCCTTAAAAAAATAACTAATTAAAGATGTTACAACTAGTTACCTATATTTTAAGTAGCCAGACGTATCTCCAGTTAGTCCTATCTTGAAACAGTCATCCCTACAAACTAAGTAAAAGATAACCATTTTCTACTTAAGAAGTAAGTTACACAGCATCACCATTAAACTTTTACAACCATTAAAACTTTTAAACATTAAACTTATACAGGTGGTGGCTCACACCTGTAATCCCAGCATTTTGGGAGGCTGAGGCAGGAGAATCACTTGAACCTTGGAGGCAGAGGCTACAGTGAGCCAAGATCGTGCCACTGCACTCTATCTTGCCTGGGTGACAGAGCGAGACTCCTCAAAAAAAAAAAATAAATAAATAAATATTAAAACTAAACTTTACAACCATAAAAAAGAAAAAAACTAGCTGGGCGCGGTGGCTCACGCCTGTATTCCCAGCACTTTGGGAGGCTGAGGTGGGCAGATCACCTGAGGTTGGGAGTTCAAGACCAGCCTGACCAACATGGAGAAACCCATCTCTACTAAAAATACAAAATTAGCCAGGCATGGTGGCACAAGCCTGTAGTCCCAGCTACTCGGGAGGCTGAAGCCGGAAAATCGCTTGAACCTGGGAGGCGGAGGTTGCGATTATCCGAGATCGCACCATCGCACTCCAGCCTGGGCAACAGAGCAAAACTCCACCTCAAAAAAAAGAAAAAGAAAAAAGCTAGTATTCCAAAGGATTTGGTTCCATCAGGACTCTAATGAAAAGGACACCACTCTTCTTCCTCCCCTCCTCCAAGGGCCACCTATACTACGCACTGGGTCAGTTGGGATCAGGTAAAAAGTCTCAGGAACTGGAGTCTTACCCTACCTACATGACACCTAGAAGAAGAAAGCAACCTCTAGTTCAAATTGTATATTCTTTCTGGTATGGAAGGGTGGCTACCATAACTTGCCAATCAGAAAGGCAAAGTTTGCTTACAGTAACCTACTTCAAGGAGGCAGACTACTGAATATAATGCTACCTCTATCCTTTCTCCCAACTACAGATGGTCCTGACTTAACAATAGTCAATGGTTCTACTCAGGTTTTTTTTGAGACAAAGTCTCACTCTGTTGCCAGGCTGGACTGCAGTGGCACGATCTCAGCTCACTGAAACCTCCGCCTCCTGGCTTCAAGTGATTCTCCTGCCTTAGCCTCCCGGGTAGCTGGGACTACTGGCACACGCCACCACGCCCAGCTAATTTTTGTATTTTTAGTAGAGACGGGGTTTCATCATATTGGCCAGGATGGTCTTGATCTCTTGACCTCATGATCCACCCACCTCGGTCTCCCAAAGTGCTGGGATTACAGGCATGAGCCACTGCACCCAGCCTTATTTGGGACTTTTTTTTTTTTTAACTTTACAAAGGGTTTATTGGGATGTTGAATGTATTTTCAACTCAGCAGTATTTTTGAGTTGTTATGGGTTTATTGGAATGTAACCCCACTGTAACTCAAGGAGTACCTATAATGTCTTCTACTGAGACAGAGGCGGCCATGGAAACGTGTTCCAGAGTAGTTGCATAAACCACGAGTGGAAGGACAGAAATGAAGTCCCCAAAGAATAATGAAATACTACCCTTAATTTCTCATAAGCTTCCTTCAACTACCTACCTTAAGCCCTCAAATACTATCCCCTCCCACATCCACCCCGTTCCCAAACAATTATGTACAGTAAGACCACATGGAATACTTACAAGGAGTTCAACTAAGCTCTTGGCACCTTTTCCGGAATCGGGACCAAACAACGTTTCTGTAGGTTCTGCAAACTGTGGTACATTTTTCCTATGCTCAAACCAAGGCAATGGCTGCCCACCCTTTTCAGAGCTGCAACAGCTTTCAGGATGTGTATCTTTGGTCTTGTCACGGTGAAACACTGTGTGCATGGTATTTCCTGAGGTCTCTCGATTACCTGGATCTGTAATACAGCTTCCAAGCTTCTGGATCTGATACCACAGCAAAGGATTTCACAGGTAAAAAGGCATGATATAATAGCAATTATTCTTTAAAAAAAAAAAAAAAAAAGCAGGGCACAGTGGCTCATGCCTACAATCTCAACATTTTGGGAGGCCGAGGCAGGTGGATCACCTGAGGTCAAGTGTTCAAGACCAGCCTGGCCAACATGGTCAAATGCCATCTCTACTAAAAATGCAAAAATTAGCCAGCCATGGTGGCATGCGCCTGTAATCCCAGCTACTCGGGAAGCTGAGGCAGGAGAATTGTTTGAACCTGGGAGGCAGAGGTTGCAGTGAGCCAAGATTATGCCACTGTACTCTAGCATAGGCGAAAGAGTGAGACTCCATCTCAAAAAAATCCTGACATAGTATTAAACCTTTAGAAGGAACACTAAGTAATAGCAGCAGCTGGCATTCATTTTATTTTACCAGGCATTTACTATGTACTAGACACTATGCCACACCTGCCAATATACATTCACTTCACCTTCATAGAACCTAATATGATAGGGACTAAACAAATTGTTTAAGATTACATAGCTTATAAATTTAAAAGTATAAAAAGAACAATTGAATTTCTGACTCACAAGGACTGTTGCACAAATGATCACATCTCTCTCTGCCCCCAACCCACACTCTCACACGATGAGCACCCAATGGAACTGCATAAAGAACTCATTCTAAAAAAAGTAAATCCTAGCAGCTAAGCTGCACATATGCCACTCCAAGGAAAACACGTGTTCTGCCCTCAACAGCAAAGGTTGAAGAATTACAAGTTATGACACTTACATGTTCATCACATTTCAGTATCTTGCTTTTCTTTTTCTTCTTTTTATTTTTTCCTTTTGTGTCGTTCTCTTCAGAATTTGCCCAACATTCAACACAACTATCACCATCATCCTCTTTGTCTTCACAGTGATGAACACAAGAGTCATCACCTGCAGAAATCAATAATCCTTCTTATTTATGTTCTTAAGTCAGCCATGTAGTAGAAATAACTGGGAAACTTAATGTGAGCCTACCGTGTTCATCATGATTACAAATGCCTTCAGTGCAGGCAACATCCGAACCCTCCCGAGAACCTGTTTCACTCCCTTCCATGCTAGATGAATATCCACAATCACTACCATTACAGTGTGGAGATAAGCCTGAGAATAAATCAAGTGAGAGTTACAATTAACATACCAATAAGTATATTAGGACAAAGAGTGAACTCTTTGGGGACCACAGAAAAATCTCATAATTAATGGCTTATTAAAAGTAGAACATTTCCAATGAAGGATTTTTTTTTTAAGTAGAAAGTAAATTAAATAATGAAAATATGATTAGGAATTTACCATTTTTCGTTTTTGTCAAAAATAAGTCAAAGAACATAAAGAAAAAGGAAATATTAAGTATCTGACTAAATTATATGATATTCTTGGAACTATGAAGCAGTTTTAAAATTCTAGCTCACAGAATCTCTAAAAGCTTTTACATTTAACAGTAAGAAAGAATAGAGTTAAGAGTTCATTTTAAAAAGAAATTATTCACTTACCTTTCTTTATTTTAGGGGACCCCAAAAGATTGCCACTGCTAGGACAGGTACATGATGTATTTTCATTGGTAACAATTACTTCTACACAAGTATTACCATCTTCAGTGCTGCCACAGGCTTTGCAGCTGCTATTTTCTATGAAGTCTGTTTCCTTTAAGGATCAACATTAAGAGACAGTCAAGAGCTTTACTCCATAACAGCTACATTTTATTCCCTAGATCAAAACTATTTTCATTCTAATACTAAGATGTGGCATTTTCACTGTACTGACATTTACACTGACAGTACAAAAGTAATGGTGGGTAAAGATATTAGTCCTTAGCACAAATCAAGACAGTACTAACCAAAGTGTGCTAAGAATCACTGTATTCTTCAACTGTCAAGCGCTCTCACAAAAATAGATATTTCACTTATGAATGTCTTTGAGGAAGCTGTAAAAATATTAATTGTATCAGATATCAACCACAAATACATATACTTTTTCCTTTTTTTTTTTTTTTTTGAGTACGGTCTCCTCTGTCACTTAGGCTAGAGTACAGTCATACAATCATGGCTTACTGCAGCCTCAAACTCCTGGGCTCAAGCAATCCTTCTGCCTCAGCCTCTTAAGTAGCTAGGACTACAGAAGCACACCACCAGGCCTAATTTTTTTACTCCTTTGTAGAGACAGGGTTTCGTTATGTTGCCCAGGCTAGTCTTGAACTCCCGGCCTTAAGCAATCATTCTGCCATGGCTTCCCAAAGTGCTAGGATTACAGGCATGAGCCTCCACGCCCTGCCAACAGAAATCTTTTTGACAGTCTATGTGGGGCCAGGTGCAGTGGCTCATGCCTGTAATCCCAGCACTATGGGCAGCTGAAGCAGGTGGATCACTTGAGGTCAGGAGTTCAAAACCAGCCTAGCCAAGATGGTGAGACCCCGTCTCTACTAAAAATACAAAAATTAGCCGGGCAAGGTGGCAGGCGCCTGTAATCCCAGCTACTCAGGAGGCTGAGGCAGGAGAATTGCTTGAACACGGACGGCAGAGCCTGCAGTGAGCCAAGATCACACCACCGCACTCCAGTGTGGGCGACACAGTGAGACTCCGTCTCAAAAAAAAAAAAAAAAAAAAAAGTATGTGACAAATGGGAAGTATGCTTAAAGCATTTCTGTTGCAGCTGTCTCAAGGAAACGTACTTGTGCCACTTTTTGAGGTGCAAGCTGAACTTTTTTCCTGGAACATCAAGTTCACTTGAACGAATAAATGAGAGACAAACTGAGAGACTTGGATATTTAGCAGGCATTTCCTCAAAAATGAATGAAGTCAATCTGTTACTTCAAAGGAAACAATGAACAACAACTGTTGTCAATTATAAAACTCAAACATTGAAACAACAATCAGAATTTTGGCCTTGCAACCAGCAGTACTATGAACTTGAAGCTTCCTAATACTTGGACTTTTCTGACCTGCATAATTCAGTGAACTTTGAAATAAATTCCAATGCATGATGTTACAAAACAATGCATGAGTAAAAGATCTATTCAAAGTCCAATATAGTCCAACGGATTCTAATTTAGCAGAGTACAAAAAGGTCATTGATAAGGTGCCAGATTCCATATTGCAATGAATCTTTTAGAAACTACCACTGGTCAAAGTGTAGTATTGAAGAATATCCACAACTATCTGAAAAGGTTTATATTAAAATACTGCTCCCAGCCAGGCACAGTGGCTTATTCCTGTAATCCCAGCACTTTGGGAGGCAGAAGCGGGCAGACTGCCTAAGCTCAGGAGTTCGAGACCAGTCTGGGCAACATGGCAAAACCCCATCTCTACTAAAAATACAAAAAAAAATTAGCCGGGCATGGTGGTAGGCGCCTGTAGTCCCAGCTACTTGGGAGGCTGAGGCACAAAAATCGCTTGAACCCAGGAGGAGGTGGTTACGGTGAACCAAGATTGTGCCACTGCAATCCAGCATGGGTGACAGAGCAAGACTCTGTCTCCAAAATAAAATACTTTTCCTACCATATAATATCTGTGTGAGACTAGACTTTCTTCATATGCTTCAACCAAGCCAATAAATGGAAACAGATTGAATGCAGAAGCAGATATAAGAATCTAGTATATTCCGTCAGGCGCGGTGGCTCACACCTGTAATCCCAGCACTTTGGGAGGCTGACGCAGGCGGATCACGAGGTCAAGAGATCGAGGCCATCCTGGCCAACATGGTGAAACCCTGTCTCTACTAAAAATACAAAAATTAGCCGGGCATGGTGGCACACGCCTGTAGCCCCAGCTGCTTGGGTGGCTGAGGCAGGAGAATTGCTTGAACCCGAGAGGCGGAGGTTGCAGTGAGCCGGGATCATGCCACTGCACTCCAGCCTGGCAACAGAGCGAGACTCTGTCTCAAAACAAACAAACAAAAAAAGGAATCTAGCTTATTCCTTTTAAGATGAACATTAAAGATATTTGCAAAAAAATATATAGTATAATACCATTCTTCTCACTCTCATTTTATTTAGAAAATAGTTATTTTTGAAAAAATATTTAGTTAACATTATTTTTGAAGGAGTAGTTTAAAATTTATCATTTAATTTCTAATACAGTAAATATTGGTAAGTATAACCCACATAAACAAAAGCTCATTGAGTACCTTAATTTTTAAGAATGTAAAGGGATCCTAAGACCAAAAACTTGAGAACTGCTCTAGGTCATGCACAGAGGTGGCTTTCTATATTTTGACTTTGATCTAATAATACATTAAAGTCAGGTAAAGAGATAATTACTCAACATTGTCTTAATAAAACATAGACATGACATTAAAATTCTGGCTTATACAGACTACAGTAGGAAAAAAAGCTGATATAAAAACTGCAGGAGCTCACATCTGGAAAAGCACAGTAAAAATGCCCAAATCTAGCAAAAAGCCATACAGTTAACCCTCCATATCTGTGGGTTCTGCATCCATAAATTCAACCAAGAATCGAAAATATTTGGGGGGGAAAAAATCAACCTGCATCTGTACTGAACATGTACAGACTTTTTTCTTGTCCTTATTTTCTAAACAATACAGTATAACAACTATTTAAACAGTTTTTATTTATTTTGAGAGAGTTTCACTCTGTCGCCCAGGCTGGACTGCAGTGGAGCGATCTTGGCTCACTGCAACCTTTGCCTCCTGGGTTCAAGAAATTCTCATGCCTCAGCCTCCCAAGTAGCTGGGATTACAGGCGCTCGAGCCACCATGCCCAGCCTTACATAGCTTTTACATTGCATTAGGTATTGTAATTTAGAGATAATTTAAGAATACAAGAGGCCAGGCACGGTGGTTCATGCCTGTAATTGTAGCATTTTGGGAGGCCGAGGTGGGAGAATTGCTTGAGCCCACAAGCTGGAGACCAGCCTGAACAACATGGTAAAACGCCATCTCTACAAAAAATACAAAAAATTAGCTGGGCCTGGTGGGGTAAGCCTGTAGTTCCAGCTACTTGGGAAGCTGAGGTGGGAAGATGACATGAGCCTGGGAGATGAACGCTGCAGTAAGCCATGATTGTGCCACTGCACTCCAGTCCGGGTGACAGAGTGAGACCCTGTCTCAGAAATAAAAGTATAAGGAGGATGTGCATAGACTATATGCAAATATTACACCATTTTACATCAGGGACTTGCACATCTGCAGATTTTGGTGTCTACAGGAAGTCCTGGAATCAAACCCCACAGATACCAAGGGACGACTGTACTTTTTATTTTTATTAAAAAAATAAAATAAAATAAATAGAGATAGAGATCTCACTATCTTGCCCAGGCTGGTCCCAAACTCCTAGGCTCAAGTGATACCTCCACCCTGGGCCTCCCAAAGTGCTGGGATTACAGGCGTGAGCCACCACACCTGGCCTGTACTTCTATCTACAAGCAATACATACACACTTAAGAGTTGATATTAAGAAATATTACCTTCTCTTGGCTTACTTCCTTTTCATCTGCTGTTTGTAAGGGAGTAGGAATATCACACACACACTTATTTTTTCGTCTATTCTTCCGTTTTTGGCGTTTCTTTTCTTGCTTGAGTTCTCTTACTCGTTCCTCTTCTGAAAATTCCTCACAAAGTTGTTCCAATCTGCTAATACCCTGTACTTTTTCCACGGTCATCTATTATAAAAATAAGGTTGAGGGTGAATATTGGTCAGAACTTCTTTTCTTTTTTTTTTTGAGACGGAATCTTGCTCTGTCGCCCAGGCTGGAGTGCAGTGGCATGATCTCAGCTCACTGCAAGCTCCGCCTCCTGGGTTCACGCCATTCTCCTGCCTCAGCCTCCTAAGTAGCTGGGACTACAGGTGCCCGCCACCACGCCCGGCTAATTTTTTGTATTTTTTAGTAGAGACGGGGTTTCATCGTGTTAGCCAGGATGGTCTCGATCTCCTGACCTCGTGATCCGCCCGCCTCAGCCTCCCAAAGTGCTGGGTTTACAGGCGTGAGCCACCGTGCCTGGTCCCTTTGTTTTGTGTGGTAATATACACACTCCTATTCCAAACCAGCAAGAGTCAAGTTTTAAATTTCAGAATTTTTTTTTTTTTTTTTTTTTTGAGACAGAGTCTCGCTCCATCGCCCAGGCTGGAGTACAGTGGCACCATCTCAGCTCACTGCAACCTCTACCACCCAGGTTCAAGCGATTCTCCTGCCTCAGCCTCTCAAGTAGCTGAGATCACAGGCATGCACCACCACACTGGCTGATTTTTCTATATTTAGTAGAGACAGGGTTTCGCCATCATGGCCAGGTTGGTCTCGAACTCCTGGCCTCAAGTGATCCGCCCACCTTGGCCTCCCAAAGTGCTGGGATTACAGGCATGAGACACCATATCTGGCCTAAATTTCAGAATTTGAACACAACAAAAGTAAACATACCATTTCCTCACATAATGAAAAAACTATTTAACCTGATTAGATGATCTAGTCTCTGAAGGTACAAAAATACAAAGAGAAAAAGGGTAAGGGCTGGGCGCGGTGGCTCATGCCTGTAATCCCAGCACTTTGGGAGGCCAAGGCAGGCAGCGGATCACGAGGTCAGGAGATTGAGACCATCCTAACTAACATGGTGAAACCCTGTCTCTACTAAAAATACACAAAAAATTAGCCGAGCATGGTGGCAGGCGCCTGCAGTCCCAGCTACTCAGGAGGCTGAGGCAGGAGAATGGCGTGAACCCAGGAGGTGGAGCTTGCAGTGAGCCGAGATCATGCCACTGCACTCCAGCCTGGGTAACAGAGCGAGGCTCCGTCTCAAAAAAAAAAAAAAAAAACAGAAAAGAAAAGAAAAGAAAGAAAGAAAAATAGTCCTTATACCATGGCATTCACACAGCATTTACTTCATACTACTGGACATTAGCAGGCAAAATGAAACTCACTAAAGGTTTTAACATTTCCTGCTTAATCCTTGGGGGCATTTAACTTTTCACTAGTTATGTGTGTTTTTTTTGTTTTGTTTTTGTTTTTGTTTTTGTTTTTGAGACGGAGTTTTACTCTTGTTGCCCAGGCTGGAGTGCAGTGACGTGATCTTGGCTCACTGCAACCTCCACCTCCCGGGTTGAAGCAATTCTCCTGTCTCAGCCTCCCAAGTAGCTGGGATTACAGGTGCCCGCCACCACGCCCAGCTAATTTTTGTATTTTTAGTAGAGACGGGGTTTCATCATATTGGTCAGGCTGGTCTCAAACTCCTGACCTCAGGTGATCCGCCTGCCTCCTCCTCCCAAAGTGCTGGGATTACAGGCGTAAGCCACCATGCCCAGCCTCACTAGTTATGTTTCATAGCAGCATCTTATTAAACATCTTCAGTTTTCTACTCTGAGAAAGTCTAAAAACCAAAGCTGGCAAAGTTAACAGGATTAAAAACATTTTTTTAAATCCATCAACTTCTTCTAAATCCCAGTTCCCTAGACCACCCCCACTCCAACCCAAAGCCATGTAACAATATCCAGCCAAATCCATGAAGCTCTATCAGTGATGGACAGTCCTTTTAGGCACTAGTGGCTTACATTAAGATTCAGTCCAATAAGGTGACTAAGCAATCTTAGATACTGGAACAGCCCACTGTTCTTACCTCAAAACTCTTGCGTAAAGCATCAACACCAAGATAGAAAAGCATCTGCCATGTCTGCTCTTCTGCCCGTAGTTTCTGCCAGATTCGATGCAGTCTTTCATAAAGATGAATTCCCAAGCAGGTCAGAACTTCTTCTTGAGCTATATCTATTGTCTTTGCATGCCTTTCTCTTCGCCTATAAAAGGGAATAATCACACACTAATACCTTTAACTGAAACAGTAAAAGATGGATAACACAGTTGCAAGTTCAGGTTTTAAACACAATGTGCTTACCTAGTAACAAGACAGTTATACATTTACACTCAACGTATATGTTGCTATACAAGCATGCATGTCTACAACCAATGAGAAATACACATGCAAGTAGAATTTAGTCCTCGTATTGCTAAAAATAAAGTAATTCAGGAACTGGCTCTAAAAAGATGGGTTTTAGGGCACAATGCAATCACATAGAAGTGTCCAGCTCATAGTAGACACAACAGTTCCTTTTACTTTCCAATTATAGCAAAACATTTTTTCCTTCATTAGGTTTTTTGTTTTGAGGAGGAATGGAGAAAGGCAATGCCAAAGTGATTCATCATGGGCAAGAGTCCTCCACCAGGCCAGTCTTTACAAGTGTTCACAGAACTTTGGCTTTAAGCCCTTTGTATTCTAGCAGAAAGTAGGCACTCAAATGAGGGTTGATACCCTAAATACAAAAGGAAATGCATTTGATTTATTCTATTAACATCATCATCTGATTTTATTTTTACAACAAAGCCAGAGATACTACTTTAGGTTTCTATGTAGTAATAATAATATAATATACACAGTTCATGAATTACATTCAATAAGGCATTTCTTAATCCCCTACTGCAAAGATCTGACTTATGCAAAAACCATTATTGTGAATAAAATTTACACACGATAATGCATGGATAGAGGGAGAAAAATCCCTTCTAATCATTTTCAAATGAAAATGATAGTCTGTAACAATGAAAGCCAAAAAAGCCTGCCTCCCTTCAAGCAAGAACTAGCAGAGGACTGAACCAAACACCAGAGAACAGTTTTTCCCTATTTTCAGTCAATTAAGAAATGCATACTTTAAAGAGAAGCAAAATCTTTACAGGCACACTTTAATTTATACATATATCATATGTACTGAGGCAGAAGGTGATGAAAATAAACTTTCAGTAATAAAATGAAGCAAAGCGCTAGATAGCCCATTCTAGCAAATTACATACTCATACCCTCCTGCGAACTCTGGCTCAGCACGACCCAAAAGATGTGCAATGAAGTCTGTTTCACAGCAAACATGTATGTGTCGTTCATGTGGACAGCACCGCAAGCCTTCATAAAGTGCAGCACAGTAGCCCTTTTCTTTGCTGCAGTCAAGTTCACCAATAAGGATATTGTATGCTCGGAGGACTTTATTTTTGCAATCAGTGCAAAACCTGTTGAAAAGAAAAACCTTAAAATTAAGAAATGGCTGTGCAATTATTTCTTGTGGCATATAACAGTGTACTAGATGATGGCACTCTCTCCCATCTACAGCATCCAAAAAAAGCCTCCATACACACATTTAAAACATACGCACGTAAGGTAAATACAAATTTAGGGATTGCATAAACACAGATAGACCTTCATTGGCAAATTATTTTTAAACTAGAGAAACACATAGCCTAAAAGAATGAGGCAGATACATACCTATTATTTCATAAAATGCATGCCCAGAAAAGTATTAGTTGCCAAGAACTAGCATATCTCCACTTCAAAAGCTATTTGCCCAGGTCAGAAATAAAACAATAGAGGCAACAAACCAATGACTCTTGATTGGTTTGTTCTCTCTCCTTCCAGTCTCTGAAAATAGATGGTCTCTTCAGCCAGGAGACCTTGACTCCAATTTCTATTACAACATTTTAATATTTCACTAGCTAAGCATTTGAGGATAGGGGTAGGGGTTGGGGTGGGGAGAAGAATGGGAAAGTGGTGCGTGTATTTTTTAATTTTCTGATTATTTCCAAAATGCCAAATTCTTTCTTCCCAAAAATGCCTATTTCTCAATAACAAACATAATATAGACAAAATATACATGGAAACTGGTTTAAACTTAAGTGTATAAAATGTGGCAAAAGAATGGAAGAGTTTGTGAATGTAGAGAAGGAAGAAAATTTCTTTTAGAAACCAAATATCAATCAATCAGAAAGAAATAATAGAGCCCGGTTTATCTTTGAATTCCTGGAACAAGTAGAACTTGGTCAGGTGGAAAAGCCAGGCTCACAATAAGAGTAAATGGCTAAGAAGATTACTTAAGTGAAACAAGGAAATTTTGATCTCTTTGATTTAAATTCATCTCCCAGATGAGCTCATCTATGCGTATGGCTTCAACTAACATGTCTATAAAGATGACTTGTGACTCTACAGTTCCATTCAAATCTCTGCTATTGCCTGAGGGCCAGACCCATATCGAAAAGTGACAAGACATGGCAGATGTCCAATAGGCAACACCTTAAATTCACTGTCCAAGGGTAATGCTGTTCTATTCCTATGTTCCTTCTCAATCCCTGTTAAGAACACTGCCATTCACAGCCATTCAGAGTCACCCAGGCTGGAAATCTGAGTTA
Organism: Pan paniscus; assembly: GCF_029289425.2. Taxonomy (NCBI): domain Eukaryota; kingdom Metazoa; phylum Chordata; class Mammalia; order Primates; family Hominidae; genus Pan; species Pan paniscus. The sequence goes on from NC_073268.2 coordinate 28,183,788, forward strand.
ATTCCAACTTCTCCCTGGGTCTTCCTATTGAGTAGAGCCAACTAGTATTCATTCCTTCTTGTTTCTCCTGTAGGTCCCTATTTTCAATTCCCTCTGGCATGGTTTAAGTTGCCTATGCCATATATATATATATATATATATATACTTTTTGTTTGTTTGTTTTTGAGACAGAGTCTCTCTCTGTTGCCCAGGCTGGAGTGCAGTGGCGCCATCGAGGCTCACTGTAACCTCTGCCTCCTGGGTTCAAGCGATTCTCCTGCCTCAGTCTCCCGAGTCGTTGGGATTACAGGCGCCCACCACTACACCCAGCAAATTTTTTGTATTTTTTAGTAGAGACAGGGTTTCGCCAAGTAGGCCAGGCTGGTCTTGAACTCTTGACCTCAGGTGATCTGCCCGCCTCGGCCTCCCAAAGTGATGAGATTACAGGCTTGAGCTACCGCACCCAGCCCACTTTTTTTTTTTTTTTTTAAAGCTTCTTAACTGACTTTCCTGTTTCCACTCTTCCTAGCATTGACGCATCTCTTACACCAAAATAATTTTTCTAGCACAAATCTGATTATCTGTGTCTCAGCTTAAAAACCTGTCAGCTGGCCAGGCGTGGTTGCTCACGCCTGTAATCCCAGCACTTTGGGAGGCCGAGGCGGGCAGGTCACCTGAGGTTGGGAGTTCGAGACCAGCCTGACCAACATGGAGAAACCTCGTCTCTAATAAAATACAAAAATTAGCCGGGCGTGGTGGCGCATGCCTGTAATTCCAGCTACTCCGGAGGCAGAGGCAGGAGAATCACTTGAACCCGGGAGGCAGAGGTTGCAGTGAGCCGAGATCACACCACTGCACTCCAGCCTGGGCAACAAGAGCAAAACTCTGTCTCAAAAAAAACAAAACAAAACAAAAAAAACTTTTCAGTTGTCTCTTATTATTAATACTTCTGATTTACACTCTTCTTCGTGTTTTTTTTTTTAAGATGGAGTTTCACTCTGTCACCCAAGCTGGAGTGCAGTGGGGCGATCTTGGCTCACTGCAACCCCCGCCCCCCAGGTTCAAGCAATTCTCCTGCCTCAGACTCCTGAGTAGGTGGGATTACATGCGCCCACCACCACACTTGGCTGATTTTTGTGTTTTTAGTGCAGACGGGGGTTTCACCATGTTGGCCAGGCTGGTCTTGAACTTCTGACCTCAAAGTGATCCCCCCACCTCAGCCTCCCAAAGTGTTGGGATTACAAGCATCAGCCACCACGCCCGGCCTAGACTTCTTACTATAGTATTTACCCTTCTACTGCCATATCTTTGTTTCATGCACACACATTTTGCTGGACCAATAGTAGATAACGATGTTTCTTAAAATGAAGATATGGGCTGGGCGCGGTGGCTCACGTCTGTAATCCCAGCCCTTTGGGAGGCAAAGGCGGGTGGATCATCTGAGCTCAGGAGTTCGAGATCAGCCCGGCCAACATGGTGAAACCCCGTCTCTACTAGAAATACAAAAATTAACCAGATGTGGTGGCATACACCTGTAATCCCAGCTACTCAGGAGGCTGAGGCAGGAGAATTGCTTGAACCCGGGAGGCAGAGGTTGCAGTGAGCCAAGATCGCACCACTGCACTCCAGCCTGCGTAAGAAGAGCGAAACTCCGTCTCAAAAAAAAAAAAAAAAAAAAAAAAAAAAAATATATATATATATATATATATATATATATATGTTACATTAGAGGCTCTAAGCCCATTGGTAAACAGAGGCAACAATGCTGACAAATAATGTTAAATTATGTTATTTCACTAAAGTTTTAAATATGGGCAAAAATATACAAAAATTAACACAAAATGGATTAAAAACTAAATGTTAACATCTGAAAACCATAAAACTAGAAGAAAACATAGGGGAAAATCTTCATGACACTGGACTAAGTGATGATTTCTTGGCTATGACACCAAAAGCACACACGCACAACAAAAACAAAAATAGATGCTTCTCTGAGAAAACACCAAATGGCAGATGACGCTGGTGGCAGCCGGTGGTGGGGATCGCCTGGGATGGGGAAACGCGGTGGCTTCCGCGGAGGTTTCGGCAGTGGCATCCGGGGCCGGGGCTGGGGCTGAGGCCGTGGCTGAGGCCGCAGAGCTCATGGAGGCAAGGCCGAGGATAAAGAGTGGATGCCTATCACCAAGCTGGGCTGCCTGGTCAAGCACATGAAGATCAAGTCCCTGGAGGAGATACATGTCTTCTCCCTGCCCATGAAGGAATCTGAGATCACTAACTTTTTCCTGGGGGCCTCTCTCAAGGACGAGGTTTTGAAGATTATGCCAGTGCAGAAGCAGACCCGCGCCAGCCAGCGCACCAGGTTCAAGACGTTTGTTGCCATCGTGGACTACAACGGCCACATCGGTCTGGGTGTTAAGTGCTCCAAGGAGGTGGCCACTGCCATCCGCGGGGCCATCATCCTGGCCAAGCTCTCTATTGTCCCTGTGCACAGAAGCTACTGGGGGAACAAGATCAGCAAGCCCCACACCATCCCTTGCAAGGCGACAGGCCGCCACGGCTCTGTGCTGGTGCGCCTCATCCCTACGCCCAGAGGCACTGGCATCGTCTCAGTGCCTGTATCCAAGAAGCTGCTTATGATGGCTGGTATTGATGACTGCTACACCTTAGCCAGGGTCTACACTGCCACCCTGGGTAACTATACCAAGGACACCTTTGATGCCATCTCTAAGACCTACAGCTACCTAACCCCCGACCTCTGGAAGGAGACTGTATTCATCAAGTCTTCCTGTCAGGAATTCACTGACCACCTCGTCAAGACCCACACCAGAGTCTCCATGCAGAGGCCCCAGGCTCCAGCTGTGGCTACAACATAGGGTTTTTATACAAGAAAAATAAAGTGAATTAAGCCTGAAAAAAAAAAAGACTACAGTCGCGTCACTTAACAATGGGACACATTCTGAGAAATGCATTGTTAGCTATTTTGTTGCTGTGCGAACATCAGAGTGTACTTACACAAACCTAGGTAGTATACATATTTTTTATTTATATTTTTTTCACATGGAAAACCAAATGTCCCAGCACCATCACTGAATATTAATCATTTCCTCTACTTGATCTGCAACGCAGTATGCTCCATTATAATCTTACGGGCCCACTGTCATATACGTGGTCTATCACTGACCAAAATGTCATCACATAGCACATGACTATGCATTAAACTTAAAAACTTTGGCACAGCAAAGATGATCAACAGAGTAAAAAGGCAACCCAAAGAATGGGAAAAAATATTTGCAAACCATATATTGAATAAGGGGTTAATAGCCAGAATATAAAGAACCACTAGAACTCAATCACAAAAAAAATAGCTTAATTTAAAAATGGGCAAAGCCGTGATCATGCCACTGCACTCCAGCCTGGGCAACAAAGAAGATCCTGTCAAAAAAATAAAATAACTTAAAAGTAAATAAATAAATGGGCAAAGCATGAATCGACATTTCTCCAAATATTATATACAAATGGCCAGCAAACATATGAAAAGATGCTCAACATCACTAATCATCAGGAAAATGCACATCAAAAACACAATGAGATATCACCTTAAACCAACTAGAATGACCACTACCAAAACAACAACAACAACAAATAACAAGTGTTACCGAGGATGTGAAGAAATTGGAACCCTTATGCACTGTTGGCAGGAATGTAAAACGGTACAGCTGCTATGGAAACCGGTACGGAAGTTCTTCAAAATAAAACTACCATACGATCCAGGAATCCCGCTTTTAGGTATATATCCAAAAGAACTGATAGCAAGGATCTTGAAGAGATATGTGCACACTCATGTTCACTGCAGCATTTATTGACAACAGGCAAAATGTGAGAGCAACCTTCAATGTCCATCAATGTATGAATGGACAAAGAAATGTGAATAGCCAGGTGCGGTAATCCCAGCACTTTGGGAGACCGAGGCAAGTGGATCACTTGAGGTCTGGAGTTCAAGACCAGCCTGACCAACAAGGTGAAACCCTGTCTCTACTAAAAACACAAAAATTAGCCAGGTGTGGTGGTGTGTGCCTGTAATCCCAGCTACTCAGGAGGCTGAGGCAGGAGAATCACTTGAACTCGGGAGGCGGAGGTTGCAGTGAACCGAGATCAAGCCACTGCACTCCTGCCTGGGCAACAGAGCGAGACTGTCTCAAAAAAAAAAGAAAAAAGAAAAGTGAATAATATCACATATACTGTGACATTGCCCATTTTTAAATAATGTCACAGTATTGTGACATTATTCAGCTTTTAGAGGGGAATCCTGTCATATGCTACAACATAGATGAATCTTAGACATTATCTAAGTATTGTCTTAGATAATGGCTAAGTAAAATAAGCCAATCACAAAAATTCAAGTGCTACATTATTCCATTTATATGAGCTATCTAAAATAATTAAACTCAGAAACAGAAAGAAGAATTGTGGTTGCTAGGGGGTGACGGGAGAAAAAAGGTGTGGTTCAATGCCTATAGTTTCAGTTGAGATGAAAAAGTTCTAGAGATCTGTTGTACAACAGTGTGCATATAGTTAACAAAATTATAATGTACACTTAAAAACTGTTTAAAAGGTAAATTTATGTTTCACGGTTTTTTGAGACAGGGTCTCACTCTGTTGCCCAGGCTGGAGTGCAGTGGCATACTCTTGTCTCACTGTAGCCTCAACCTCCCTAGTAGGCTCAGGTGATCCTCCCCGCCTCATCCACCTGAGTACCTGGGACTACAGGTGTGTGCTACCACGCATGGCTAATTTTTGTATTCTTTGGAGAGACAGGGTTTGGCCATGTTGCCCAGGCTAGTCTTGAACTTCTGGGCTCAAACAATCCGCCCGCCTCAGTCTCCCAAAATGCTGAACTGTGAGACACCGTGCCTAGCCTTATTTTGTGTTCTTTTAAAATATACACATACGCACGCAGGAACAGAAAGTCTCTCCTTTAGGAGAGAAAAAACGGACACAGAAATAACAACAAATGCTTCCACATTTTCAGGTTATAAACAGCAAGTTCACATTTTCAGGTAATTAAACGGTCAAATATCAAAGAGAACAATAATAAAACTTGAAATATTTTCCCCCTATTTTACTGCTTTATACTCTCATAGTAGTTTAATATATGTTTGATTGTACAACTATAAGCATAAGTAAATAGCAAGTTAAAAATAGGATATAAAAGCCGTAAAAGAGATTTTTTCCCATTTGCAAAAGCAGCATTGCATATGACTTTTTTAAAACTTTTTTTTTTTCGAGACAGAGTCTCACTCTGTCACCCAGGCTGAAGTGCAGTGGCATGATCATGGCTCACTGCAGCCTTCAACCTTCCTGGCCAGGCTCAAGTGATCCTCCCACCTCAGCCTCCCGAGTAGATGAAACTGCAGGTGTGTCACTACGCCCAGCTAATTTTTTTATTTTGTTTTTATATTTATTTATTTATTCATTTATTTTTATTTACTATTATCTTTTTTTTGAGATGGAGTATCGCTCTGTCGCCCAGGCTGCAGTGCAGTGGCGCAAACTCGGCTCACTGCAAGTTCCGCCTCCTCGGTTCACGCCATTCTCCTGCCTCAGCCTCCCAAGTAGCTGGGACTACAGGCGCCCGCCATCAAGCCCGGCTAAATTTTTTGTATTTTTTAGTAGAGACGGGGTTTCACAGTGTTAGCCAGGATAGTCTCAATCTCCTGACCTCATGATCCGCCCGCCTCAGCCTCCCAAAGTGCTGGGATTACAGGCGTGAGCCACGGCGCCCGGCCTGTTTTTTTTGTGAGATGGAGTCTTGCTGTTGCCGAGGCTGGAGAGCAAATGGCGTAATCTTGGCTCACCGCAACCTCCACCTCTCAGGTTAAGTGATTCTCCTGCTTCAGCCTCCTGAGTAGCTGGGATTACAGGCACACGCCACCAAGCCCGGCTAATTTTTGGATTTTTAGTAGAGACGGGGTATCACCATGTTGGCCAGGCTGGTCTTGAACTCCTGACCTTGTGATCCACCCACCTCCGCCTCCCAAAGTGCTGAGATTAGAGGAGTGAGCCACCACACTCAGCCTTTATAAATGGGCCTCCCTATGTTGCCCAAGCTGGTATTGAACTCCTGAACTCAAGTGATCCTCCTGCCTTGGCTTCCCAAAGTGTTAGAATTATAGGCTTGAGCCACAATGCCCAGCCTTAAAAAACCCTTAAGGCAGAGGTTTCAGTTTATTAACACCTCATTTCTAATGATGTTCTATCACGTCTCAGCCTTTTGACTAAGATCAAGTGTAGTATCTGATGATGTTCTACCATAATACTTTTCTTTTGAGACAGAGTCTCACTCTGTCACCCAGGCTGGAGTGCAGTAGCACAATCTCAGCTCACTGCAAACTCTGCCTCCCAGATTCCAGCAATTCTCATGCCTCAGCCTCCTGAGTAGCTGGGATTACAGAAGTGCACCACCATGCCTGGCTAATTTATGTATTTTCAGTAGAGAGGGGTTTCACCATGTTGGCCAGGCTGGTCTCAAACTCCTGGCCTCATGTGATCTGCCCGTCTCAGCCTCCCAAAGTGCTAGGATTACAGGCATGAGCCACCATGCCCGGCCTCTACCGTAATTCTTTTTTTGTTGTTGTTGTTTTGGGAACGAAGTTTCACTCTTGTTGCCCAGGCTGGAGCGCAATGGCGCGATCTTGGTTTACTGCAACCTCTGCCTCCTCCTAGGTTCAAGCGATTCTCCTGCCTCAGCCTCCTGAGTAGCTGGGATTACAGGCACCCACCACCACGCCCAGCTAATTTTTGTATATTTAGTAGAGATGGGGTTTCCCCATGTTGACCAGGCTGGTCTTGAACTTCTGACCTCAGGTGATCCACCCGCCTTGGCCTCCCAAAGTGCTGGGATTACAGGCATGAGCCACTGCACCCAGCTGCTAATTTTATTTTAATTTTTATTATTTTTGAGATGGCGTTTCACTCTGTTGCTCAAGCTGGAGTGCAGTGGTACAATCACGGCCACTGTGATCATGGTGCACCTTCAACTTCCTGGGCTCAAGTGATACTCTCACCTCACCCTCCCCAGCAGCTAGGACTACAGATTTGTGCCACCATGGCAGCTAATTTTTCTGCTTTTTTGTAGAGACGGGGTTTCACCATGTTGTCTAGGCTGGTCTAAAACTCCTGAGCTCAAACCATCTACCTGACTTGGCCTCCCAAAGTGCTGGAACTACAGTTGTGAGCCACCATGCCCAGCCTATGTTTGTTTTAAAGAAGACAAAAATTGAGGCACAGAAAGTCAACTAACTTGTACAGTTACAATTAGTAGAATCCAGATGCAATACAATCTCCCTAAATTCATCACTCACTGCCTTAATTATTATTACTCTCAACCATACTTTCTCACAACCGTTAAGATATTTGTAAAATGGACTAAAATCCATCTAAAAATGTTAAAACACTAACCCTAAACATAGGAAAATCTACGAAACCATTATAAGAAACTCCAAAACATGTGCTCTAATAACTTGTCATTTATCACCTGCAAAAACTATCTTTTGGGAGGATCAATTCATATTTAAAGAGGAAGGATATATGTTTTGTGTCTGCATGGTCCCTGTAAAACTCCAAGTAAGTGACACGTTCTCTACTCTCTTGGGCATAATCCACCAAAAAGGCAAAGAAAGAAAGTTTTTAATTGAAAAAAGAAAAACACCAATAAACTTGGTATGCGGGCGAAGTCATTAGCTTACTGCCACATAAAGTAATGACACCAGTTTTTATCATTCACTTGATTTTTAGAGGCACTCCCAAAATAATTGTGTATATCTGCCTCAAAGTCAAAGGACATACAACCACAAACACAACTTGTAACAAATTTAAACAGTAGAACTGCCCCAAGAACACCATCTCTAGATGCTGTTACCTTACCAGTTGCTTTTTCTTTTTTTGAGACGGAGTCTTGCTCCGTCGGAGTGCAGTGGCACGATCCTGGCTCACTGCAACCTCTACCTCCTGGTTTCAAGCGATTCACCTGCCTCAGTCTCCCAAGTAGCTGGGACTACAGGTGCGTGCCACCATACCTGGCTAATTTTTTTATTTTTAGTAGACACGGGGTTTCGCCACGTTGGCCTGGCTGGTCTCAAACTCCTGACTTAAGGTGATCCACTTGACTGAGACTTCCAAAGTGCTGGGATTACAGACGTGAGCCACCGCACCCTGCCCACCAGTTTCCTTTTCTACTGGAGTCTCCTCCCTATGAATTTCCAAATGTTAATGACACTTAGAAAATTCCTTTGTAGGCCAGGCACGGTGGCTCACACCTGTAATCCCGGCACTTCGAGAGGCTGAGGAGGGCGGATCACAAGTCAGGAGACTGAGACCATCCTGGCAAACATGGTGAAACCCCATCTCTACTAAAAATACAAAAATTAGCTGGGCACAGTGGTATGTGCCTGTAATCCCAGCTACTTGGGAGGCTGAGGCAGGAGAATCTCTTGAACCAGGGAGTCAGCAGTTACAGTGAGCCGAGATCGAGCCAGCGCATTCCAGCCTGGCGACAGAGCGAGACTTCGTCTCAAAAAAAAAAAAAAGAAAATTCCTTTGTAAAAGTAGTGTTCTATAAAGAAAAATCTGAAGTTACTTTTATAGTAATGAAACACATGAATATCAACTCTCTTTTGGGATCCTGATAATGACAGAAGAAATACTTCGAATATTAAGTAAAAAGCTACTAATTTAATTTTGAAAATGCCATCATAGGCTGGGCGCAGCTCATGCCTGTAATCTCAGCACTCTGGGAGGTCAAGGCAGATGGATTACCTGAGGTCAGGAGTTCGAGACCAGCCTGACCAACATGGCGAAGCCCCGTCTCTACTAAGAATACAAAAATTAGCCGGGCGTGGTGGCATGCGCCTGTAGTCTCAGCTACTCAGGAGGCTGAGGCAGGAGAATCGCTGGAACACGGGAGGCGGAGGGAACAGTGATCCGAGGTCTCGCTACTGCACTCCAGCCTGGGTGACAGAGTGCAACTCTGTCTCAAAAAGAAAAAAAAAAATCACAAAATAGGAGATGCTGGCTTAACACAAGAAGGCTAACCCTGGGAGTCATCCCATAAAGCAACTGCTTTGGCTAAGCGCAGTGGCTCATGCCTGTAACCCTAGCACTTTGGGAGGCCGAGGTTGGATCACAAGGTCAGCAGACCTAAACCATCCTGGCCAACATGGTGAAACCCCATCTCTACTAGAAATACAAAAATTAGCTGGGTGTGGCGGCATGTGCCTATAATCCCAGCTACTCGAGACGCTGAGGCAGGAGAATCTCTTGAACCTGGGAGGCAGAGGTTGCAGTGAGCTGAGATCACGCCACTGTACTCCAGCCTGGCGACAGAGCTAGACTCCATCTCAAAAAAAAAAAAAGGAACTGCCTACTCTAATATTAAGCTCCGCCTAGTGCCAAGTATTAAAGGGAAGGCTAGAATGCTATTATACAAAGGAGGTCAGTGACAGGCCACTCTAGGTGACTGACACATAAGGCACCTTCCACATTATACTGGAACAACCATCAGACTTACCTGTGTTTTCGCAGATATGTTTCTAGTGTTTCTAAAAGACAACTCGAGTCAATTAAAACTACTTCATCCCTGCATTCCTGCGACATTAGTTCCCATACATCCATCCAACAACCTCTGTAGAAAGAACAAATATTAGTGAAAAGGGAGAATACAGAAGGGTAAAACCTTAAAAAAACAAAAAACAGATTAAAGTATTGCTTGATTTTACCTGGCTGTTCCCTGGAAACGTCCATAATGGAAAATGATCCTATACTTGCCGTCCTTCCTGTGGCCTTCACTATTTCTCATCTGTACTTAACTTCTCTGAACTGACACTGCTACTGCTCCCTTCACCGTAGTATAGTACAAAGCTTAGTGACACTGAGATAATCTGAAGAAATAATTTCTATAGTCTAAATTAAAATCATGAACACTTTAATGATTAAGATATTAGAACATGTTTACAAATTATATATGATTACATACTCACTTTATATTAATATAACGTTCATTTAAATGTGTGCTCATATCTTTATATAAAAACTTCTGCTTGACTATCAAGTTTATCTGATACAATTTAACAACATTTGTAGTTATCAAGAGAGCAACTGGTTAATAAACTAAGTATTCTATGAGCAAATATAGTTGGAATGTTCTAAAGTCAAAATGACCAAAAAAATTATCAAGTATTTTCCCTTTTAAACACAGACCAATCTTCCACAAATTGAAAATTCTAAGAAGTTTTGATCTACTTAATGAGATCATCATCAAGTAATTTTTTTTTTAACTTTTATTTTGTAGAGACAAGGTCTCTACTATGTTGCCCAGCCTGGTCTCAAACCCCTGACCTCAAGCCATTCTCCCACCTCAGCCTCCCAAAGCACTGGGATTACAGGTGTGAGCCACCATGCTCAGTTCAATTTTTTTTTTTTGTAATCACTCCTTTTTAAAGCTAAACCATGGTAACAAAACTATCATCTACCTTCACATGTATAAGTAGCTGGGAAGGTCACAGATTAATTACAGTAAATAAGTTTTACATTTACTAAAAGATAGTACACTAAGACAAACACTTTATACAGCCTAAATTAATAAGAACTATCTGGTAATTTTTTTTTTTTGAGACAGACTCTCGCTCTGTCACTCAGGCTGGAATGCAGTGGCGTGATCTTGGCTCAGTGCAACCCCACCCCTGCAGGGGCTCAAGTGATCCTCCTACCTCAGCCTCCCGAATAGCTAGGACCATAGGTGTGTACCACCACACCCGGTTATTATTTTTTTTTTTTGTATTTTTTAAGTAGAGACAGCAGGGTCTTGTCATGTTGCCCAGGCTGGTCTCCGACTCCTCAGCTCAAGCAATCCACCCACCTCAGCCTCCCAAAGGGCTGGGATTACAGGCGCGAGCCACCAAGCCCAGCCCTATACAATTTTTTTTTAACAAACTTACTAAAAACTTCCCACTCTCCCTCCCCAACAGGGTTCAACTTCAGTATGAAAATTGCCACACATTTTGCTTTGTTGCAGCACATTTATCTTGGACCTGCATTCCAAGGGAAATGTGGGTTTACACTCCATTCAATCACAGCCTTCTTGATTTTTCATGATTCTGAACAACTGGCTCCTGTCTGTTCTTCTGCAGGTCTCAGTACAGTCCAAGGAATTCATTACACCTTGGACGCTAGAGACGGAAAAACCTCTGAACTTTTAACTTACTCTATGTAGCTAAATGGGTATTTCTCAACCCTCTGCCTAAAATGTAAGTTATCCACACAATTCAGCTCTGTACTCCCTCTCACAAGGGCTCAGGCCAAGGTTTAGCTCCCCTTATTTGTGACAACAAAAACATCATGTTTCACTTTCCATGCTACATCCTTCTATTCTCAACTCTGATATTTCCTTTTTGAGACAGAGTCTCACTCTGTCACCCAAGCTGGAGTGCAGTGGTGTGATCTCGGCTCACTGCAACCTCCGCCTCCCAGGTTCAAGCGATTCTCCTGCCCCAGCCTCCCAAGTAGCTGGGACTACAGGCATGTGCTACCACACCTGGCTAATTTTTGTATTTTTAGTAGAGACAGGGTTTCGCCATATTGGCCAGGCTGGTCGCGAACTCCTGACCTCGTGATCTGCCTGCATCGGCCTCCCAAAGTGCTGGGATTACCAGTGTGAGCCATCCCGCCCAGCCCCTTTTATTAACTATACTTGATTAGTATAATGCATAATTTCCCAGAACTGAAAAACTCTCAAACTCAAGCTCTCATAATTGAGGGAAAGGCTCATAAGAGAAATCAGAGCTAAAGAATGATTATTATATCATTAGAATGTGAAGGCTTTTTTTTTTTTTTTTTAAAAAGCTCTATAAAAAAATCTGTATCTCAAATCAGGATTTCATTTATAAACATTCTAGACCTTATGCCTTCTATTATTCTTTTAAGATCAAACTTTCCAAAAAAATAACCTTTCCACTTTCTGATTCTGCTCCCATACTCTCCATTCACAGCTTAATCCATGACAACCTTACATTGCATTCACTTTTCCATCATTGCAACCTGGATTCTGCTTCCACTCAATCACTAGCTCAGCTCTTCAAGATCACCAATTATCTCATTGTTACTAAATCCAACGTCCACTTTTGGGTCCTTGATAACTTGGCCGCATTTAGTACAGTTGATCAGACTTCCTTGGAACGCTTTTACACCTTGGCTTCCTTCTACCTATCTGGTTACTCTTTCTCAGGTTTCTTTACTAATTTCTTTTCTACCATTAAATTCCTCAGAATTCTTTTACTCTCTTTCCCTTTAGGTGATCTTACATAACATTCTCTAAGATAAACTACAGGCCTACAACTCCAGCCTAGATCTTTCTTCCAGATCTCAAACTTACTCCCAGACAGACAATAACCTGGGTTTACTTGCATAGATGAGAGAATACTCTCAGAAAGGCTGACCTAGATTTCTATTTATTAGGCTAAAACCTAATCAACTGTATTATACTTTCTCTGGAAATAGACTAAACAAATTTAAAAAGCTATGGGGGGTGGGGATGTAGCAGTAGGAGGGGGAGTGGAAATACATAAAATGGAGAATCATAGTAGCATTTAATAGTGGTGACCATCCAAGGGAGAGGGAGCCTTGGCTAAGCATACTGTACTGCTTAGCCTGCTATTCTATGTGGCCTGTGGGAATAACTGAAGCTACCTTGGTCAAGAGACAGACACCACTTAAGATCAATTAAGTCCATTCACACTGATTGCATACTCAGCAAAGAGCCTTCTAAAACATATGACTTCCCATGTAGTGGAACTGTAGCTAGAAGGGGATGTAAAATCTGTGGAGGTTTGTTTTGTTTCTTAAGCTGAAAGATAGGAAAACAGAGCTGAATGTAAATTTAACAAAAGTAGGTAACTGAATAAGCAAAGTGATTGAAAACAAAGAAGATGGAGTGCAGAGCAAGAGTGGAAGGATTGGTCTTTGAAGGAAGGCAGCAATGAACACAGATGCATAAGATGCTGGGCTACTTGCTTCTCAGTTCATCAACAAAGAATATGCTTAACAGAAAAAAAGCACCAGAAGGCAAGCTCTTTACTGTATCATACCACTTTAGGCCTTCAGCCAACAGGTCATCTCTAATGTGAAAAATTAGCCTGTACTCTGCATTTAGAGTCAGAAATTCTCTGAAGCTACTGACAAATCTGAGAAGGAAGAATGAGCTGATGAAAAAATAAAAAATAAAAAAAATTTAAAAGATACTGACAAATTGGGCCAGGCGCCGTGGCTCACGCCTGTTAATCCCAACACTTTGGGAGGCCAAGGCGGGTTGATCACCTGAGGTCAGGAGTTCGAGACCAGCCTGGCCAACCTGGTGAAACCCTGTGTCTACTAAAAATACAAAAATTAGCCGGGCATGGTAGCAGGTGCCTGTAACCCCAGCTACTTGGGAGGCTGAGGCAGGAGAATCACTTGAACCCAGGCAGCAGAGGTTGCAGTGAGCCGAGATCGCGCCACTGCACTCTAGCCCGGGTGACAGGGGAAATTCCATCTCAAAAAAAAAAAAAAAAGAATTTGAAAGAAAGAAAAAAAAAGATACTGACATATCAAGCAGCAAAATAACAACTATCCTTAAGAGAACTTCTTTTCTTCAGGCTACAAGAACATAATGTGTGGTTCTTGTTTGGATCCTGATTCATACAAACCAACATTCAAAAAAAAAAAAACAGAAACAGGTAAAATCTAAGTATGAACTGGGTATTCGATTGTTACACTTAATTTTGTTAGGTGTTATGATGGCAATGTGTGAAAAAAAATGTCCATATATTTAGAGATGCATGTGGAAGGATGCAATAGAGTAACACGAAGCCTGGGACTTGCTTTAAAATACAAAGAAAAAGGTGGATAAATGAAGCAAGTGTGGCAACTCTTGATTACTACTAAATCTTGGTAAAAGTGCATGGGAGGTTCAATCATTGTATTTTTTACTTTTCTATGTTTGACAATTTTACTAATAAAATTTATTTTATTTATTTATTTATTTATTTCGAGACAAAGTCTCACTCTTGTCGCCCAGGCTGGAGTGCAATGGTGCGATCTTGGCTCAATGCAACCTCCGCCTCCTGGATTCAAGCGATTCTCCTGCCTCAGCCTCCCAAGTAGCTAAGATTACAAGCACCTGCCACCACACCCGGCTAATTTTTGTATTTTTAGTAGAGACAGGGTTTCACCATGTTGGCCAGGCTGGTCTCGAACCCCCGACCTCAGAGAATCCACACAACTTGGCCTCCCAAAGTGCTGAGATTACAGGCGTGAGCCACCACGCCCAGTCTTTTTTTTTTTTTTTTTTTTTTTGAGACAGAGTCTCGCTCTGTTGCCCAGGCGACACGATCTCAGCTCACTGCAACCTCCACCTCCTCTCGGGTTCAAGCAATTCTCCTGCCTCAGCCTCCTAAGTAGCTGGGATCACAGATGCGTACCACCATGCCTGGCTAATTTTTATATTTTTAGTAGATATGAGGTTTCCCCATGTTGGTCAGGCTGGTCTCGAACTCCTGACCTTGTGATCCGCTCGTCTCGGCCTCCAAAAGTGCTGGGATTACAGGCGTGAGCCACTGCACCCGGCTGATAAAATGTTTTAAATATTTTTTGTTGCTCAGTATAGGGGGAAAAAACTTAATAGATTATTAACATACCACTGCCTGGTCATCCAAGTCTTTGTGTCAGGGAGGAAAATGTCTATACAATAATGGTGTAGCTCGGAAGTTCAGGTCAAAAAAAAAAATCAAAAAAAAGGTCACAATGACACAAATGAGATATTTAAAAATTAACTTTTCAGAGGCCAGGTGCAGTGGCTCACGCCTGTAATCCCAGCACTTTGGGAGACCAAGGCAGGCAGATCACTTGAGGCCAGGAGTTTGAGATCAGCCTGGGCAACATGGCGAAACCCCATCTCTATTAAAAATCCAAAAAAATTAGCCAGGAGTGGTGGCGAACACCTGTAATCCCAGCTACTCAGGAGGCTGAGGCACAAGAATTGCTTGAATCCAAGAGATGGAGGTTGCATGAGCTGAGATCGTACCACTGCACTCCAGCCTGAGTGACAGAGCAAGACTGTGTCTCAAAAAAATAATTAAAAGATAAAATTAATAGAGAAGCATAGTTTTTTAATATCCCATTCTCTCCAAAACTAAAGTCACGTCTTAGAAAGTCCCTTCACACTCCATGGCTTCGCCTCACTATCCCCACCCCCAGGCAATTTTGTAGGGGACAACTATGGCACTGTGCTGGGAGAAAGTGAAAAAGCAGCCTTGGACACTATAGCACTTAATCAAGAAGAAAACTACAAATTATTATCAGGCAATATTTGCTTAAAAAATAAAATAGGCCGGGCGCGGTGGCTCACACCTGTAATCTCAGCACTTTGGGAGGCCAAGGTGGGCGGATCATGAGGTCAGGAGATCGAGACCATCCTGGCTAACACGGTGAAACCCTGTCTCTACCAAAAATACAAAAAATTAGCCGGGCTAGGTGGCACGCGCCTGTAGTCCCAACTACTCGGGAGGCTGGGGCAGGAGAATAGCTTGAACCCAGGAGGCAGAGGTTGCAGTGAGCCAAGATGACGCCACTGCACTCCAGCCTGGGCGACAGAGGAGACTCCATCTCAAAAAATAATAATAAATATAGAAAACTACAAATTAGTTACATAAATACATATTGTCATAATATCGTCATAACTACTTTTTTTAAAACCTTGGTAAATTACAGCTAGAGACAAGAAAGATAGATAATTTATACATTATGACTATTCTGTAGATCAAATAATGATTACCACTACTTTGAAAACGTTCATATTAGCTGCATACATTTCCATAAAGACTTCAACCGGCCGAGTGTGGTGCCTCACACCTGTAATCCCAGCACTTTCGAGGCTGAGGCGGGCGATCACCTGAGGTCAGGAGTCCGAGACCAGCCTGGCCAATAGGGTGAAACCCCATCTCTACTAAAAATACAAAAATTAGCCAGGTGTGGTGGCACGCAACTGTAGTCCCAGCTACTCAGGAAGCTGAGGCAGGAGAATCATTTGAACCAGGGAGGTGGAGGTTGCAGTGAGCCGAGATTGTGCCACTGCACTCCAGCCTGGGAAATAGAGGGAGACTCCGTCTCAAAAAAAGAAAAAAAAAAAAAAACTTCAACCTCCCTCCTCTAAAACATATTTAACATAAAAAAATTTTTTTAAATCAGATCTACATTGAGACTTTATATATATCAAGGCAAAATGGTCAACATAACAAGAGGATCTATTTATTTTGACCTATGTCATAGAGTATAACCAATTAATGAATTAAAGCAAACAGTGGGTTTATTTCTTTTACTAAATATGATCAAATATATAATCTTAACAATGACAAAGCCTCTTGGTATTCAATTCTACTTACCCCAAAGGTTTTGGCTTGTGCGTATCTAAGGAGTGCAACTGACATCTCTTATTCTTCTTACTTTTTGGAATAGCATCTATCATGTCATTTAGTTTGGACCTAATTAAAAATAAAACATATTAAGGGTTTAATTCATTTTACTTTCAAATTTTAAAATCTCTATTTACTGTCTTTTAGAGAGAAGTCTCAAAACAAAACACAAAAAAACCACTTTTCTCTATCCCCACTGTATCTACAGTGTGCCTGGCACTCACATATTTCAACACTGACTGCTACCTGACTCTCAGCCATCTTCCCTTGCCCAGCCATTATGTAAATACACCCGTTGCAGAAGCACACACCTGTAGTCCCGGCTATTTGGGAGGCTGAGGTGAAAGGATCACTTAAGCCCAAGGGTTTGAGGCCAGCCAGGGCAACATAGTGAGATCCCATGTCTTTAAAAAATATATAAAAACCTCACAAAACATTATGTAAACACAATACATCCTTGAAGAGGAGTCATCAACAGAAATTTTATGCAAATATAGAATACACACTACTACTAGCCGCACCCTCCATCCAACCAATGAGCAGTTTGTCAATTCTACCTTTTAAATATTATCTAGAATCAGGCCTGGTGCAGTAGCTCATGCCTATAATCCCAGCACTTTGGAAGGCTGAGGTAAGAGGATCACTTGAGGCCAGGAGTTCAAAGCCAGCCTGGGTAACATAGCAAAATTTTCATCTCTACAGAAAATTTTAAAATGAGGCCAGGCATGGTGGCTCACACCTGTAATCCCAGCACTTTGGGAGACTGAGGCCAGGAGTTAAGAGACCAGCCTGGCCAACATGGAGAAACCCTATTTCTACTAAAAAAAATACAAAAATTAGACAGGTGTGGTGGTGCACGCCTGTAATCCCAGCTTCTCAGGAGGCTGAGGCACAAGAATCACTTGAATCTGGGAGGCGGAGGTAGCAATGAGCCAAGATTGCACCACTGCGCTCCAGCTTGAGACAGAGTGAGACTTTGTCTCAAAAAAATAAATAAATAAGATAGAAAAAAAGCTAAATAAAAATTAACCAATCTAGAATCAGATCACTTCTTATCACCTCTACCATTATCATCCCTGTCCAACCCACCAATCTCTAGCTTAGTCAACTGCAATAGCTGGCCTCCTAAATGGTCTCCTTGCTGCACCTTCTGCCCTTTACATTCCAGGCCTCACTCAGCAGCTACAGTGATGCTTTTAAAACATGAATCAGATTACATTATTCCTCTGTTCAAAAACACTCCAAGGCTTATTTTCTCAAGTCCAGGCACAGTAAATATCAAAAGTCCCTACCACCATCTCTAAATAGGAAAGCCTCGGGTTTACTTTTCAGACCTCTTCTTCTTTTCCTATTTATATTCACTAAATGAGACAAATTTACATCTCTAACCCAGACCTCTCTGAATTCTATTTGGATGTCTAATCACTATCTCAAACTTAGCACACCCAAAGATGAGCTCTGTTACATTTCTCCTCAGTCTCGTCCATCTCGGTAAATGGTAACCATTTGCCCATTCTTTTTTTTTTTGAGACAGAGTCTCGCTGTGTTGCCCACGCTGGACTGCAATGGCGCAATCTTGCCTCACTGCAACCTCCGCCTCCCGGGTTCAAGCGATTCCCGTCTCAGCCTCCTGAGTAGCTGGGATTACAGGCGCCTGCCACCACGCCCGGCTAATTTTTTATTTTTAGTAGAGATGGGGTTTCACCATGTTGGCCAAGCTGGTCTCAGACTCCTGACCTCTGGTGATCCACCCTCACCGACCTCCCAAAGTGCTGGGATTATAGGTGTGAGCAACCACGCAAGGCCTGTTGTCCATTCTTTACATCACAAATCCGAGAATCATCTTTGATGGCCTCCCTCACAACCAATCTATCCAAAAAATCCCACTGGCTCATTCCTCAAAATATATCCAGGATCCTTTATAACCAATTTTCACTACCTCCAAAGCCATCATTCATTCTCAATACAGAGGTCAAAGTAAGCCAGATTTCATCAGACTATGCCACTCTTCTGCTCAAAACCTTCCTAAAGCTTGTCACCTCACTCAGAGTAAAAAAAAAAAGATCTCAGCCAGGCACGGTGGCTCACGCCTGTAATCCGAGCACTTTGGGAGTCCAAGGCGGGCAGATCGCCTGAGGTCAGGAGTTCAAGACCAACATGGCCAACATAGCGAAACCCTGTCTCTACTAAAAAATAAAAAAAAAAGTCAAGCGTGGTAGTGGGCACCTGTAATCCCAGCTACTTGGGAGGCTGAGGCAGGAGAATCGCTTGAACCCGGGAGGCAGTGGTTGCAGTGAGCCGAGATCGAGCCATTGCACTCCAGCCTGGGCAACAATAGCGAAACTCTGTCTGAAAAAATAAAAATATGACTGGACCTTTTATTACCTTTTTTTTTTTTTGAGATGGAGCTTACTCTTGTTGCCCAGGCTGGAGTGCAATGCGCGATCTCAGCTCACTGCAACTGCCGCCTCCCGGGTTCAAGAGATTCTCCTGCCTCAGCCTCCCGAGTAGCTGGGATTACAGGGACCCGCCACCACTCCTGGCTAATTTTTTGTATTTTTAGTAGAGACTCGGTTTCAGCGTGTTGCCCAGGCTAGTCTTGAACTCCTGAGCTCAGGCAATCCAACTGCCTCGGCCTCCCAAAGTGTTGGGATTATAGGCGTGAGCCACCGCGCCCAGTCGCTCTTCTTTCTTTCTTTTTGAAACGGAGTCTCGCTCTGTCGCCCTGGCTGGACTGCAGTGGCGTGATCTCGGCTCACTGCAACCTCTGCCTCCTGGGTTCAAGTGATTCTCCGGCCTCAGCCTCCTGAATAGCTGTGATGACAGCCATGCGCCACCATGCTCAGCTAATTTTTGTATTTTTAGTAGAGATGGGGTTTCACCACGTTGGTCAGGCTGGTCTCGAACTCCAGACCTCATGATCTGCCTGCCTCGGCCTCCCAAAGTGCTGGGATTACAGGCGTGAGCCACCGCGCCCGGCCTTATTACTCTGCTGACCCCATCTTTTATTACTGTTCCCTTCATTCATCTGGCTCCAGCCACAAGGGCTTCCTTACTATTCCTCAAACATGCCAATAAAACCCCAACCTCAGAACCTTTACACTAGCTGTTCCTTCTCTGCCTTCCCCCCAGTTTTCTACCAGATTTGCTTGCTCACTTCATTCAAATCTATATTCAATGTCATTTTACCAGGGAGGTCTTCCCTGACCATCCTCCACAATAATTCTACCCCCACTCCATTCTCTACCTCCCTTACTGATTTTTCTAACTTATCATCCCTGACAAATTGAATATTTGCTTTCTGTCTGCCTCTCCCCACGTGGAGAGCAGAAACTTTACATCCACTGGTACATACAACTTACTCAATAAAATTATTAAATTAGACTCAATCTTTCCATCAAGAAAATAAGCTGCCACTGTCACCAAGCTGTTTTAAATTTTAACAAACCCATTTTCTCCTAATTGATTATACTTACCCATGTACATAAAATAATGTATAAAGCTTCTTTGCATCAGTCATGCAGCTTCTAGTTACAGACAGGACTCCCTTGGGCCCTACTGTTAGGGGTTCAAGAGCAGGATTTCCAGACTCTACAAGCTGGGAAAAGAGGCGCTCCACACTGCGACGACAACCAACACATGGGACAAGCTGAGAAAGTGCACTCAGGACTTCGCGTGATGTCACCACCATGGCAATACTTAGATCCTGTTGCTTAAGCATACCATGTCGCTGAAAGAGGGAAAGAAAATGAAGGAGTGTCCTTTAAAAAGACGTAAAATTACACTTTCACTACTACTGGTTCCTATCCTTGTGCAGTAAGTACAACCTGGCCAGAGTTTACCAGCTCTACCTGCAACTGAGTCAGAAAGGCAAAGTAGTCAGCCTTGTCCATGCTGTACGGAATTTGCTCCACAAACCCCCTTGCTCTAGAATCTAGGGTATATAAACAACTCTGCTTAGTATGCCAAAAAGCAGTACTGCATCTGGAAATGTAGGGCTGGTTCAGTGAGTATTAGGCCAGTCCTCTCACAAAAAAAAAAAAAAAAAAAAAAAAAAAAAAAGCACAATACAGCTGTACCTTTTTTTTAGTTTGTTTGTTTTTGTTTTTTGAGACGGCATCTTGCTCTCTCGCCAGGCTGGAGTGCAGTAGCACAATCTCAGCTCACTGCAACCTCTGCCTCCTGGGTTCAAGCGATTCTCCTGCCTCAGCCTCCCTAGTAGCTGGGACTACAGGTGTGCACCACCACGCCCGGCTAATTTTAGTATTTTTAGTAGAGATGGGGTTTCACCATGTTGGCAAGGATGGTCTTGATCTTTTGACCTTGTGATCCACCCGCCTCAGCCTCCCAAAGTGCTCGGATTACAGGCATGAGCCACCGCGCCTGGCCTGTTTTTTTTGTTTTGTTTTGTTTTTACAACTTATAACAACACACTTACTATCACTATGTTTAGCTACAGGAGTCAAGTTAGGATGGTAATCATATGGAGCAGCAATTCTCAATCCAGAGGCATGAACAGGTGTATTACGAATTAATGGGAGAAAACATGGCCTATCTTCCTTATGTAGGGAAGTAACTAGCATGCTGCTGCTTATCAATTGTATCTGCTGGTTATGACAAGGTAGAAAAATAACTGAGAGCTACTGTTGCAGAGAAATGAGCAAACTCTAGTAAGTAACTTCTACCTGATGGAGTTATAGTTAACTGCAGTTAACACTTTCAGATTTACCAAAAACGGATAGGAAAGTAGGATAATTCCCAAGAAGCATTTTCTCACATTTACCATTACCCTTCCATTCAAAGTTTTCCTAAAAGTAGAAATAAGAGTTCTGAAGTAAACTAACAAGTCATCTTCCAATATCTTAATTACAGTCAGCCCTCCATATCCATGGGTTCTACATCTGTGAATTTAACCAACCAAGGATCGAAAATATTTGACAGGAAATACTAAACATGTACAGACTTTTCTTCCTTGTCATTATTCCCTAAAGATGCAGTATAACTACTATTTACACAGCATTTACATTGTATTAGGTACTATAAGTAATCTAAATATGCTTTAAAGTATATGGGAGGATGTGCAGAGGTTACATGCAAATATACATCTTATTTTTTTCTGAGACAAGGTCTCACTCTATTGCCCAGGCTGGAGTGCAGTGATGCGATCTCAGCTGATTAAAACCTCTGCCTCCTGGGCTCAAGAGATCCTCCCACCTGAGCCTACGGAGGAGCTGGGACCCCAGGCACATGCCGCCATGTCTGCCCAACTTTTTTGCATTTTCTGTAGAAACAGGGTTTTGCCATGTTGCCCAGGCTGGTCTCCAACTACTGAACTCAAGCGATCCACCTGCCCTGGCCTCCCAAAGTGCTGGGATTACAGGCATGAGCCACCATGCCTAGCCCTTACTATATCATTTTCTATAAGCATTGTGGATTTTGGTTTGTCTAGGGATCCTTGAACTATCCCCCACAGATACTGAGGGACCACTATATATTGCATTTAAGCGTATTTATAAAGTACTATATTTCTCAGGAATTAAACAAACATCAGAAAATTCATAATATAGGATTACTTTGTCTGAACAAAACAATTACTACAGCAGAAAACCAACAAGTTTTTAATGAAAAATTATATACCTTATCTTTTAAAAACTAGGAAAGATGGCCTGGTTTTAAAATTAAAGTCTTATGGACATGTAAAATATTAACACACCACCACCAATTCTTTTTCACATGGCAGTTACATAAATCATGTAAATAACTATGCATGCTTACTATAGCAATGGTGAAAGAGCAATTCCAGTGCAATATTAAGACCTAGAGAATCCTATATAAAATTAATACAGCTAAATTTTAAATGAGTCTTTAAAATACACATACACCATTAAAAACACTGATTGAAAAAACTATTACCTGAATGAACTGCTTTAGCTGTGCACCATTATTCTGATGTCCATCGAGATTTAACACATTATCAGGAAATTCCATCACCATCTTAAAATGCAAACAGAACGGAAATCAATTACTTTACCCCTCTGAGAACAGGATACAGCCTACAAACTCCAGAAATAGACCCGTGAAAGCCAGATTTGCACCCATCCCTAGCCCCTCAAAAAATTTTGTTAAATCCAAGTACATGGCCCGGTGCGGTGGCTCACACCTATAATCCCAGCACTTTGGGAGGCCAGTGGGGTGGGGGGCAGCGGATCACCTGAGGTCGGGAGTTCGAGACCAGCCTGACCAACATGGAGAAACCCCGTCTCTACTAAATACATAAAATTAGCTGGGTTTGGTGGCGCATGCCTGTAATCCTAGCTACTTGGGAGGCTGAGCCAGGAGAACCACTTGAACCTGGGAGGCGGAGGTTGCAGCGAGCCGAAATCGCACCACTGCATTCCAGCCTGGACAACAAGAGTGAAACTCTGTCAAAAAAAAAAAAAAAAAATTCGAGTACATAAGACAAGTTTCCATTTTTTTTTTTTTTTTTTTTTTGAGACGGAGTCTTGCTCCGTCACCTAGGCTGGAGTGCGGTGGCATGATTTCAGCTCATCACAACCTCCACCTCCTGGGTTCAAGCAATTCTCCTGCCTCAGCCTCGCGAGTAGCTGGGATTACAGGAACCCACCACCAAGCCCAGCTAATTTTTGTATTTTTAGTAGAGATGGGGTTTCACCATGTTGGCCAGGCTGGTCTCGAACTCCTGACCTCAGCCTCCCAAAGTACTGGGATTACAGGCGTGAGCCACTGTGCCTGGCCAGAACAGTACCTGCCTGGCACATAGTAAATGTTTGCTCTAATTATGAACAAAAAGGGCACATTGATATACTTATTCAATTATCAAAATTCACTACTATAGGAAGGCATATGAAACTTAAGGAGGCTTCACTATGTCACATAATGGGAATGTGTAATTAGTACACTTTACTGATCTGTTGTCACACCATAGATTTTTAGTACCATAGTTATGTATCACTACAAGCCATTTTTACTATAAGATGTCATCAAATTAAAGCAGCATCCTGATTTCAGGTATTAAAATGTGGGGGAAAAAGATATGCCTTCAAAACAATGAAAGTAACACATGTATATCTTAACTAAAACATTGTTAAAGATCAAACATATCGTACTAGGACAAACTATTTCCACATTTCCACATAACAAGGACCACAAACTCCTACAAAACCAAAGAGTGAAGTCAAGACAAAAACACCGATTTAAGGCAAAAACAAAATATCCCTACCCAGTTGAATGCGATCTTAAAAAGATCACTCCCTTCCCCAACCAGCACCAGAGATCTGCTTCTTTAATGGATGTAACCATTCCTTTCCTTCCATATTAGAGAAATTTAAAACATGCTTGTTCTAACAGCAAAATGAGGCCTCATTAACAGCTAAGTCAAACGTAAGCAATAGATTTAAGAGTTTTTCTTGATTTGATAACGGAGGAATATGAGATATATGAAGTACAGAGACAAATAGATACTAAAGGATGGACTATGATGCAAATACTAACGTAATCCACACTGCATGTACAACACACTTCAAATTTTCAGTGCGTATACTTTATCTTTCAAAAAAAGAAAACATTAGATGTGGCTATCTCTAGGTAGTAAGACAACTTTTTCTGTATGTGTTCCTATATTTCCCAAATGTATTACAATGCATATATACTATATATTATGGGAGGGGAAGAGTTAATGCTCCTTGCTTCCAATTCTATATTCACTATACCATGTTTAGAGACATGCTTCCATTTCAATAGCTTTTTTTTTTTTTTTTTTTTTTTTGAGACAGAGTCTCGTTCTGTCACCCAGGCTGGAGTGCAGTGGCACAATCTCGGCTCACTGCAACCTCCGCCTCCCAGGTTCAACCAATTCTCCTGCCTCAGCCTCCTGAGTAGCTGGGATTACAGGCACCTGCCACCAAACATGGTTAATTTTTTGTATTTTTAGTAGAAACAGGGTTTTGCCATGTTGCCCAGGCTGGTTTCAAACTCCAGAGCTCAGGCAATCTGCCTGCCTCGGCCTCCCAAAGTGCTGGGATTACAGGCGTGAGTCACCACGCCTGACCCATTTCAATAGCTTTTACCATTCTGAAAGTTTTTTCTTCCATGCATACAGATGAAATGTCCAAATGTCAATTATCCAATTTTCAGGTTTATCAACCCTGACATCTTGTTTCTAGTTTTCCTTCTCAGTCTTATTAATACCTCTAAAGGGGGGTAGCAATAAGTAATAATAAAGACACTTCATGTGTATTAGACATCGTTATAAGCACTTTCATACATTAACTTTGTCAACAGTACAAAGCAAAACTGAAGTCAATGGTCTATTTTAATGCTGTAGCTATAAATGATCTGGTGAGGATGACTGAAAAGAGCAAAATATCTAATGATCTATACTGCCTATTGTATTTATTCTAATTAACATGGTCTACTCAAATTTAAAAAAATAATAATAATCCTGGTATTGGAAATCCTGGTCCAGAAAACTATTATAATAAAAGCAATAAAACAGTTAATAGTTCAATTAACTCGTATTTTCTGGAATCATCAAAAGGTTTAAGACACACAAAAATTTAACTGTCAAGTCATTAAAAAGGTATAAACTTTTAGAGCCATTTAACTCAACAGAATATTGGAGGTCACTCCAAACCTACAATTTAAGTAACTAATACCTTGATTTATATTTTCATTTGCTTGATACAAATATACACCATTTCACCACATACCAATAGCCGTAATAAAAAATGACAATTATCTATACTGTTTAAAGATCAAAGCTATCAATTTAAGAAACAAAGAATATTCCTTATTTAACCAAATCAAAATCTCTCCAGTCTGGTTCTTAGGCAAAATCCTAAATTCTGACTCAGTATGTATTTATATTCTGATCAACTGTTTTAAAAATTGAAACGGAGATCAAAGAACACATCTAATAATACTGAGACCTGCGAGCTGATTTGTAAAATTTTTTTTTGAGACAGGGTCTCAACTCTGTTGCCTAGGCTGGAGTGCAGTAGCTCAATCTCGACTCACTGCAGCCTCTGCCTCCCAGGTTCAAGCAATTCTCCCAAGTAGCTGGGATTACAGGCATACCACCATGCCCAGCTAATTTTTGTATTTTTAGTAGAGACGGGATTTCACCATGTTGGCCAGGCTGGTCCTGAACTCCTGACCTCAGGTGATCCACTCTCCGAGGCCTCCAAAAGTGCTGGGATTACAGGCATGAGCCACCGCGCCCAGCCTAAAATATTTTAATTATATGGATAATACCTGATTTAGGAATTCTTTCTAAGAAGTCAATAAAGAAGCCGGTGGCTCACGCCCGTAATCCCAGCACTTTGGGAGGCCCAGGCGGGTGGATCACCTGAGGTCATGAGTTCGAGACCAGCCTGACCAACATGGAGAAACCCTGTCTGTACTAAAAATACAAAAAATTAGTCATAGTGGCACATGCCTGTAATCCTAGCTACTTGGGAGGCTGAGACAGGAGAATCACTTGAACCCGGAAGGCGGAGGTTGTGGTGAGCCAAGATCGTGCCATTGCACGCCAGCTTGAGCGACAAGGGCAAAACTCGGTCTCAAAAAAAAAAAAAGTCAATAAAGAACACGGTTATTTTTAAAAACAAAACTTGTTTCCAATCATTTTATTTTCACCTAATTAGTACCAAAAATACTAAGATCTAATCTATTTCTATCTTTCCTGGTTTCATCAGCTTGCATACTACTAAATTTTCTCTTGTATTTACTCACTACTCTGGCTGGAGACAATGCACTCAAACTAAATACTCTGTCCTTGCCTTTCAAACACTTAGGACAATGGCTTTTTACCTTACTGTTTTCTGGCCAATCACTATATGCTGTTCAGTGTTTTAAGAGATGAAAATAAAAAGGGGAAGGCCAAGAGGCTAGTAGCACAATTTGTTCTTCATTCTTTAAAACCACTTCCTTAACTTAATCTTGAGATTCTAGGTTACCTAAAGGAAGACAGTCCTGTAAAGTATTTCAGGTGTGGTTTTATAGAGGCATCATTAGCATTCAGCTTCATGAAGAGGTTCCCTACCCATAGCTAGCCACAAATAGATCAAGTCATTGTGCTGCAATTACTGCTTTATAAAGTTTATTGAATCCATTACCCACTTTCACTCTTAAGTATCTGTTCTGGTTTCTCCTGACCACAAAAAAAACCTGTTTTTAGCGCATTCTCACAAGTTCTAACCAACAATATACTAAGTTTGCATTTATTAAAATCACTGTCATTTTGGTTTTACTCCACACAGCTATTTGTAACATCTATCACCCTCAGTAAAATTAACTGTTAAAAGTTGAAAGAAAACATTAAATGCTAACTTTTAACAATTACAAAACATCTAATTCCCAAGTGGATATGCTACCATTTATCATTTTTTAAAAGTGTAAGACATTAAGAACTCTTACCAGATTAATGCTGTACATGCAAACAAGAACAAAAAGAAAAAAAAAAACAAAACCCCAAACTCTTATCAGAGTAGTCTATTTAGATTGGTTTGAATTAAGAGAGTAAACTGCAATGCAGAAATGTAACAATCTGGCCGGGCGCATTGGCTCACGCCTGTAATCCCACCACTTTGGGAGGCTGAGGCAGGCAGATCACTTGAGGTCAGGAGTTCGAGACCAGCCTGGCCAAAATGGTGACGCCTTGTCTCTACTAAAAATACAAAAACTAGCCGGGCATGGTGGCGGGCGCCTGTAATCCCAGCTACTCAGGAGGTTGAGGCCCAAGAATCACCTGAACCTGGAAGGCGGAGGTTGCAGTGAGCCAAGATCACACCACTGCACTCCAGCCTAGGTGACACAGTAAGACTCCATCTCAAAAAAAAAAAAAAAAGAAATATCATAGCAATCTGACAATATGTACCTGGAACTTTACAAAAGGTTCTTATCCTTTGATCCAACCAGTAATTCCACTTCCAAAAGCCTGAGAAAACATTTTAATGCAAAGATTTTTGCATTATTTATGTTCTTACAGTTTATTCATAGCAAAAACTAGAACAACCTCCATGTCCAACAGTGGAAAAATAATTACGGAATGCCATACAACAGAATATTACACAGCCATTAAAAATGTTTAAGAATGACAAGAAAAAATGTTTTCAAAATTACATTTAGTGAAATAAATAAGGACAAAAAAAGTTACAGAAAACAATATATTAACTGTATCTATGTGTGTGTCTAGGACTGAAATTACACCAAATGCGCTTATCCCTGAGAAGTATGACTAAGGGTAATTTGTTTTGTAGTTATTTTTCAAGATTTTAGAAGGAATATATATTTTGGCCGGGTGTGGTGGCTCACACCTGTAATCCCAGCACTTTGGGAGGCCGAGGCGGACAGATGACCTGAGGTCAGGAGTTCAAGACCAGCCTGGCCAACATAGGGAAACCCCATCTCTTCTAAAAATACAAAAAAATTAGCTGGGCGTGGTGACGCGCACTTGTAATCCCAGCTACTCAGGAGGCTGAGGCAGGAGAATCACTTGAGCCTGAGAGGCAGAGGCTGCAGTGAGCCAAGATCAGGCCACTGTACTCCAGCCTGGGCGACAGAGCGAGACTCTGTCTCAAAAAAAAAAAAAACTTTAATTCTTCAGATTTCTCTAAAATCAAATATGTATTCTATCTGTTATTTTATAATTGTAGTAACACTGAACAACATTTTAGCCAGAGTATAAAACTTTCTTAAATATTTCACCATTCCACCAACTTATTTGGGATTTTCTCAAATACACCTACATCAGCCCTATCCTATACTCAGGTGTTCAAACTCACTGAACTACCATGGGAATCTTCTAAACATGGATACAACATATCACATAAAAGAAGAGGCTTTTTTTTTTTTTTTTTTGAAACAGAGTTTCACTTTGTCTCCCAGGCTGGAGTGCAGTGGCGCAATCTTGGCTCACTGCAACCTCTGCCTCTGGGGGTTCAATCAATTCTCTTGCCTCAGCCTCATCAGTAGCTGGGTCTACAGGCACACTCTGCCACACCCACTGATTTTTTTGTATTTCAGTAGAGACAGGTTTTCACCACATTGCCCAGGCTGGTCTCAAACTCCTGAGCTCAGGCAATCTGCCGGCCTCGGCCTCCCAAAGTGCTAGGATTACAGGCGTGAGCCACAGCGCCGGGCCTAAGGCTACTTTTTTTTTTTTTTTTTTTTTTTTTTTGAGACAGAGTCTTTCTCTTGTTGCCCAGGCTGGAGTGCAGTGGTGCGATCTCGGCTCACCGCAACCTCCACCTCCCGGGTTCAAGGGATTCTCCTGCCTCAGCCTCCTGAGTAGCTGGGATTACAGGCACCCACCACTATGTCTGGCTAATTTTTGTATTTTTAGTAGAGACGGGGTTTTGCCATGTTGGCCAGGCTGGTCTTGAATTCCTGACCTCCAGTAATCCACCTGCCTCAGCCTCCCAAAGTGCTGGGATTACAAGCGTGAGCCACCAAACCCGGCCTAAGGCTACTTCTTTACATACAAGTTTGTTAATTTCATTTTACAAGTCCAAGTTACAACTGCCAGTTTAACTAAGGGTAGAGTTTCAGCATCCCAACTAAAATGATAAAAAGTCTGCAACTGCCTGTAAACATTGTAACTATATTGCAACATTTAGCTACTATCAAAATCCTAAGACTACTATTTGAAATAAGTTCAAACAATGTTTCCTCAGTGCATTACCTACAGACCCTAGGGACAAAGACAAAACCTAAGGTTAACTTCAGGCATCCACTGCCATCTATCAAAGGAACAGTGCAGAGCATAAAACTCTGATAGGGGCATCTTCCTTCCCTCTTCCCTTTTCCCCTTCTCTCCCAACAGGTGTTTTGCTCTGCATTCTCCCTTTCAGTAGTATTTGGTAGAATATCCTGAAAGAAACTTGTTTCCCTTGACAAGAATTTTCACTAACATTCACTCACAGCATTCAATGACTGTGCAGAAGTTCCAGCATAAATAAATGTCTCACTCATTCCTTTGTGATAAAAACCCATTCTGAAGCAAAGAAAAACTGCACCTTTTCCTAAATGTTATTTTGAGATATTTAAATTAAGTGAGCTTAAGTTTTATTTGCCTTAGTCACAAGTCCACAGTACAATAAAAGCAAAATTCAACCGCCAGATACAGTGCAAAGTAAGTTCCATACTAAACCACATTGCAAGGTTACATCTTTTTCAGTGGAAAATTTTGGAAAGTCACATCATTGTGGAGAGAATACAGTATAAAAGCACCTAAAAAGTTGGCCATTTTAAAGTGCTATATGACAGATGTATTAATGTGCTGCATTCACAGAGGTGGTTATGTGAATATACCAAGAACTAGTGTCTTTTGAAGACTATTTATGTTGGTTTTCCCTATGCTTTGATATGTTTTCCTATGTTATGATTATTCATTAAATAATAATCTTATATCCAAACTCACTGAATTTTTTTTTTTTTAACTCCACAGCCATTGTGGGACAATAAACCTTAAAGGCTGATATCATAACTATATGCTTCAGAAAAGTGTTTATGTTAGCAGGGGAAAGAAAGAAAATATCAACAAATGAATCCCTATCTGGAGTCCAAACTGAGAAATGCATTATTTAATATGATCACAGTGCTAGTTTCAACTATTTAAAAATACAAGTCCATTATACTTGTAATGGACTTCTAATGCAAAAAGTACAGAAATCATAATCAAGACACAATTTCTAATGCATCAACACTATTTACTTTATGTCAGAACAAATCATTCTACCTTTTTTCATGAAAAATAAATGCACTTGAATAATTAGAAATGCTGTCACTTAAAAACTTCTAATAAATTAAGTCATTCAATAGCTCTTCTAATCCTTTTTAAAGTACTGCAGCTCAATCAAGTCTTTAATTGAGACTGGCAAGCATAAAGGCATAGACTGGCATCTCTACAATGACTTGCATTTTACATAAAATTTGAAAAAACTTCGGTAGATATTTGCAAAAAAAAAATATTGAGGAACAAAACTGATCAACTGCCTTTGATAGCAAAAGAATACTGATGAGATGAAGAGACTTAGGTGCACCTTATCGAAATAAGCAAATGTATAATCCAAAGCTTCAGCATCATCAAAACGCAGATTTCAAAAGATATTCGGAAAAGGTAATTTCATTTCTTAAGTGGCAAGCAACTGCACTCATTTCCTGTTCAGATTCAATTCAAATTTCAGCCATTTCCTTTTAAAGGAAACAGTACAGCAACATAGGGCAGAGGGTCGGTAATGCTACACTACCAAATCTAAAGAATAAAGTACCCGGAACTGGGTCTTGACACTCAAGATGAGCAATCAGC
The DNA here is from genome assembly GCF_029289425.2 of Pan paniscus. Taxonomy (NCBI): domain Eukaryota; kingdom Metazoa; phylum Chordata; class Mammalia; order Primates; family Hominidae; genus Pan; species Pan paniscus. The sequence continues at coordinate 28,214,592 of NC_073268.2, forward strand.
TTTTTATAGTACTCTTACACATTCAATAATTTGGCTTCCTTTAAAAAAAAAAAAAGTCCACCTGTAAACTAAATAATGCCAAGGAAGCCCGTTTTGAAGAGAGAGGGCCTAGCAATACAATCATTTCAAGAGCTTTAATGCATTAGGCAATACGAGACTATTTACAACGAAATCAAACCATTTTAGTGGAATCTTGACTGTGCACGAGCATGTCACTCTGCCCCCAGTAATTAAGCTTATGTGGTGAGAGCTACCAGTATTAAAACAGAAAATACACAGGTAGCAGTGCAGCTGCGACATTACCAGGTAATTAAGCCTCCCCGAGGGTAGGTGGTTTCTGTATGGGGTAGGCCCTAAACGCCCAAGATCCTTCAACCCCTCTCTGAGATGTGTGCTTTGGCAAAAGCAGCGTCTCCTAAAGGGAAAGGGTCAAGGAATAAGGTTCCAAAAGAAGGAAAATCTGGAGAGAGGGAGTGCGTACGGAGCTCTGGGCTTGGGGCCGACAGAGGTTACCGAGCCACCCACTGCAAAGGCGAGTTTGTGGGGCCTGCTGAAGAGAAGGCCTCGCCTAGGAGTTGCAACACACTCTTTCTCCAGTGCGCAGCGCTCGGCCTGGGGGAGGGGGAGGAGGGGAAACAGCTGCCAGGGGAGCGGCGGGCCCAGCCCGGCCCGGCCCGCTCACCGTCAGGGTGTCGTCTATGTAGAGGGGAATCTGCCTCCTCTCGAAGGGGAACTCCTCCTCCCCGTCCCTGCACACTGCCACGAGTCGCGCCATCGTCCCCGACGCTGCCGTTGCCACCGTCACCACCTCCTCCCAGCTGCCGCCGCCGCCGCCGCCGCTGCTGTTTCTGCCGCCGCCGCTGCCGCCTCCTCCCAGCTCCTGCCTGCAACAGCCAAACCCCGCGAGCGTAAGCACCCGCCGCTGCGCAGCACATTCGCCACGGGGGGCAGGGAGCGGAGCGGGAGGGTACGGGAGAGCCGGGCTGCGTTTCCCATCACCCGATTCCACACACGCTCAGCCAATCAGCGCCCAGCGCCGCCGGGACCCGCCCCCCCCCCCCCCCCTCGCGCCGCGCTCCCTCCCTCTCTCCCGCCCGCCCGCCCGTCGGCCTCCAGTCAGGGTCCAAAGGAGAGGCGGAAGGGACCGGCCTGCCGGGGGCTTCCCCGCCCGCCGCAGGAGTCCCGGCCCCAGGACCCCACCCCTGGCCTGGGCCCCGCAGCCTGTTCCCCGCCGCCCGCCGCCCGGGTGCCCTCTGCCCCCAACTGACCCCTTCTCCCCGCTTCTGGGCGCACCCCGCCCAGTCGCCCAGGACTGCAGTTGCCCAGCGCGACCCCGCCCCTGGGAGGGATCGACCCCGCAGCGGCTCTGCGGTGTCCAGGGAAAGGGGAGGCTCAGACCCTTTCCTCACCCTTCTCGGAGGAGGCTGTCGGTTCTGACCTTCACCGTTTTCGTGGTCGCCTCGCTAACTCCCACCTCTGCTCCCTGTTACTGGCTGACGAGGCCCGCGTCAGGGCCGGCCTGGGCGGGAGCGCAGCTCCGAATGTCGTTTCCTCTCCGGGCAGTCAGCCGCTCGCGCCGCGGGGAGTGGAAGAGGGAGGGCGGGGGACAAGGGGAAGGTGGGGCCGGGCGGGGTCGGGCGCCGGGCGGGACCCACGTCCTCTCGCGAGACTGGGGCCGGCCGCGCTGGGGACCCCGCTGGAGAAATTTGCGCCCAGAGGGTGCGGGGCCGCCCTGGCCGTCCCGCCCGTGGGCCCGGCGCCCTTCTCGGAGCCCAGCCATTCCGCTAGACCCGAACTAGGACTGGTAGGAGGGGTGATCGGCCCAACCTCAGGCCCCAGCCGCGGGCCGGGAAGGCTTCCCCACGGACGAGGGGCAAGCCCCTCGACGTCAGGGTGTCGTCTATGTAGAGGGGAATCTGCCTCCTCTCAAAGGGGAATTCTTTCAGCGAGTCAAGCCCGTCTGATTCGGGGCTGACTCAGGGCAGAGGCCCAGAGAGGACCTGTATAGGTTGCGAGAAGTCGAGATCAGAGGGGGCGGAAGGCAGTGAGAAAAGGGAGACGAGCATCGGGGGGTGAGAGACAAACTCAGGTCTGGCTCTTGGCCCTTGACGCCACTGAATTCGCGTCCCACGGTGGGAAGAGGAGAAAAGGGCCCTGACACCGCGGCTCGCCAGGGGCCCGCTGCGTAGCTGCATCCCGATCCCGCTGAGGGGACAGCAAATAGTGAAGTGCTGACAGCTTGTGGTTGTCGTTACACTGGAAGGAAATAGAAAACCGGACAGTGGTGTGTGTGTGTGCGTCTTGGCCAAAGGAACTTCTTGGGCTGGGTTAATGTGAGCAGGTACTCCTTTGGGCGAAGTACTGGCACTGGCCAACGGCCTTTCCCTCTGGCCGTCTCCGAGGAAGCAGAGCTGCTGTGAAGACAGTTCCTCTCGCCACCGTGTGTTCACTTCTGACCTTGAAGGTTTTGGAGGTCTGTTGTGAAGATATTTAGCCTATGAAAGTCCTGGTAATCTGAAGGACAGATCAATTTACTGCTCTATTTCCTGGAGCTGTGATACGTTTAAAAAAAGTATTTTGGGTCGGGCATGGTGGCTCACGCCTGTAATCCCAGCACTTTGGGAGGCCGAGGTGGGTGGATCACCTGAGGGTCAGGAGTTTGAGACCAGCCTGACCAATATGATGAAACCCCCGTCTCTACTAAAAATACAAAAATTAGCCGGGCGTGGTGGCATGTACCTGTAATCCCAGCTACTAGGGAGGCTGAGACAGGACAATCACTTGAACCCGGGAGGCGGAGGTTGCAGTGAGCCCAGATCGCGCCATTGCACTGCAGCCTGGGCAACAAGAGCGAAACTCCATCTCAAAACAAAATAAACAAAGTATTTTGGTTATCACATGGAGTCTTAGAGATTCACAACAAATAACCCATAGTGCACCCTTAGCCATGTTGACTTAGTACATTGTGTGGTCATTGTTAGGGTCGGTGACATAATAAACGAAGAACCATTGTTCATTCCCGAAGGTGTGATTACCCGGCAAATATTTATGTCTTCTGGGCCGGGGTCATGGCTCACGCCGGTAATCCCAGCACTTTAGGAGGCGAGGTGGGTGGATTACTTGAGGTCAGGAGTTCGAGACTGGCCTGACCAACATGGTGAAACCCAGTCTCTACTAAAAATACAAAATTAGCCGAGCGTGGTGGCGCACGCCTGTTATCCCAGCTACTCGGGAGGCTGAGGCAAGAGAATCGCTTGAACCCGGGAGGCAGACGTTGCAATGATCCGAGATCGCGCCATTGTGCTCCGGCCTGGGCGACAAGAGTGAAACCACGTCTCAAAAAAAAATTTTTTTTATGTCTTCTGGCCATGTTAGCAGAGTAGAAGAGTGAGTATTAGCTTGAATCTAATACGTATGTATGATGTTCATATACATAGCCAAAATTTGGACATTTTTAGAGAATCTTGCGTTTTATGTAAAAAACAAAACAAAAACAAACCAGGACGGGGGGCGGCGGCTAACACCTGTAATCCCAAGACTTTGGGAGGCCAAGGCGGGCGGGTCATTTGAGGTCAGGAGTTCGAGACAAGCCTGGGCAACATGGAGAAAACCTGTCTCTACTAAAAATACAAAAATCAGCTGGGCGTGGTGGCGAGCACTTTTAACCCCAGCTACTCGGGAGGCTGAGGCAGAAGAATCGCTTGAACTGGGAAGGCGGAAGTTGCAGTGAGCCAAGATACTGTGGCCTTCAGTATCTAGAGGTGCTCCTATAGTGGTACATCAATTAATGTACCCACTTTAAACCTTTTTTTTTTTTTTAAGACGGAGTCTCACTCTGTCGCCCAGGCTGGAGTGCAGTGGCGCTATCTCGGCTCACTGCAAGCTCCGCCTCCCGGGTTCATGCCATTCTCCTGCCTCAGCCTCCCGAGTAGCTGGGACTACAGGCGCCTGCCACCACGCCCAGCTAATTTTTTGTATTTTTATTAGAGACGGGGTTTCATCGTGTCAGCCAGGATGGTCTTGATCTCCTGACCTCTTGATCCGCCCGCCTCGGCCTCCCAAAGTGCTGGGATTACAGGCGTGAGCCAACGTGCCCAGCCTAAACCTTTTAGACTTCATTAGGATTCTGGTTGGTAAAGAACATTAAAAATGACAAGCTCATTATATAGGTGCTAGTTTTAATTACTTTGACTACTGAACACACGCCAGGTACTAACAAAGAAGGGAGTATTCACCCTGGGGATTTAAATCTGTGAAAAGGTAGTAAAACACATATATAAAACATAATAAAATGAAATCCCAAAGGTCTCTTTCCATCTGAGCTTACTTTCCCTAATTTGGGTTTGTCTCTTAGGTCCACTGGGCATACTTAGTATCTTTGGACAAATAGGAATTCAATGAAAACGTATTCTTAAAGGCGAAAAAGGTGGATTTGCTAGGTAAGTTGCTGTTTCTCAAGGAGGTAGCCTGGGTGCTATAAATCCAATCCAATCTAATCTAATCTAATACCATACAATATAATACAATCGATACAATAAAATCAATATCCCAAGGAAAACGCTTAGAAAATTATTTCATGGCAAAATAATTTTTCAAAGTTTTCACTGTGCATCTTCCTGGTTTTAGAGTAGGCACTTATTTTTATTTTCACTATTGCTCTATTTTTAGCCATAACCACCAGTACTGCAGCAAATATTTCTTGAGAATTATCCTATGTACTTTAAAATGAAAAGTATCTGCTTTTAGAGAGCAAACCTCTAATTGACGAAATATATAATTGCTACATTAAAAGACAGTTGTCTGTTGCCTATTATTTCATTTTGATATTGGCATTGTGAAATGCAAGTTCAAAGGATTTGAAAGGCCAGGAAAGTAAAGGCAATCAACAGCAGAACACATTTTGCTGGTACCTAATAAAGAACAGTTGGAGGGACGGAGCTGTAATAAATTATCAGCAAAATACCATTCTTTTTCTTAGGTCCAAATGTGTGAGACGCTAGCCACAAAATGCAGGCATAAATGAGATCTATCTGTTCTCCAGGCTACCTAGGTTTAAAAAAAATGAAAAGTACCAAGGTATTCCTTATTATGTCTTAGCTTCATAGACTATATTTAAACTCCTAGGGAGGAACATAAGGTTCTTGTATGATTTATATAAATACATTGGACATTTATGCTCAATAAAAATAAAACTGGTTGTCATCTTTGGCACACAAGAGCTACTGGGGCACGTGTAGTAGACATCCCCAGTTTATAATTGTGTAAAATTAAAATTGGCCGGGTGCGGTGGCTCGCACCTGTAATCCCAGCACTTTGGGAGGCCGAGGCGGGCGGATCACGAGGTCGGGAGATCCAGACCATCTTGGCTAACGGTGAAACCCCGTCTCTAATACAAATACAAAAAATCAGCCGGGCGTGGTGGCGGGCACCTGTAGTCCCAGCTACTCGGGAGGCAGAGGCAGGAGATTGTGCCACTGCACTCTAGCCTGGGCAACAGAGCAAGACTGCGCCTCAAAAAAAAAAAATTAAAATTATGGGAGTCACTTTCTGAAGGGCATAGATAGGCTGAGGTCCTGGACAGATTATGTTCTTCTTACTCCTCACTTTGTTACCTTTCCCTCTCCTCTGCCCTCAAAAATTGATAGTTGCAAAGAAAATGATAGTTGATTAGAAGACTTTTTGTTGTTTCATTATAATAACCACAGTTTTATGTGGTAAGACAATCTATGGCCACAGAATGTTATTTAAATTACCATAGTGACCTAAATCTGAGGATCTGTGGATTGGGTTTTCTTTTTCATGAGCTGACACTGGGAAGTTCTGTTTTATCTGTCAAAAATAAACACACCTGGTTGGGTGCAGTGGCTCATGCCTATATCCCAGCACTTTGGGAGACCAAGGTGGGCGGATCACTTGAGGACAGGAGTTCGAGACTGGCCTGGCCAACATGGTGAAACCTCATCTCTACTAAAAATACAAAAATTAGCCAGGCGAAGTGGCGTGTGCCTGTAATCCCAGCTCCTCGGGAGGCTGAGGCAGAAGAATTGCTTGAACCTGGGAGGCGGAGGTTGTAGTGAACCAAGACTGTGCCACTGCACTCCAGCCTGGGAGACAGAGCAAGACTCCATCTCAAAAAAAAAAAAAAGACAGTAGAATATTAAACGCCATTATAGGCCAGGATCACGACGCCTGTAATCCCAGCACTTTGGGAGGCTGTGATGGGAGGATCATGTGAAGCCAGGAATTTGAGACCAGCCTGGGCAACCCCATCTCTATTTTTTAAAGATTTAAATTAAATTAAACCTTAATTTAGCCATAGTTTTATTAAATTACACTGGGTACTTGATGACTCTCATCTTTCTTATTGGTTCTCCTTTCCCTTAGCATGGTAGGTGAGGATGCCTGATGTGGCCCCTGCCTGCCTCTCCAGCTCTCTGCCCATGCTCTTCCTTCTTCTGTGTTCAGCCTTCTTTCAATTCCATTATGTGCTTGGTGCCCTCCCAACGTAGGACTTTTGCTGAGGGAGTCATCCATCTATAATGTTCTCTGCCATTTGCCCCCCAGCCCCCAGACACGTAAGACTTTATAACTCCTCATCCCACTAATCAGCTCTAGCTCAAAAAAAAAAAAAAAAAAAAAAAAAAAAAAAAAAAAAAAAAAAAAAAAAAATCTGTGGGGAAAACTTGACTCCTTACTAGGTCAGTTCTTGATTTGACACTCTTGACAACCTATGCTTTTTCTTCATAACTTAGCATTTCACAATAGATGTTTAATGTCTGTTTCCTCCACTAGATTGCAAGCTCTGAGTTATCAGGAAATTTGTGCTGTGCTTCTTAAATCCCTAGCATAGGGTAGGCTAAAAGATGAATTAATCCCAAAGCAAAACTTTTGTCTCGTAATTATTATGTGTATAAGCTATAATATAACATCCAATTCAGTCTATTTTTTTTGTAGACAGGGTCTCACTATGTTTCCCAGGATGGTCTTGAACTCCTGGGCCCAAGCAATCCTCCCACCTCAGCCTCCCAAAGTGCTAGGATTACAGGCGTGAGTCACCATGCCCAGCCTTCCATCTATTCTTTGGTGCATTTAACTGTCTGACTTCATAGTATTTAAGTAATTTATTTTATTTTTAAAATTTTTCTTTTTATATCCACCCATCTGCACACTGGAGTGTTTGATTTTAAACACTTGCTTCTTAGTCCTAGGTTTTATTCAAAAATTTAAATTGAGCAATAAACAAGTATTGACAATCCACAGTTCACACTGAAATGTCAACATAAACATTTCATTTTATATTTATTGTAAAAGCAATATACAGTAAAAATACAGAATAGCATAAGGTTACATTAAGATGGAAAGTAAAAATTTTCCTCCCCCACCCCAACAGTCTTTCAATGTCACAACTATAAAGTTTCTTTAAAATACTACTTAATACATTCTAACAAGTCAAAAGGCTTTGTTTCTTCTTGGTTTTATTGTTGAGATACATTAAAATATTAAGCATTGGCCCAGTGTGGTGACTCACACCTGTAATCCCAGCACTTTGGGAGGCCAAGGTGGGTGTTATCACTTGAGTTCAGGAGTTTGAGACCAGCCTGGCCAATATGGCAAAACCCCATCTCTACTAAAAATATAAAAATTAGCTGGGCATGGTGGTACATGCCTACAGTGCCAGCTACTCAGGAGGCTGAGGCAGGAGAATTGCTTGAACCCGGGAGGTGGAGGTTGCAGTGAGCTGAGATGGCACCACTACACTCCAGCCTGGGTAACAGAGCGAGACTCTGTCTCAAAAAAAAAAAATAATTAAGCATCACTGCTGTTTAGATGACTGAAACTATTTTATAATAAAATATGGTTAACACTGTTGCCAAAAGCACAATTTCTTTACAATTAATATTCCTCATTAAATATTGCCCAAATACTTATATATCCTACTCCTGCTGATCACCAAAATTGTATAGTCTTATCTTGCAAATATAGTACATATACAATTAAACAGTTGGAAAACATATAGAGATTGACCACAAATAAGGCCCACAAGGTACTGCTGTGTAATGTATCTACCATCAGGTTGATCAGGCCAGTTGTTATATTTGACAGCAAGAAAAATATTAACTGTTTTCTGTTTAGAGCTGTGATTAAACAAAGACTGGGTTCCATTCTTTCAGCTTCAGGGACTAGAGATTGTGAATGCTTTTTATTTGTAACAGGTGACTGGATAAGTTTCCAAGAACATGGTACTAGAGCTCCTTTAATTAGAAATTTGGCAAAACTCAAAATTATATCACCCAGTAATAAACTACTAAGAAGGATCAGGCTAGAAGCAACTATCCAAATACAAAAGGCTAAATTTGCCATTCTTCGAGATACTGCTTCTACATTTACTTGAACTACGTAAAGAGATATGAAGAGGCTAATAGCTGCCAGTAAAAGAAAACAGGCTACTTTTATCAAGTCTTTGATATGCAATCGGTTCTTATGCACATATAACCCTGTTTGCACACCAGCCATGTGTATTGCCACATACCCCAGGGTAGAGATTATTCCTTCGCGGTTGGCATTTAATAGACCAACCCGTGTGCCACTACCATCAGTGCCATATAATATTAACCTCTTCAGTGAGGTAAAGTCAAGGGCTAACTGGTATAATACAGTAATGCCGAGGGCAATAATCCAGGACTTATTTAGGGGAAAAATAATCAACAGCAGTGGTGTTATCAATTTCACAACTATTATGGTAAAGAAAAAGTTCCAGTGAACTCCATACTCAGTTAAATGTTCCTGATAGCCTATTGATTTTATAATGGCTAATCGTCCGATTCCTAGGAAGACTAATGGCCAAACAGAGTACAATGAGTTTGTAAAGTAATGCAATTTGGACCCTTCCATATATTTTCTCCTCCTGACCTCTAGACAAACCATTGCAGACCCAAAAACAAAGCCACCTACTCCAAAATCCATTGCTCCTGTCCCATAGAGCTCAGTTTTGGCAAATCTTCTGGGAAAAAGTGGGAAGTCCACAGCCAAAATAGCAATAGCAGTAAATGCACTGGTAATTACACGGAAACAGGAGATGGCTGGAATGTATTCTGATTCTAGACTGATGTTCAAGAATTTTTCAAGGATTTTTAGGAAAGGCAGTCTGGCATAGCAGGTCCTCCTTCGGTATATTTGATACAACAGCCCTGCCCCAAAGATAATTACACCGAGAAGCTCAAGGAGGATAAATGAAGCCCAAATGGTCAAAGTGGCTACCATGGGAACTATTAGGACAACAAAGTCAATGAGGAATCTAGTTTTCCAGGTAGGTGAAAAAGAACACAAGTACTGTGAGAAAATGATCAGGAACCCTCTGCACAGGATACAGAATGCAGGAAAGCACAATCCCTGGGTGATTTCCAGCACGGTGGTTCCATTGAGGTTACTGACAAAAGCTTCCTTCATCTGCTTTTCAGACATTTTTCTTCCTGTGAAAACAAGAGCAAAGGAATGGATTTGTGAAAAGCAGCATTCTTGTGTAATTAGCATACCTGGCTTAATTTTACTCTTATTACTAGATTTCAGAGCAGAACTTTGGGCCCTAATGAGTTCACCTAGGATTTGTGATTCCCCTTCCAAGGATTGTGGGAAGAAGCTTAACACTAATGTGTTCAGATAGAAATGTCATACTAATAATATGAAATTATTGGTTACAAAGCTTCAGCTATTCCCTGTACAAGACAGACTCACAAAGAAAGTGAATTTGGGGCCAGGCGCGGTGGCTCACACCTGTAATCCTAGCACTTTGGGAGGCCAAGGTGGGAGGATCACCTGAGGTCAGGAGTTCGAGACCAGCCTGGTCAACATGGTGAAAGCCCGTCTCTACTAAAAATACAAAAATTAGCCAGGCGTGATGGCACCCGCCTGTAATCCCAGCTACTTTAGAGGCTGAGGCAGGAGAATCGGTTGAACCGGGGAAGCAGAGGTTGGAGTGAGCCATTGCACTCCAGCCTGGGCCACAGAGTGAGACTCCATCTCAAAAAAAAAAAAAAAAAAAAAGGAAAAGAAAAAGCAAAGGAAAAGAGAGCGAATTTGGGATATAAACTCTGAGAATGGCATCATAGGCAGATGGGAATTTCTATTATGGAGCACAGTACGTATCATGAAGATTCTTTGATGCAAATTGAATAGGATTTACTAATGACCTTAAAGCAAATTCAAAGGCTAGGGGCCAAGTACATTTTGAAGTTGGGGGCCTTGGTTCCAGTTCAGAGCCTCTCCAAACCTACTGCCTCGGTACAAAACGTGACCCCTGCAGTGATTTCTGGATCCCCAGGCTGCTCCTTTCCTCATTTACAGACAGCTATGTTTTCAGGTTAGGATGGAAGTAGGTACGGTGAGTGCATTAAGAATGGATGTATAGCACATACTAGTGTTAGTTGCTCTTTTATTAAGGGTTGTAAAACACCTCTGAATGCCACACATCATTGTCTGAAAAACGGCATACTGGAAGAACACATTTGTTGGTTAAACATGAACCTAGAGTTTCTCAGTGTACCATGAGCTGAATAAGTAAGTGAATGCATGCGTGCATTATGGCCTGTCTGGAACCTGTGACAATATCTCACAGTAACCAACTCAAATCAGTTGACCATTAAAAATAAAAGTCCTAGCCGAGAGAAGTGGCTCATGCCTGCAATCCTAGCGCTTTGGGAGGAGAGAGGATCGCTTAAGGCCAGGAGTGGAAAAAAAAAAAAAAAGAAAAATTAAAAATTAGCTGAGCGTGGTGGTGCGCGCCTGTAATGCCAGGCTGAGGCGGGAGGATCGCTTGAGCCCAGAGGTGGAAGGCAGCAGTGAGCCCAGATCGCGCCACTGCACTCCTACCTGGGCGACAGAGCGAGACTCCGTCTCTTAAAAAATAAACATAAAAATAAAAAGTCTTTTTCCTAACAGACGCCCGACCTGGCCGCGACCTACCCGTATACCTCACGTACTCCAAATGGTGCCGGCGCCCCCAGCAGACAGTCTACGTGGGAAGGGCCGCCGGACTCCCGCTCCACCCGCCAAACCACGCGGGAACCAGCCGCTTCCGCCTCCCGCGCGGCACTTCCGGCCGACGCAGGCAGCTGGCACTTCCGGGCCGGCCGATTCCGCGCGTCTCCGCCCATCATGGCGCTCGTCCCAGTGTCCCGTGGGCTACCCACTCCTGTCATGTCCTTTGGGCTGGTGCAGGCCAGATCTTCTAGGGCCGTAGCCCTGAGAGGAGCGCCTGGAGAGGAAACGGCGCGCCATGCACCTCACACGGCCCCTCAGACCTCACGTCGAGGCCCTATCAGGGTAATGGTGTCCGCCGGACTCGCACAAGACTCCGCCGCGGCGACCTCTACTGAAAGACCCCCAGTCCTGGGGTCGCCCGAAGGCCCAGGAAACCGTGCTTCCTCGCTTCTCCCCCAGAACGTGGGAAGCTGCCGCTTTACCCTCATTTTACCCCAGGGTCGCAAAACATCTCACCGTAGTTGAAGCCCGCGAGCCCGACCAGGCGTCCCGGCCAAGCCACGTGCGCCCCCAGCGCCGCGAATGCGCACCCCGCCCCGCAAGTGCGCGCCCCGCCCCTGGGGAGGAGCCGGCCGACCCCCGGCCACTTAGCCAGTGCCGCAGCCGACGGGGTGCGGTTCGGCGGTCCCAGGTTCTTCTCCTCACTGCACGCTCTTGCCACTCCTCTTTTCTCTCCTGCCCGTGTTCTTCCTGCCGCCTGACCTGGCCCGCCCGCCTTTCCAGTCTGGCCGGGCGGGGGCCTGAAGCACGGCGGCTCGGGCCGTGGGACCGGTGAGTGTCAACCCGAGCCTATATCTGAAGCCCTTCAGACGCGGAAGGGGCTTGGGAGGCCAGTTTGCCCCGCAGCGGTGAGGAAGAAGTAGGCGTCTCCACCTCCCCTTCCAAAGCGCCGTTTCCCTCCTTTTTGCCTTTTCCTTTTGACCCTCTTGTGTCTCACGAGGGGGTAGCCCAGCTCTTGGCTCTTGCTTGAAACAAGTCTTTCTTGATCACCCTCCACCTTTCCACCTGGCCGGCAGGGGGCGGCCTGGGTGGGGAGAGGGTCCTTGCTCCACTCTTCGCCCAGCTGAGGACCCCGGGAGGGGGCGGCTGGTCCCGGGAGGTGTCAGGGCAGCTGCGTCCTTGGCTGGGGTCACGTCCACCTTCCTGGGAAGGACATACTCTCCCCGTGCCAGGTGCTTCCGGAACGGCATCCCAGCCCTGGGTTTGCGGCACGACGCCCGGACCTTGAGTCCCCGGTTCCCGCCGGGAACCTGGGGGCGGAGCCAGCTGGACTGATAAGACCCTTACCCAGCGCTTCTCAGCGTCTGCCCTCCCACTGTCCTCCATGCCTAGAAAGAAACTGAGTCTGAGAAGGAGGGACTGGTGATCAGGTTGCCACTTGCCTTGATTCGATGTTCCATTTACTCATTACCGTCTCCCTTCTGCCCACAGTGGTCACACCCTTTCCAGAAATTCTTGGCTGGTAACCGCGAAACCGACTGGAGCAGGAGCTGGGAGAACTGGAGAAAACTGCTCTAATCTCACTTGACTCCAGCTAGGAGCTGATGCTGCATCGTAATAACATTTGCAGAGCGCTTTCACAGGTATTAGCCCCTTTAACGCTTCATTTAGCCCCGTGAGATCTGGATATTATCACTCCGTTTTGTAAACGAGGAAACAGAGTGAGGCTTAGTTCTTGGGTTCTGTGCCAGGGGCCTTGGGTTTTGGATTCAAACCCCAAACCTGTTGTGCTGCCCCTCTGGACCTATTGCTTGAGATGAGTTCCCAGTTGAAAGAGCTTTGTTCTCTGGAGCCCTCTGCATGGCTGTCCCTTGGATGGGGTACAGTCAGTGTCCAGGGTCAGGATCTTCTAGGGCTGTAGCACCACACCTTTCCTGGTCCAGCACGGTCCTGATACCTGTTTCCGCCTCAATTGTCCTTTTTCCAGCTTTTATGGAAGTCCCTATCCCTGGGTTCTTTAAAGACTTGATGTATTCAGAGCCTCAAGAAAGTCTCCACCAGGGTTAATCCATTGCAGGCACGCTTCACCCTCAGCCTCATCTCTCCTTGCTAGGGGTGGTGCCAGGGCCTAGAAAATTCCAAGTCTGAGGGTCACTTAACCATTCTTCAAAGATTGGCTTAGGCCCAGCCTCACAACACCCCACCTCCCAGATGGATTCAGCTCCCTGAAATCCTCACCTTCTTGAAGTTGACACTGGACCATTCACCTGATTAGCGCTCCCAAATGGATCATCAACCCTTAGTCGTAGTGCTAACAGTGTTTATCCTCTGAGTGAATACTCAGATTCGTACTTTGTGTGGTGCTGTCAAACCATGACCTCATTGACCTTCACAACCACTCCTTATGAGGCAGATTTAACTGTCCCCATTTTCAAGGTAAGAAATTGAGGTAGGTGATGTGCCTGACCCAGGATCACACACCCAGTGAGTGGTTGAACTATGATATAAACTACCACACCACACCTTTCCTGGAGCAGCAAGAGATGACTCCAGCCTCTCCTCCCCACCAACGACTGGCTACACTGAAATAGGATATTTCTGTCTAATGTAGAGGATAGGGCACAAGGCTTCTCTGTCTCCCCAGTGTCTTACTTCTCCTCCATGGCACACTGACCCAGAGGGTTTGCAGCCCCACCCCAACCCAAACCCTAACCCTGTAATAAAACTGGCCCAGGGAGCCTCTGAGGCTCTCATAAAAGTTTCCCTGTCTCCTAATTGGCAAGGGAAAGGACAGGCCCACTCTCCGCCCAGGCCTGCCTTGCATCTCATTTTGGTTGCTTCTGCTAGGTGGGAAGGAGTGAGTGAGTCACCCCAGAAAAGCCTTCACCTGTGTGTGGTCCTTGTCTTCTCTCTCATGCCACAGGCCCTGGAGTGACTTGTCTGAGATTCCTCCAGAACTGAGCCCTTTGTTGGAACCATACCCCAGCCCATGGTCCCATGACTAGGTGGATAGTACTCCTTGTACCTCCTGCAACCCAGAACCCTGGCTGACCACTTTGAAGGAGGATGCTCCAGCAGGTAAAACCTCAACCTTAGATAACCCAGGCCCTCAAGCACCTGCAGCATCTGTTGCTAGCCCTAACCTGGAAGGAAGGGAAAGCCCCCTTAAAGGTCTCTTTTCTCTCCTCAAATTGTCTCTCCAGTGCCTTTTACTCATCATCAAGAAACTCTTCCTGATACCTAATTTGAATCTGTCTTGTGGTTTTTAGCTCCTTTCTTTGGGATAGGTAAGGTGGGATGGGTAAGGGAATCCTTAGGGCACTTTGGGGATTCTGCAGAGGAAGTCCTGAGAGATGTCCCTGCCACCTGAATTGTTGAGGCATAGTAGAAGCCTGGGGCTTCCAAGAGGATGTGTTCCTTGAAGCTAAACCTTAAAGAACTAGAAAGAATTAGCCACTTGGAGAAGGAAAATAAGCACTCCAGGCAAAGAGGTCAGCCTGTGCAGAAATGTAGAAGACTATGAGGAAATATAGAAGGATTCTAATGAGTGGATCATGGGTTACATGATCCCCATGTCTCTGCCTCTCTGAAAAGGCTACTGTTGCCCCAGGCCTGTAGGATTCCAAATCACCTTTTACAGTGGAGCTCTATCTCATACCCATATCATCCTTCATGTGTAACTCTTGGTCCTGAGAGAGTGCCAGTACTTATTTGCTGACTTTTTATTTTACCAAGTGTTGCCAGGCACTGGGCTGAGGCAGATGTTGAGGTTGGTGCTTGCCCTCAAGGAGCTCAGAGTCTAGTGGAGTCTTGGGTAGGTAAGTGCCTGACCTCAGCAAGGTAGCAGCCAGGTGTGGGGCCTGCCAGCATCAAGGGAGCCATAGTAGACACCGCAGCTTGACCTTCCAGCCATATGGCTCCTGGAACAGGTTTGAAGGTAAGAAGTGCGCAAAACAGTTAACTGCTCTGGGCTTTTTTTCTTGCTTATTTTTAAACTTTTTTTTTCTCTTATTTAAAAAAAAGGTATATCAATACAATGGAATAAAGCAAGTTACACAAAAATATAATACTTTTCAATGTTTTTAAAGTATGTAGGGGAAAAAACCTATGATATTCTCTAAAATATTGGTTATTTCTGGGTAGTATGATTATGGATTTTTATGCTCCTTTTGCTTATCTCTATTTTCCAATTTTTTTTTTTTTTTTTTTTTTTTTGAGATGGAGTCTCACCCTGTCATCCAGGCTGGAGTGTAGTGGCTTGATCATGGCTCACTGCAACCTCCGCCTCCCAGGTTCATGCTATTCTCCTTCCTCAGCCTCCCGAGTAGTTGGGACTACTGGCGCTGGCCACCACGCCTGGCTAATTTTTTGTATTTTTTAGTAGAGATGGGGTTTCACTGTGTTAGCCAGGATGGTCTCGATCTCCTGACCTCGTGATCCACCCACCTCGGCCTCCCAAAGTGCTGGGACTACAGGCGTGAGCCACCGCGCCCGGCCTCCAAATTTTTTTAAATAATTTTTGTTTATTTATTTATTTTTATTTTAGAGATGGAGTCTCACTCTGTTGACAAGGCTGGTCTCAAACTCCTGACCTCAGGTGATCCGTCCGCCTCAGCCTCCCAAAGTGCTTTTACAGGGGTGAGCCACCGCACCCAGCCATGAGACCCTGTCTCTTAAATAAATAAATAAATAAATAAGGCCAGGCACAGTGGCTCATGCCTGTAATCCCAATACTTTGGGAGGTCGAGGCGGGCAGATCACCTGAGGCCAGGAGTTCGAGACCAGTCTGGCCAACCTGGCAAAACCCCATTTCTACTAAAAATACAAAAACTAGCCAGGTATGGTGGTGCATGCCTGTGATCCCAGTTACTTGGGTGGCTGAGGCATGAGAATCACTTGAACCTGGGAGACAGTGGTTGCAGTGAGCCGAGATTGTGCCACTGCACTCCAGCCTGGGCGATAGAGCGAGACTCTGTGTCAAAAAAAAAAAAATACAAAAGCCACTTTTAGAAGAAGAATAGCTAACCCCTTTTGGCAGATTCCAGATGGCCTTTCTAAATCCTTCATGTGTTTATGTGCTTGTGAGTATCTGTGAGGTAGGTACCATTATCCCATTTTACAGAAAAGAACTTTAAAAAATTTTTTAGAGACAGGGTCTCACTTTGTTGCCCAGTGCAGTGATATCCCCATAGCTCACTGTAGCCTCGACCTCCTGGGCTGAAGCAACCCTCCTGCCTCAGCCTCTAGAATAGCTGGGGTTACAGGCACATACCATAATGCCCAGCTAATTTTTAAATATTTTTTATAGAGACAGGGTCACTTTGGCCTCCCTAAGTGCTGGGATTACAGGCTTAAGCCACTATGGCCAGCTGGAAATTTTTCTATTTTTATTTTTTACTTTAGAGACAAGGTCTTGCTCTGTTGGCCAGGCTAGAGTGCAGTGGTACGATCATAACTCATTGCAGCCTCGAACTTTTAGGCCCAAGTGGTTCTTCTACCTAAGCCTCCCAAGTAGCTGGGATTACAGGGACCAGATGAGGAGAATTAAGGCACAAAGAGATTAAGAAATTAACATAAGAGTATATAACTGTAAGAGATAGAATCAGGATTCAGAGCCAGACAACTAACTTTCAAGTCCAGGTACTTGATCACTATACTCAGATGCCTCTCTGGTTGGATCAGAACTCTTCATAAATTGTGTCTGTCTTTGTGAGTGGTTTGTGTAGTGGTGGTTTTTTTTCCCCCTTCATAAAAGGAGAGGGATATGCATAAATATAGCTGTGCTCTGACCTCTGCAGTTACTCTGGAGGCCAAGAGCCTACCTTGTGCATTATAGTGGGCCCAAAGTTCAGAGAACAGGCAACAGTTTTGGAAGAAATGCATTACTGGGCCTCTTGGAGGAAATTTGCCACCATGGCTTATTTCTATGAGAGGTTTGAAATTTTAGGCTCACCATTCTCATTGGAAATTCACCTGTTGTATCATAGACCTCTTCCTTCAAAAGCACATTTCAGCAAGATACCTGTCTTCAACCCCCACTCTATCTTTCCTGCATCCCCAAAGGAGACAGTAGGAGAAATGGGACCACAGGAGGAAGTGGAGGGATGATACATGTGGAAAGGGTTGACATCAAGAATGGGCAAAGGAAGATAGGGTGACTCATGCCTCTAGTCCCAATTACTCAGGAAGCTGAGGCAGAAGGATCACTTGAGCTCAGGAGTTGGAGGCTGCAGTGAGATATGATCACGCCACTGCACTGCAGCCTGGGTAGCACAGCAAGACTCCATCTCTTAAAAAAGAAAGGAAAAAAAAAAAAGATAGGCAAGGGAGGAGAAAGGACCTGTTCCCTTGGTGCCTATTCTTGACCTCAGACAGCCATCTGAGCCAGGCTTTCTCTCAAGCAGACTCGGGCCAAGGGAACCAATTCATTAGCCAGCCTAAATTTAAGCCACAAAAGGCAGGTGTTGAAGACTTGGGGCTACCTCTCTCAGAAGGTACAGCTGTTTTACATCAAAAGCTGAACTGTCTCTTCCCAAAAAGGCCTAACCCATGGTTCTTTTCCTTTGCAACATTCCTATAGCCTTATTTCTAATAAGGCTAGTAGCCTGGAAGTGCTACTTCCAAGTGGCCGGAGCTCTTGGCAGAAGAGATAGCATTTGTTGAGTACATGCTGTATGCCGGGCACTGACTAAATGCTTTGTATATCTCTTCTTTTCTTCCCAATAACCTTGTCAGTTGAGTTTATTTTCCTTTATTTACGAATAAACAAACTGTGACTCAAAGAGGGTAACTTACCCAGGCTCACAGGGCTACTAAGAGGCAGAACTGAAATTTGAACCCAACCATACTATGATACCAGAGTCTCCTTCTACTATACAGGTTCCCACCCTTCTGTAGCTGCCAGCTGTTCTGAGTACCAGCTGTCGCGGCCTTCATGTTTTTTGGTTTTTTGGGTTTTTTTTTTTTTTTGAGACAGAGTCTTGCTCTGTTGCCCAGGCTGGAGTGCAGTAGCACAATGTTGGCTCACTGCAAGCTCCGCCTCCTGGGTTCACGCCATTCTCCTGCCTCAGCCTTCCGAGTAGCTGGGACTACAGGTGCCCGCCACCACGCCTGGCTAATTTTTTGAATTTTTTTTAGTAGAGACGGGGTTTCACCGTGTTAGCCAGGATGGTCTCGATCTCCTCACCTTGTGTCCCGCCCGCCTTGGCCTCCCAGAGTGCTGGGATTATAGGCATGAGCCACTGTGCCTGGCCTCACCTTCATGTTATCTCTTCCAGGTCAATGGCCACAATCCGGGGTCTGATGGCCAAGCCAGGGAGTACCTCAGAGAAGACCTGCAGGAGTTCCTGGGTGGGGAGGTCCTGCTGTACAAGCTGGATGACCTCACCAGGGTGAATCCTGTGACACTAGAGACAGGTATGGGCCTCCCATTCCTCAGGAGTATCATCTCCAGGAGGTTGGAGGTGTGATGAGAGTAGTCAGCACAGCTTCTCCAGGTCAGACGGAGGTCGGCAGGACTCCTGATCTGGAGCCAGGTGGGCTGCTCCAGACCTCCACCTGAGGGAGCATGACAGCTGCACCTGGGCTCCCCAGGGCATGCTTTGCTTCAGATTTGGAGCTCATCTTAATTAGATCTTGTATCTTTTCTTCAGGGAGCTGCTGGGATTTAATGATTCTTGGCTAATTGCAGAAAGAGGGCTGTTACTTAAGTAGATGTGTGTCTGTGTGTGTGGTTTGACTATATTTGAGCCCGAGTTTGCTAAAGGCATCTCTGCCTCAGTCCTGAGGTGCCTGCAGGCCCGGTACATGGCAGACACATTCTACACCAATGCTGGCTGCACCCTGGTAGCCTTGAACCCCTTCAAGCCTGTTCCTCAGCTCTACTCGCCTGAGCTAATGAGAGAGTACCATGCTGCGCCTCAGCCCCAGGTAAGGCTCTGCCGCTGCCTGTGGCCTCAGGGCTCCTCTACCTCCCGCTAAACCTCTTTGCAGTTACCCCTGTCCTTATTCATCTATTCACCAGCAATGTGGTCATTCAGAGTCTGCTAGTGCCACGGCCTGCCCAATAGGAGCTGGCAGAATTTTGAACCATGAAGAACTGATTACAGGACAGAAGGTGCAAAGTGGGGAATAAATAAATATTTGTTTAACTGAGTTTGGAACCTAAAATAGAGACATAAGAGAAAGGATTTTTTTTTCTTGTTTGCGGTTTTATTAACAAAGGATTTATAAAGGTATTATATATTTGTGTATTTAACAAACTATCTTTTTATTTTTTATTATTATTTATTTATTTATTTATTTATTTTGAGATGGAGTTTCAGTCTTATTGCCCAGGCTGGAGTGCAATGGCATGATCTGGGCTCAGCGCAACCTCCACCTCCTGAGTTCAAGCAATTCTCCTGCTTCAGCCTCCTGAGTAGCTGGGATTACAGGCATATGCCGCCACACCTGGCTAATTTTGTATTTTTAGTAGGCATATTGGTCAGGCTGGTCTCAAACTCCTGACATCAGGTGATCTACCCACCTTGGCCTCCCAAAGCGCTGGAATTACAGGTGTGAGCCACCGTACCCGGCCCTATTTATTTTGAGACTGAGTCTCTCCCTGTCACCCAGGCTGGAGCGCAGTAGTGCGATCTTGACTCACCGCAACCTCCGCCTCCAGGGTTCAAGTGATTCTTGTGCCTCAGCCTCCCGAGTAGCTGGGACTACAGGTGCCCACCACCATGCCCGGCTAATTTTTGTGTTTTTAGTAGAGATGGGGTTTCACCATGTTGGCCAGGCTGGTCTCGAACTCCTGACCTCAAGTGATCCACCTGCCGTAGCCTCCCAAAGTGCTGAGATTATAGGCATGAGCCACTGAGTCCAGCAAAACTACCTTTTTAGTAAAGAATGAAATTATACACGATAAGGATTGCCCTGGAAAATTCAGCATATGGTTATCTCTACTGAGGAAAGTAACTTATTCTTTTACTGAGAAAAGGATAAGTTATTTGGGGTGGGGTGGTGGAGGTACAGACAGATAATGAGCTTGTTGGTGTAAAAGTGCATGATGCATTCAGGGAGAGGTGAGAGAAAACTTGCTGGCAGGAGGGAGGTCTTGGGGGCAAGAGGGAGTAGATGAGAGCAGGAAGACGAGAAAGCCAGGGTTGTTTGTGAAGAGTCTGAAGCACCATAGCAGGCAGAGAGAATCTGCAGAGCATCTTCATCCAGGTAGAGGTGGGACTGGGAACAGAACCCACTAGACGAATAATTACTGTGGGAGTTGGGTTCAAGAAGGTGAGGCAGGAGGCAGAGACAACAGTTGGAGGCTTTGTATCCCTCCAGGTGATAGGTGGCTGGGGCAAGGGCAGGTGTAGAGAGGAGTGGCTCTGACGCCATATGGAACAGTTGCCTTCTCCCTCAGCAAGCTGTGGGTAAGTGATCACTGCTGGCTGGGTTACCTAGGCATTGTGGAGATGGCGTGGCCCTCCAGAAGTTCATGCATGATGAGGTATCCAGTTGGAATCCAGGGGAAGTCTGTCCTGAGAGCCCTGTCTGCTGTCTGCCCTGCCTCCTGAAAAGTAAAAGCCAAGTCGTAGTCCCCTATGTTTCCTCAGCATCCAGCTTGATTGATGCCTAGTACATTGAAGACAGTTAATAGTTGTTGAAGAAAAGGGGAACAGTGGCTTTGGAATTTAAATCACATGGATATACTTACTTGCTGAGTGGCCTTGCAAGGTTATTTAACTCTGAACCTCACATTCCTTATCTATAAAATAGGGTTATATTTCCAATTAGTGGACAGACTTCTTAGTAATTTATATGAACTTTGTAAATTGCAAATTATAGTAATATGAAGTAATAAGCAGAAGGATAAGACAAAGCAAGATAAGATGGGAGTATAAAGTGTTAATGTCATAAACTGGTCAAAGCTAGCCCTGCTTCTAGGCTGAGAGAAAATGAGTAGGTAAAGCCAACATAGGGGTTCTAAAGTTGGGCATAACAGTGTGACATCCAGAAAATTTTTCTGGAGGAAGCATCCCACCACTGCTATTGGCAGCCTCCCCATCTCAGTCATCATTGGCTCAGTCATCATTGAAAAACAGGCATTCCCTCACATGACCTTTCACTCCTTGATGTTCCAGAAACTGAAGCCCCATGTGTTCACTGTGGGTGAACAGACCTACAGGAATGCCAAGAGCCTGATTGAACCAGTCAACCAGTCTATTGTTGTCAGTGGAGAGAGTGGTGCTGGAAAGGTAGGAAGACGTCTTTCCCATCCTGTCAACTCACGTCAGGCTGGGTGGACAGGGAGGCAGGGGTCATTCCTTGGCCTTCCTTGTGGAGTTGTTTGCTTCCTAATCATTCCCACATAGGCTGGCTGAAGCTGGGGTTGGTGCACAATGGTGGGCTAGCACTGAGCCGGAAGTCAAGAGACAGGATTCCAGTCCAGGCTCTACTGCAAGCTCTGCCATCACCCTGGGTGAAATAGGAATGAAGCTTCCTTTCTAAGCCTTATTTTCTCATCGAAAGTGTCTCCCAGCTCTTGACACCACTGGAAACAAAAGTCAGCTGCTGGGGATTCCAGCATAGTGGTTAAGAACACATCAGAAAAGTACTTAGCTTCTGCAAAGCTCTCAGTTCTTCCACTTGTAAAATGGAAGGGAAGGGAGGACCAACACCTGACTCATAGGACTTCTGTGAGAGTTAAATGAGTCACTGTACATATGGCACCTGGTGGCATGCTTGGCATGTGGCAGTGCTCCTCCAAAGTAGCTGGGGTTCTTGTGGGAAAAAGTTTATTGGAGTAAACCACCTGAACCCTCTGGGTTGCGCATGGTGGCAAGGGCAGTATATTGGGCCAGGTGTTGGGGAGGACAGAAGCTCCTGGTATGGCCACGTGGCCTTCTGGGTAGCAAAACCACAACAGGTGAGACAGGATGTTGCATACAGATGAGTGGGGAGTTGCACAGCTGGTCAAAGGAGACTATTGGCCAAGGCCTTGCCACCTTCTTGACAAGCCTCACCCAGCTGCCTCACCCTTTCCACCACACTTTTACCTTCATGAGGAACTCTTTGGACCATAAACTCCTCCTGCCTTCACTCACATATGAGAATTGCTGAACACTGAGAACTTACCAGGTTCTAGGCTTCTGGCTGGGCACTGAGGGGTGGCAGGGGGATGAAAAATGCAACATGTAGCTTTCAGGGGGCACTTAGTCTGCTGAGAGAGACAGACAAGAAAACAAAGACAGTAAGTTGCAGGGATGAGGGCTTGGACTTGGGTTAGGAGGGGATCTCTAGGAGCTATATCAAGGTGGCTAGTGAAGTGGCTTATGCCCAGCTTCTCAACGAAGCCTTGTCCCCCAGAATTGCTCTGGGGACCTGAAGCTGAACCTGGCCCAAGACTCATTCAACCAGAGAGCTTGGTAACCCTTTATTGAGCAGCCACTGTAGCCCTGGGCTGGGCCTGGTATATTTTCAAAAATTTATTTTTAATGAATAGTAATGTAGTTACATAGTTCAAAAAATCAAGCAATACTACAAGGCTTATAAAGAAAAACAGCAAACCTGCTCCTTGTCTTTCAGCCTTGTTCCCTGTCTCCAGATGCAGTTACTTGCACATCTTTTATCAGTTTATTTGGGTGTTTACATCCGTATTTTTAAACTACTGCTTATATTGTTACTGACTTTTTGGTTTTGGACCTTATCTGTTCACTTCCTACTTTGATGAGGATTTAACCCTTATTTCCCTGCCCTCAAAATACATATTCTGTATATAATTATTTCATAATTTCTAATTAAGTTAATAAGCAGTATTTACATGGTTATGGTCATGTGTATATGCATAGCAGAGCCATATAATATACTATATATTCTTGCATAATTTTTATTTTCCCTCTGTTTTCCCTGTTTAATAGTGGTGTACAAAAACTAAACCAGTGAAAAAGTGGGGCAAGTAAAATAAATAATAAATAAATAATTGCCCCATTTTTTCACTTGTTTAATTTTTATATACCATTATTAACTCATTACCAGACTTGTCACCAAATCTGGAAAACACCTGTCAAACTGGCAAGCAAATCAGCTTCTTTCATTGGAGATACCCTTCCTAGAGCTCTCAGACCACATCTTTTCTTCTGTTTGGATTGGTGCCTACTGAGGGCTGCTGCCACACAGCTGTTGCATGGAAGCTTCTTTGCTTCTGCACATCCCCAGATTCCCATCTGTCCTAGGATAAATCCCCCATGGCAGGAGCCCATAGCGTTCTCTTTATTTTATTTTATTTTATTTTATTTTATTTTATTTTATTTTATTTTATTTTATTTTATTTTATTTTATTTTTTGAGACAGGGTTTCTGTCGCCCAGGCTGGAGTGCAGTGGCACAATCTCAGCCCACTGCAACCTCCGCCTCCCCAGTTCCAATAATTCTCATGCCTCAGCCTCCCGAGTAGCTGGGATTACAGATGCATACCACCACACTCAGCTAAGTTTTTGTTGTTGTTGTTGTTGTTGTTTTTGAGACGGAGTTTCGCTCTGTTGCCCAGGCTGGAGTGCAGTGGCACAATCTTGGCTCACTGCAACTTCTGCCTCCCGGGTTCACACCATTCTCCTGCCTCAGCCTCCCGAGTAGCTGGGACTACAGGCGCCCGCCACCACGCCTGGCTAATTTTTTGTATTTTTAGTAGAGACGGGTTTCACTGTGTTAGCCAGGATGGTCTCGATCTCCTGACCTCGTGATCCACTCACCTCGGCCTCCCAGATTGCTGGGATTACAGGTGTGAGCCATCACGCCTGACCTGCTAAGTTTTATATTTTTAGTAGAGTGGGGTTTCACCATGTTGGCCAGGCTGGTCTTGAACTCCTGGCCTCAAGTGATCTTCCCGCGTTGGCCTCCCAAAGTGCTGGGTTTACAGGCATGAGCCACCACGCCTAGTCTCCATGGCTTTCTTTTTCTTCATTTACTGCCTTGTTTTGTTTTTATGAACCATATTCTTTTATTTTTATTTTTATTTTTTTTGAGACCAAGTCTCGCACTGTCACCTAGGCTGGAGTGCAGGTGGTGTGATCTCGGCTCACTGCAACCTCCGCCTCCTGGGTTCAAGCAGTTCTCTGCCTCAGCCTCCTCCCGAGTAGCTGGGATTACAGGCGCCTGCCACCACGCCCGGCTAATTTTTGTATTTTTAGTAGAGACGGAGTTTCATCATCTTGGCCAGGCTGGTCTTGAACTCCTGACTTCGTGATCCACCTGCCTCGGCCTCCCAAAGTGCTGGGATTACAGGCGTGAGCCACCACGCCCGTCCAAACCATATTCTTTAGTGGTTTCCTGAACAAGGTACGTGGAGGGCAAATTGTTGCACATCTGAAAATGTCTATTCTGCCTCGAATCTGATTGATATTTTGGCTGGGTTTTATAATTCCAGGTTAGAAATAATTTTCTTTCTGAATATAGAGACTTTATTTTCTTTTTTCTTTTTCTTTTTTTTTTTTTTTTGTTTGGCTCACTGCAACCTCCGCCTCCCGGGTTCAAGCAATTCTCCTGCCTCAGCCTCCCGAGTAGCTGGAACTACCGGCATGCACCACCACACCCAGCTAATTTTTGTATTTTTAGTAGAGATGGGGTTTCACCATGTTGGCCAAGATGATCTCGATCTCTTGACCTCGTGATCTGCCCTCCCCGGCCTCCCAAAGTGCTGGGATTACAGGTATGAGGCACTGTGCCTGGCCGAGGTTTTATTTTCATATATTGCTGTTGAGAGAGCCAGTCCATAATGGTGATTTTTTTTTTTCCCTAAAGGTTTTAGGTATTAAAATTCACAGTGATGTGTTGTGGTATAGCCTTTCTTCACTTATTATGCTGGGTACTTTGTGTGGGTCTTTTTAACTTGGAAACTCATGTCCTTTTGTTCAGGAAAGTATTTTTGTGTTATATCTAATAATTTCCTCCCCTGTTTTCTCCTTCTGGAACTTCTGTGAGGAAATTTGGTTAGTTGTGTAATCATGTTTTTCTCACCTATCCTCCTTTCTCTTTATTTTTTTAATCTTCTGAGAGGTATTCTTTTCTTTACCTTCCAATTCTTTGGAACTTTGAATATTTGTTAAAAATTTTAATTCTACATTCTAGTTTTTTTCTAACGTTTATGATATTTGTCATTTCACGTAAAAGAGGCTTATGAAATAATGATCCTAGAGTGTCTGTTCATATTTGAAAATAAGGCATTAAACAACTGATTAGAATCTGTGTTTACGTACAAGATTGTCAACCAATGGGGCCTCACTGTAAGTAGCTTTTTAAACTTGTGGGATCCCTGAATGGCCATAACTTTTCCCATGAGCTTATTGGTGTCTCCAGAAAAGATTCCTCCAGTCTTTCAGCAGAGAGGTGGAAACTATAAAGAATCAAATGGAGATGATAAAAATTTAAAACATGATAAATCTTTGGGCATATCAACAGACTAGACATGCAAAAGAATGCATTAGTGAACTTAACAGTTGGTGAATAGAAATTATCCAAATTGAAAAACAAAGAAAATTGCATCCAAGAACTGTAGTACAATATCAAATGGTCTGCCATTGAACAATGCAGAGGTTAGGGGCACCAACTCCCCACGCAATTGAAAATCTACATATAATTTAACTGCTGATTAACTACTGTTGACTGGAAACCTGACAAATAACATAACAGTCAGTACATATTTTGTGTGTTATATGTCTTATATACTGTATTCTTACAATAAAATAAGCTAGAGAAATGAAATTAAGAAAGTCAGAAGGAAGAAATATATTTACTACTTAAGTGAAAGTGGATCCTCATAAAGGTCTTCATCACTGTCATCTTCACTTAGAGTAGGCTGAGGAGGAAGAGGACAGTCTTGCTTGGTCTTGCTGTCTCAGAGGTGGCAGAGGTAGTGGAAGTATAATAGAAGGGGAGGCAGGAGAGATTTATTGAAAAAAAAAAACCCACGTATAAGTGGACCCATGCAATTCAAACACGTGTTTTGAAGGGTCAACTGTACTTGTAATTGGTGTCCTAGGAGTAGAGAGAGGACATGGGTCAAAAGTAATATTTTTACAAAATTAACCAAAGATGGCAAGCACAGATCCAAGAAGCTCAAAAAATGCCAAGTAGAATGAATACAAAGAAAACACATTTAGGCACATTATGGTCAAAGTGCTGAAAACTAAATATAAGAAAAAAATCTTAAGGACCAAGTGCAGTAGTTCACGCCTGTAATCCCAGCACTTTGGGAGGCTGAGGCAGGCGGATCATTTGAGGTCAGGAGTTTGAGACCAGTCTGGGTAACATGGTGAAATCCTGTCTCTATTAAAAATACAAAAAATTAGCAGGGCATGGTGGTAGGTGCCTGAAATCCCAGCTACTTGGGAGCTGAAGTGGGAGAATTGCTTGAACCCAGGAGGAGGAAGTTGTAGTGAGCCAAGATCATGACAGAGTGAAACTCTGTCTCAAAAAAAAGGAAAAAAAAATCTTAAAGGAAGCCAGGAAAATAAATATTACATAAAAATGAACAAAGATAAGAATGACCATAGGAATCTTGACAAAAACTGTAAGCCCACAGATAAAAGTGACACCTTTAAAGTGCTGAAAGAAAAAAATCTGTCAACTTAGAATTCTGTTATCAGCAAAAATATTTTTCAACAATGAAAGTGAAATAGACTTTAAGACAAACAGAAGTTGAGGGAATTCATTGCCTGCAGACTTGCACTGCAAGAAGTGATAAATTCTTTAGTGCAAAAGAATATGAAAACCAGATAAATATTTGGATCTACACAAAGGGGTAAGTTTCAGCATCACAGATGTAAAATCTTTTATTTTTTTTCTCTCTTTAGAAGATAATCACTATAAGGCACAAATGGTAACAATGCTTATATGATAGAATGGAATCATTAAAATGCCAAATTTAATCAAAGGCAATAAGAAAAAAGGGAACTAAGATCACATGGAACAATTTAAAAAAATAAGATGGTAGATTTAAACCCAGGCATAGTGACAATTACGATAAATATAAGTGGTCTACTCATGGATAAGTTCAAACTAAATGGATGGGAAAAAATATAACATCCTAACACCCATAAAGGAAAGCTGAAGTGGTTACATTAGAACAAGCAATGTTGCTAAGGATAAGATGAGACATTTCATAATGATAAATGGGTGAATTCATCAAGAAAACATTTCTAAACAGGTGTGTACCTAATTACAGTTTCAAAATACATGAAGTAAAATCTGCTCTCATTGAAAGGAAAAATATATAAAATCAAAACTACATTTTGAGGCCAGGCACAATGGTTCACACCTGTAATCCCAGCACTTTGGGAGGCCAAGGCTGATGGATTGCTTAAGTTCAAGACCAGCCTGGGAAATGTGGGGAAAACCCATATCTACAAAAAAATACAAAAATTAGCCAAGCGTGGTGGCTTGTGCCTGTAGTCCTAGTTTACTCACACAGAGCAAGCAAGACTCTGTCTAAAAACAAAAAACAAAAAGATTAAAATGATACAAACTATGTTCCTTGAGCTGAATAGAATTGAACTAGAAATAAATAACAAAGACACCTAGAAAATCCTAAAACATTGGGAAATTAAACAATGCACTTCTAAATATCCTATGGGTAAAAGATAAAATCACAATGATACTATAAAGAAAAAAAATATCTATCTATCTGTCTATCTATCTCACTATGCCTGGGTTTAAATCTACCATCTTATTTTTTAAATTGTTCCGTGTGATCTTAGTTCCTTTTTTTTATTGCCTTTGATTAAATTCAGCATTTTAATGATGCTATGCTGTCACCATTGTTACCATTTTTGCCTTAGTGATTATCTTCTAAGGAGACAGATATATATATACATACTTTTATGTATATACATATATACACATATATATATATACACATATATATATATATATATATATTTTTTTTTTTTTCTCTGAGATCCTCTGGCCCAGGCTGGAGTGCAGTGGTGTGATCTCAGCTCACTGCAACCTCCACCTCCTGGGTTCAAGTGATTCGTTTGCCTCAGCCTTCCGAGTAGCTGGGATTACAGGTGCATGCCACCACACCTGGCTAATTTTTGTATTTTTAGTAGAGACTATGTATTTTTAGTAGAGACGTTATAGTTTCACTATGGTGGCCAGGCTGGTATCAAACTCCTGGCCTCAAGTGATCAGCTCGCCTCAGCCTCCCAAATTGCTGGGATTACAGGCGTGAGCCACTGTGTCCAGCCTTGTCTGAAATTTCATAACCAAGTCGGTATTAGA
Organism: Pan paniscus; assembly: GCF_029289425.2. Taxonomy (NCBI): domain Eukaryota; kingdom Metazoa; phylum Chordata; class Mammalia; order Primates; family Hominidae; genus Pan; species Pan paniscus. Next base: position 28,242,830 of record NC_073268.2, read on the forward strand.
AAATATTTTGAACTAATAAATTAAAATGAAAGCACAACATCTTCATTACCTCTTTTTTTTTTTTTTTTTTGAGATAGTTTCGCTATTGTTGCCCAGGCTGGAGTGCAACGGTGCGAGCTCAGCTCACTGCAACCTGCGCCTCCCCGGTTCAAGCGATTCTCCTGCCTCAGTCTCCCTAGTAGCTGGAATTACAGGTGGATGCCATGACACCCAGATAATTTTTGTATTTTTAGTAGAGACAGGGTTTCACCATGTTGGTCAAGGCTGGTTTTGAACTGCTGAACTCAGGCAATCCACCCACCTTGGCCTCCCAAAGTGCTGGGATTACAGGCGTGAGCCACCGCACCTGGCCTCATTACCTTATTTAATCTTAATTACCTCCCAAAGATCCCTTCTCCAAATGCAGTCACATTGGGAGTGAGGGCTTCAAAATATGAATTTGAGGGGAACACAATTCAGTCTGTGGCATACCTTAAGAAGCTAGAGGGGAACAGAATAAACCCAAAGTATGCAGAAGAAGGGAAAAAGTAAAGATGAATAAAATAGAAAAATTAATGAAATAAAAGACTTTTCTCCAAAAAGATGAATAAAATGATAACTCTCACTGGGTGCAGTGGCTCACGCCTGTAATCCAGCACTTTGGGAGGCCAAGGTGGGTGGATCACCTGAGGTCAGAAGTTAGAGACCAGCCTGACCAACATGGTGAAAGCCTGTCTCTACTAAAAATACAAAAATTAGCTGGGCATGGTGGCAAGCTCCTGTAGTCCCAGCTCCTCAGGAGGCTGAGGCAGGAGAATCACTTGAACCCCGGAGGCAGAGGTTGCAGTGAGCCGAGATCGTGCCACTGCACTCCATCCTGGGTGACAGCAAGATTTTGCCTCTAAAGAAGACAAACAAACAAAAAAAATGATAACTCTCCAGTCAGACTTATAAAAAGAGAAAAAAGATGTAAATCACCAGTATCAGGAATGAAAGAGTAGACATCAATATAGATCTTACAGATTAAGATAATATTTTGAATAACTTTATGCCAAGAAATTATACAATTTAGATGAAATGGAGAAATATTTTGAGAAACACAAACTGCTGAAGATCACACAAGAAGAAAAAGAACCTGAATAGCCCCTATTTCTGAAAGAAATTGAAGTCATAGTTAAAAGCCTTCCCACAGAGAAAGCTCTAGGCCCTGGTGGCTTGACTTGTGAATTCTACCGAACATTTAAGGAAGAAATGTTACCAGTTCTACATAAAGTCTTTCAGAAGATAGAAATATCTCTGATCCCAAAGAAAAATCTAAAGAATCAACAAAGTAAGTTGCCACCTTACTGCAACTAAAAAGTTGTAGAGCGTTTAGTGAGGTGATAGGATATGAGGTCAATATGTAAAGACAGTGTATTTCTATGTCCTAGCCACAAACAATTAGAAGTTAAAATGAAAGTATACCTCACTTCAGCTGATTAAGAACAAAAGAGTATGAATTAAAATTAGACTGCTTGGGGCCAGGTGCGGTGGCTCACACCTGTAATCCCACTTTGGGAGGCCAAGGTGGGCAGATTACGAGGTCAGGAGCTCAAGACCAGACTCACCAACATGGTGAAACCCCGTCTTTACTAAAGATATAAAAAATTAGCCAGGCGTGGTGGCGCGCGCCTGTAATCCCAGCTACCTGGGAGGCTGAGGCAGGAGAATCGCTTGAACTCAGGAGGCAGAGGTTGCAGTGAGCCGAGATTGTGCCATTGCACTCCAGCCTGGGAGGCAAGATGAGACTCCGTCTCGGAAAAAAAAAGTTAGACTGCTTGGGTATAAATTGGAGCCCTGTCATTGAGTAGATGCATGATTTTTAATAAATTTTTAAATTTCTATGCTTTGGTTTTATTGTTTTATAAACAATTGTATAATCACACCTTTGCAGAGTTTGCAAAAAAACATACACAGAAAGCCTCGATAGCTCAGTGTCTGCCACAGAGCTGAGAGAAACAGATGTCTACTCCCATTTTACAAACACAGGTAGAGGAAGTGCCTTGCCTGAGGCCAGGGTTGAATTCTGCCTTCACCCATTTTGTCAGCAACACACTGGTGGAGAAGAGAGCTCTGGAGGGCACTGTTCTCTCAGGCAGGCTCAGAAGTGGGTGGGAACATAGATACAGCTCCCACAGGGCTGTTTCTGCCACAGACATGGACGTCTCGCTGCCTGATGAAGTTCTATGCTGTGGTGGCCGCCTCACCTGCATCTTGGGAGAGCCACAAGATTGCAGAGAGGATAGAACAGAGGATCCTGAACTCCAACCCTGTCATGGAAGCTTTTGGTGAGCTTGGGCTCCTTTGCACAGTATCTCAGTCCCATTTCCTCTGGGATTTTCCACCTTCCAGGGAGAGGGACAGTGCTTTGAGACCCTCCCTTGGGTGGGGGTGGAGGATGAGTGTATCCTTCACTGCCTCAGATCCCCAACCTCTCCCTGGTACTCCTTAGCATCATTCTAACAGAGGTAATGTCGTTCAGTCCTCTTCCTCGCTCCAGCCTAGGCACACGTAACAGTCGTGCTGGAGAAGACCTGGTGGCTTAGCTCGTCCAAATTCTGTCTTTCTATCCAGTTTCCTGATGGTTCAATGAAGGGTACTTGTTAAGGGATACAAGGTGATTAGTGTTTGTGTTGGCACTGGAACCCAGATGTGCCTTCCTGTCTAAAGTCAGTAGTGACAGCTGATTGTTTTTGACCTTTCCCTTCAAAGAAAGGTCCCTGACTGCCTAGGCTTGCTCATTCCAATTTCTTGCCAGGAAGTTCTTCTAACTCCCCTGAATCCCACTTGCTAAAGCATGAGGGCCCATTTTCTAGTCCTGTCCCCTATGACATGAAAACCAACAAAGGGGCCTTTAGGTGACTTGAGCACGGGAACATGACCTCCAGAGACCTGCAGCCACCTTGGCTTATGAGGACTCTGCAAACCCAGGGGAGTGAAATAAACACAGGTGTGATCTGTAGGGAATGCGTGTACACTGAGGAATAACAACAGCAGTCGCTTTGGGAAGTTCATCCAGCTCCAGCTGAACAGGTAATAGCTGCTGTTGCCCTGGCTAGTGGGAGGATGGGATTGGGGAGGTTGAAAGTGGCTGGGGCAGTATCTGGCCTGGGCCACCCCTATGGGCAAAAACCGTGCTCCTCCTGGTGCATGCCCTTTACCTCAGGTGTGAGCTCTGAGGGTGATCTTTGCACCTGGAGAACTATAGCTCCTCTCCCCTTGGGGAACCCTGGGGCAGTGCACTTATTCAGGCCTGGGTTCCTCCTGGCTTTTACTCTTGCTTAGGGACTTCAAGCTAAATTGCCACCTCTTTGGACCATATCCCTGAGCTTGAGGCTGAGACTTCGACTCCTGTCTTGGGGTAGAGCAAAGTGATGTGCAGAGGCCTTGGCCCTGCCCACCTGAGCTAGATGCAGGGGAATATTCCACGACACCCAAGGACATTCTGAGTGGTCCCCACCCCTCAATGCCCATTGGCTAAGTGGAAGAGCTTGGCAGGGAGTTGCCAGGTAGCAGGCAATCTGGCACACCCAGATTGCCAGACATGGCTATGGAATGAATGGGCAACTAACGGGCTCTGGCCTGTGTGTGTCCCAGGGCTCAGCAAATGACTGGAGCCGCAGTCCAGACCTACCTCCTAGAGAAAACTCGAGTGGCCTGCCAGGCTTCCAGTGAGAGGAACTTCCACATCTTCTATCAGGTTTGTGCCAAATGGGGCCACAGCCCCCCAGATGCAGGACAGGGATGGGTCCGTGTTTTTCAACCCCCCACCCCCCAGAATGCTCCATGCCTGGTTCCTTCACCTAGCTTTTGATGGAGCCACCACTTTATCCTGCAGACTTTACATGCAACACTTCTGCCTCACACTGCACCTTGGCTCCCAGCACAGTTGTGGCCTGGGAGTATGTTTTACCTCCTCCATCAGACCAGAAGGTCCTTGAGGCTGGGACTGTATCTCTAGGGTGGAAGCCATGTCACTCTTATCATTTTAAGGGCTCTCCTAGAATGGCATCTGTCGCTAACAGAACAAGGGCTTCCCTAGAGTTGTGCCTTTTCCATCGGACTGGGAGTCCCCCAAGGCATGGATAGGATATCTCCCTTTCTCTCAAAATCGGAGCATCCTTAGGTGATGGGTATGCCTCCCACGTCAAGACGATGGACTCCCTGGGCAGGAGTTGTCCTTTTTTCACCAGACTGCAGGTTTCCCTAGAGCAAGGTTCTTTTGCATCAGATTGGAGACATCCAGGGCTATGTTTACGGCATCTTTTGCCCCCATACCTGCCCTGGGCTCTCGGAAGGGACCTCTGAGCCTTGTGATGTTGCTACCAACTCTCCTCTTATCCCAACCCCATGCCTATGCAGGCCTGGGCTTTTCTCAAACCCCCTACCCAGCCTCCCACCTACCCTTCTCCACAGATTTGCAAAGGAGCCAGTGAGGACGAGAGGCTCCAGTGGCACCTTCCTGAGGGAGCTGCCTTCTCCTGGCTGCCCAACCCAGAGAGGAGCTTAGAAGGTAAGGGGAGCCCCATCCAGCACCTTGCGCTGACCCAGCATCACCCACCCACTCTGTACAGAGCCTGCCTCCCTCGCATCTTGCTGCTGCTGACCTCTGCCCCGAACTTGGATTCTTTTTCAGAGGATTGTTTTGAGGTGACCAGAGAGGCCATGCTCCATTTGGGCATTGACACCCCTACCCAGAACAACATCTTTAAGGTCAGAAGAAAAGCCACATCACTTATGTTTGGCAGAGATGACGGGCAGCCCTTTTCATAGAGATTTTCCCTGGACTTGGAGTTGGTCTTTCCCTGAGGATCTAGGACTTTGGGCCCCTCTGTGCTACCTCCAAGGAATCAGTCACCTCTGTTCTGCTGAGGCTGGAGACCAGGTGGTGGGGTGGACGGGGCATAAGGAACAGTGATGCATACACAGTGCTAGAGTACAGAATGCAGTAAGTGATCCATGGGGGCAGAGAGCAAGGTACCGCATGATCAGAAGAGAGAACTAGTGCTACCGCCTTGCTTGTCTAGTACATTAAAACTTACAAGTCATGTTCACGCTTCTCTGCTCACTTAGTTTTTTAAACAGTCCTCTGTGTGTGTTTATTTCCCTTTATGCCTGAGAAAACCAGAGAGGTAAAGTGACGTGCCCAAGGTCAGATACCACTAAGTGGTGATACAGAGTACCAGACATAGTAATTCCAAATTCCTACCCTCTCTGTCTTCCCCCAACCCGTGCCCCGTCATCCTCTGGAACATGAGACTGCCCCAGGTGAGCTGGGCTCCTCTCAGTCACACTAGGGGGGCCTCCCTTCTGTCTTTGCTGACAGAGCTGACTACCTCCTCTCATCTTCCTCACCCTCTAGAGCAGCAGGAGGGGATAGATAGGATGGCCTGGCAGTCGAGAAAGGGAGGCCACTTCAGGGAGGTAGCAATGCAGTGGAAAGTGACCCTCACCTCCAGATGGGGGCTGCTCAGACACTGCCAGGTAAGAACTTGACAGAAGGACAGCACCTGGGGACAAGCCCAGGATAAGTGGACAACACTGGGAGTCGGGGCAGGAGTGCTTTGGAGGTGGGCATGACCCTCTGCCACAGCCCTTCTGCCTGGTGGGCATGGCAGTCTTCTGGAGCAAGTTGTGGCCGGAAGACCAGTAGCACATGGAGGCACCCTGCCTGGGACCATATAGGAATGGTGGGTGGGGTCCCTGTGTCAGGTCTGAGGGTGGTTTTCTTTTTTTTTTTTTTTTTTTTTTGAGATGGAGTTTTACTCTAGTTGCCTAGTCTAGAGTGCAGTGGCACAATCTCAGCTCACTGCAACGTCCTCTTCCCGGGTTCGAGTGATTCTCCTACCTCAGCCTCCGAGTAGCTGGGATTACAGGCATGTGCCACCACACCCAGCTAATTTTGTGTGTGTGTGTGTGTGTGTGTGTGTGTATTTTTAGTAGAGGTGGAGGTTCACCATATTGGTCAGGCTGGTCTTAAACTTCTGACTTCAAGTGATCCACCTGCCTCAGCCTCCCAGAGTGCTGGAATTACAAGCGTGTGCCACCATGCCTAGCTGGGTCTGAGGGTTTTGAAGTTGCTGGGCCTTGGTGGGGTGAGGGGAGCTTCTGTCTATAGCCCCAGGGGGCTTGTCGGTGTGGAACATTGAGTACAAAGTCAAAGGGGCACCCATCGGACACAGACCAAGGTCACAGTGCCTCCAGCAGGCTGGGCTCTCAGAAGCCTGACAGTGGGAAAGGGCTCAAGGAAGCAGAGACAAGCCTCCAGCAGGCACACAGAAGCATCCCTGCCCCCAGTCACCAGTCTATTCCTAGAGAGCAGGGGACAGAAATGTAGAGGATGGGCGGGCATGGAGGCCCACAGGCTGCCCCAGGAGACATCTGAAGTCAGCCTGGGTTCTCATCCCACCCTTCCCCTCGGGAAGCACGTGTCCTCAGTCTCATCTCTATCATAGGCAGTGGCATAGCACATACCTTACAGGTTGTTGAAAAGATGCAATGAGGCGATGCATGTAACTTGTATAGAATTGTGTCTGGCAGAGATGGGCACACCTGGGCCATGATCGGGAGCTGCCCTTCTGCTGTCGTGATTGTACTCAGCAGAACGGCCCTTCCCAGAGTAGGCCCACGTCACGCCCTCTCCTACTCCCACCCATCCTTTTCTTTCCCCCAGGTCCTAGCTGGACTGCTGTACCTTGGCAATATCCAGTTTGCTGCCTCCGAGGATGAAGCCCAGCCCTGCCAGCCGATGGATGATGCCAAGTGTGAGGGTCAGGGTGTAGGATAGGGCAGGCCCTGTCAGGAAGGTAGCCAGCATTGCTGGGGTTGGGTGGAAGGCTGGATGGTGAAAATTGGAATCTGATGCTCTTGCTTATGCTACCCACCATAGGGCCTGGCCCTGGATCATTTACTCCTCACCCTGTCTGGTAAGGCAGACAGTATCGTCCCCATCTTAAAGATGAGAAAATGAGTCAGAGGTTTGTAAAGTGATTTGTCCCATACATGGCAGCATGGACTGGTACATGAAAGTGCTGGGTTTGAGTTCTGACTGCCGTTTATGGAGTCCTTTGGTGAGTCACTTCACTGATCAGAACTTAGGTTTCTTCTGTCCAGTTGGGGAAGTCATGGTCCCGCTGTGATGACTTCACAGTGCCTCGTGAAGAGGACTGGATGGAGAGTGATTTGCCTAAAGAGGATTTGCCCCTCCCAGACTCTGTCAGGACGGCAGCCTCGCTGCTGGGGCTCCCAGAGGACGTGCTGCTGGAGATGGTGCAGATTAGAACCATCAGGGCAGGCAGACAGCAGCAGGTGTTCCGGAAGCCCTGCGCCCGAGCCGAGTGTGACACCCGTAGAGACTGCCTGGCCAAACTGATCTATGCGCGGTGAGCAGTTACTCTGGCCCCTTGTTGGGGAGGACCCCAACAAGTGCTCTTCCTGTCCGGGGTTGGGCCAGACAACATCAGGCAATAGGCACAGGCCCAGGGTGGGAGATAAGACAGACTGGTTCCTCTCCCTGCTCCTCAAACCCCTGGACACATCAGGGCACGGCTCCCAGGTTTCACCAAGCAGCGTCTGTGGCCTCTTTCTGAGTGGGAAAGTTGCTACATTCCTGGCCAGAATTCAGCTCATTATTAAAGTTCAGGAGGCTGCTTTAGCCTCAGCAAGGTGAAGAGAACCTGCTCAGCTGTCTGCTGGCAAGGCAGGCCCCAAAGGTGATCTAGAGCCTTCGCAGTTCCTGCTTCAGATCCTTGGCTGAATGGGCCTCTCTGTCTCCCTGTGCCTTTGTACATCACCTAGGAGTTTGATAGATTGTGGTAAAGCCAGAGGCTGAGCCCACAGCATGTAGCACAGTGGTGAAGGTGGGGTCCTGGCCTTTTCTGGTAGGTTACATGGGTACGTCCACCCTCTGGCCATGTGGTTAAGGATGATCTCTCACCTTGAGTTCTGAGATTCTTCAGCAGGCCTTGTAAGGGCTTCAGGGGCCCAGAATCCTCTGAGATGAGCCAGAATGAGTGTATGTGTGTGCATGTGCACATGAGACCTTGGGCACCTTTCTGGGGAGAGGGTCCCCTGCTTTCATAAACGCCACAAAGAGCCAATAGCCTGAGAAGCTCTGCTGGGGGAACCAGATCGTCTGAGTTGAAAATGGTCCAGGGCAGCTGAGGCCAGACTAAATCCATTTCAGCAAGAGACTAGTTACCACTGCCTCAAAGCTAATTTAAGGTCACAATTTGAGGTCAAAGGCTTTTAAAGCCTTTGCCTACAAGTCACTCCAAGATGAGCAGATAAAGTGTGATGAACACAGATAGAGTGAGCTTCTGACCACAGGACATTTGCACAGCCCCTGTTGCAAAAAGAGCCAGTTTATTTACTGAAGGGAAAAAAGTTGCAGAGCAATTCCTTTAAGAAAAATTGTAAGGAAGAAACCCCTGTATAGTGCTGTACGTGTCAGCGTCTTGTGTGGTAGTCTCATCTTCTCTGGGCTGGGGCCGGTTCTAGAGTGGAGGATGCCATTGTTGACCTCGGGACTGGGGGCCCACTTGTGCAGAACTACATCAGGAGGTATGGTGGGGCCTTGAGCTCTGGGCTCCACCGGTAGAGTTTTGCAGGGGTGTTCAATGAACTCAGTTATTTACAAACCACACCCAGGCCCATCTGCCCCTTCCCAAGACACTAGCTGGGTCTTGAGCCATGTGACTGAGCTCGACTGATTCCCTGCCCAGCCTAGGAGCTGAGCTTGTCCTGTGCTCAGTCTTCCCATAAGGACATGCCAGGTTTGTGTGTACCTGGGAACATGCATGCCCATAGCCTGCATCTGTAGTAGGTCAAGATGTGATAGGCCGGAAGCAAGAGGAGAGGATTTGGCCTTTGACCTGTCAGGCTCAGAATACAAGGGCCCCCCAGGGTGTAGCACCCTGATGGGGGGAGCAATTTTACCACCCCTTTGACTCAGCCAGACCCTCTCACCAGAGTCCACTCTCTTCCCCCAACAGGTTGTTTGACTGGCTGGTATCAGTGATCAACAGCAGCATCTGTGCAGACACCGACTCGTGGACCACTTTCATAGGTAGCAAGGCCTCACTGTGCTGGGAGCACTCCAGAAAAAGAGCAATAAAGCCCTGGATGGAGAGGCAGGAGCCCTGGGTCCACTGTGTGACTCTGGGCAGTTCCTTTCCCTTTTTTGTCTCCTCTTGCATCTGCCTGCCAGCATAGGGCGAGATCTCTGCATAGGGTGAGATCTCTGCTCTCCTGCACCCACATCTGAGCAGTCCATAACTCTCCAGACAGGCTCAACAGTGCCTTGTCTGAAAGAGCCCTTTACCTCCCCAGAGACCCAGCTCTAATTGTGGGAGAGTAGTGGGGGTTGGGGAAAATAGCTGGATTAGAAGGGACTTTGGAGGCTGGCACCGTGGCTCACACCTGTAATCCCAACATTTTGGGAGGCCAAAGTGGGAGGATCACTGGAGGCCAGGAGTTGGAGACCAGCCTGGGCAATATAGCAAGACCCCATTTCAAAGAAATTAGCCAGGCATGGTGCTACATGCCTGTAGTCCCAGCTACTCAGGAGACCGAGGTGGGAGGATCACTTTAGCCCAAGAGTTTGAAGCTTCTGTGAGCTGTGATCACACCACTGCACTCCAGCCTGGTCAACAGAGCAAGACCCTATCTCAGGGGGGAAAACAAAAAAAGACTTGGGGGACATGACTGAGGGAGGTCAACACGGTTGTAACTAGGTGGGACAGTCAGTTATAGGAGGAAATAAAGCTTAAAGGTACAAGTGCAGTTTGCTCATGGAATGGTGGAATTCTAGGCACCAAATTGGCTAGTGAGACTAATGCCCTCCAAACTAGATTTAACACAGAAAATGTTCCCTGGGACCTGGTTTCCTATAGGAGGTGCCTATCAGAACCAGAGAATTCAGACTCAAAAATGGGCCTGATGCTCTGGGCTGTCTTCACACTTCATTTGGGTTTCCTGCTTGCTCTGAGCTCTACAGGGGAATGGGGTAGAGATGGGAGCCACCTTGGGTGGAGGGTGGGGAAGGTATGTTCTGCCCACCACAGGTGTCATGCTCACTCAGCCTGATGCCCAGGATGCCAAGTATAAGGCATTGGCAGGGGCCCAGCCACCCTGGGTTCCTTGGTCCCCTATTCCCCATCTGCTCCCTGCAGTGGCCCCATGGGTTCTCTGCCATCCTCCCAGGCCTGCTGGATGTGTATGGATTTGAATCATTTCCTGACAACAGTCTGGAACAGTTGTGCATCAACTACGCCAATGAGAAGCTGCAGCAGCATTTTGTGTCTCACTACCTAAGGGCCCAGCAGGTGAGGGATGGGGTGAGCAGGAGGCAGGTCCTTCTTTTGGATCCTCAATCCCTTCCTGACCTTCCAGCCCCAGTCCACGTTCTGATTAGAAGCCTTTTGTTCCTTCTTATTTTATTTTTAATTGACAAATAATAATTGCACATATGGAGTACAGTGTAATGTTTTGATATACTTTTGTTTCTTTGATGCTGTTCTGGAATACGCTGTGGTTCCGAGGCCAGCCGTGGATGGCCCGTCAGGACATCAGACCACAGCTGCCTTCTCCCACCTCATCCCACCTTGTTCTTTAGGAGGAATACGCAGTTGAGGGCCTGGAGTGGTCATTCATCAACTACCAGGACAACCAGCCCTGTTTGGATCTCATTGAGGGAAGCCCCATCAGCATCTGCTCCCTCATAAATGAGGTGGGGAGGTCAGCTAATGAGCCGAGCACCAGAGTTGGCCTTTGGGTTTTCTGGGGCCTTGATGATTATCCTGTTTCCTCTCTGTGCCTGTCTCCTCCCAGTCTGCCAAATAGATCTGCTAATTGCTATATTTTTTCTGTTGGGGACACTGTGATGCCTGTGTGATGTCTGCTGTCATGGGGTCCACAGGGTGGGGACAGTGAGGGTTGTGGTGAGACACTCTCATGTTGGTGGCTGACCCCCTGTTCCCATCCCACAGGAATGCCGCCTCAATCGACCCAGCAGCGCAGCCCAGCTCCAGACACGCATTGAGACTGCCCTGGCAGGCAGCCCCTGCCTGGGCCACAATAAGCTCAGCCGGGAGCCCAGCTTCATTGTGGTGCATTATGCGGGGCCTGTGCGGTACCACACAGCAGGCCTGGTGGAGAAGAACAAGGTACGGGCTGGGCCATGCCCTGTGGGGCCTGCGAGAAACGAGATGCTGGGTCTTTGCTATGCAGACATAGTAGTTTCCCCTCGTGAGTCCTTTCTCTCCTGAACCTCCTCCCAGAATCCAGAATCACCATCTTGGGCCCACCTGTCTGAGGTCTCCACTAATCAAGCATGACCTGCCTGGAGATAACCCATGTTAGACTGGGTCTCCAGGTCTCTGGTTGTCCAGTGGACCTTCTCTTGGACTCGGGCCCTGTCCTACCTGGAAGCCCCGTCATCTGCGGCTTGGGTGGGCAGTGGATGGCCCTGGGCAGAAGCTCCACCTGCCCTCACTGCTGCTCTTGCCATTTCCCAATAGGACCCTATCCCACCTGAGCTGACCAGGCTCCTGCAGCAATCCCAGGACCCCCTGCTTATGGGGCTGTTTCCTACTAACCCCAAAGAGAAGACCCAGGAGGAACCCCCTGGCCAGAGCAGGGCCCCTGTGTTGACCGTGGTGTCCAAGTTCAAGGTGGGTCTGATGTGCTGATGGGAGGTGCTTGGTTCACTCCACGGTCTCACAAATATTTATTGAGCACCTGCCAGGATCGGTGCTGTTTGTTGGGGAGCAGTGGCAAGTCAAGTAGATGTGGTCCCAGTCCCCTGGAGTTTATACTTCAGTGTGGAAGACAGAAACAGTAGACAAATAGGCTATCAGGTATAATATGATGGGAAGTCTAGGGGCCTATGGGGGCACCATGCAGCCTCTCACCCCCTGCCAGTGGGGTGCTTATGGGAAGAGGATCAGCTACATGAGCTTCTTTGACCTGGCTCATCCCCAGCTGTCTAGCTTCCTGTTCTAACCCTACCCTCACTCACTTCTCTCACATCGTCTGCTTTCTACCACCTCTCAGTCCTTGCATGTACCGCCCCACCTTCCTGGGATACTCTTGACTACTGCCCCATCAGCTCCACCTCACTCCCATCCTCCACGCCCCTTTTCCTAGTTTAGTCCTTCTCATCCTTCAGACTTTAGCTTTATTGCCACCACCTCGAGGAGGCACCTGGAAAACCAGGTTTGATTAGCACCTTCCTACCCAGCCTCAAACACACCCCCAAGGGTGTTCATCCAACATGTGTGGCCCATTGGAGTGAGCTCTGACATGGCAGCAGGCAGCCTGTGGCACAGCCTCCAACACACAGGATGAGCTGAGTGATAACAGTTGTTGCTGGACGAATGGCAAGAAGTTTTGAGATTGTTCTTTTCTAAGAAGATTGCTCTGGGGAGAAGTGGGGAGGGGAAAGAGGAGGAGATTGGATTCAGGGAGACCAGTCAGGGAGGATCACAGGTTTAGAAGGGTCCCTTAAGACAGAGATGAGGAGCATGGGAAGTTAGGAGAGGAACGTGCTCTGAGCCTGCTCGTCAAGAGCCTGCAGCAGTCATCCCTGCACAGGAGATTCTTGGTCTCAGGATCCTGGAAGGGCCCGCTGGAGTCATTTGATGTAGTTACTAACCAGAGCCCAGTTGATGGCCCTGGGCAGCCCCTCTCCCTGCCTAACCCCATGGTCTCTCATCTGCAGGCCTCACTGGAGCAGCTTCTGCAGGTCCTACACAGCACCACGCCCCACTACATTCGCTGCATCAAGCCCAACAGCCAGGGCCAGGCGCAGACCTTCCTCCAAGAGGAGGTAATTAACACCGGGCCAAAGCTGCTTCGCACCAAACCCCATCTGGCCAAGGCCCTGGAGAGATGAAGGGCAGGTCATCTGTTCCAAATGGAGTGCACAGAAGTGGTCTCTCCGGCCAGGCCTGACATGAGAGAGGACCCATCTCCCTTGCTGTGGCAGGGCAGGCATGTATGGTTGTGTGGTCTGTGCATAGTAGCCTAGCCAGGGAGGCAAGTTCCAGTGCATCTTGTTTTTTTGAGCCATGTACCCTGATGAGAGACTGAAACTGCCCAGAGGAATGGGTGTCTCGTGATTAGCTGAAAGTCTGCATCACCACACAGTCCCCGCACAGTGCAGCCATTTCTCACTGGAGGTATCTTTTTTTTTTTTTTTTTTTTTTTTTTGAGACTGAGCCTCACTCTGTCACCCAGGCTGGAGTGCAGTGGTGCAATCTCAGCTCACTGCAACTTCCGCCTCCCGAGTTCAAGTGATTCTCCTGCCTCAGTCTCCCAAATAGCTGGAATTACAGGTACGCACCACCACACCTGGCTAATTTTTGTATTTTTAGTAGAGGTGGAGTTTCACCATGTTAGCCAGGCTGGTCTCAAACTCCTGACCTCAGGTGATCTGCCCACCTCAGCCTCCCAAAGTGCTGGGATTACAGGCATGAGCAGCCACTGCACTCAGCCGGTATCATTTTTTTCTAATCTAACAAAAGCACTCTAGCCAGCAGCTGCCCTTTTCTTGGGATTCCAGGTTCTGAGGGATGTGGATGAGGGGTGAATGCTGGGCACTGCTGAAGGTGTGGCCTGGTAGATGTGGCCTTCCGGTTTGTAGCCAGGACAACTCAGCTCTGTGGTAAAGACCTGGGTTCAGGTCACAGAAGAATCTTCATAGTATAATCTTCCCTGCCTCTCAGCTGTGAACCACCCTCTAATGCCTGCAGACAGTGAAAACAATCCAAACTGGAAATTTGCCTGGGCTGGGTTGTGTGGTAGTGAGACTACACTGAGGGCAGGGTGAGACGGAGCCAGGACATCACTTGCTTCAGCTGTATCAGAAGCCACGCGTCGGATGAGGGGGACTTGGGACCACCAGGACCCTTTCTAGTGGGAGATTTGTTTTCAAGGTCCCTCGATTTCTCACTGCCCCAAGGAGATACCCCCATTAGCCAAGCCTTGGGAGAGCCTGCAGCTTGGCACTGGCCAGGGCCTAAGAAGAAGGGCTGAGAGAATGGCATTTCTGGCCTGCTGGCCCCATGCTGCAGGTGCCTGCCCTGTCTCCCCACCCTTGCAGGTCCTGAGCCAGCTGGAGGCCTGTGGCCTCGTGGAGACCATCCATATCAGTGCTGCTGGCTTCCCCATCCGGTGAGTGGGCTCGATCACGGCACAGTGCAGGGCCAGTACAGAGTGGGGCTCAGGACTCTCATTGGGCAAGAGCCTGCCCAACCCAGAGTGAGATGTGGAAATGAAGAGAAAGAGGCTGGTCTGTAGAAGTCAGCTGGGAACTAGGGAGCAGCACCCATCCGTTCATCCATCCACTTATTGTGCACTATTTTGTACCCAGCTGATGGCTGTGACAAAAGCCACATTGGTACAATGTTGGGGACAGAAGCCAGACTCAGGAGGGCTGACAAGCAATTGGGAGGAAGTGCAGATATCAGGTGCCAGCAGCTGTCTGAGAAGTGTTGCCTTGATGAGGAGCAGGGAGATCTGGGGGAGGCAGAGGAGACTGTGGGGTCAGAGAGGTCAGAGGGGAGATGTGGTCAAGCATGTCTGCGTCATAGGAGTGGTCCAATTGTTTGGGGAGAGGCCTGTCAGCCCCTTTGGAGGGAGGCAGCCCGCAAATCCCCTGCTAACACAAGAGATGCTTTGTGTTGGTAGACCAAGGCAGCAGGGAGAGCAGACCCATTTTAAATGGTCTTTATGGGTTTCCAACTAAGTGATCCTAGAAATCGCTTCGAAACCACATTCACATTCAGTGGGGATACTCGGGGAGGGCAGCACCGTGCTGTGTTGTTGAGCAGATTAAATAGAATAACTTCTGATGAGCCCTGAACCGTTAACCTGGCTCACAGATGAAGTAATTCTCTACTTCTGCCTGCTTTGGCTTCCAGGGTCTCTCACCGAAACTTTGTAGAACGATACAAGTTACTAAGAAGGCTTCATCCTCGCACATCCTCTGGCCCCGACAGCCCATATCCTGCCAAAGGGCTCCCTGGTGAGTGGGACCCATGAGTTAGTCATTTGTGCAACCACAATTTACTGAGCATCTACCCTGTGCCCTGTCTTAGGGCTAGGGGGCTGGGGCTTACTGGTGAATAAAACCAGCCCTGGTTTTGGTTCAGTGGGGGAAACAGATTCAAAAAAGACAAATAGTATGGAAAGTGGAAAAGCAGAGCTATGAGCAGGATGCTGTGGGTGGTGCTAGGGAGGTGTGAATTGGGGAAGGCTTCCTGGAAGAGGTAGTATCTGAGAATAAATTGGATTAGCCAGGTGACGGGTGGTCCACATGATAGATGTAATCTGAACAAAGGCCTAGAGGCTGGAGGCAGCAGTGTGGGTATGAGGAACTCCAGCCCGTTCTGTGTTGCTGGTTCACTGAGGCAGAGAACTGGGGCAGGTGAGGCTGGAGTGGCAGGTAGGGCTCCATCAAGGAATCTGGACTTTATTCTCTGGGCAGATGAGCAGGCACTGCAGGGGAGGGAGCAAATGACTCTGTCAGCCTCACACTTTCTGGAGACCACTCTGGGGGCACCATGGAGGGCTGTGGGATTGAGGCTGCAAAGTTGCCCCAATAGAGAGAAACAAGAATTGTGGGCACAGTCGGGAAATATTTGTTGGAAGAAACTGGTCAGTCTTGGTAGGGGCTTGACTAGATGTAGAGGGATAGGAAAGGAGTAAATTAACTTAGCCTGGGAAGTGAGGAAGAGCAAGAGGAAAAGAGGTTCAGGGAGGCTGAAGAGCCCGGGCATGGGTGACTTGTCCTGCAGGTCCAGTGAAGAAGTCTGCAAGGCACTTAGGCAGGCTTTAGTCTCAAAGGAAGAATCTGGAGGCCCTCATATGGGGGTTGTCAGCATGCAGATAAAAGAGAGGCTGTGGGAGCCACAGGGCCCAGACACAGGCAGAGGGAGAACAGGCCAAGGACAGGCTGCCGGGGGGCCCCGCCTCGGCAGGACCCCAGCCCAGCACCTCTGCCCCTCCCACGCAGCCTTACCCTGGGCCCCTCACAGCCACTGGGGCAATCCTGCTTTGTTTCCCTCCCCTCCTGGGCAGTTTTCACTTTCCTTTCACCCTTTCTCCTTTCTTCTCCCTCTCCATGGTTTGCTGTCCTGTTCCGTGTCTCTTACCCATAGCCCTTCTGGCCCCTGGTTGATTTTGCTGCTGTTTCTCATCTGTGGTGTCTCCTTTGGCAGCCTCTGTCTTCAGAGAGGCACTGGGCATCTAAGGTGGTCAGAGCCCTCAGGTAAATCCTACCTCTCCAGGAGTCAGCTCTGCGAGCTGCGGGAGGGCAGGCAGTGGGACACGGGACCTTTGCAGGGCTGGGATTTTTTTTAATTTATTTTTTAATTTATTCTTTTTATTTGCAGTAGAAGATTCCCAAACTAAGGGCTGGGATTGGATCTCCCTTTTCCCATACATGGTGGGGAGTTGAGGGGTCGGGGCTGAGGGAGTGGCCTATAGCTGCCCTATTTGGCCCTCAGGATGTGTGTTTGGGCCTTGGAAACAAATGCTGGCTGAGCAGCCTGGGATTCCAAGCTTGGAAGGAGTCACCCTTCCAGGTGTCAAGCACCCTCTGCCAGCCTGCCCAAAGGGACTCATGGCAGTAGAGGCTGTGGGACACCCCAGGACACACAGGCGCAAGTGGGTATTCCAAGGCTCCACGGAACAGCTAGCACCCTGAGGGACAATAGAGAGGCTGTTTGTGGCTTCCTCCAAAAGAAGAACGAGGAGAAAGTGGCTAGAGCCAAGAACAGCAGGAAAGAGACCTGTAGAGTGCTAGGGAGGCCAAAGCCAGTTTCTTCAGGCCACAGAGGCATGTAGAGATGACCATGCACTGATGGGGCCATCTCCCTCCCCCAGAATGGTGTCCACACAGCGAGGAAGCCACGCTTGAACCTCTCATCCAGGACATTCTCCACACTCTGCCAGTCCTAACTCAGGCAGCAGCCATAACTGGTGACTCGGCTGAGGCCATGCCAGCCCCCATGCACTGTGGCAGGACCAAGGTGTTCATGACTGACTCCATGGTGAGCTGGTTTGGGGATGAGGAGGTTACAGAGGCAAGCTGTGTGCTCTCCTCAGCAGGAGGGGGCAGGGGGAGAAGAGGCTGCCCTCAATGGATGCCTTTTCTCCCAGCTGGAGCTTCTGGAATGCGGGCGTGCCCGGGTGCTGGAGCAGTGTGCCCGCTGCATCCAGGGTGGCTGGAGGCGACACCGGCACCGAGAGCAGGAGCGGCAGCGGCGGGCCGTCATGCTCATCCAGGCAGGTAGGTGGGCAGGTCACCTGTCAGCACTGCTCACAGACCCCACAGGATGTTGGTTTCCTTTGAAACATAGCTCGTCGAGTCCCCATCTCCTGAAGCTGTGTCCCAGCCTGAAGAGATGTCCCTGTGGTGTGCTGGGATTCAAATTCCCTGTCCCCCTCACTCATAACGTCTCTCCAGTTCAATGGAAACCAAGTCACTCCACAAACAAAGGTTCTCTGTAAGAAGTGGAGGCTAAGCGTTGTCTTTAATTCCTCTTTCTCAGACCCTGACAGCTGTTTAGGCCAACTTTTTTTCCCTTTATGACAACTCAAACCATTACCTGCTGGGCTCTAGGGCTGGAATGAATTTAAGGAGAAGGTAAAAACCAAAAGGAGTTCATCAAATGAAAAGATGTATTAACCAACATGTTCATAGTGGTCTTATTTTGAAAAGGAAAAGTGTTGGAAAGAACCCAAATATCTAACAGTGGTGACATCATGGCCAAATGATGGACTGGACCATCCCTATGATGCAGCTAAGTGTTTTTGAAGAATATTATAAATTTAATGGAGAACCACTTCCAAAATGATATTCATACCTAGATGTCAAACTACATATTAAGGGCGATGCCCTCCTTTTAAGGTGTGTTTGTGTGTGTATAGGCATTAGAAAAATTGTATAAGGAAGCTGGGCACAGTAGTTCGCTCCTGTAATCCCAGCATTTTGGGAGGCAGAGGTGGGAGGATCACTTGAGCCCAGGAATTTCATACCAGCCGGGCAACATGGCAAAACCCTTTCTACTAAAAATACAAAAATTAGCCAAGTGTGGTATTATGCACCTATAATCCTAGCTACTCAGGAGGCTGAGGCAGGAGAATCACCTCAACCCAGGAGGCAGAGGTTGCAGTGAGCTGAGATTGCACTATTGCACTCCAGCCTGGGTGACAGAGCAAGACTCTGTCTCAAAAACAAAAACAAAAACAAAAAAAACATAATTAACCGTGCCTGGTGGCACATGCCAGTCCCAGTTACTCCAGAGGCTGAGGCAAGAGGATTGCTTGAGCCTGGGAGATTGAAGCTACAGCCTTACGGAGGCTACAATAAGCTGTTCGTGCCACTGCACTCCAGCCTGGGCAAGACCCTGTCTCAAAAAAAAAAAAAAAAAAAACACGAAAGAAAAAGAATATGCTGAAATTGTAGAGAAGGGAAAAAAAAGTACCATCATCTATTAATTGTATCAGTGTTTGGGTATATGGTGATGTGAGATCAGGGATGCATAAAGCGAACAAATTCAACTGAGGATTAAAAACAAAACAAAAAAAAAAGTTTTTAAAGGCACAGACAATCCAGACCCCTCCCATTCCCTGGGTGCTGACCTGGACCCAGCCTGAGACGGGAAGTGACTGCTGGGCCCTCAGCCAGTCCTTCTCCCCAGTGCCCCTTCACTGTGTTGTGTAGGTGTATTCAAGTGTGTGGGCAGTGTAAGGAATGTTTAAAAGCCAATTTTGCCTTATGTATTGATTTTAGAACCTTATTTGTAGCAATTTATTGAAAAAAAAACGTATTTGAAACTTTGACAGCAACTGTCGTGCTGCTGCAGCCAGGTCACTGACAGCTCTAATGGCCCCTTTATTATCTCTTTCCTGTTTCTGGGCAAACCTCTTAGCCATTCGTTCCTGGTTAACTCGGAAACACATCCAGAGGCTGCATGCAGCTGCCACAGTCATCAAGCGTGCATGGCAGAAGTGGAGAGTAAGTAAGACCCAAGAAGTCGGGGTGGGCAGTGGATCAATTTTGGGGACCAGATGGACCCAAGTGGGAATGCTGGCTCTGCCACTGCAATGCAGGTGGCCTTGGGCAGGTTGTTCAGCCTCTGTGAGCCTCATATTCCTCGTGTATGCAGTGGGCACAGTAACACCTACCCTGCAGGGTGGTTATGTAGGTGAAGAGTGGTATAAGCAACTCTGGGAATATACCAAACTCTGGGATGTACACTTTAGAAGACTGGGTTTTATGGCATATCAGTTATATCTTGATGGACCCTTACCTTGTTTTCAAGTAGCATATGTAAGGCCTAAGCACAGTTGCCTGGGGTGTATAGACTTGTGCCATATGGAACCAGTTTGGTTCAGGGCAGCCAGCTGTTTGCAACCAGGTGCCTTCGGTTCACCTTGTTAAGATGATTTGTTAAAGATAGTTTTGATTTCCATTTTCTGCTAAGAGGGCTAGATAAATCTAAAGCTATAAAGGGATATTTGCTTTTTAAGATCAGAATGGCCTGCCTTGCTGCTAAAGAGCTGGATGGTGTGGAAGAAAAACACTTCTCTCAAGTTCCCTGTTCCCTGAGCACCTCGCCGCTGCAGACCAGGCTCCTGGAGGCAATAATCCGCCTCTGGCCCCTGGGACTGGTCCTGGCCAATACGGCTATGGGTGTAGGCAGCTTTCAGAGGAAATTAGTGGTCTGGGCTTGCCTCCAGCTCCCCAGGGGCAGCCCCAGTAGCTACACTGTCCAGACAGCACAAGACCAGGCTGGTGTCACGTCCATCCGAGCGCTGCCTCAGGTACGTTGTGTGTGATGGCCATGACAGCTTTGTTCCTGAGAACAGTAGGAGCAAAGCCTACAAGTTCACAGCGGGAATGAGACTGAGGCTGGGACAAGATCCATCCCTAACCCTACTGGGTAAACCAGAGGGCTGCATGTCCCAATCAGCTGCAGGTTTGGATTATTTATTTTGTTATAACTGGGAATCTTCCAGAGCCCTTTATCTTTTTAAAAACTGCTTCTAATTATTTCAGCATCTCTAAATCTTCTAGTCCCATTTCCAAATGCAATGCTGCGTTTCTAGCAAGCTCCCAGCTGATTCTGATGCTCCATGAACCACACTGTGAGAACCAAGGCTTTAGATGAGTCCGGAGCAGGAGGTGATGAAAGTTTAGCTTAGGGCCTGGAGCGGTGGCTCACGCCTATAATCCCAGCACTTTGGGAAGTCGAGGCGGGTGTATCACCTGAGGTCAGGAGTTCAAGACCAGCCTGGCCAACATGGCGAAACCCCATCTCTACTAAAAATACAAAAATTGGTTGGGCGTAGTGGCAGGTGCCTGTAGTCCCAGCTGCTCGGGAGGCTGAGGCACGAGAATTGCTTGAATCTGGGAGGGAGAGGTTGCAGTGAGCCGAGATTGCGCCGCTGCACTCCAGCCTGGGTGACAGGACGAGAGTCCATCTAAAAAAAAAAAAAAGTTTGGTTTAGGGTAATAAAAGGTCAATTACAGAAAAGAGGAAAAATTCACGAGACATAGCAAAAAAGAAACTACCCAAGACTTGAGAGCAAATAATCTAATTAGTCCCACATCACAACTTGGGTTGTGAGGAGTTTGTTACCTCAAATGGCACTGGATTTGGCACCATGTTTTCCCCAAATTGTATTGCTTGGTTTTTTCCTTTTCTGGCTGACGAAATGACAAGCAGGGTCAGTGGTCCAAGTTCTCTGTGGGTTTTTTTTTTTTTTTTCATGTTATTTAATTTTTTGAGACGGAGTCTCTGTCGCCCAGGATGGAATGCAGTGGGTTTAAGCGATTCTCCTGCCTCGGCCTCCCGAATAGCTGGGACTACAGGGCATGTGCCACCATGCCTGGCTATATTTTTTTTTCGTATTTTTAATAGAGACGGGGTTTCGCCATATTGGCCAGGCTGGTCTCAAACTCCTGACCTCAAGTGGTCTGCCTGCCTTGCCCTCCCAAAGTGCTGGGATTACAGGTGTGAGCCACCGTGCCCAGCTGTTTTTATATAAGCATCCAGGGAAAAGTCAGCCAGCACACTCAGGAAGTCAGTGTCACTCAGGGCTTTGTGAGTCACCCCAGTAAGCCAGGCCTCATAGAAATAAAGTGGCCAAGGAAAGGTGAAAGTGTGTTGCACTGGGAGGTAGAACCCCAGGGTCTGGGTCCTGGTTCTGCCCCATTCACTGGATGATCTTGGCTAAGACACATTTTCTCGGAGCCTGTCTATAAAATGGGCTAATACTCAACCTACTGCATGGAGTCACAGCAAGGAGTAAGTGAAATGACAAGGCAAAAGGAAACACCAAATTTCCATTCAGAGGAATAACTATAGGCCTTAATCTGGATGAAATCTCCCATGAAAACCCACAGGCCTGCTAAACAGAAGGGTAAATGTTTTGCCCTTCTGGCTTTAAGCAGTCATAGGAATGTGACAGACATTCCTCTTAGGGAGTGCCTCCTCCTAGGGTTTCCTCATCTGTCTCACACTGAGTGGATGTAATGCTATTTTAATCCTGCTGTGGCCCCCAATACTAGTACTTGTCCATACCTTCTTGCATTTTTAGCGTCTGCTCTGTGGGGTTCTGTTTAGCCCTGGCACTCCCAGGAACTAGTGCTAAAGCTGCATCTCTCTCTCTCCCCTCTAGGGATCGATAAAGTTTCACTGCAGAAAGTCTCCACTGCGGTATGCTGACATCTGCCCTGAACCTTCGCCCTACAGCATTACAGGCTTTAATCAGATTCTGCTGGAAAGACACAGGCTGATCCACGTGACCTCTTCTGCCTTCACTGGGCTGGGGTGATCCTTGGTGCCTTTGTTTCCACAAGGCCTTTTCCTGCCCCCTGCCTTGCCAAAGACATTTAATCAGCACACAGCTGCCAGACTATTCCCACAGTGCTCCAAATGCACATGAACAACAGTGACGGCTCCAGCCCTCGACCCAGAGCCCCGTGCCCAGTGCGTCAGTGGGCCTGGGGTTCCAGGCTACATCAAGCACGGATGGTGTCAGGGCTGGTAGTTACCAAACCAGGGTTAAGAAACATCAGGGCCACATTTCATTACCTTCACAGATCAAACTCAGCAGCAGTCATGACTGTCTGTCACTACATTGGGGATCCCAATTCCACATAAGCACTTTTGGAAGAAAACAGCCAAAGTTGGCCTAAAATTGGCGCTGGAATTTGGGCTGGGAAAAATCTTGTGGTTACTTTCTTTAAAAAGGAACAAAACTTTAGTATTTAATTAGTTGATCTATTTAATGTAATTTCAAACAATTAAATTATGAATAATGCAATGTACAGTAGAATCACGTTTTGATTTTATTAACACTGACCAAGTTTAACTCCATATGAAGTGTAAGCTTGATATCGTTTATGATGTCTATCAACTGTACCAAAAGTAAAACATTTAAAAACAATCACCTGAATGTCAAGTTTTCTCTCCATAAAGGACTTGCCACCTTAAGGACCCCACGTCTGCCTGAAACATGAGCCACATCAATGCCGGTAAAGGCCTGCATGACCTAATCTGCATCCTGGAAACCTCTTTTGCCTGAGCTCCCCCGCCCCCCACTAGCTGGTCTCCTGGGAGAGGGAGCAGGCAGGTTCCGGGAGTCAAGCACACGCTTGAGCAAGTAGCACAATAATCTATCTTAAGATTCCTCATTCTGGGATGGCTCCACAATTCCTAAACAGCAGTCTGCAAACTCCACAAACAAAGGCTCTTGCATGTAAGCTCTCATGAGCTTTGCTTTGTCTTCTCCCTGATCGAGGTTGACCATCAACTGCCTGAGGTGTGGATTGAGTAATAAGCTTCTTAATGTTGCAGATTCCCCTAAAAATTAACAAGAAAAAAAGCCAGTCTGAGTTCAAGTGGAAACACATGGAGATGGCTGAAAAGTGAAGAACTATTTCAAGTGTAATAAAACTATCAGCAAGGTGTGGTGGCTCATGCCTGTAATACCAGCAACTGGGGAGGTCAAGGTGGGCAGATTGCTTGAGCTCAGGAGTTCAAGACCAGCCTGGGCAACATGGCGAGACCCCACCTCTATAAAATGAAAGGTAAGACCAGCATATCAAACTATTTCCACATTAAATGCAGTAACAGATACCAGTTCTTGGTATCTTTGTAAATATTGTAACTTCGTGCCACTTCAGCTAAGAAAAAAATGCTTTATCAGCACAATCACAAAGCAAATAGTAGCATTAAGCTGCTGGCATGTTTTCTTTCTTTCTAGCCATAAAACTTGCCAGTGGTGAAGACGGCTATATGAAATACTCTGAATGATGTCTAAGCATGCGATTTGGCATGCAGCAGCACCAGTAGCAGGGAACCAACAATAATACCTGCATGGTACTTTACAGTCTGTAAAATTTTTCACACCTATTACCAGCTCATCTCCAAACTCAGTCTAACTAATCATTACCATGAGACTTAAGTGCAAAGCATAACCTTTTAACATGATTCTGTGAAATGGGAAGAATGAAATTAACAGACCCCATGCACATGTAACAGAATGTTGTAAGGACTGAATAAGCAGTGCTACAAAAATGGCAACACCTGTTTCCCCCTAAATCAAATCATGTGATAACCAGTTTGCGTTAAGGGCTGGACTGTGAGCTGAGCACTGGGGATCTGGGAATACAGGTCCCTGCTGTACAAATCGGTATGTGAGAGACAAATTACCATGAAATGTAACAGTGAGTTATTACTAGTAAGTCCAAGTTGCTATGGGAAACCAAAAAAGTGCCTAATTCTGAAAGAGACACAAAAGGTCAAGAAAAGCTTAGCTGAGTGAAGAAAACTTGAACCAAGGCTTGAAGGAGGAGCAGAATTTTGCCAACCCACAAGACCAGCAGGATTCCAGGCAGAAGGAATGGTGTGGGCAGGCTGGGAGGTGTGAAACCCTGTATGTTTACAGATTATGTGGCTAGATAGTAAGAGCCCTACACGCCATACTTATTCAAGAATTTAATAACTTTTTTAAAAATCACAATCCTTACAACACAGTAAATGTATCTCAACGATTGACAAGCATAGCACAGACTTACCTAAATTCTTTAAATTCTGCAAAGAAACTCTGTCTTCTTCCTCATCGCTATTGAGAAAATCAGCTATAGAGTCATCATCATCTAAGGAATACAAAACAGTCAATGGCTCATGGCTAAAAAGGAGGCCTGGGCACCAGATTTTAACCACTACTTCAACAGGATAAAAATGTGTGCATGCACATGTGATAGTGATAGGGGTATTCAAGCAGGTACAGACAAAAATCCTCTTCTCCGGAGTTTGTGACTATACTAACACTCCTTTTTTAGAAGAGAGAGGCTAAGTGATTTTAACAAATGCACTCTAGTGTTCACATCCTTACTGTATATGTGGTCCTGTGGTCTTTAGGCTTAGACCCCGGTTGTCTAATAACTTAATACCCATCCCCACCTCAACATGGCTCCAACCCTGTGATGGGCCAATTAACTGGATGCTCTGTAAAAACCAGCCAAGTAGAATCTCCTGTGCTTTCAGCATGGGCAGAAACTGCTGGCATTGCCTGAACCCAACCTGGAAATTTCTCAAAGGGCAAAAATGGGCCATGCCTTTGGAGTGAATGTTCAGTACCTCTTTGGTGGCACCAGAGGGCCTGCTTTCAGAGCCCGGCATGGTGCTTGACACCCAGGAGGTATTAAAGAACGTTTAGATGGCTGGACGGATGGGTTGACGGCCCACTACTGCTGTGAGCTCTGAACCCCCAGCAGCAGCGAGATGATCTAGGACAAAGAAAGCCTCCTGCCTGGGCTGAGTTCAGGTGACAGTCCCAGCCAGATTCATGGAGGGAGACCAGCAGCTGTGGGCTAGAGAAGGCTCCTGTCAGCAGGGCCCACCACAAACCCCCAAACCACAGCCATGGCCTTTCTCATCTCTGTCTTCTGCCCATTTTTCTTCTCCTGAATACTGCTTTCAGGCTGTTGCCTCAATATCACCCATGATGACATGGCCCCACTCCTGATGCTCAGGGCTAAGGAAGCTGTTCCTTCCCAATGAAGCTGTTGTTCTGGATTCCCTCACCAGCCCCACTCTCCCCTTTTCCTTCCTTTCGACTTATTCTATGTGAAGTCCCTTGTAGATTTGCTTGAAGTCAACCAACCCACCTTTGTTTTCCACAGGCTTTACGGTTTTTGTAGGAAGAGCTGATCTTATTTTTTTCTCAACAGGACGAGTTTCAGGGTTGCACTGTTCTGAAAAAGACACAAATCCCAGGCCCACATTACCTCCATTTCAGCGACAAGGCTGCACCTCCCTACCAAGGTAGCATCTAGGTAGGAAGCAAGTGTCTGGGGTAAGGGATGTGGGTGGGTGCCCAGGAATGTGGAAGAAGTGAGAGATCAAAGCAAGAGGGAGGTTAAGGAAAACTGCCAGCAGGCTGAGAAAGCAGGACTCATTCACGTACCCCAAGAACCTGTCCCCATCCTCCCTACCCTGCCGAATCTTACAAAATTCTCACCACAATTAACTGGGGTGTTTGAAATAGCTGCTGTAAACCAGATACCAGATGGGATAAAACTAGGGGCAAAACCACCAAAGAACTTACAGAGTCAACAGAAGGCCGGCTGTGCTGACTCACGCCTGTAATCCTAACATTCGGAGGCCAAGGTGGGAGGATCACTTGAGCCCAGGAGTTTGAGACCAGCCTGGGCAACCTAGCAAGACTATGTCTCTACAGAAAATAAAAAAAATCATCCAGGCATGGTGGTACACACATGTGGTCTCAGCTACTTGGGAGGCTGAGGCAGGAGGATCCCTTAAGCCCAGTGTGTCAAGGCTGCAGTGAGCTGTGATTGTGCCACTGCACTCCAGCCTGGGTGACAGTATCAACAGAGCATGAAGTCACAGGAAAGGGTTCTGAGGACATAAAGGCAGGACCAGATTGTAGAGACTTAAGATGTAGATTTGACAATATGCTACGGAAAGGTTCTAGTCAGGTAGGTGGCAGTTACAACAGCTGCCAGTGACTAAGTGCCAAGCACTGTGCCAGGTACACAGTGAGATACATAGTGGCTCAATGAACCTTTACAAAGCCCCCATGACATGGAGACTGTTAATTCCACTTACAGATGAAAGGATTAAATTTTCTTGTAATAAACTTGTCCATTGGGGTCCACAGCTAGTAAGTAGCAGAGGCAGATTTGGAATCCAGGTCTAACTTTACGGCTATGCTATATGTGTAAGGAACACAGCAGGAGGGACTGAAGGAGAGGTGAATTTTCTGGTTGTACCTGACCCCAAAATACATTTGTGTCTAAGGGGCTCAAAAAGAGGCTGGAGCTAAAGAGTTGGATGTCAGCAAGAAGAAAAAAAAAGTTTAAAGTGAAAGAGAGATCACCTACCTAGGAATAAAAGTCAAGGACCACATTTCAAGAGAGAGATCTAGCAAAAGGAAGGAGAAGCTGGGCACAGTGGCTCCTGCCTGTAATCCCAGCAATTTGGGAGGTCGAGGCAGGAGGACTGCTTAAGCCCAGGAGTCCAAGACCAGCCTAGGCAATACAGTGAGACCCTGTCTCTACGAAAAAGAGATAAAGTTTGTCTCTGTTACTCAGGAGGCTAAGGTGGGAGGATCACTTGGGCCCAGGAGGCCAAGGGTGCAATGAGCTGTGATCACACCACTGCACTCCATCCTGGGCAAAAGAGCAAGACCCTGTCTCGAAAAAAGGAAAAAAAAGAAAACGAGAATCTACAGCAATGCCACCCTGAATGCACCCTATCTCATCTGACCTCAGAAGCTATAACAGGGTCAGGCCTGGTTAGGACTTCGAAGGGAGAAAGGGAGGAGAGAATACCACAGAGCGGTATCTTCCCAGCCTCCAAAGAATGTCAAGAAAGAAGCAGCCAAACACAGCAGATATTCATGGGAATCAAGAAAGATGACAGGCTGGGCACGGGTAGCTCACGTCTGTAATCCCAACGCTTTGGGAGGCCAAGGTGGAAGGATCACTTGAGCCCAGGAATTCAAGACCAGCCCAGGCAATACAGTGAGACTTCATCTCCACAAAAATTAAAATTAAAAATAAATAAGCCAGGCATGGTGGCACACGCCTGCAGTCCCAACTGCTTGGGAGGCTGAGGTTGGACTGCCTGAGCCCAGGAAGTCAAGGCTATAGTGAGCACCACTGCACTCCAGCCTGGGTGACAGAGCAAGACTTTGTTGCAAAAAAAATAAAAAAGACAAATGAAAAGTGTACAACAGATGTGGCTATTAGAAATTTCTGATAAAAATTATTATTTATTAAATACCACTTTAACACTGCCTATAGCAGCAACAAAGGCAAAATTAATGTAAATATCCACCAATAAGAAAAATAAATATTAAAATGACCATACTACCCAAAGTAATCTAGAGTCAATGCAATCCCTATCAAAATACCAATGATACTGTTCACAGAAATGTCAAAAAAAATTCTAAAATTAATATGGAACCACAAAAGACCCCCAATAGCCAAAGCAATCCTGAGCAAACAGAACAAAGCTGGAGGCATCACCACTACTTGGCCTCGAAATATACTACAAAGCTATAATATCTAAACAGCATGGTACTAGCATAAAAATAGACACATAGATCAATGGAACAGAATAGAGAACCCAGATATAAATTCACACATTTACAGCCAACTGACTTTTCACAAAGGCACCAAAAGCATATACTGGGAAAAAAAGCACTCTTCAATAAATGGTACTGGAAAAATAGGATAACTGTAAGAATAACCATATGCAGAAGAATGAAACTAGATCCTTATCTGTCACCATATATAAACATCAAAATGGATTAAAGACCTAAATGTAAGACCTGAAACTACTACAAGAAAACACAGGGGAAATGCTTCAGGACATTGGTCTAGGCAAAGATTTTATGAATAAAATCTCAAAAACACAGGTAAGAAAAGCAAAAATAGGCAAATGGAATTCTATTACACAAAAAAGCTTCTGTACAACAAAGGAAACAATAGAATGAAGAGACAACCCACAGGATGGGAGAAAATATTTGCAAAATATTCACTTGACAAAGGGTTAATATCTAGAATACACAAGGAGCTCAACAGCCAAAAAAAAAAAATTAAGTGGACAAATGGGCCGGGCATGGTGGCTCACACCTGTAATCCCAGCCCTTTGGGAGGCCGAGGCAGGTGGATCACCTGAGGTCAAGAGCTCAAGACCAGCCTGGCCAACATGGTGAAACCTTGTCTCTACTAAAAATACAAAAATCAGCCAGCAGGCACCTGTAATCCCAGCTACTCTGGAGGCTGAGGCAGGAGAATCACCTGAACCCCAGAAGCGGAGGTTGCAGTAAGCAGAGACTGCGCCACTGTACTCCAGCCTGGGCGACAAGAGCAAGACTCCGTCTCAAAAAAAAAAAAAAAAAATGGGCAAATGACCCAAACAGACACTTCTCAAAAGAAGACATACAAATGGCCAAGAAGTACATGAAAAAATGTTCAACATCACTAATCATTAGGGACATGCAAGTCAAGACCACAATGAGGTATCATCTCACCACAGTAAGAATGGCTATTATCAAAAAGAAAAAAACATGTTGGCAAGGATGTGGAGAAAAGGGAACTCTTATACACTGCACTGTTATTGGGAATGTAAATTAGTATAGTCATTATGGAAAACAGCATAGAGGTTCCTAAAAAAAAAACTATGAATAGAACTACCATATGATCCAGCAATCCCACTATTGTGTATATATCCAAAGGAAATGAAATCAGTCTGCCGAAGAGATACCTGCACTCCTGCGTTTACTGCTAGTCACAACAGCCAAGATAAGGAACGAACCTAAGGATCCACCAACAGATGGATAAAGAAATGTGGTACATATATACACTGGATATTAGCCATAAAAAACCATGAAATCCTGTCACTTGCAGGAACATGGATGAGCCCAAAGAACATAACGTTAAGTGAAACAAGCCAGGCACCATAAGATGTTCTTGTTAACATGTGGATGCTAAGCAAGTTGATTTCACAGAAGTAGAGAGCAGAATAGTGGTAACTGGAGGCTAGGAAGAGTAGAGTGTAGGGGGCTAGGGAGAAGTCGCTTAATGGATACAAAATTACAGCCAGATGGGAGGAATAAGTTCTAGTGTTACACAGTACCTTAGTGTGACCATGTTGGCAGCAATTTATACTTTCAAATAGCTACAAGAGAGGATTGCGAGTGTTCCCAACATGAAGAAATGATTATTTGGGGCGAATATGCTAATTACCCTAATTTGATCCTTAAACATTGTATACAGGTATCGAAGTATCACACTGTAACTCAAATTGTATGCAATTATGTGTCAATTAAAAACAAATATTAAAAAGAAAAATCAACCAATAGGAGGCTTTATATAAATAACGGTCGTACCAACTATATAATGAAATAACATACAGTCCTTTAAGTCAGTGAGCTAGAACTTGTATGCACTAGTCTTTATTTTTAATTTTTTTAATTTTAATTTTCTTTTAGATGGAGTCTCACTCTGTTGCCCAGGCTGGAGTGCAGTGGTGCAGTCTTGGCTCACCGCAACCTGCGTCTCCATGGTTCAAGCAATTCTCCTGCCTCAGCCTCCTAAGTAGCTGGGATTACAGGCGGGCGCCTCCACACCCAGCTTATTTTTGTATTTTTAGTAGAGATGTGGTTTCATAATGTTGGCCAGGCTGGTCTCGAACTCCTGACCTCAGGTGATCCACCCACTTTGGCATCCCAAAGTGCTGGGATTACAGGCATGAGCCACTGTGCCCAGCCTGTATGCACTAGGTTTTAAAAAGTGCCCAACATATAAACTCAAATGAGGATGTTGCGTACAGTCTCATTGCTGAGATTCTAAAAGCTAAAAAAAAAAAGTTCTATATATTGGTACAAGAGTGGAAATAAGCTGAAAGAATCTACATCAAGCTTTTTTTTTTTTTTTTTTTTTTTTTTTTTTGAGACAGCCTCGCTGTCTCCCAGGCTGGAGTGCAGTGGTACGATCCTGGCTCACTGCAACCTCCTCCTCCCAGGCTGCTCAAGCGATCTTCCCACCTCTGCCTCCTGAGTAGCTGGGACCACTGGCACAGGCCGCCACGCCTAGCTTTGTTTGTTTATAGAGACGGGGTTTCGCCATGTTGCCCAGGCTGGTCTCAAACTCCTGAGCTCAAATGATCCGCCCGCCTCGGCCTCCCAAAGTGCTGGGATTACAGGCGTGACCCACCGCGCCCCACCTACATCAAACTTTTTTTTTTCTTTTTTTTTCCAGACTGATTCTGGCTCTGTAGCCCAGGCTGGAGTGCAGTGGTGCGATCTCGGCTCACTGCAAACTCCGCCTCCCGGGTTCAAGCGATTCTCCTGCCTCAGCCTCCTGAGTAGCTGGGATTACAGGCGCGCACCTCGCCCGGCTAATTTTTGTATTTTTAGTTGAGACGGAGTTTCACCATGTTGGCCAGGCTGGTCTCGAACTCCTGGGCTCAGGTAATCCACCCGCCTTGGCCTCTCAAAGTGCCGGGACCACAGGCGTGAGCCAACTCGCCCGGCCAGGTCACTTCTTTTTAACTGTACAAAAGTGTGTTCACATCATACACAGAACTTACTTGGTTCTTTTTTTCTCTTAACAAATCAAGGACGTCTCCTTGTATTGTACATGGACTTACCTCTTTGTTTCTAACAAGACATTATTTACACGAGTGAAAATACTGTTAAAGTTAGCGCAGTTTCAGCCAAATGGTGAGGGGCTACATCAGAATACTGAGGAAGAAACTGCTAGGGTAGACCTCGGTGGGAAAAGCAATCGGAAACTATTTCTAAGCAAAAAAGAGTAGAACGCAGAAGGAGGAGCGGGGTAGAAGAAAGGCTACTGACCAAAACTCTGAGAGCGATTACAAGCAGGGACAACAGAGGGAACTGTCCGACACACAGGGACACCAGGGACCAAGTCAGAGGAAGCAAGGTTCCTGCAGAACCCGCGGAGACCCGAGGCGGGAAAGGAAGGGCAGCCCAAGGGTCCACGCCCCCAAGACGGAGGCTGGACGTGGGGGCTGCCCCGTGCGCAGAGTGGTACGAGGGCTGGCGGGGACGGGGCTCACCTTTGTGCTTCCGGAAGCAGGCTACCGAGCAGCTGTAACAACAGAGGCCACAGGCCGCGTCAGCCCCGAGGGTCCCCGGCCCCTCCAGCAGCCCGCCGGCTCCCGCCCGGCCGCCCGGCCGCCCGGCCTCCCGCCCTCCCGCCGTGGCCGGACACCCGCGCCCCCGGACCCCGCGACCTCCCCGCTCACTAGGGCACGCGGCAGGCTGGACAGCGGTATTTGGGCTTCTCCAAGCAGATCACGCAGACGACGGTGCTACATTTGAGCGACGCCATGGTCTTGTGGAAGGAGACTGTTAACCGCGCCGCCGCGCGCCTCTCACGCAGCCGCGCCCGCGTGCACGCCCCTTTTTCCGTTTCCTTAACAGGGACCAATCAGCGCTCAGCAGGTAGGCAAAAGCAATGGACTGATCCTGCTCACTGTTCCAGTCCTCGTAAGTAGAGCGTCGATACACTCGATGCGCATCTAGTAGCTGCGTCCCAGGTTTTCCTTGATTAGATCACAGCGTCGAAGAACTTGTTATGTAGCCCAGTCCCTGTCCCTACGCGGCCGTGTGGCTTGGAGCAAGCCATCGACACTGTCCAGGTGTGTTGCCCCGCATGTAAAAAAGAAAACAATACATGGAACTAAACGTCCTTTACTTTCTGGCTGGGACTTCCTGAATCTTGCAGGGACATTGGGGTTCATCCGCCCATCTCATCTGCTTATTCTTGGCAAAGGACAAGTCCAGACATTGGGCAAACCAGAATCGGTTGGATCACGCAGTAGACAGGAACCTGCCCTTCCCAACCTAGGCCATTTTTCACTGGGGAAAGAAAGATGAGCCTGAACAGTGGCAAATGTTTGAGCTCCAACTGTGAGCCCTTCCGGGCTGGGGACCCCCCGGGGTCTTCTAATGAAGAAGTCGTCTCTGTCCCCTGGGAACTAAATGCTTAGAGTGAAAGTAGGACGGGGAAACGGGGAGGAAAGAGACTCACTCTTAGAGTCCTGCCGTCGCTACCCTGCACCTGCACGCCCCTGAGACTGAGTGCTTCTTAAATTTTGCACTCTAGGCTCCTCACACCTCCCCCTAGTCCTGGAAGCTAATTGACCAGGAAGCAGGCCAGTGACCACTAGTCCCAAGACGGGGATCCCAGGCAGATGAGTCTGGATAGATGGGCTATGATGGGACTTGAATGCCACCACAAACTTAAGGTTTAGACAAAGTAATGTTTTTTGTTTTTTGTTTTTTAAGTAAATTTGCTTGCAGCTAGGCATGGCCCAGCCTTACCTTAGCTCCCATCCTACCTGCACTGGGCCCTCCCAGGGCCATAAATCACCCTTACTCCCAAGTGCCTCCTCTTCTGTGTTGGCCGTTCAGCCTTCAGGGTCCCTCTTCAATAAAGGTGTCTGCAGGGATGTATCTGCAACAACCGAGGCAGTGGTTTGAACCTTGGCTCAACCCCCTCCCTGGCTGTGTGACCTGGAGGGGTTGGTTACCCCCTCTGAGCTCCCTCATCTATTAAAGTGGATGTTTGGGCCTACTTTCCTGAGCTGTTGTAAAGCAGAGAGGAGACCATGTGCAAAAGTTTTGTAATCAGAAGTGCTACCTGATATCTAGAAAGAGTCTTAACTCTCATGGATCTCCGTCTGGACCGCATGAACATAGGTCCCAGGCCCCAAGCCATGCTCTCCAAAACAGTTCTGCCGCCTGCTTCTTGAGTGGGAGGTGAGTAATTATCCTTCCTTTGGGCGTGGCGACCCAGTCCAGTCCTCAGTGCTGAAGCTGCTGGGCCCTCTGGCCACCTGCCTGTCCTGCTTGCAGCTGCCCCAGCCTCCAACTTCTGCCCAGGACCCAGCTTAGAATCCAAAACGGGTCCACACAGGCCCAGTAACCCGCAGCGTTCCTCATATTGTTCAACAGTTGTACCACTGATGATTTGAACTTGAAGCGTCCCAGAAAGTCCAAGCTTACCTGGGAAGGCCAGAGAAGGCCAGTGACTTGTCCAGGGCCATATTTAAATCCTGTGCCAAGTCGGGCATGGTCGCATCAGCCTGTAGTCCCAGCTACTTAGAAAGTTGAGGCTGGAGGCTCACTTGAGCCCAGGAGTTCAAGGCTGCAGTGAGCTATGATTGTGCCACTGCATTCCAGCCTGGGTGACAGAGAGAGAGAGACCCCGTCTTAAAGACGAAAAATTTAGGCCAGGCGCAGTGGCTCACGCCTGTGATCCCAGCACTTTGGGAGGCCAAAGCAGGCAGATCACTTGAGGCCAGGAGTTCAAGACCAGCCTGGCTAACACAGCAAAACCCTGTCTGTACTAAAAATAGAAAAAATTAACTGGGTGTGGTGGTGCACGCCTGTAATCCCAACTACTAGAGAGGCTGAGGCACAAGAATCGCCAGAACTCTAGAGGCAGAGATTGTAGTGAGCCAAGATCATGCCACTGCACTGCACTCCAGCCTGGGCGACAGAGCAAGACTCTGTCTCTAAAAATTAAAAAAAAAAATTAATTTAATTTAAAATCCTGTACCCCACCAGGTAAGGTGGCTCACGCCAGTAATCCTAGCACTTTGGGAGGCCAAGGCGGGCACATGGCTTGAGCCCAGGAGTTCAAGACCAGCCTGGGCAACATGGCGAAAACCCATCTCTACCCAAAAAGATACAAAAATTAGCGGGGGGCAGTGGCTTGAGCCTGTAATCCCAGCTACTGGGGAGGCTGAGGTGGGAAAATCGCTTGAGCCCAGGAGGCGGAGGTTGCAGTGAGTGGAGATCACGCCACTGCACTCCGGCCTGGGTGACAGAGCAGGACCTTGTCTCAAAAGGAAGAGAGAGAGAGAAAAAAAACAAAAGATCCTGTGCACTGTCTGGCACGGGTAGAAATTTGCCCACTGTGGCGGACTCACCACTGTCTGCTTGATTTGTCCTGTGATGTGTGTACCAAGGCTGAGGCCAGAGACAATCCTAACCATTTTCAGGGGCTCAATCCCTCCCACCTGCATACAAACCACGCTGACTCCCTATCTGCGAGTGGAGAGATGATGACTCCAGAAAAAAAAAAGAAAAAAGAAAATTCGGCCAGGCGCGGTGGCTCACGCCTGTAATCCCAGCACTTTGGGAGGCCAAGGCGGGCAGATCACGAGGTCAGGAGATCGAGACCATCCTGGCCAACATGGTGAAACCCTGTCTCTACTAAAATACAAAAAATTAGCCAGGTGTGGTGGCACGCGCCTGCAGTCCCAGCTACTAGGGAGGCTGAAGCAGGGGAATCCCTTGAACCCGGGAGGCGGAGGTTGCAGTGAGCCCAGATCGCGCCACTGCACTCCAGCTTGGTGACAGAGCGAGACTCCATCTCAAAAGAAAAGAAAATTAAATTCCTGGAATCCCTCCCATGCACATCCACGCAGGGAAGAGGCCCCTCCTCTACTCTGGATATCTGGATGCCCCCAGCTTTCCCCGACCTTCGCACCCCTCGTCCTCTAATGTCCGGGAAAGGAGGTGGGCTCAGCCGCGATGGCGGTTAGGTGATGGCACACCAAGGCGCACAGCGCAGCTCCTCCGGGCAGTGGCCACTTCAGACAAGAAAGGGGGCTGTGACCCCAGGCCCAGCAACTAGATGTCCACACTGATGTCCCCTCCAGACCCGTCCTAATGGCCACCCAGGGCTGTCTTGGGCCTCCTTGGCGTCAGCCTGGGACGCAGTGCGGGCACTGAAGAGAGAGGCGTCGTTGTCGATGTTTTCAGAGCTCTGCCTCCTGGCAGCGCTGTCCGGTGCGTTGAAGGCGAGTCCGGGCCAATCCCAAGGCTGGAGACGCGCAACGCCGCGCCCCGTCCCGCCAGAGGGCGCTCCAGGCCCGCACTGCCCGGGTGGAGCGCGCTCGCCCGGATTCCCGCGCAGCTGGCGCCCCGCCTGCGCTCCACCACGTGCGGGGAGGCTCAGCGGTCTGGCAGCGCCGGGAAGACCAAGTCCAGGCTCTGATATGCACTTCGGACATCGCCAGGCGGCAGGAAAGTGCGTCTAGAGCGCGGGGGCGAAGTGGGCCACCCGATGCCCACGAGTGTTCCTACGGGAAAGCAGGGCCTGCGCTCTCCGAGGGCTCCGCGTGCCACTGGCTGTCCGGGGGCTGTTCCCCGCGGTGCCCACCGCCCCGCGCTTGCGGACAGCTCCTGGGGACGGAGTGCCCGCTGACAGCCGGCCGGCCGCCCGCAGTAGCCTGGTGAAAGTTGAACCACACTTCCAGAGCATATGGGTTGCTCGCTAGGGCGCGATCCACTGCCTTCCACCCTCCTGGCCTCCCGCGATGAGGCAGGCAGATCGGCCTAATCTCCCCTACGTGCTGTGTGGCCCTTGTTAGAGGCGGAGGTTGATAGGGGCGAGCCCTGCTAGATCTCAGCTCCTTTCCGCAGCTCTGACACTTGCATTCCTCCCCCAGGGCACGGATGAGCCAGGGCCAGCACCAGAAGTGACTTTTAGGGACTGCTGCCACATTCTCACCTGCATGCCTCCGTTTCCCCTCTGGTATCTAAGAGAGAGTAATTCAGGTGTTAAAGTGAGTGACGTTGCCGGTGGGAGTCAAATGAAGGAGACCTGAGTTCTGGTGGAGTGGGTGGGCCCAGTAATTGGTGTCCAACAACTCTGCATATTATTTCATACTCATGAAATTATATCCATCCTCCAACTCTAGACTAAATGACAATATGACCTGCAGTTAGACTTCACGGAGAACTTCCAAAATACAAAAGGGATACAGAACAATTGCATTCCCCACAGTCCCAGAACTGTTGGGAAAGCACAGAAAACAGAGGTCACCATTGCCCCCTGAACACACCCTACCAGCCACAACCCCACATTTTTCTTTTCTCACACTCACTCCCATTTGCAAATGCACATCGATCTTCCACCTGACATTCCCAAGGACACACAGAGATGCAAGGAGTCAGAGCTACCCAACCAGCTTCCCCAAGAAGCCTCTAAAGGTGCCCTGTGGAGTGGGCGTGCAGTGCCAAGCTTTTCACAAACCTCTGAACCCATCTCCACCTCCCACATGGCAGCAGTGCATAAGAACTCTGCTCAGTGAGGGGCGGGGAAGAGGAACTGAGACCCCAGGTTTATTTCCTTATCATTTAAAAATGAGGACAAGAAACAGATTTTTTTAGACAAAACCCAACAGGATTCTTCACTAGCAGATCTACGCTACAAGAAATGTTAGTTATTCGGGCAAAAGGAAAATGACATGAGATGGAAATTTGGATCTGCACAAAGGAGTACCAAAAATTGTAAACATATAGGTAAATTCAAAAAAATTTTTTACTTTTTTGGGTTTTTTTTTGTTTTGTTTGAGACAATGTGTCATTCTGTCACCCAGGCTGGAGTGCAATGGCGCGATCCCAGCTCACTGCAACCTCCGCCTCCCAGGTTCAAGTGATTCTCCTGCCTCAGCCTCCCAAGTAGCTACGACTACAGGTGCCCGCCACCACGCCCGGCTAATTTTTGTATTTTTAGTAGAGACGGGGTTTCACCATGTTGGCCAGGCTGGTCTCGAACTCCTGACCTCAGGTGATCCACCCGCCTTGGCCTTCCAAAGTGCTGGGGATTACAGGTGTGAGCCACCATGCCCGGCCCATTTTTACCTTTTTAATCTCTTTAAATGATAACTGGTTCAAGCAAATATAACAGTACATTGTGGAGTTCTTAGCACATGCAGAATTAAATATATGAAAGTAATAACATTTTCATAAAACATAAAAATGATGGAGGGAAATAGAAGTTACTAGGTAACTTAGACCTAGTGTAAGGTAGACTCTTACACTATATGTGACATGGTCTAATATTATTATCTCCACTGTGGAGGTAAAATGGCATCGGGTACTCAGTCTAAAAGAAGGCAGCATTGTGGAGTAGTACTTCAATAAAAAAGAGAGAAGCTAGCAAAAAAGAAAAAAAGAGCAAGCAAATGGGATAAATAAGAAGAAATAGCAAGATGATAAACTTAAACCTTTCTGTATCAACATATTAAATGTAAATGGTTGCCCGGCGCTGTGGCTCATGCCTGTAATCCCAGCACTTTGGGAGGCCAAGGCAGGCAGATCACTTGAGGTCAGGAGTTCAAGATGAGCCTGGGCAACATGGTGAAACCCCGTCTCTACTAAAAATATAAAAATTAGCCAGACGTGGTGGCGGGTGCCTGTAATCCCAGCTCCTCAGGAGACTGAGACAGGAGAATCACTTGAACCCGGGAAGCAGAGGTTTCAGTGAGCGGAGATTGCCCACTGCACTCCAGCCTGGGCAACAGAGTGAGACTCTGTTTCAAAAAAAAAAAAAAAAAAAAGGAAATGGTTTCTAAACACTTACTTAAAAGACAGATATTGCCATATTGGATTAATCCTGGCTAATTTTGTTTTTTTAGTACAGACAGGGTTTCACCATGTTGGTCAGGCTGGTCTTGAACCCCTGACCTCAAGTAATCCATCCGCCTCGGCCTCCCAAAGTGTTAGGATTACAGGCATGACCCACCACGCCCAACCAGAATATAAAAACCTTGAACAACACTATCAACCCACTTGACCCAATTGACATTTATAGACAACTCTATCCAAGAATACGTTATTTTCACGTGCACGCTGAACATTCCCCAAAATAGATCACATGCAGGACCATAAGACACATTTCAACAAATTCAAAAGAATTGAAGCCATTCAAGTATGTTCTCTGACCACAAAAGAACTAAATTAGCAATCAGTAACAGGAATATTTCCAGAAAATCCTCAAATATTTGGAACTAAAAAATACACTTACAAATAATGTATGGGTCAGCCAGGTGCGGTGGCAAACACCAGTAGCCCCAGCTACTCAGGGAGGCTGAGGTGGGAGCATCAATTCAGCCTGGGAGTTCAAAGATAGCTTGGGTAACATAGAAAGATCCTGTCTCTAAAAAAATAAAAGTTTAAAAAAATATAGTATTGCATGTGCCAAGGAGGAAATCGCAAAGGAAACTAAGAAAAAATTTTCAACTAAATGAAAAAAATGTCAAAATTTGTGATACACAACTGAGGTTTCTATCATAAAATGCCTACTATAGCAGTCATTCTCAGCCAGGAGCAATTCTCCCATGCCCAAGACATTTGGCAATATATGAAGACACTTTTGGTTGTCACAACTGGAGAGGGGTGCGCTGATATCTAGTGATTATAGGCCAGGGATGCTGCTAAACGTCCTATCGTGCATAGGTCAGCCCCCCCCCAACAATTATAAAGCCCCAAATGTCAACAGCGCTGATGCTGAAAATACTGCTAAATTAGAAAAGCCTCAAATAAATGATTTAAGCTTCCTCGCTAAGAGACTAAAAAAAGAATACCAAAGTCAGCAGAAGAAACAAATAAACGAAAAGCAGAAATCAATAAAACAGAAACTATAGAAAAGTAATAAAACAAAAAATGGTTCTTAGAAAAAATTCAGTAAGATTGAGAAATCTCTAGCCAGACTGATGAAGAAGAAAGGGGTGAGGAGGGAGGGATATGACATACATGGATCAGATGATTCTATATGGCTAAGATGTCAGTTCTCCCCAAATTGATCTGTAGAACAATGCAATCCTTATCAAAATCCTAGAAGGCTCTTCTGTTGAAACTGGCAAGATGACTGTAAAATTTAAAGGAAGTTCGGGCACAGTGGCTCACGCCTGTAATCCCAGCACTTTGGAAGGCTGAGGCAGGCTGATCACAAGGTCAGGAGATTGAGACCATCTTGACTAACAAGATGTAAACCCCGTCTCTACCAAAAATACAAAAAAATCCCGGCGTAGTGGCACGCGCCTGTAATCCCAGCTATTCGGGAGCCTGAGACAGGAGAATCGCCTGAACGCGGGAGGCAGAGGTTGCAGTGAGCCAAGATTGCGCCACTGCATTCCAGCCTAAGCGACAGAGTGAGACTCTATCTCAAAATAAATAAATAAATAAATAATAAAAATAAAAATAAAAATAAATTAAAGGAAATGCAAAGGATATAGATTAGCCAAATCTATTTTATAAAAGAAAGAAAAAGTTTGAGAATGTATATTACCTGATTTCAATACTCTGAAAAGAATACAGTGAAGAAGACAGTATTAAGGTTTTTTGTTTTTTGTTTTTTGTTTTAATTGTTGTTGTTGTTCTAAGACAGAGGGTCCCAGCCAGGTGCAGTGGCTCTCGTCTATAATCCCAGCACTTTGGGAGGCCAAGGCAGGAGATCACCTAAGGTCAGGAGTTGAAGACCAGGCTGGCCAACATGGTGAAACCCCATCTCTACAAAAACACAAAAATTAGCTGGGCATGATGGTGGGTGCCTGTAATCCCTGCTACTCCAGAGGTTGAGGTGGGAGAATCACTTGAACCCAGGAGGCAGAGGTTGCAGTGAGCCAAGATCACACCATTGCACTCCAGCCTAGGCGACAAAACGAGACTCCATCTAAAAAAAATAATAATAATAATAATAAGAGAGAGGGTCTGTGTTGCCCAGGCTAGATTTGAATTCCTGGGATCAAGTTTTCCTCAGGCCTCAGTCTCCAGAGTAGCTAGACTACAGGCATGGACAGCATGGTATTGATGTGTGAATAGACATAAAGGGACAGAGAGGAGTCCAGAAGTAGAGCCACACCAGTATGGTCAATTGTTTTCAACAAAGAAGCCAAGGTGATTCAATAGTTACTTCAACAAAAAATGACTGAAAAATTGGACTTCATAGCCAGGCATGGTGGTGCACATCTATAGTCCCAGATACCTGGGAGGCTGAGGCAGGAGGATTGCTTGATCTCAGGAGTTTAAATTTACAATGAGCTGTAATCGCACCACTGTACTCCAGCTTGGGCAACAGAGCAAGACCCAGTCCCCACTCCCCCCAAAAAAAGGACTTCCATATGCAAATAATAATAACTTGAAATGGCTCATAGACCTAAATATAAAAACTAAAACTAAAATTTCTAGAAAAAATGAGAGAACATCTTTGTGACCTTGAGTCAGGCAAACATTTCTTAGGTTAGACATAAAATCCACAAATCACAAAAAACTAGTAAGTTGAACTTCATCTAAAAAAACCCACAAACACCAAACTTCTATTCTCCAAAGACACTGTTAAGAAAAGGAAAAAAGCCACAGACAAGAAAAAATATTTGCAAAAGACATCTTAGATAAATAACTTTTGTCTTTTACCACCAAAGAATATATACAGATGGCAAATAAACACATCAGTAGATACTCAGCATAAACAGCCATTAGGGAAATGCAAGTTAAACTCACAATACAGCACCACCACACATCTACTAGAATGACGAAAATTTTAAAAACTGACAATACCAAGTGCTGACAAAGAGGCAGAGCAACTGGATATCTCATATATTGCTGCTGGAAATGCAAAATGATTCAATCACTTTGGAAAACAGCTTGGCCATTTTTTTAAATAAAGTTAAACATGTACTTATCATCCAACCCAGCAAACACAGTCCTAGATTTTTAGCTAAGAGGAATGGAAATGTATGTTCACACAAAGTCTTCTCTGCAAAAGGTTATATCAGCTTTATTCATAAAAGCAAAAAATTAGAAACAACCCGTTTGTCCATCAACTGATAAGTGGATAAACAATTTATGGCAGATTTATAGAATGAAATACCTCTTAGCAACCTAAAGAAACAAATCACTGATATAAGCAAAATCGTGGATTAATCCAAATCATTATGTTAAGTGAGAGAAGCTAGACACAAAAGACTACATACTGTCTAATACTTATATGAAGGTGTAGCAGCCAGGCACGGTGGCTCACACCTGTAATCCCAGCACTTTGGGAGGCCAAGGTGGGCAGATCATGAGATCAAGAGATCGAGATCATCCTGGTCAACATGGTGAAACCCCGTCTCTACTAAAAATACGAAAATTAGCTGAGCATGGTGGTGTGCACCTGTAGTCCCAGCTGCTCAGGAGGCTGAGGCAGGAGAATCACTTGAACTCAGGAGACGGAGGTTGCAGTGAGCCAAGATCGTGCCACTGCACTCCAGCCTGGTGACAGAGCAAGACTCTGTCTCAAACAAACAAACAAAAAGGTGTAGCAAAGGCAAAACTATGGTGACAGAGGCCGGGGTGGGGGCAGGGTGGGGGTTGATGGCCAAGTGGTATGAGGAAATTTTTCAGGATGCTGGAACTGTTCTATATCATGACTTCAAAGCTGGATAAAGGTCAACCGATGCCTTAAACACAGCCCAACAATGATACCCCCTTGGCCCTTTCACTGCCTAAAATAAAGAACTTAGGGGTCCCTCACGCAAAGCATCTGATGAGTTAACACTAGCCAGATCCAGGCAGCTATGTTTGCATTGAATGGAAGCAAAACTTTCCTGCCTTGAGACAGAAACAAAGGTGATATCTGATGACACCTTCAAATCAAAGTTTTTAACTAGTCACTTACCAGCCAAAGACAATTGTTTTTATTCTTTTGCAGATTACAGTTGAACATGGCAAATGAAGACAATTACCAAACAAACAGACGAAAAAAAATCTGACTAAAGTTGAGTGTAGCTATGAAAAGTTAAGGGCATGATACCTAGGGTAGGGGTGGAGGGGATGGACAGTCTGTAGTGTCCCCTTCCCTTGGTCCCCTAAGCAAATTCCTTTTTAACTTAATGATTATCCAAGGCTGCATGGCTTTTATCTTTTTATGCCGCCTCTCAGGTCCATAGCTCTAGTCCTAGTGAGAGTGACAAGAGGCAGAGAAATTCTAGGCAGAGAGGGGTGGATCCCTGGTGAAGCCCCACCCTCAAGCCAAAAAGCCTGAGACCACAGCCCAAAGTGAGAACTTATATCCCCATTTTCCTGCTTGAATGTTGCCTTTTCCTAAACTACCATGGTCCTGCCCTGCCCCAACCTGTGCCTATAAAGACCCCAGACTCAGCCGGTAGAGAGGAGAAGCAGCTGCATGTTGGGGACTACGGCCAAAGTCAGAGAGAACCAGCTTGACTTCAGAGGGACAGCTTGACAGTGTAACTTCAAAGAAGAATCCGGCCAGAGACTGCTGGACCTCAGGGGAAGATTACCTACATTCCCTGGCCCCTTTTCAACCTCCCTTCCCTCTGAGAGCCACTTTCATCAGCAATAAAATCCTCCACATTCACCATCCTTCAATTCATTTGTGTGACCTCATTTTTTCTGGATGCTGGACAAGAGCTTGGGGGCCACAAGTGTGGATACGAAAGGCTGTCACACTGGCCCTTTGCCCTCACTAGTGGAAGGTAGCCATCCCACATGAAAAGGCAGAGGGCCCACTGAGCTGTTAACACTTAAGCTGTCTGCGGATGGCAGAGCTAAGTGAGCAATGTAACACGCCCTCTGGGGCTTCAGGGGTCACAGGCACGCCCACCCTAGATGCTGCCTGGGACCTGCACAGCATTCGCTACTGCCAGTGCCTAAAAGTGCTCATGCTGGCTCCTGCACCTGCTCACCTGCACGCTCCCTCCTGTGAGTGGTGCAATACAGCCGGTCTGAGTGAGTGGAGTTTGCTCCTGCCAGTGCCAAGGTGGCCAGCTGGTTCCAGCACTCACGCACTCCAGTTCCTGTCTCATTCACTCCCACACTCCCTCCTGTGAGGAGTTGAGAGCTGCAGGCTGAGTAAATGAGGCACCCTTGTTGCAAGTCCCTTGAAGGGGTCAGGGAAATAGCCTGCTTCCACGGGGCCTATCCAGGATTTCTCAGAAGGGCAAATAAATGCAGATCTGCCGTATCTGTCTCTTCACTTTTTTCCTAAGACTTCTTGTCCTCAGACTTTCCTCTGAGCTATGCCATTTGCAGAGGACAGGATGCAATCCTGCCACCTATCTCTTTGTTTCAGGTGAAAGGAATGTTGGCTCTGTTTCCCTTCAAAGAGGTCTAGCCATCGGGTGGGACCAGAATAAAGTCCTGGGGCAACTGAAGGCATCTGGAGGAGGCCACTCCTTGGTGTTGCCAGAAGGCCCCTAAACTGGATCCCATCCCCGATAGCACTTAAGGCGTTGACCAACACCCCTGGACCTTTCTATGGTATCTTTCCCTTTCTTCTTTCATGGTTAAAAATGGCTCCTCTCTCTCCCTTTATAATGATAAGGGTTTTGCTGCAAACTGCAGAAATGTTACTAGGTAGAATGAGCATTTGGCTCAGCCACCAGATACGCAATTCAGAACAATGTGACTTCCATTTGTTCTTAGAGGTGCGACCCCCACGCCCAACCCCAACAGCCACAAAGGTGTGCAGCACGTGGCTGTTCCCCTCCTCACCCTCCCCTCCCAGCTACGGCACCTGGGCGTGTCCACAGCATGCACATGAAGTGCCCAAGGGCGGGGTGGGAGAGAACTGTGGCTGCTGCCCAGGCCCCAGGGCAGTCTTGGGGGCCAGGGGCCCAATGCAGCCAGTTGGCCAGCATTTCCCACTCACCATCCCCTCCTCCCACATGCCCACAGAGTCTTTCCTCCCCCAGACAGCCGAGGGGTCCAGCTGCGTCCAAACCAGAGGAAGGATATAGTGATTAAAGGAACCCATTTACAGAGAGCAAGAGGTTCTTCCCCCTCTTAAGCTGTTTTGTTTTTTCCCTCTTTCCTTTTCTATGCGAGGAGGTTCTTTTC
The DNA here is from genome assembly GCF_029289425.2 of Pan paniscus. Lineage (NCBI taxonomy): Eukaryota > Metazoa > Chordata > Mammalia > Primates > Hominidae > Pan > Pan paniscus. The sequence continues at coordinate 28,286,579 of NC_073268.2, forward strand.
CTACCTCAGCACTCTGCTTATGATAGAAAAGCAGTGGAGGAGTGAGCCCACTGGCTAATAACTGCAAATTTGGCAAGGCCTGCCTGGGACTTAATCTAAATGAATCCATGCACCCCCGAGACACCTTTTCATCCCAAACTCATTTTTTTTTTTTTTTCTTGAGATGGAGTCTTGCTCTGTTTCCCAGCCTGGAGAGCAGTGGCACAATCTTGGCTCATTGCAACTTCTGCCTCCTAGTTCAAGCAATTCTCCTGCCTCAGCCTCCGGAGTAGCTACAACTACAGGCGCCCGCCACCACGCCCAGCTAATTTTTGTATTTTTAGTAGAGATGGGGTTTCGCTATGTTGGCCAGGCTGGTATCGAACTCCTGACCTCTTGATCTGCTCTCCTCGGCCTCCCAAAGTGTTGGGATTATAGGTGTGAGCCACTGTGCCTGGCCCAATCCCAAACTCAATTCTAAACTTCAGGTTGAAGCCCTAGAAAGGAAAATCAGATCTGAGGGATTCAAAGCCAAGCAACAGGCACAGTATCAATGGGCAGGACTAATTCCTGCCAATTAAGCCCCTGCTTCATGGAAGGAGGCCACACTCCATGGCATAGATAAGGCCCAAGGAACCCAAAGGTTGCCGACAGTAGGGGGCATGGAGGCGTAAGTGAGTGCAGATAATTCCTATTCTCTAGGCCCTCCCTGCTTCGCGGGTGCAGGCCACAATGGCACCTATGGGTGGTGTCCATCTAAGGTCGCCAGAACTCGGGGATAAACATATAGAAGAGAAAAGGAGGACACCTGTTTTCTCTTGGGGAAAGAGGGAAAGAAAATGAGCGATGCCTATTTCCCTGTCTTTCAGAATGGGCACCAACTACTTTCACCATCCTCAGTCTATACTCCTCTGGAGTGTATCCTGAATCACTGGGACTGCTTTGACCCTCAGACTCTAGAGGGAAAACACCTCATAGCCCTTTGCACAAAGGTTTGGCCAAATTATGATCTGTAGGAAGGACTGGCGTGGCCTCAGGAAGGAACCATTCATTTCGATAACCATCCTGCAGGTGGACCTTTTCTGTAAATGTGAGGGCAAATTGTCTGAGGCTCCATATGTGCAGGCCTTCTTTACCTTGCAGGGCAATCCAGACCTTTGCTGACAGTGTAGGATTGCTCCAGACCTCTTGTTTGCCATCTCAGAGAACAATACCAGAGAACTAAAGAAATGAACTCCAGAGGCACCTCCAGCAAGGGAGCCAGCTCCCACTGGCCCTGATCCTCTGGGTCCACCCCATCCTCCCTACCCAGTTTTTCTCTCTCACTTGGCCCCTCCTAGAAATCCTCACCCTAGATAAGCCCCAGTCTCATTCCTGCCCTCCATCAGATGCTTGGTGAATTTGGCCCCCTGGTCCAGGTCCCCCTTCTCTCTACAGGACTTAAATCAAATTAAGGGGGATCTTGGCAAGTTTTCAGATGACCCTGACAGATATATAAAGGCTTTCCAGAATTTAACCCAAGTATTTGAACTCTCCTGGAAAGACATTATGTTACTTTTGAATCAAACCTGACTAACACTGAGAAGCAGTCTGCTCTGCAAGTGACAGAGAGATCTGGGGATGAGGTTTGTGTCACATATAGTGTCAGGGAGGGGGTCAAACTTTATCCAACTGGAGGAGAAGCAGTACCAATGAATGACCCTAAATGGGATCCCAGTGACAAGACAGGAGAATGTAAGAGGAGACAGTTTCAGGTGTGCATAATAGAGGGCTTATGTAGGACTAGAACTAAGCCTCTCAACTATACCAAGCTATCCAGGATGGACCAGGGATTCAATGAGCATCCTACTGCCTTCCTGGAGAGGCTAATAGAGTCTTGGTAAAGCATACCTCTCTAGCTCCTGATTCCATCAAGGGACAAGTAATCCTAAAGGATAAATTTATTACTCAGGCAGCCCCTGATATCAGGAGAAAGCTGCAGAAACAGGCCCTGGGACCAGATGGTACCTTAGAGAATCTCCTGAAAGTGGCCACCTCAGTCTTTTGTAATAAGATAGGGAGGCTCAGAAGAGAGAGAGAGGAGACACAGGCAAGAGGCAGAGGCTTTAATGGCCACCATGCAAACCCACAAACTCCAGAATCCCCAAGCTACACCTGTTAACTGCTACAGATGTGGTAAGCCAGGGCATTTTAGGAAGGATTGCCCAGGCAACATGAGGAAGCCACCCCAACCCTGTCCAATGTACAATGGGGACCACTAGAAAGTGGACTGTCCCCGGGGGCACTGGTCGCCAGGCCCAGAGCCAATCTCCCAAATGGTCCAGCAAGACTGACAAGTCCTGGGGCTCCTCTCCCTGGCTCCGGTGGTCCAGACCACCATTACCATCCAGGAGCCCCAGAATTGACAATTCTGGATATGGAAGGGAGGAAAGTGGACCTCCTTCTGGACGCTGGGGCTGGTCTCTTGGTTTTCATCTCCAATTCAGGCCCCCTGTCCTCTCTTAGCATGACTGTGAGGGGCATCCCAGGAAGGCCTTAAACCCAATATTTTTTCCAACCCCTTAGTTGTAGTTGGGGAGACCTCTTGTTCACCTGTGCCTTTCTAATTGTGCCTGAAAGGCCAACTACTCTGTTGGGTAGAGGTATTGTGGCCCATGTGGGAACCACCATCCTGATGGCCCCAGGACAAACTCTTTGTCTCCCCTTAGTGGAGACTGATTTTAACCCAGAAGTTTGGGTAACTCAAGGGAAAATTGGCAGAGCCACAACCGCCATACCAGTCTGAACCAGACACAATAGCCCCTGAAACCAGAAGTTAAGAAAAGACCAGAAGCCATCATTGATAACTTAAGGTTGCAGTTCCTCCTTAAACTCTGCAACAGCCCTTGTAATACCCCAATATTGGGGGTACAAAAACCCAAAGGGGAATGGAGACTAGTTCAGGACCTTCATCTTGTTAATGAGGCTGTGGTTCCAATTCACCCAGTGGCTCCCAATCTGTATACCTTGCTAGCTCACATACCTGAGGGAACTAAAAGGTTCACAGTCCTGGACCTAAAGATATAATGGTATGCTTCTTCTGCATACTGTTATATAAACCCCCAGTATTTGTTTGCATTTGAGGATCCCTCTAACCAGACCACCCAGTTAATCTGGATAGTGTTACTTCAGGCATTCTGAAACAGCCCCCACTTTTTTGGGCAGGCACTGTCAAGAGACTTCTCCAAGTTCCTTTATCCTCAGGTGAAAGTTTTACAATATGTAGATGACATTCTCCTCTGCACTCTAACTAAAAAAATCTCTCAGGAGGGCAGTAAGGCTCTTCTTAATTTTCTGGCTAACAGAGGATGTAAGGTTTACTAATTAATGAGATAATTCCTCGCTTTGGACTCCCTAAGTACCTCCAGAGTGATAATGGCCCCTTGTTCAATGTGGCTGTCACCCAGGGGATCTCAAAGGCACTAGGCATACAGTACAATGAAGATGGTTCTTCATTGTGCTTGGAGACCACAATTCTTAGGAAAGGTAGAAAAGACAAATGATATTATCAAAAGACACCTCAGGAGACTCACCTCCCCTGGACTACCCTTCTGCCCATATCTCTACTATGTATTAGAAACACCCCTTCAAGGCTAGGTTTGAATCCCTTTGAAATGATGTATGGATGGCCTTTTCTCACCAATGATTTCTTGCTAGACCAAGAAACCTTTGATTTGGTTAAACATATCACTTCTTTGGCCCATTTCCAACAGGAACTGAAATAACTGTCAGAGAAGCACAATCCCATGAACCAGGACCACCTCTATTCAACCCTGGGGACCTAGTACTGGTAAAGGTACTTCCTTCCCTTTGTCCCTCTATAAGCCCAGATTGGGAGGGACCTTACACTGTACTTCTTTCTACTCCTATGGCAGTGAAGGTCACTGGAATAGATTCTTGGATTCATTATACCCTAGTAAGGGCCTAGGAAGCTAACGGAGTTACCTCCATTAACCCAGAAGAGCACTCAAAGTACCAATGTGAAGAGATCAGGGACCTCAAGCTAAAAATCACAAAAGATAAGTGTTAATAATTAACCTTCCATGGATATCTTCCTTAAAAGTCTTGGCTATGCTTGCTGTTCTTACCTTTGTTCTGTTCTATACGACAGGATATAATGTTGTTTTCAGAATAATTTGTATATTTTACTTCTTATTTCTGTAAACTTTGCCACTAGATTCTTTCCTTTTAACCCCTTTTTGTATAATACACATATTTGATTCATGCATACTTAACCTTGTAGAACTTGTTTCTTCTCACCTAGAGACCACCAAACTCCAAATGGTCAAGGCAAGCAGAGCCCTGGATGATGGCTCCCTTTTGCTGAGGACCCTTAGGTAGACCTCTGGGAAGAATCTGACTGCTCTTCTCCCCAAAACAATGCCCCCTCTCTGCAGGAAGCAGCTTAGATCGGTCATTGTCTGTATCCTAACAGCAGTTAGATGTGCATCTTCAGAGGGGGGAAATGATAGCTACAGGAGGCCGAGAAATTCTAGGCAGACACGGGGTTGGGGGGGGGTCCCCAGTGAAGCCCCCCCGACTCAAGCCAAAAAGCCTGAGACCCAAAGTGAGAACTTCTATCAATGTTTTCCTGCTCAAATGTTGCCTTTTCCTAAACTACACATGGCCCTGCTCCACCCCATCCTGTCCCTATAAAGACCCCAGACTCAGCCGTCAGAAAGAAGGAGCTGGACATCAGGCACTCTGGCTGAATGTCAGAGAGAAATGGCTTGACTTCAGAGGGACAGTTTGACAGCGTAACTTTGGAGAAGAATCAGCTGGAGATGGCCGGACTTCAGGGGAAGATCACCTACACCCCCCTGACCCCTTTTCAGCTCCCATTCCCACTGAGAGCCACTGAGGGCCACTTTAATCAGCAGTAAAATCCCCGCATTTACCATCCTTCAATTCATTCATGCAACTTCATTTTTCCTGGATGCTGGACTAGAGCCTGGGAGCTACGAGTGCAGATACAAAAGGCTGTCACACTGGCCCTTTGCCCTCGCTGGTGGAAGGCAGCTGCCTCATGTGAAAAGGCAGAGGGTCCACTGAGCTGTTAATGCTTAAGCCATCCATGGACAGAAGAGCTAAAAGAACACTGTAACACGCCCTCTGGGGCTTCAGGGGCCACAGGAACCCTCCTGCCTAGATGCTGCTGTGGAGCCCACACAGAGTTTGCTCCAGCTAGCGCCCAAAAGCACTCTCCCCAGATCCTGCACCCACTCACCTGTGTGCTCCCTCCTGCAAGGGGTGGTCCAAGTGACTGAAGATCGCTCCTGCCAGCACCGAAGTGGCCAGCTGGTTCCAGCACTTGTGCACTCCAGTTCCTGCCTCATTCACTCATGCATTCCCTCCCACCGGATGTTGAGAGCTGCCGGCTGAGTAAATGAGGCACTCCTGTTGCAAATCCCGCGAAGCGGTCAGGGAAATACCCTGCTTCGCTAGAACCATCTGTCCACATTTGGGGTTCGCTCTCCTCTCTATTCTCCTCATCCTCCCTACTTCCTAGTGTGTAACACAGCCTTAGAGTTAGACCTGGGTTCACAGTCTGTCTCCGACACTTTCTAGTTGTGGAGCTTCGACAAGTTTCTTTATTCCCTGAAGCCTTTGTTTCCTCATCAGTAAGTGGAAATAATACCACTGTCACAGGCTTTTTTTGCAAGAATTAAACGAGACACTATGAATAAGTGCCTGGCTCTAGTAAATTTTCAGTTATTGGTAGCTGTCCTCACCAACTCCCTGGTTAGACCCCTTTCCTTCACTTCTCACATCTGATTGCTTCCCAAGTTTTTTCAAGCCCGTCTTTCTTCAATCTGACCCTTCTCGGCTCTCAGAGACCCTTTCTAGGCCCTCAACCTATTGCATTTTGCTCATTCTCCTTGGATTTTTTGCCTTTGGTCTTATCCACTCCAATCTCTTTTTTTTTTTTTAATTTGTTTTGTTTTGTTTTGTTTTTAGAGACAGAGCCTTGCTCTGTTGCCCAGGGTGGAGTGCAGTGGCATGAACATAGTTCATTGCAGCCTGGAACTCCTGGGTCAAGCAATGCTCCTGCCTTTGCCTGCCAGGTAACTGGGACTACAGGTGTGTGACACCCATCTGGCTACTTAAAAATTTTTTTTGTACAGATGGGGTCTTGCTTTGCTGCCGAGGCTGGACTTGAATTCCTGGGCTCAAACGATCCTCCTGCCTCAGCTTCTCAAAGTGCTGGAATTACAAAAGAGTGAGCCCCCACACCTGGCCCCAATCTTTGTTTTTGCAGCAGTAGTTTTCAATCTTTTTAAAATTAATATCTCTAGATAAATTTTTAAACAGAAGAAAGCACTCTTCTGTAATCAGGGATAGGATATGGAGTCCCAAACACCTCCCTGGATCCCTCATTCACTGCAGCCCTGCGAAGCTCCACCCGGATCCCTTAGGGCATTGAGAAAGTCATTTTTGCCACCCTATTGCTGCCAGCGGTGATGTTTCTGAACATGTGGATCTGACAAGTTCACTCCTCTGGTGAATTTCTCCAGGGTTCACTAGCACTTCATGTAGAGGTTCCTAACCTGGTATTGCCCTCTCTAGTCAACCTCCACCTTCACATGATGTTGTAGATATATATATTTTAAACATGGCTCTGATTGTGTCACCCATGGCTCAGCATGGCGGTAAAGGCCCTTCACAGTGTGGCTCCAGCCTCTCTTTCTGCAAGGCACCTCTACTTCACCCATGCCAGGCCTGGCACTGCTTCCCCACTGCCTTTTTTTTTTGCCCTTGCACCTCTTTTTGCTGCATGCTAAGTCACCGCTTGCCTCCTCCTGCCTGAATTCCTCTTTTTCCCAGGAGACTCAGGCTAGGGTGGGGAGAGGCTTGCTAAAGCCCTAAGCAAGGAAGATTGATTTCCAGGAGTGTAGACAGGCTAACATGGGCAATTCAGGCCTTCACCTTTATCTGTGTAGATAATGTTTCAGACACATGAAATAGTCCAGGTGTCAAATTCCTTGTGGAAAGAAAACTTGACATTGATCTACTGTCAAATGGTTGCTTTGGTTTTTTGAATAGTTAAGATAGACATAATCAAAGATCACATCATTCGGCAAATTTTTATTTATTAAATACCAAAATTTGGTTCCCTTTTAACTACATGCCTAATCCTACTTCCTTTCTCAGCCAGAATTGTAAACCTTATTTTATTCTGGCTTTGCCTGGGTAGTCCCACCATTGTCTTCCAACATTCTCAGGGGAATCTGTAAGATTGCTATCCGAAAACTTTGTGGGGGAAATTATACAACAATTTGAAAAACTTTAAAGAGTACATAAATGATGGAATGTTAGTCCTATGTACTAAAAATGCCAATTATCTTATAATTCATTTAAACAGTCAAAGAGATTCTAGTCTAGGTGCAGTGGCTCATGACTGTAATCCTAGAAGTTTGGAAGGCCGAAGCAGGAGGATCACTTGGGCCCAGGAGTTGGAGACCAGCCTGGGCAACATGGCAAAACCCCGTCTTTACAAAAAATATATAAAAATTAGCTGAGTGTGGTGGTGTGTACCTGCAGTCCCAACTACTTGGGAGGCTGAGGTGGGAGGATCATTTGACCCTGGGAGGCAGAGGAGGATCACGTGCAGTGAGCCATGATTGTGCCACTGCACTCCAGCCTGGGCGACAGAATGAAACCCTGTTTCAAAAACAAACAAACAAACAAACAAAAAAGAAATAAATTCTAATTTAAATGTCCCCATAAAAAGTCTTTAGCCAGAATGGATCGCCATTGAATGGGCCTATATTTTCCAAGCAGGATTTGATTAAATCTGGTCACACTTTAGGCCTCAAATTCAGAGATGATGTAGGCAACGCTCAGTGGAGACATCCCATAATGGAAGTGGACAGAAGTCCAGGAAGAATGACCTGACTCTGCAGTGCCACCAGAGTTGCTATAAAGTTCTGAAATATATTATGTTTCTTCATAAAAGTTAAGTTCTACAGTCAGCATGAAAGTCAGAAACTATATTGTGGTTTTTTTGTTTTGTTGTTTTTTTGAAACAGAGTCTCACTCTGTCACCCAGACTAGGCTCACTGCAGCCTCCACCCTCTGGGCTCAAGCCATCCTCCCACCTCAGCCTTCTGAGTAGCTGGGACTACAGGCATGCACCACCACACCTGGCTAATTTTTTATATTTTTTGTAGAGACGGGATTTCACCTTGTTGCCCAAGCTGGTCTCCAACTCCTGGGCTCAAGTGATCTGCCTGCCTCAGCCTCCCAGAATGCTGGGATTACAGGCCTGAGCCACCATGCCCAGCCAGAAACTATGTTTTAAACCAACCCTCAACCAACCCATACTTTGGAGAAATACCTACAGAAACTAAGATTGGTGGGAGGCCCAGCAGCGTCTCACCTCCCACCTCAGACTCAGTCCAGGACACAGGCTCAGGGGGCAGAAGGAGGGCTGATTCGCCTGCATCTTTTGAAATTCTTTCTTTCTGTCTCTGCCTCTGCCTCTCTCTGTCTTCCTCCCTTCCTCTCTCTCTCTCTCTCTCTCTTTATTTATTTCACCTGAGTTTCAGAGTCCTTGGCTGAATTTGTCCACAACTTCCTGCAGCTCTAGCTGGGAGCCGAGAAGCATCACTGAGGACTACAGCCCCTTGCTTCCCAGAGCCCGGTCCCCTGCACTGAGACTGCTGTTTTGGCGCCTGTGGTGGTCCTCTTCATCCTCCACTCTGCTTCCCGACTCACTTACCACATATGGTCACCACCTCCTGGGTCATGTCACAGGGTACCAGAGCTGGAGTGGTTTCACCAGGTCAACAGGCATGGCTGCTGCCCTAGTTAGAGAATGTCCTAGAAGACAGGTCAAACCATCATGACATCCTTGGGACCAGGGGATAAGAGACAGAGGCCCCCAGTGCACAGTTGTGTGCATTGGTGCCCATATCCCCTCGCTCAACTTCTAGGAACTGGCTCTGGCCCCCTGCACACTCCACGGGCCCCTCCTGCCAATCTGCCTCTAACAATTTTCCTGCCTTCCCCTTTGGAGGGGCAAAGACCAGAGGTGGCCCCTTGTTTTGTTGAGAAGCTCAGGGATCTGATTCTTCCCAGGGAGTCTTGGAATCAATCCCTCCTTGTCACTGTGCCCTAGAGTGTCTTGTAGCCTCCATTCCCATGGGTCTTCTTGGGCAGGTGGCAAATAGAGCTGACTGAGCAGTAGGGTGACTCCTTCCAACCTAGAATCCCAAGCTGCACAGTAAGGACGTAAGAGGACTGCCAGGCCCCGCACTCCCACTCTCCCCATGTGAGGGTAAAAGTTGATGACACCTCCCAGCCCTGCGAAGGTCCCGCATCCCACTACCTGCCCTCCCGCAGCTGGAAGGGCTGACTCCTGGAGAGGGAGGATTTACCTGAGGGCTCTGACCACCTTAACTGCCCAATGCCTTTCTGGAGACAGTGGCTGCCAAAGGAGACACGGACCTGTTGCCCATCTGGACAGTGTTTGTCAGGGAAGAAAGGGCGGCTTATGCAGCAGCCAGGCAGCACCGGGAAGGAGCTGGGTTGCTCCCGCCTTCCCGTTTGCATCACGCGACTCCGCGGGTCCCAGCGCGGCCCTGGCTAACCCGGATCGGCGCCACTGCCGGGTCACTGAGCCTCTCCAGGACGGAGCCTCGCTTCGCGCAGGAGCCCAGGCCATCCTCGCTGCGGAAAGAAGGCGGGATTCCTCTCCTGACCCATAGTAAACGAGCTGCGCTGGGGCGCGGGGAGCAGACTGCTTTTCTGGGGAAGCCGTGGGGCTCTCCACTTTTCGGGGTGGGGAGGGGAAGCTGAGCAGGGCGCAGACCAGGGGCCTGCCACATGGCCTCTGCGCCAAAAGAATAGAGCCCAGGATGAGGGGCCCCTAGCCAGGCAGACCCAGCCCAGGAGGTTTTGGGTCTTGGGGCCTTGGGTGTGGACTGGTCCTAGATGAGTCCCCCAGGTTGGGTGCCAACGGCCTTGACGGGTTCAGGAGATGGGACGTTATGTCTAGACGCCGCCACGCTTTATCGCAAGCCCGGGCCTCATCTAGACTCTAAGGGGCACCCCAACCTGTTCAGGGTTCCCGGGACTCGTGCGCTTGCCCGCCTAAGGCGGTAAATTGCCATCGTCTCCAAAGGCCGCCCCCACTTCGTCCGCTCCCCACCCGCCCCCAACCCCAGGCTCAGAACCCGCCAGGGCAATCCAGGCCCGTTCTCTAGGTGAGAAATGCCGGCCCTGGGGTCATTTGTCCCTGTAGGGAGAGCGCCACCCGCCTGCCCCGGGGCGCTGTCCAAGCCGCGGTGCTGAAGCGCTCCGGGCCCTGACTCAGCGAACACACAGTCGTCACCGCGTGCAGCCGCCACTCCCCAGCCCGGGCCCGCTCCAGGCCGCGCCCACACCGGCTAATCATCCGCCCGGATGCACGTCTGCCTCATCAGGCTTAAACTGGAATCGCCTCGGAGGTTGGAGATTCCTGAGGAGGCCCAGAAAGGGCCAATGCTTGTCCCGGGCCAGGCAGCTGGGAGAGTGTGGAGCTCCATTCCTGAGCTCCATCCCGGATCCCGCAAGCACCGGCTCACTCTGCCTGCTCCAGACCCGTCCCCTCCAGTGAGCCCAGAGGAGGGTCCACTCACTCTCGAAGAACGCATTCTTCCCACTGGCATCCAAGTCCAGCAGACCCTGCTACCTATGGGGTGGGGGGTGCGGAGCGCAGTCAGACAATCCCTGGAATTGGTCCCGCACACCGCCAGCAGTGAAGATGCCTCTCTCCCTTATTTCTGGATGCCCCCCACAGCTTCCATGGATGCCCACAACCCCTTCCTCCCTCCACCCTCAATGTCCAAGCAGGCAAAGAAGACCGGGTGTCCCCAGTGAAGGGCTCTGCAGTGAGGGGTCTAGAATCTTGCCCTTGAAGGAGTAAATGATATCCCTCGAGTTGAGCGTGATCATGATGGCATTATATTGGGCCAGGCACTAGTCCAGCAAAGAGAGGCCAGTAGGAGCAGCCAGATGGCAGTGCTGGTGCCCAGAACCATGACCTGTCTTGCCCCAGGCCCCCACGGGTGACTCCTTAGAGTCGGCCAAGGATCAGTGCAGGCCAGGAGAGAGATGAGGTAATAGTCAAGGCAAAAGGGTTTTGACAGGATGTTCCAGGGGAGCAGAGCTAGCGGCCAGCACTCATTTGGTAGATACAAATGTCGTGTCCTGGTCTCTGGTCTCGGCAGATGTGTTCAAGAACTCACGTCTGGCATCTCCAATTGCTAGGCCGCTCCAATTCGAGCTGTGGAGAGCATTCTGGCTAGACCCCGTGAGCAGGGCCTCAGGGGACTGGGCTCTGTGTCAGGGATGAGTTCACACTATGGCAAAGAGCAGGTGGTGGCCTCAGGGCTGTTGAGCTGTCCCAGAACAGGATTCTTTTCTTCCTTTCTTTCTTTCTTTCTTTCTTTCTTTCTTTCTTTCTTTCTTTCTTTCTTTCTTTCTTTTTCTTTCTTTCTTTTGTTTTGAGATGGAGTCTCACTCTGTCGCCCAGGCTGGAGTGCAGTGGCATGATCTTGGCCCACTGCAACCTCCATCCCACGGATTCAAGTGATTCTCCTGCCTCAGCCTCCCAAGTAGCTGGGATTACAGGTGCCCACCACCATGCCCAGCTAATTTTTGTGTTTTTAGGTAGAGATGGGGTTTCGCCATATTGGCCAAGCTGGTCTGCAACTCCTGACATCAAGTGATCCACCTGCCTCAGCCTCCCAAAATGCTGGGATTACAGGCGTGAGCCACCTCGCCCAGCCCAGAATCAGGATTCTTAAAATGATTGTGCTGCATACTGAATCATGTTGCTTTTGACTCTTGTAGCTGGCCCCCTTCCTTCTCTAGGGTGCCTGCTGGTACACCCTGGATGATGTCTGAGACAGATGGTGCTGCTCAGCCCCTTGAGGGGCTGCTCTGCCCCATGGTTGAGGTGGACTGTCAACCATGGGGCAGGAAGATCTAACTCCCCTCCCTCATGGTCCTCACATTGTGGGTCCCCTGGCAATAGATAATAACAAGTGTCACCGTGGACATTAGAGTGACCCCAAGAGACAGAAAAGGTGGGCATTAGTGAACACATTAGGGGAGACAGAAGGGCAGAGAGGGCACGGGACAGTCACCAAGACTCCTAATGACTAACTTCTTCAAACTTCTCAGCAACATCCTCTTCCTTGTCCCCTGCTCTCCACCTCATCCATCAAGGAGCTGATGCTAATGGGGTTCCCTTGTTCAGAGCCAGACTGCTATGGTTACTATGGTAGTTAACAAACAGCCACTCCAGGCTCTTAACAAAGTAATCCTCCTGGAGGGACAGAAGAGGGCTTCTGTGGCCTGAGGACCAACATGTTACCTCTTGGCTGGCTTGGCAGCCATGGCAAGGACATGAACAGCATCCACTGAGGAAAGGAGACTGCTGGGCACACCGTGGGGAGGGGCAGGAGCCTGGAGGAAGTGCAGATGTCGGGATTTGGCTGCCGGCCACACCTGCTGGGCCCTCAGGTCGTGAGCCACAAAGTGTTGCTTTACCTTCTCATTGCTGTAGCCAATCCAGAGCTGTGACAGCAGTTGTTGGGGAAGAATGTGAATCCAAACGCATTCAGCAAGCCTGCTAGAATGGGAAAAACCCAGGGGGCCCTGGGAGAGGGTCTCCCTGAAGCCCAGGGTGGCAAGGCTCCTGCCAAATAGAATAATTCGGCATCTGTATAAACCAGAATAGTTCTACCACCTGGATGACCTACAGTAAGGCTGAGGAACATCACACTGGGCAGTGCACAGAGCAAATGCAACCCTCCATACACCACCTGGAATGGTCCCCATTTCCCATTCTGCTCTCTCTGTGAGCCTAGAACAGATGCAAAGGCCCAGTGGAGGATGAGGGGCAGCCCCAGCGCACCAAGGCCTACTTTTGAGTCTGTATTTTCTGGTCCTGTGTCTCTTAAGAGTAGCCCCTTCTGCTGGAACTTCTGAGCAGCTTTTTAATGCCTCATCCCCAGACAGGAAGAGATAGTCAAAGATTGTTAGCCTTTTTGAGGCCAGATGTGGTGGCTCATGCCTATAATCCCAGCACTTTGGGAGGCCGAGGCGGAAGGATCACTTGAGGCTAAGAGTTCGAGACCAGCTTGGCCAACATGGTGAAACCCCATCTCTACCAAAAATACAAAAATTAGCCAGGCATGGTGGCAGTCCTGTAATCCCAGCTACTCGGGAGGCTGAGGCACAAGAATCACTTGAACCCAGGAGGTAGAGGTTGCAGTGAGCCAAGTTTGTGCCACTGCACTCCGGCCTGGGCGACAGAGCAAGACTGTCTCAAAAAGACAAAAACAGAAACAAAACCAATTTGATGGAAAGAAAGAACTAGTCTAAGAAAAAGAAAGAGCTTTTAGAATTTAAACTGTTTAGCCAGGTGCGGTGGCTCACACTTATAATCCCAGAGCTTCTGAAGGCTGAGGTAGGAGGATCTCTTGAGACCAGCCTGGGCAACAAGTGAGACCCCATCTCTTAAGAAAAATGTTTTAAATAATTTAAGCTGTTTAATAAAAATTCAGTAGGATTGGAGGATAAAGTTGAAAAAATCTCCCAGGAAGTTAGCTGGAGGCAGGGGAAGGAGAATTGGAGTAAAAGAAAAGGAAGGAAGGAGGAGACAAAAAGAGTTAGTTGATTAACTTCGTATTAGTAGAAGATCTAGGAAGAGAAAACAATAGGGAGGAAATTATTATAACGAATTTTTGTAAATCCCCAGAATGGGAAGAGCATATGTTTACCAGCTGAAGGAACTGATACCACATATCCACATAATGCGTGAAAAAAATACCATAGAAGGCACAGCACTGGCAATTTTGAAAAATGCCTACAGGATAAACAAAAGATCCTAAAACTTCTGGGGGAAAAGAAGTCCACCCCCTAGGGACTAGAAATTGTCACAGCAACACCGGAAGAATACAGAAGTAAACTTCAAATGTTGGAGGGAAAATTATCTCCATATAGAAGTACATATCTAGTCAAAATATTGATCAAATGTAAGAGTGGAAAAAAGATATCATTAGATGTTCAGGGTCTGAAAACTTTACCTTCCATGTACCTCTGCCAGGAAACTTCCAGAGAATGTACTTCACAAACGTAAAGAAGTGAACTAAAATGCAGAAGCTGTGAGACTCAGAAAAATGGGATGTCATGGGGTGGGAGTGGAGTGCCTGGGGACCCCATAAATGAAGGGGCAGAAACACTCATGCATGACAATTCATAGCAGGAACATGAGGCAGCCAGCCCAAACAGAAGCGGGAGGTCTGAGAGCTCCAGAAAGCCTGGGAGATGCACTGGTCATTTCCCTGTCCCACCCTCCTACCCCTGGTGCCTCACCCAGGGCTGGCAAAAGAAGGGAGCTCAACTCATATGTGGATGATGGCAGATCCAGTGCACAGGCACGAACGAGTTCATGATGAAAGTGAAGTGCCAGGGCATGAGAGTGAAGTGCCAGCCAGGCAGTTCCCTCTGAGCAGCTGTGCCACTGCCACTTGACACACACTACATGCTCCTGCAGCAGCCCTGTTGCTGCCACCAGAGGCCCACACCACCCCGGGAGCCTCTGTCCTCCCCCAGCCAGTCCTCAGCATTGTCCCTGCCTCCATGGGAACAGATATGAGAGGGATGCTGGTGAGCGGCAAGCAGGCTGCTCCAGCAAACCCTTTTTCATAAGTAACCCAGTTAACTTCTGAGGTGCCCTGAGCATCTGCCATGCTTGGCACCAAGTGCTTTATATGTGTACTTTTTAATCCACTGGGAGGCCATTTTATAGGGAGGGAGCTGAGGCTTGGGGTTCTGAGGTGGGGGCACCAGGCTCCATCTCCTTCCTCATGCCCTGTGCCGACCCTGGGTGATTACCCTCAACCTCAAGTCAGAAACCTGCCCCTTGTGGGCAGGGACCCAGCATGGCCGGAAAGGGGTCTTTGGTTGGGTTTGTGTGGTCTACATCATGAGTCCAGTCACATGGGATTCCCAGTACATGATAGGGTATTCTGGTACCTCCAAGGCCTGGGGTGGCAGGGCAGTGAGAGGGAGGGTATTTGTAGACCAGATAATGCCAGATTTGGGTTCAGTGCTACTGGACCCATTCTGTATGTGGAGCAGAAACAAGGGAGGTGGGGCCCTGTACTCCGATGTCTGTAGCTCAAGGAAGCGTCTGACGCATGCCCTAAACAGAAATCCACCATGGCTTAAGGCCAGGGGCACTGGGCAGAAGAGGACCAGGCAGAGGATTGCGGTGGGCTTTGGAGCAACCAACACTGTCCTGAGCTCACATGTCAAGTACAACACAGGAACGAATCCCTTCACCTTCCTCAGCCTCAGTGTCCCCAGCTAGAAAAAGGGGGTCAAGACAGCCCCTCCTTCAGGGTTGTGGTGAGGACTGTCCTGGGCCAATTGGCCTAAGACCATAAGAGACAGACCTGTACTTCAACTAAGTAAAGATTATTGACTCTCTTAGTAATAGCGGAGACCACACACCAGAGGACATGGAGATTGCCTCACCGAACAAAGGAAAATATAGTTATTATGCTATAGTATTGGAAAAAAAGTTAGAGTGTAGATGGAATTTTTATTGCACCAGCTTTTTGGCTGGGTGCAATAGCTCGCACCTGTAATCCCAGCAATTTTAGAGGCCAAGGCAAGAAGATCACTTGAAGGCAGAGTTCTAGACCAGCGTGGGCAATATAGCAAGACCCCATCTCTACTTTCTAATAACTAAAAAAAAAAAAAAACCTTTTTTTTAAAGAGACAGGATCTTATTATATTGTCCAGGCTGAACTCAAACCCCTGGGCTCAAGTAATCCTCCCACCACAGCCTCCAGAGTAGCTGGGACTTCTTACAACAGGGAGCCACAGTGCTTGGCTAACGCACTTTTTTTTATAGACTCAAAGCCAAGGCCTGGACTACGAAGGGCCCAGTATTCTATTTTCCTTGAAAACTACATAAACTTGGAATGTGGTGCCCAGAAAACTTTTTTTTTTTTTTTTAGATGGAATCTCAGTCTGTTGCCCAGGCTGGAGTGCAGTGGTACAATCTCAGCTCACTGCAACCTCCTCCTCCCGAGTCCAAGTGATCCTCCCGCCTCAACCTCCTGAGCAGCTGGGATTACAGGTGCGTGCCACTATGCCCTGCTAAGTTTTGTATTTTTAGTAGAGACGGGATCTATGATCCCTCAGGGATCACAGGATGGAGAGACAGAGGATCCCTGGGGAGGTAGGGTGGGAGGGAGCTGATGAGCCGTGCCACTTCTGAAATGCAGGGTGTGTGGCTCGAGTGCAGGGAGAGGCAGGTGGATGCTGGGAGGTCAGAACTCGCAAGGGCCTTGGGGCTGTCATGGGGGATGGGCCCCTGGTGCACCCAGAGTACACCGGGCAGGTCTCAGGGCAGGCTCCCTTGACCCTGGCGGGGTGATGTGGTCACTCCCTGAGGGACTCCTGTCAGGGCCCGGTCGCCCACCCTGGGCGGCCCCCATCCCATCTCAGGGCTAACCTTTCTCAGCTCCAGCAGAAAGCACCACCTTGAGTCCAGGACGGGCAGCCCCATTGGGCACCCTGACCGCCCCCTACTCCAGGGCCCCAGTAACCCCGGCCAGGCTGTCGCTGCACTCCTTCTTCTCCCAGGTCCTGCCCCTCCTGGGAGTCAGCCCCACAGGAAGGCCCTTGTCCTCCCTTCCCTGTGCCTTCTCCTGGGCTGAGCCCTGAGCTGGAAAGGGACAGAGCCAGTCCTTTCTGGGGATTGGCTCCCAGTCTGGGATGGCTCCAGGCCCTGTGCAGGTCCTTAGCTTTGCCTGGGTTGCCTTACAGTGAGACGGAGCTGCCTCCTGTGACTGCGCGGGAGGTGAAGGTAAGAACCTGATGCATGGAGGGGCTGGTCCAGGGATGTAGGCACTGGGCAGGTGGTCGGTGAGGCAGAGGAGGCAGCTGGCCTGGGCGGTGGTGGGTGAGGGCAACACGCTGTCACTGGGAGGGGCAGCAGTCCCTGCTGGACCTGACCCCAGGTTGCTGTGACTTTGGCAGTTTGATAAAATTCCAAAGTGGGAACCACAGTCCTGGCTTGGGGGTGGCTGCCCGCTTGTGTCAGGACCCCAGCTAGAGGCTGGGACCTAAGACTGTTTGTGGCCTGAGGATGGCATGTCCCCGGGTCCCAAAGCCAGCCCACTGATGCTCATTTCCTCAAAGGCTCTCAGCCCTTGAGGTCTGCCCTTCCCTGGCTCCTTCCAGCTGGCTCCCACCAGGGCTCCAGAGCCCAAGACCCAGCATCCACGGGTGGCTCTGGAAAGCCTGGCAGCTCCGCTAACTCCAACATACCTCATTTGACAGCAAATGTGGCGGGAGATGAGACGAACAAGCAAGTGGATGGAAATGCTGGGAGAATGGGAGACGTATAAGAACAGTACCAAAGTAATGTGTGGAGGGAGAGGCCCCTGGAACCACTCTCTGCAGAGACAGGGGACAGGCACCCATGGCTCTGGCCTGGCACCGTCAGCCTCTCAGAGGGCGGGTGGCACACTGTCCTCGCCCAGAGGACTGCAGGCCTGGTCGCCAGATTTCCTGCCTATTCGTGCAAGCGTCACCTTGCTGGGAGGGAATCTGAATCTAGGGCTGGGACTACCTGGAGCTCAATGCTAGGGATGCCCTGGTAACCTGAAGGAAGGAAAAAGTTCAGATCAGAGTTTTGACTCTGAGTGTCCATCCACTCTCAGTCCTGGGAAGGGAGGCCCTGTCCCAGCTTGATCTCACCTCTACCGAGGAATCATGGGGCCAAAACCGACAATTTCCAGAATCCTTGGGCTCTGGTCTTCACTGGGGTCACCCGGTGGCCTGTGACACCAGATTGTTTTTTGCACACAGCTGATAGATCGAGTGTACAAGGGCATTCCCATGAACATCCGGGGCCCGGTGTGGTCAGTCCTCCTAAACATTCAGGAAATCAAGTCGAAAAACCCCACAAAATACAAGGCACGCTCAGCCAGAGCATAACAAACAGGACAGGCCATGTCAGGGGCCCAGGTCTCCAGCTGGAAGGAACGTCAAGCACACCCTGGGGGGGGTGGGGGCAAAGGTCAGATGAACACCCTGGGCACAGATGGTGACACAGTCACCACAGACAAACTCGGCTCTGGTGACCCTCCCCGGCTTCAGTAACAAGCCAAAAAGCAGCTTTCTGCACAAAGAAACCTTACTTCTGTCCTTCCTTCCCAAAGTGCTGACTGTGGGCTGACTGCCACTGGGGGCAGGGAGTCTTCCATCTGTTCTGAGGCTGCTTCCTCCTCTTGGCCCTGCCCTACAGATCATGAAGGAGAAGGGCAAGAGGTCATCTGAGCACATCCACCACATCGACCTGGACGTAAGCGGGACATTAAGGAAGCATATCTTCTTCAGGGATCGATATGGAGCCAAGTAAGCCTACGGGAGCCACAGGGTCCCAGCAGAGATGGGGTGAATGAGAGGGATGGGGGCTACCCTGGAGCAGAAGCCAGGGTCGCCCAGGAGGGATGACACAGGTGCCAAGAACTCTCCCTACCCAGGGAGCAGCCGGCACCATGAACCGAGCACCTCCCTGGTTCCAAGCCCTGGGCCAGACTGGAACATGTGGGGCCAGAACCCAGGAGGATCCTGAGGAGATGGAAGGCAGCAAACAAAATCATGCACAATGGTGAAAGGTGCTCTCCCTGACCCATGGGGACCCATGGTAGGACCCACAGGAGGGTGGCAGGATAGAGGGCCCATGAGCCCCCCCAGGCAACAGTGACAGCACCAAATGCTGGGAGAATTAGGGGTCCTGGAAACTCTCATCCAGGTCTGCTGGGAACATGACATGGCACAGCCACGTTGGCAGCCAGTTGGGCAGTGGCTCACAAAGCTCGATGGACTTGAACCACACATCCCCAAAGTGTCACAGATATTGAACCCACTGATTTGGAAACTGACATCCACATGAAACCTGCATGCCAGGTTCACTGCTTGACTCCTCGTCACTCACACACGGAGCCTTCGGGGACGGCCTTCAACACGGGGATGGGGAGAGCAAGGCTGGTCCTCCCTTCAAACGGAAGACCCAGTGACAAAAGGGAACGAGCCGGTGATGCCCGCACGAACGTGGGTGGATCCTAGATGCATTTTGCTGAGGGAAAGAAGCCAGACCCAATAAGCTACCACAGTAGGATTCCCATTCCTAGGCCATTCTGGAAAAGGCCAAACCACAGGGACTGAGAAGCAGTCTGGGTGGCCAGGGGCTGACGGATCGGGGAGAGGTTGGGTGCATAGGGGCCACCCTGGAGACTTGGAGGATGAAGGAGTCGCCCCAGGAGGGGCTGGAGCGGTGGCCGGGAGACTCTGCACATTGGTTTGGAACCGTGGAGGAACTGTACACCCACAGACTGAACTGGCGTGTGTGCAAACTGAAAAAAAAAAATCATTCAGAGTGAAAAGGATCAGGCAAGTCACTGTACAACAGGACTATTTGCATGTCACAGATGTGGATTTTACTGAAACTTTTCTTCAAGAGTCTCAGGCCCTGAAGAGCTCACTGCTTATCTGGTGAATCATCTGAACCTGAAATGGGATTTGCTGTTAGGCTTTGTAGACAAAGTGAAATTAACAACATCTGCACAAAACAAACCAAAGCCCCCTTTCTCTGTTTCCTAGGCAGCGGGAGCTACTCCACATCCTCCTGGCATATTCGGAGAATAACCCGGTGAGTATTCCCGGCAGTGAGGTTCCCGGGCCGTATTTCCATATTGACAGGAGTGGGTGTCTGGTGGGGGTGTCGTTGCTTCTTTTAGTTAGTATTTGTGACCCACCAGGATATAGGAGGTAGGATGTCAGCTCACCGCTGGCATAAACCTCCAAGGAAGGGGGTGGTCTCAAGGGGTCAAGCTGAGACCCAAAGGAGTCAGGGCCTGGACTCCTGGTGTCACCTGGGCCTGACCACCACTTCTCAGAACAAGAAATGATGCCCTCCTCCTGGGGCTGCCCCAAAGCCCAGGAGCTTGGCAGCATCGCACACAGGATGGTGCTATCAGCAGACATTTTGGACAAGGTGCTGAAGTGCCTGATGGACTTGGCTCTTGTCATGAAATGAATGTGCATCCTGAGGAAGCCTCCTTTTCAGAGGAAGCCTCTCCTTCAGAGGAAGCCTCTCCAGTCACCTCTGCTCTCTCCAATGACATGAGTCCTCCCAGGTGACCTCAGCCCTCCCAGGTGATGTCCTTCCATGGTGACTCTGGCTCTTGCAGGAGGTGGGCTACTGCAGGGACCTGAGCCACATAACCGCCTTGTTCCTCCTTTATCTTCCTGAGGAGGATGCATTCTGGGCACTGGTGCAGCTGCTGGCCAGTGAGAGGCACTCCCTGCAGGGTAAGTGAACAGCTGCCCCGGGGACCTCCTGCAGCCAGACCTGGGGATGGCCACCCTGGCCAGGTGATCACAGCTTTCAGCCAAGGCACCCTCCTTGTGTCGCCAGCTTGTTGGGAGACTTTAGGATGTCTCTGCTGAGGGTCCCACAGGAGTCCACGGCTGACCCCCAAAGCCCAAATCAGACGCCTCTCATCCCCATCAGCAGAGGGCATCTCATCCTCCCCGTGGCCACCCTCTGTGTCCTGGAGCCACGCCCTCCGGCTCTGATTCTGTGCAGCTGACTCTCCCCTCCCTGAGAGTCCTCCTGCCCTCCAGCTGCCCGGGCTCCTGCTGCCATCGGTGCCCACGAATGGGCCGACCAAGCCCAGGTGGCAGCATCTCCCCATCCCCTGTTCCCTGGCCTGACCCCACTTCCAGGAGATGACCAGGATGCCCAGCACCCACCCAGTTCAGGCTGCCCTGTCATGGCCTGAAAGTCAGGCTTGCCCTTTTTGCACCCTGGCCCAGGAGGCCTCTAGGAGAACCTCCAGCCAGGCTCCAGGGAATGTTCCCGCCCCACCTCTCCAGGGTAAAGGCCGCATGTTGGGGTCACCAGATGGGAGGGTGGGAGGCCTTGGGGTTTGGGGGCCTCTCCAGCTGCCCAGCTCTTGCAGCTGATGGCTCCACATCTTGGGGGAAGGCTCTGATTTCATGATGGGCTGGGGGCTTCTCAGGATTTCACAGCCCAAATGGCAGGACCGTCCAGGGGCTTCAAGACCAACAGGAGCATGTGGTAGCCACGTCACAACCCAAGACCATGTGGCATCAGGTGGGTTTATGGTCCCCTCAGCTCTTCCCAGAGGCCCTGCCTCCCGTGGGGCTGTAGGAGCAGGGGGGCTGGAGCCCCTCGTGGGGCTGTTGACTGGCTGAGTCCCAGCCAGGGCCTGACCTGGGACGTCGGGTTCTCCATGGGCTGGGAGTTGGTTTCCTTTCCTGCCCTGGAGGAGACAGAGGCACAGGGATGGGGGCCCAGCTCTCGCAGAGCAGGGCAAAGGGCAGTGTGTCCACCGGGAGTGTGGGAAGGTGACAGTGTTGTGGGGAGCTCTGGACACCGCCCAGTGTTCTGCACTAGGGGAAGGGTCTTCAGAGGCCCTGGAAGAGGGAGGTTTTTAGGGCAGCCCAGTGGCCTGAGCACCTCTGTTGCTTCCATCAGGATAAGGAAGGTCTATGTGGGCAGTATTCCTCGTTAGGCTGCCTCATCCGGATATTGATTGACGGGGTAAGGAGGCATAGGGAGACCCTGGCTCAGGGACCCTCCTTGCCCTGCAGTGCCCTGCTTCCCCAGCCCGGGGGTCTGGCTCACTCCCAGCCCACAGGAGGCTCAGGCGGGTCCCTAAAGGACACACAAGCAAAACCCTCTGCCCAAGAGGGGTCATCCCAGGGCAATGGCTGGAGCTCAGGCCCAGCCTCATGGGCAGACTGGGCCAGGACCCGACTTGAGAGGGCTCAGGGAAGCCTCAAGCCCTGGGCAAGCCCCTCTCTCCAGGAGCCACATCCCCACTCACATGAGTGCCCCCCATGAGGAGCTTCAAGACCTTGTCTGACCCAGCGTCCTGGAGGGCTCAGGCGACCCTCATGGGGAAGGTCACTGACTCTGGAGACTGAAGCCCCAGTGTGCGCAGCTCGAGCCACCAGCCCCAGCCTGGAAGGACCAGGTTCTTTCACACCTGCTGTCCCCACAGATCTCTCTCGGGCTCACCCTGCGCCTGTGGGACGTGTATCTGGTAGAAGGCGAACAGGCGTTGATGCCGATAACAAGAATCGCCTTTAAGGTTCAGCAGAGTAAGTCTACGTGTGCCCAGCGGGGCCTGGGGAGCCCTGGGGTCAGAGCCCGACTGGCCCGAGGGCAGCTTCCTCACACTGTCCTCATGATCCTCTGTTCTGGCCCAGAGGGAGGTCTGGCCAGGTGGGCTGGGCAGGACACTGTGACACCGAGCCCATCCCCCACATGACCCAGATGAAAGTCGAGAGTGTGCTGAGCACTTCCCTGTCCAGATCGCCCCCCAGCCACAGTCTCCTGTGTATATCTGGACGCCTGGGGTGGCCACAAAAGGATCCAGCACCGCCCAGTGGGAGACTGAAGTGGCCACGGGGTATGAGCTGTGACCATTCCCAGGTAACTCTCCTGGCCTGATGTCCACCCTGTCCCTAGAGCGCCTCATGAAGACATCCAGGTGTGGCCCGTGGGCACGTTTTTGGAACCGGTTCGTTGATACCTGGGCCAGGGATGATGACACTGTGCTCAAGCATCTTAGGGCCTCTATGAAGAAACTAACAAGAAAGCAGGAGGACCTGCCACCCCCAGGTGGGCTCCAGTGCCATGTCCCCTCCCATGTCACCCTCTGGGGTAGTCAATAGTAGGGGAGTGCCCGGGACCCGCAACCCTACTACCTGGGCCTTCCTCTTCACCTTTTCTTCCTCCTCTTCGTCCTGGACTCTAAGAAAGTACAGGAGGCCCACCGGTCCTCAGGGCAGGCGCTCAGTGCGTGTATACCGGACATGCTGTGCACGCAGGAGGGGCATGTGGGCAAGACCCTCCAACAAGCCCCCTCCCACTTTCCACGGTGTCTCCCTCTTCCCCTCGCAGGGCCCTCCAAGTTACTAGACGAGCCCAGACCCATTTGTGGGAGACCCCGCCCCTCCCTGCAAGCACCCACAGCCTCAGAGAGCAGCAGAGGCCCCTCACTCCTGCACGCTCCTCCAAGGTTGCCAGGACAACAAGCCTTGAGCCAGGGAGACAAGGGAATCGGTGTCCCTGACCCACAGAGCATTCAGGGAGAGGGCACAGGCGGGACCCCGGGCCCAGAGCCAGAGCCAAGAGTTCAGCCAGAAGTGGGAACGTTGAGTCCTGGCATGGCCTGGGCAGCCCAGGAGGGCAGAGGGTGACCCACGTCCGGGCCCAATCACCCACTGCGGAGACGGGTCCCCACGTGAGGTGACAAGGGGCTGGGTGACATCCAAGGCCCCTCCCACCTGAGTTCTGACTGGGGGCCGTATCCCAGGCCCAACAGCCCTGGGACGAAGGTGTGTGGCAGGAAGCCCCCAGCCAGTCTGAACCCTGGGGGCAGTCCCAGGAGCCACCCGCCATGCCACGACAGCTTCCCCACGCCAGGCAGCACGCACCCCTCCCTCTGGGATCAGCAGACTACAGGCGTGTCCTCAGTGTCAGGCCACGAGGGCCACACAGAGACCCCGAGGACTCCAGAGACTCAGGCAGGTGGGGCCCAGCCCGGAAAGGCCTGCGTGGGCTCACTGGAGATGCTGACCGCGTCTGTTTTCCTTTCAGCCAAACCCGAGCAAGGGTCATCGGCATCCAGGCCTGTGCCGGCTTCACGTGGCGGGAAGACCCTCTGCAAGGGGGACAGGCAGGCCCCTCCAGGCCCACCAGCCCGGTTCCCGCGGCCCATTTGGTCGGCTTCCCCGCCACGGGCACCTCGTTCTTCCACACCCTGTCCTGGTGGGGCTGTCCGGGAAGACACCTACCCTGTGGGCACTCAGGGTGTGCCCAGCCCGGCCCTGGCTCAGGGAGGACCCCAGGGTTCCTGGAGATTCCTGCAGTGGAACTCCATGCCCCGCCTCCCAACGGACCTGGACGTAGAGGGCCCTTGGTTCCGCCATTATGATTTCAGACAGAGCTGCTGGGTCCGTGCCATATCCCAGGAGGACCAGCTGGCCCCCTGCTGGCAGGCTGAACACCCTGCGGAGCGGGTGAGATCGGCTTTCGCTGCACTGAGCCACAACGTGGGCATGGACTTCCCGGCCCTGCAGTGCACCCAGCACTGATTCCGACCAGGGCACCCCCTTCAGAGCTAGGGACGAACAGCAGTGTGCTCCCACCTCGGGGCCTTGCCTCTGCGGCCTCCACTTGGAAAGTCCTCAGTTCCCTCCAGGCTTCTAGAAGCATCTGGGCCAGGGCTCATGGCTGGATAATTTCCCTAGGCTTAACAACCCAAGCAAGCTTCGCATCCTCGTTTTATTTTTGGTTAAACTTATGAGAATGTATTAAGAAAGAGTGCAGCTCGAGAGACATTCAGAGATGGAACACACCAGACCCCAGATCACAAAGCCAACCATGCCCAGCCCCTCCCAGCACCCCCAGCCCCACGACCATCCTTCTGAATTCTGACGACACCGTGAGCCTGCCTTTGTACTTTAAACTCATGGAAGGATAACCACCTTCACGTTTTGAAATAAATGTTTCCTGTTGAAATGATTTTAGATTTTAGACAGAAATATTGAAGAGGCACTATAGTGTCCTCCTATACCTTCCATCCAGCTGCCCCTAATAATGATGTTTTGCAGTCCCATGGCACATAAGAAATTTAGGCCGGGTGTGGTGGCTCACACCTGTAATACCAGCAATTTGAGAGGTCGAGGCGGGAGGTTCAGGTTCACTTGAGTCTAGAAGTCTGAGACCAGCCTGGGAAACCTAGGTGGACCCTGTCTCTAGAGAAAAGTCAAAGAAATTAGCCAGGCATGGTGGCGTGTGCCTATAGTCCCACCTAGTCAGGAGGCTGAGGGAGGAGGATTGCTGGAGCCCACGAGTTCCAGGAAGCAGTGAGCCATGATTGCACCACTGCACTCCAGCCTGGGTGACAGAGTGAGACTTTATCTCTTAAAAAATTTTAAGAAATTTAATGTGGGTACAATTCTATTAAGTAAATAATAATGTGAACTATTATCTAAGGTTATGAAGGCTAGAATTATCCCATTTTTGCCTAACTTCTCGTACCTGTCCCAAGATCCCACCTTGGACTCACCCTCTGCCTTCAGCTCACGTCTCTTCAGCTTCCTCCACATGGTCCAGCAAACACACACCTGGGCTGAATGGTAGAGCTGATTGCTCATACACAAAGGTAGACCGGTTGGCAGGGATTTTCAAACTTATACAGTCAATGAGTTTTCCTTGGTGTTCTGGAGAGCACCGTTTGCGAAACACTTTGACAGTGAATCTAGGCCTCAAGATCCATCAGCTGCTCTAGCTTGAATTTTGCTCAAGCTCAGTGAACACCTGCTCTGCCGGGTGCATGTGAAAGGGGCAAGGATGAGTAAGCTGTAGATAAAGAAGACAGGATGCAGGGGGTCTGTCTAAGCTCTATCCCCTGCCTTCAGCACTGAGGGATGAAATCCAACTCTTAGGGAACGGTGGCCACGTGCTGGGCCAGCCCCAGGCTCTCAGGATCTGACAGTGAGTGACGCAGAGCCAGGCCTTGCCCCTGGGGAGCTCTCCAGCATACACCTCCCTCTGCCCTCCCAGCATCCTGCAAAGCAGGCGTCAACGCCATTGTTAATGCACGGAGGAGGAACCTGACTGTTAGACCTGGGTTTTCCAGGGTTGCACGGCTTCTGGGAGACGGATGTGACCCTGAGGACAGGGCACAGGCCAGTGTAATGCCAGGATGGAATGAGCTGTGATCTGTGCTGCATAGAGGCCTAGGCCAAGGTGGGACTGACGGATGACCAGGTCAGCCGGGTCACTGAAAACACTCTTGGGTCCTCACCTGCCGGTTCCCAGGAGTCCGGAACTGCCAGGAGAGTGGTGGCAGGTCCCCCATCCTCAGCTGGGTGGGCCTGGATAGAACAGCAAGGCGAGGGCACATTTCCCTGGCCATTCCCTCCAGGCACAGCTGTGACCTGTTCATTCCAAATTTGGGGAAGTATTTCCACACACACAGAACTGCAAATAGCAGTGGACATGGTGAGAGGCATTTGCACATGGGATAGGCAGGATTTTGGAGGCAGAACCTCCAGGGCTTGCCGATGGGTTAGCTGCAGGGCTTGAGAGGGAACGGAGAATCCAGGATGATGTGTTCAAATCGGTCCATTCACCTCTTCCGTTCCACGCCTGTGCTGGGCACTGGGAGAGACAGATGCGCACAGGAGCCCCGGCCGAGGGGAGGTGTGGGGGGAAGCCCAGAGTGTCTGGGCAGGGTAGGAAGCCCAGAGTGTCTACTGGGAGCTGAAGGCTTAGGTCCAGCTGGGTGCCGTCCAGGTTCTCTGCATGTAGAAGTATAGGCTGAGCTTCCTGGAGGAGGAGCAGCTGCTGTTGCTGGTGACCAGCACATTCAGGAACGGAGACTACTCTGTCAACAGACAGGGGGATGACCTGAGGTCTGGATGGTTTAGGGGGTGGTAGGGCCCAGGAGGACCCAGGAAAGGGTCTCGGGGATGCAGAACATCCTATGGAGGGCATTTGGGAGTCAGTGCTCAGGTCACTCCGGGTCACTCAGGTCATTTGCCGGCCCCTATCATAATTATTGCCATATGAGAGTGCCACCCGTCCTATGACATATTTTATATATTTCTGTGAATGGCCTACTTGTTTGTATTTATGAATTTATGTTTAAAGGATGGGCAGGGGTGCTCGAGAGGTCCCCAGGAGTTTCCCTCTGGGGAGAGAGGGTCCCACCCCTTCCCAGCAGCCCTCTGAGCCCCCCGATCGCTTGGCCACAGCCTCTGCCTGGAGAAAGCATCCCCCTCGGAGATATATGGACATCAGGAGAAACCTTTCTCTGTCACCAGGACAAATCCTGTTCTTATTTGAACCAAGGCCAGTTTTCCTAATGAATGCAGGGAGGACAGCACAGATCAATGAAACCAGCAGATAATCCACAAGACTGTTTCCCAGAGCTGGGAAATTTCCTTCCCTGCCAACACTTTTCCTGAAAGTTCTTAAGAATGAGGCAAACAGTTTAAGTCTCTCTCGCACTGTTCTTTTAGTGAAAGAGTTCAATGAGGAAGGAGAGGAAGTGGAGCATATGCTTAGTTTCCAAGCTGGAAAAGTGGCCCATGGTTAACCAAGCCTAGTTGTAAAAGCACAGGTGGCCGCGGGTCCAGGTGAGCCGGTCCTACGATGGCATGGCTGCTAATGCCAGCAGATGCTCCTGTCCTCTCCTTTCAAAGACTGACTTCTTCTGGTCTTTCATTCGTTAAAATAAAATTGACAGGGCATCATCCGAGAAGCTCTACACTTTCCCTTACTTGGATTTCAGACTCTAGATTCTGCTGAGATTTGAGCTTCATGGTGAACACATTCTTGGTGTGCTTGCTGCTGAGGGGTGTGGAGGACAGAGAGATGGTGAAATGGCAAAGTGGCTCTTGAGCATGGGTGGGGGAAGCCCCCACATGTCTGAGTCAGTGCCACCTGGACACTACCCTTGGAGCATCCTGCTGAGGTGGCCATTCGGGTTTTCTTTCCTTTCCTTGTGTTCCACTGTTTCTGAATCACAAATAAAGATCCAAGGCAAACAGCACATTCAGATCCCCAAGCTCTCCACCTCCAATGTGACCAGGGACGTGCACCACTTCAGGCTCATGCAGGACACACAGCCTTTGGACCTCAGCTAAGGGACCTGCTTCTCTTCAGCACATGGGGCTTGTTTGTGTTGGGGTCTGAGCCCTGAGCGCATGGTCAAGGAGACCCCCAGGTCTTTCTGAACAGAGACAGCTGGCCTGGCGGCCTCCCTCTCACTGCATGCAAGAGTCTGTTAGGGCGGCTGTCTTGCTTCTGTGTGTTGGGAAATTCAATTTAGGTACCTAAAAATGAAAAGTCCCAGGACATCTCCATGGCTTGGGATCCACAGGAGAGCATCACTGATGCTGGGGATAACTTAAACATATAGAAACCCGCAGGGCTACCTTAGACAGGGCACAGGGCACAGCACCCGGGGATGCAGAGTGGAAAGCTCACCACTACAGCCTGGAATTGCTTCTGTGATGCCTTCTTCATGACACTTGGCTGCCTTCGTGGCTGGAAGGCTGAGGCCCAGATCCCAACATGGCCACAGGCTAGCAGCTTGCTTCACCTTCCTGAACTGCAATTTCTCCATCTGAGCCTTTCTCCTAAGAGGAGTGTGCAGGGTCACTTAGCCCATATGGGCCGGAAATCCCGCACGGTGCCAGGCACACAGTAGGCCCTCGGCAGATGCTGCCCCCTTCTGTCTCCACCACCCTCCTGGGGCTCCCTCCTGAAACAGCCTCCCTCAGCGCCTTGAGTCTTGCACCCTAACAGCCTCTTGCACGCAGTGAGAGGGAGGCCCCCAGGCCAGCTGTCTCTGTTCAGAAAGACCTGGGGGTCTCCTTGACCATGGGCTCAGGGCTCAGACCCCAACACAAACAAGCCCCGTGTGCTGAAGAGAAGCAAGTCCTTTAGCTGAGGTCCAAAGGCTGTGAGTCCTGCATGAGCCTGAAGTGGTGCAGGTGCCCGGTCACACTGGAGGTGTAGAGCTTGGGGATCTGAATGTGCTGTTTGCCTTGGACATCAAACATCTCACAGACTGCCTGGAAGAAGGTGGAGCAGACTGGGGTTAATGGTCAGCAGCAGCAGCATCCCCACCACTGGGGCTATCCCTTTTTAGGCCCTTACCATGGGCCAAACACTGAGCCGTGTGCTTCCTGTAACTTCTAAGCACGCTTACCTGATAGGGTGCCAGCAAAGACTCGAAGAGGTGCCTGGGCTTGGCACATAGTAGCTATTGCTACTATTATGAATGTTGTTTTGTCTTTGTTTTTGTTTTGAGACAGGGCCTCACTCTGTTGCCCAGGTTGGAGTACAGCAGTGCCATCATAGCTCACTGAAGCCTCAACCTCCCTGGGTTTGAGCAATCCTCCCACCTCAGCCTCCCAAGTAGCTGAGACTACAGGTGTGCGCCACCAAGCCCAGCCAATTTTTTGTATTTTCAGTAGAGACTGGTTTTGCCAAGTCGCCCAGGCTGGTTTCGAACTCTGGGGTTCAAGCAATCTGCCCACCTCAGCCTCCCAAAGTGCTGGGATTACAGGCGTGTGCCACTGCGCCCAGGCATTATGAATGTCAATATTGACATGATCTTGTATCCTTATGCCCACACTGGGAGAGGTCTGATTGTCCCCATGTTCCTGGTGTGGAACCACATGGAAGAGGCCTATGTTATCCCAACAGCGCAGAAGCACAGCCTGAGTCTCTTCTTTGGCTGAGCCAAGGGCGTGCTGGAGAGGCCTGAGAGAAGAAGGAGCGGCCCTTGTGACCAGTGCCCTTTTGGTTCACAAGGAACGTCTCCTCTTGTTGAAGTGACTTGGCTGAGCTTGCTACTTCTGCTTTGAGAGTCAAATATCAGGATCAAGACTTTAATTATCCCCAATTTACAGATGATGAAACCATACTGGGCAGGAAAGAAAGTCACCCCAGGAGAGCAAGTTGGACCTGAGCACTGGCTGAGGACAAAGGGGAATGATAATTTGGGATGTAGCTTGTTAAGGGGTCTCACAAGTGTTCCTGTGATCCAGGTGTCGAGAGGATACAGCAGAAAGGTTGCCAGGGAGATGAGGGTAGGGTACACCGCAAGAGTGGGAGAAATTAAAGAGAACACGCAACAAAGCCTTGGGACACTGGGAGGGGGATGGACCACCCTGTTTCGTGCTATGGGAGAAGAGAGCAAGAAAAGGAATCTGTGTTAAATCCCGCGAGCCTGCAGGAGAAGCAAATGCCCTTCATTTTCTTCATCGGTGGCGAGACTGGCATCCCTGCAGCTTTGGGAAACCATGCTAGTGTAGATGCCAGCTCACGCCAGCGGGCCTGACTGGGAGACCTTGGGCTGGGGTTCTGGTCTGGGGCTCCTAGGCCTGATGGGAGAGAGTTCAGCCCCAGGTTTCCTGTACTTCAGCTCATATCCACACAATGGTAATTACTGAAATGAGAGACTCAAAAGAAGATGGAACGTGAACTTTTTTGTTGTCCCATGTGGACACCTGTGTTCGGTTTCCAGTTCTACCGCTTGCTGTCTGTGTGTTCTTAAGTAACTCACTTAAACCTTTCTGAGTCTCATTTTCTTCATTTATAAAATAAAAGACATAACATTTATGTCAGATATTGTCCTGAGGATTAAATGGGAGAATGAACAAGCCTCTTCTGCATTCCCCTGGCATCCAGGCGGTGGAGGCCAGAGAAGCTGCTAAACATCCTGCCAGGTGCAGGACAGCCCCCATCACAAAGAATTGACTGGATCCTGATGTCAGTAAGGCAGAATTGAGGATCCTTGGTGTGGGGGAAAAAGAATAAACTCAGAAGCTTGGCAGATCTCAGTTCAAACCCTGGTTGTATCACCTCTAGCTGAGTGACCTTAGGCAGGTCTGTGAACTCTCTGAGACTCGGCCTCCTCATCGGTAGAATGAGGTAGATAAAAATGCCAAGCTCACCCAGAAATAACCCCGTGCATATATGGTCAACAAATCTTTGACAAGGCCATCAAGGATACACAATATAGATTCTTTTATTCCTTTACTTTCTTAATAGACTTGCTTTCACTGTACTGTAAAAAAAAAAAAAAGCACAATGTAGAAAGGAAACTCTCTTCAATGAATAGTGTTGGGGAAAGTGCATGAAAAAGAATGAAATTGCACACTTATTTTACATCATATACAGAAAATTAGCTCAAAACGGATTAAAGATTTAAATGTAATATCTGAAACCATGTAAATCCTGGAAGTAAACATAGGGAAAAATCTCCTCGACATTGGTCATAATTGGCAATTTTCTTTTGATATAACACCAAAGCGCAGGCAACAAAAGTGAAAATAAATAAATGGGACTACATCAATCTTAAAAGGTTTTACACAGCAAAGGAAACCATGACAAAATGAAAAGGCAACCTACGGAATGGAAGAAAATATTTGCAACCCATATATTTGATAAGGGGTTATTTGAAAAAATATAAGGAATTCACACAACTCAATAGTAAAAATTAATAAATACATGAATAACCCAATTAAAAATAGGCAAAGGACCCCAATGGACTTTTTTCCCCAAGGAAGGTATACAAATGGCCAGCCAGCCTATGAAAAGGTGCTCAACACCACTAATCATCAGAGAAATGCAAATCAAAACCACAATGAGATATTGCCTCATAGGATAGGATGGCTCTTATAAAAAAACGACAAGAGATAACAAGTGTTGGCGAAAGCATAGAGGAAAGAGAACCCTTGTACACTGTTGGTTGGAATGTAAAGTGGTATAACCTTTACAGAAAACAGTATGGAGGTTCCTCAAAAAATTAGAAGCAGAACTACCATACGATTCAGCAATCAGGTTAGAACCTTGAAGAGAGATCTGTGCCCCATGTTTATTACAACACTATTCACAATACCCAAGATATGGAAACAGCCTAAGTGTCCAGCAACAGATGAATGGATAAATAAAATACATATAAACAATGGACTATTAGCCATTAAAAAGAAGTAACTCCTGTCCTGGATAAACCTGGAGGACATTACGCTAAGTGAAATAAGCCAGACACAGAAAGACAAGTTTTGTATGATCTCACTTATATGTGGGATCTAAGAGAGTCAAACTCATAAAAACAGATAGTAGAATGGTGGTTGCCAAGGGCTGGGGGTGGGGAAAATGGGAAGCTATTAATCAAAGGGTGTAACTTTCAGTTATAAGATGAACAAATTCTGGAGATTTAATGTACAGCATAGGTGGTAATGGATGTAATAAATTTGATTGTGATAATTAGTACACAATATATAAATATATGAAATCATCACATTGTATGCATTAAATATATACAATCCTTGTCAACTATTTAAAAAAAATTTTTTTAAATGCCTAGGTCATAAGAATTCTGAGAATGAAATACAACAACATACATGAATGGACCTGCTACACAGAAGGTGCTAAATAGGTTTGTTTTGTTTTATTTTATTTCAACTCTGGCAGATGTAGACTTATTGGGAAAGAATATAGAATGCACTTGTGCACAAGGATTATCTATACGATGGTTAAATATCCTGCATACATGCCTTGTCATTTCTACTCCTCAGTCAATGGATAATAAAAGCAGAACCAGCCTTCTGGTGGTCACAAAACATTTTGACATGAGCAAGGCTGATCATGAGCAATCTGGCAATGTACATCCCAGAGCGTGCATGCCCTTTGACCCACAGCTACCATGATGTCATGTCCAGCAATTAGTCCTAAGGAGATGATCAGAGATGTGTAAAGAGATTTCATTCTAACAGCATCCTCTGTAGTGGTATATGTCAGGGGCTGGCAAACCATGTCCAGAGGGGCAGGCTGCATTTAGTCCACCACCTGTTTTTGTAAAGTTTATCAGAACACAGTCATGCCCATTCATTTACAAATTGTGTATGGCTTCTTTCCCTGCAACAGCAGAGTTAAGTGTTGCAACAGAAATCTATGGCCTGCAGAGTTTAAAATATCTACCCTTTGGCCTTTTATAAAAAAAGTTTACTGATTCCTGGTGAGTATATTAAGAAAAAGTTAGAAAAACCTAAATCTTCAAGAGTGGAGAATTAGAAAGTAAGACGTGTTGTATATAAGACAGACAGTTTGTGTGTGCGTTTATTTATAAATATATTATTTTGAAATAATGTTGTCGACATATGTTGCAGGTCTTAAAAATTGTTCAATATATAGTGTTAATCAAAAAATGGCAAATTGTAAAATGTAGACAGAATGTGATTGTGTATTTTGTGCATACACCAACAGAAAAGGGTGCTAGGAAATCTGTGGACCAACATACTAAGTGTGGCTCTTTTGATGGTGGTATCATGGATTTTTAAAAATCTTCTTGGTTTTCTGTAGATTCTGACTTTCCTGTAATGAGTATGAATAAATATGTATTTCTTGAGAAATGTGAAAATAACTTTATCTTCCCAGATTTCTCATAATTGAAAATGTTGGAATAAATGGTCCTGGGACAGATCTTTCCATTGAGAAGGGCAGAAGGGAAACCCTGGGGATTCAGCTGGGTTTCTGTTGCATTTCTAGTAACACACAGTTGTGAAAGGCCAGTGTTGGCCATTCCCCAGGACAGTCTTGGGTAGAGGAAGTCAGGATTTAACTACCTGAGGGTCCGGGGAACAGATGTGGCCACAGTACTTCCTGACTCACTGTTTTCCCTTCCACAGTCCCTGTCTTCTCTTCACTGATGCACACAGATGCCTGACCAGAGGAGAGATTTAGTTTTCATCCGAGGATTATCTGTTATGTTGCAGTTCTGAAATTCCCATAATGTTTAAGCTAGAACACAATTGATTTCATTATCTCCAATGTGTATGGTTTGATAGAAATATATTCCATTATGTAGCACCTTAAATCCAGATAAAACGAAAAGAATTTCTATTCCATGTTTGTATGATCAATGTTAATAATATAAGAAATCTAAAAAGTAGCTATTTCCTATATTACAGTATGAAATAAATATGCTGAATGATTTGTTTTGGGGGGTGGAAAGGTGTAAAACTGAGGAGGGTGCCTGTGGGGAACACTGATAGGAGTCCTTTCTTAAGGGTTGAGTTTTATATATGTCTTTTAAAATAGATGATATCATTAATAAATTATCTGTGGGCAACATGAAAAAAGTTTATAATGTACAACTTTATGAGCTTGACAGTTGGTGAAACACTTTTCTGTTTAAAATTTTATTTGACCCTCCCCAAAAGAAATGTTTATTTATGAGTATTAAGATAGTTCCAGCAGTAATGCCTCAAAAGAACCAGGAGGTATAGTGTTGTCTAAAATGTGGACTCAGGAGCCAGACTGCCTGGCTGTGCAACTAGCCTTGTCACTTCCTAGATATGTGGTAAGTTAATTAACTTCTCAGTGTTCTTATCTGTAGAATGGGGATAATCCTAATACACATCTCAGGGTTATATTAAAAATTAAAAAAGTTAATTTTGTAAAGGACTTAGAATGATATCTGGCAAATAAAAGTGTTCATAAAAGTAAACCCTATAAAAGTGTTTACTCATTAAATACAATAATCTGAAACCATTAGTAATTTAAACATTTGTGGCTGACTTGGTAATATTTATGAAAATAAATACTGTATTTATAATCTTTGACCTTATTTGACTCCTAGGAATTTATTGTCCAGCAAACATTTTCACAGGCAAAAATATTACTATAAATTCATGTTTATTACATCAATCTGTGCAAAATGAATAAACAGACAATTAAAATAGCCATCAAAAGGAGTATTGATTAAATGAATGATAGTAAATCCATTCATTAGTAATCATATTATCGAAAAAGAATGAGGCATATTTATGTGACGTGGGAAGATCCATAACTAATGTTAAATGGTAAAACATATAAAATGTTATGCCCAATAAAATACTTTCTGTGAGAGAATATGTTAATTTATGCAAGTGGAGCCAATGTGGAGGGTTGATGGTAATTTCATTATACCTCACAGACAGACCTGGGCTCTCCCACTCATTATCTATGTGGCCTGGGGTAAGTCATTTAACTGCTGTAAGCCTCGGCTTCTTCATCTGTCAGGCAGTGATACCCTGACTACTCTGCAGGGTAACTCTGAGATTTAAACGTGATCATCTCAGAATATGCCTGGCAAACAGTAGGAGCTCAGAACTTGATTTTTTTTCCTACAGCAA
The DNA here is from genome assembly GCF_029289425.2 of Pan paniscus. Lineage (NCBI taxonomy): Eukaryota > Metazoa > Chordata > Mammalia > Primates > Hominidae > Pan > Pan paniscus. Next base: position 28,321,424 of record NC_073268.2, read on the forward strand.
CTGCTATAGGGGATAGCAGCTAATGCATGAGGTTGGTAAATCCTTATATATATCAAATATTGTAGAAACATAACTACATGCTACTATTTTTTCAAACCCTCCCCTCACCCTTTTTTTTTCCCCCTGAGACAGAGTCTCACTCTGTTGCCCAGGCTGGACTGCAGTGGCGCCATCTCGGCTTGGCTCACTGCAACCTCTGACTCCCGGGTTCAAGTGATTCTTGTGCCTCAGTCTCCCAAGTAGCTGGGATTACAGGCATGTGCCACCATGCCCAGGTAATTTTTTTGGTATTTTTAATAGAGATGGGGTTTCACCATGTTGGCCAGGCGGGTCTCCAGCTCCTGGCCTCAAGTGATCCGCCTGTCTCGGCCCCCCAAAATGCTGGGTCAAACCTCTTATATCCAGTAAAACAGCCTCACTGGGTCAATGGATATCATGTGGCTGCCTAACATTTTTACTTTATAAAAGGTCTTCCTGAGGCCATTTGAAAGTATGAATAAAAACACCTTAAGATGAACAGGGCCACAGGTTTGCATGAGGCTTGTCAGTGGACCTCCAGGTTGAAGACCAAAGTAATTGTGCAATTTCTAGTGGAATAATTTACACTTAAGATCTTATTTATTTATCAAAAGACCACTGTGAGGTAGGAATTCTTAACCCCAATTTGCAGAAACTGAGACTTTGCCTGACACCACAGGGCTAGGAAAAGGTGGGCATACAATCCTCACCAAGTCTGACTTCCAAAGGAAGATTTGAAAAGAAACGTCCTTGCTACCTGCCAAATCTCTGTAGAGCCAGCAGCCATGTTCACACATGAAACAGGACAATGACAATAGCACCAGGAATAGCTACTCCTGGTCAGATGCCCTCATGACCTCAACTCCGCAGGATGGGGACACCGGGCCCTGCTTAGGGGAAAGGAAGGGGATTTGTAGAGGAAGCCCAGCCAGCCAAGCAACCAGAGATGGGAAAAACCCATTGGGAAGAACTTGCTTGCTCTAGCTGGGCTTTGCAAAGAACAGGAAAAGATGAGTCTGCACGGACAGAAATGGTCCCGAGTGGGGAGCTTGGCCATGAGCATGACTCAGGGCGTGGTCAGCAGCTGCCATACCAGGACACACGATATGCAAAGATGCTGGGTGGGTGGTTCTTAAAGGTTTTGTGCCTTGAGAAAACTAAAGGATGCAGACGTGGGCAGAAGGTGGCTCTTTAAAAGTGCTTCAGGCAAGGAGGCATTTATGGCATGGTGGAAAGTGTTCTGGATTTGAGTTGAAGAGACCAGCCTTGCCGTTTATTTTGTAACAGATCACTTCACCTTCTGGGCCGTAATTTCCATGTCTGTGCAATGAGAATAACATTATAACTAAGATGTAACAGGAAATGAAAGCACAAGTATAAGATGTCCCCATACTTTCACCTCATCCACTCTAACCAGGGCTGACATGTATGATTTTCCAGGTTGTGCACTGAACAACTATGTCTGGTGGCCAGGATGAGTGGGACCATCATCCATCTCCAGTGTCATTTCTGAAGTGCTCCACCCTGGCACTGCCTGCATCTAGAGGGAGGGACACTTTTCCTAAATAGGATAAAGGTGCTGTCTGTTTACCCATGGGACTCTGTCTACTGGAAGGGTGCCTTTTTCTAATTCTCACACAAGCGTCATTTGAACTAGTGGTGGTCTTCATGCAGCCTGCCATGACTTTCTGCATTCGAATGCAGGCTGTTTATACACACATTTCTCACCCTCTATGGAGCTGAGGCTATGGTTTTCCTGTCTGGAACCAACTACTCTTTAGTACAAACTGGGGACAATTGTAGGCGTGAAAACCTAATGGGACTCTGTTTATTCTGGGAATAGGGTAGAGATGAATCCTGCCTGGGATGTGGGAAAGGAAGAAAGCCTTTGACTCATCCCTTTAAGAGAAGGGGCTTTTGGCAATCTGGGGTCTTTATCTTTTCTGAGTTCCTGGCTGACACTGATGTTTTAAAGGCTAACACAATGTGGAAGTTCCAACTCCCAGGCTGACCATTAACTCCATCCCATGCCACAAGCACCCCAGGAAGCCAGGGTTGGAACCCAGAGCCAGGGAGACGGGTGGCAGCCCAGGCTCACAGGAGCCAGTTTCCTAAGCCTGGAGCATGTCAGGCAGAATCAGGCATAACCTGTCCTGAGTGTGCTGGAGATGGGCTGTCCTGGAGCTGGAGAATCATGCACAGAAAGGAGGACCCAAGAAATGCCCTCAGGCTAGGAGGAGAAACCCACATGACTATTGTGGAAAGTGTGGGTTTTGGTGTAGAATTTTTACTCTTTGATGATTTGAGCACTTTTCATCACCATGGTGGGCCGAGGACCTGCCCCAGCCCCCAGATGTTGCTCCAGACAATGAGTTTTGCAGCCTGCAGTGACTGTTTTCCCTCTTCAGCTGCTCTACTTGGGAGGCTGGCTCTGTTAGGAAGGTGCGGGCAACACTGCTCCCCCGCCCCAGGATTGAACCAGGACAAAGACATATTCAGGAAAGCCGCTGTGGCCAGCCTGAGCATAAGAGAGACTGCGACTCCCTGCCCAGTGGAAATACACTATACTGCAAGATGCCAAAATGAGCCACTCGAATCCTCTTTTTTGGGAAGTCAAAAGTACGGTGAGGCATGAGAAGAAGGCTCTCCAGCTCCAATTTGTTCTCCCTCTTGCGGCTGAACACACTGTTACCAGATGCTTATGAAACCATTTGCATATGGTACAAGCCCATGTGGGAGAAATGAGAGCTCTGTCAACTTCTACCCGTCTTCTATCCTCTCCTGACAATGCATCTCCATCACTAATGGTGGCCTCTGGGTTTTACTTTCTTCTGTGCACAAAGAAAACAACTGGTGGCACCTGTACATAGAGAATTCCAGAGGCAGGAAACTCTCCCTACTTTTGGACAGTGCACAGCAAAGAGAATGTAGTTGGAAGTTCAGCCAACCTGGATTGCAAGCCACCTGGAGCAACATGGCCTTAGACGAGTCACATGACTGCTGGGAGCAACAGTCTAAAAGAGTGGTGAAGATACCTAGGTCATCAGAAGGTTAAATAGAATAATGTGTGTGACTGGGCAGAGCACACAGAATGCACCAAATATGTGTTTTTTAGATTCTTTCCCAAATCTAGGAGATGCAACTTAGCAATGAAATGCCTTAAAACCTAAAACAAAAAGTTATAAAAATACATTCATGGTCATGGAAAAATATACATTAGGTAAAAAAATAAAGGGAGATTATTAATGTATGTAAAATGTAATGTAGTAGCTAGTTTGCATACACACTTACAAAATAAAAGTTCTGTAAGGATATGCACCAGCCGATTTACTATGGCTAACTCTTCTAGGTTCTAGCAGCCCTGACAGGTTTCTGTTGCATTTCCCAGCGACCATGACCCCTAATCCCCTAAGCCCCTAAGCCTCCCTCTTTTCTGCTCACACAGAACTGATGAGAGGAGAGACTCAGCTCAAAAGTGTTGAGTGAATGAAATCGTTTCTTAAAATATTGGGTTTATAGTTTCCTTTTAAAAAAATGAAACAAATGATTTAATTTTTAAGATTTTTTCTGGAAAAATAAAAAATCTTATTTTAAAACATATAATGTTAATGTTAATGAGATATTTTCCCCCTTAAAATCTCATTTGATACTCCCATCAAATAAGATTTATTCTTTAGGATTTGAGTAATTCTGGGAATAAAGCCTTAATAAATCAGGAAGGACAACGTAGTCATCAAGTGCCTGGGTGCTGCAGACCCTGGTTTCCAAACCAGCTATTTTCTGTCTAACTTCTGCCAAGTTACTTTGTCTCTCTGAGCCACAGTCTTCTTATGTATAAAACAGAATCATTAAAGTTCTCACCTCAGGATGTCATGAGGAGTCAAGCTCTGGGAGCAGTACCTAGCACAGCACAAGCATGACATAAGTATTTGCTAAGTGAATGAATAAAAATTTGATGATCTTTTATTATGCTGCCTGATTTGGTAATATGTGTTAGTAAATGTTTGTAACTAATTTTATCATCTCACTCTTAGGAATTTTAAAAAATCACTTCTAGAGGTGTACAAAAATACTTGCATATGATCCAGTTCATTTCAGCATTATATGCAAGGACAAAAAATTGCAAACAATTAAAATGTTCACTAAAGGAATGTTGGTTAAATAGATTATAGTAAATTCATTTAATGGAGTATGACATAGTCCTTTAAAAGGATAAAGTAGGTAGATTTGTAGGTTGATAGAAGTATCTATTCACAATTATTGTTAAATGAAAAAATATGTTATAAAAGGTTAGGTATAATATACTTTATATAGCATTAACCTAGTATCTGTGAATATTTTCAAATATAGTCCACGGTGGATATTTCTCTCATGCTACGCAGACAGATCAGGGTCAGGATCTTGGCTTTGCCCCTTATTTTCTGTAGAACTCTGGGAAATTCATTGAGCCCCTCAGAGCCTGTTTCCACGTGTATAAAGTGGTGATAATATCAATTATTCTGCAGAGTTGTTTTAGGTTTTCTTTTCTTGTCTTTTCTTGTTTTGCTTTGCTTTGTTTTGAGATGGAGTGTAGCTCTGTTGCCCAGGCTGGAGTGCAGTGGTGTGATCTCAGCTCACTGCAACCTCTGCCTCCTGAGTTGAAGCGATTATCATTCCTCAGCCTCCCGGGTAGCTGGGATTACAGGCATATGCCACCACACCCAGCTAATTTTTGTATTTTTGGTAGAGATAGAGTTTCACCATGTTGGCCAGCCTGGGCTTGAACTCCTGGGCTCAACTGGTCCACCCACCTTAGCCTCCCAAAATGCTGGGATTACAGGCATGAGCCACCATGCCTGGCCCTGTTTCAGGTTTAAATGCCATAACCTCCATGAAAATCCCTAGCAAGCAGCAGGTACTCAGGGTGGTGTTTGTTCCCACAGTGACTGTATGTATCTGGGGGACAACACGGGTAATGCATGAGATTCACAAGTCCATATGTAACCCACACATTGTCTGTAAAATTAATAAGTGATGTTTTACTCTTTTCAAATATAAGTAGAGACTGCTGTAAATAACACAAACTCCTATTTAGTGGCATTACTGAATCCATTAGGCATGTATGCAGATACTTTATTACTACAAATTTAGCTATCCTATGAGTAATTTAACATTTCTGATGTTTTAAAAGGGCCCTCATGAGGCAATTTGAAAATATGTATCTAAAGCCTTAATATTAGGCAGGGCCCTGGGCTTTGAATAAAGACTCATTTTGAGGTCCACAGAGAGGAGACACAAGGCCACAAGATGGTCCCATGGCTAGCAAGCGGCAGAGTCCAGATCCAAAGGATGTCTGTCTGACTCCAGACCTCAGGATCTTAACCCCACACGATGCTAAAAAATGTTCCTTACTGACCAAGGGAGGTTCAGAGAAGGTACATACCTAGTGCCAACTTCACACTACCATTTATCGAGCACTTGCTATGTACTCAATAAATAAGCACTAAGAGCTAGGTGATTGTACAACCTTATTCAAGTCTCAGAACAACCCTACAAGTAAAAACTATTGTCTCCATTTTAGAATGAAAGAGGCTCTGGGAGTTTGATTCACTTGCACAAAGCCACAGAACTAGGAAAAGGAGGGTGCAGGGTTTGAATCGAGTCTATCTGACTTCAGCCCCCCTCACAATGCTATACTGCTGCCAGTCTCGGTGGGGCTTGGACTATGATGACGGCCCCAGAAATGGCTGTCGCTGTCGGATGCCCCCATGATCTCATGTCTCCCCCAGCTCCTGCTTAGAAGGCGAGAGAGTGGTTGTGGAGGAAGTCCAGCCAGCCAGCCAAAGATGGGAAACCCCACTGGGACAGAATTTGTTTTCTCCAGTTCGGACTTGGCAGAGAGCAGGAACGCATGGGTCTGAGGTGGAAGAAACGGTCCTGTGGATGAGTCAGCAGCTGCCACAGCAGAAAGCATTTGTGGCCGCTCTGTGCAAAGACGCTGGGTATTTCTTTTGCTGTTATCTTATAGTTTGAGTGGTTTGGAGGAAAAGGCAGAAGCATGTGGACAGCAGCTCCTCATGATTACTTCATTCGGGGAGGCAGCATGCTGTGCTGAAAAGTGTTCTGGCTTTGGTGGCAAAGAGATCAGCTTTGCCATTTACCAACTGCTTGATGTGGGACACATTTCATCTCTCAAAGACCCAGTTTCCATGCATTTGAAATAAGGATACAATATTTACTTCAGAAAGGTGTTATGAAGAGTAAATGCAGATGTGAAATTTACAGATATTTCCACCTCATCTGCTCCAGCCAGTACTGCAGTGGGAAGGTCATGCACTGCACAGTCATTGCCAGTAGATGGCGCAAGGGGCCTGCCGCCATCCCAGGCTTTGTTTCTGAACCCAGCAGGAGAGGGAGATGACACAAATCTTTATTGCAAACTGGGGGACACCATTAGCTACAGTGGCCTCCTGGGGTCACCATTTGCAATATAAGCCCAGTGACTTAAAGGAGAGAGTGGAGAGGAATCATGGTAAGGTAAGCAAAAGAAAAAGACATTTTGTTTATTCCTCAGTTTCCTCATCTGTAAAATGTGGGTGCTATAAATCCACACATCATAAAAAGCTCTCAAGATTTAAAAAAATATATTTGAAAAGATCTGAAACAAAGCGGGTGCTAAATATGTGTTTCATTCATCCTTTTCCCACTCTGGGGGATTCCAACTTATTACAAAAGATTGCTGAAACATTCCTCCAAACAAGTAAATATTTCACAAACGTAACTGAGGTTTTTTTTTTTTTTTAATGTATGTGACTTAAAATTGTAAACTCAGATGAAATTACACCTACTGTCAAATAGTGAAAAATTAAACTATAGCCAGTATTTTGAGGTTGATCAAAACTTTTTGGCATAAAAAAATGTACCCTCATAACAGCAATTTGGCAATGTATTTTTGGAGTTTAAAAAGCATGCATGCTGGCCAGGCACAGTGGAATGTGTCTGCAATCCCAGCTACTTAGGAGGCTGAGGTGGGAGGATAGCTTCAGCCCAGGAATTTGAGACCAGCCTAGGCAACAGGGATTCCTAATTTTTTAGGGATCTGTAAAAAATTAAATAAAATTAAAATGTAAAAAATGCATGCATTTTCACCTAGAAACACTTCAAAGAATATTTTCTGATGAAACAATCAACTGTGCATGGGAAGATTTCATTCTAAGGAATCTTTTGAAGTCTAAATATCTATTGGTCAAGAATTAGTAAATAAAATATGGTATATCTACATGGTGAGAATGATGTGAAACCTTGGGGGGAAAATGAAATTGTAGAAATACATCCACTGACAGGGAAAGCTGTTTGCTGTATATTGGTGAGTGAAAAAAAAAAGAAGAGGTCCAAAATTATGTAGAGTGTGATGCCTTGATTATTTTGCACACACACCCCATGGATCAAAGTATGAAAGGACGTGACAAAACATGTAACTATGTTTATCTGCTGGTAATGAGATTATGAGCAAGTATTACCATCTCTTTGTTCTATATATCTGACTTCACTATAATGAATATCTATTCCTTGGGAAATATAAAATGATTTTTCTTTTCAGGATTCTCATACTTGAAAATGTGGGGGTAATGGGTCTTAGGATCAGCCCTTCCCTCAGGAAGGGTGAGAGCAGAAGGAGCCCTCAGGCCTTTGGGGACATTTCTGTCACATTTGTGGGTGACCGCACTACTGTGAAAATCCAGGTAGCACCAAATCTTTAATCAGTCTCGGACAGGCCAGGTGGGGAGAGTCAGGACTCACCTGCTTGGGGATGAGGTTTGGGGGAGGGAGAACAAAGATGTGCCAGCAGCCCTTCCTGATGCAACATTTTCCTTCCTTGTAGTCCCCGTCTTTTCTGCATTGGTGCACACAGATGCCTGACCAGAGGAGAGACCCAATTAACAGCTTTCAAGTATTACATATAGAAAATAACATTTTCAAATGCCCTTTAAGATGTCGTCAAAACCATCAATTACCTAGAGATAAATCTAACAAATCTTGTGCAGAAAATTACACGATATTACAAACAAAAATTTGTAGGTACCTTAATAAATGGAGGGATGTGCTGTGTTTGTGGATTAGAAGATTCATTATTATAAAGCTGTCAGTTTTCCCCAAATTCAACAATAAATTTAATACAATCTCAGTCAAAATCTTAGAAGGATTTTTCATGAAAATTGATAAACTGATTCTAAAACTTCTATGAAAATTCCAAAAGGCAAGAATAATCAAGACAGTCTTAAACAAAGTTGAGGGACTTAAGCTACCATTTATCAGGATTTATTATAATGTGGCAGTAAATGGAACAGCAGTGCAAGATACCAAATAGATCAGTGTAACAAAAACACACCATCTCATAATTTATGACAAAGGAGCCGCTGTAGTTCAAAGAGGGAAAGAATGCTTTTTCAGTAAAGGTAGCTGGCTTAATTGGCTTATTCATGTAAACAAAAAGGAACCTTGACTCCTACCTCACACCACACACAGAAATCTCTTCCAAATGGATCATGGACTTAATGTGAAAGAAGAAACAATAAAGCTTTTAGAAAATATTGTAGAAATAGTTTCATGATCTTGGGATAGCCAAAGATTTCTTCTTTTTTTTTTTTTTTTTTTTTTGAGACAGAGTTTTGCCCTTGTCACCTAGGCTGGAGAAAATGAGCTGGGTTGGCCTTATTCTCCTTTTTTCGTATGAATGTATGGGGTACAAGTGTAATTTAGTTACATGCATAGATTGTGTAGTGGTGAAGTCAGGGTACCTGGATAATGTACATTGTACCCATTAAGTAATTCCTCATCATCTACCTTGTCCTACCCTACCCTCCACCACTGTCCCAAGTCTCTACTGTCTATCATTCCACATGCTATGTCCATTGCATGTTTGTGTTCCCCCAAAATTCATATGTTGAAACCAAATCACCAATGTGATTGTATTAGGAGATGATGGAGGGGTTGTGGAGGTGAATAGATCATGATAATGCAGCCCTTATGAATGGAATTAGTGTCCTTATAAAATAGGCCCAAGGGAGCTAGTTCACCCATTCTACCATGTGAGGATGCAGCAACAAGTTGGGATTCTGCAACTCAGAGGAGGGCCTTCACCAGAACCTGGCCATGCTGACACCCTGATCTTGGACTTTCCATTCTCCAGAATGGTGAGAAATAAATTCCTGTTATTTATAAGCTATGGTATTTTGTTATAAAAGCCAGAATGAACTAAGACAGAAATAAATGAGTTAGAGAAAGGTGGCTCCATTTTCAAGCAGAAATTAGATTATAGAAAAGCTGGGGATTTCTAAGTGGGAAAATTAAATTATTTCTCACCTGTAGTCTCTCAAGCCATTAAAGGAAACTCAAAGTAATATATAGTCTCAGTGGTAAAAGTCTAATAAAAGGTATGGCTGTAGGACACTCTGTTAAGAGCTCTGTAAGATTGAAAGTCGTGCTTAGTAGATACTTTGAGCTAGACAAAATGGCTCCTAAAAATTTTAGGGTTCTTGTCCAACAGATGCCTGCAACTCTCAAAGAAGAGAAAGACCTGTTCACAAAAGAATTGTGGTAGAGACTTTTGGGTCATGGAGATCTGAACCAGTTTCACAGGAAAACTTTGAGGTTTTTAAAAGAATTGTATTGTTAAAAGCACTACCGCTTACACTATGAGGGACTAAGACAAAATCATTAGAAAACTGTTGGCCCTCAAATTTCTGCAGACAGGCAGCAGGATGAAATACCTACTGTGTTAAAGGTTCCCAAGACATTTTTAGGCTCAAAGTTTTGCTAGGAGGACTCACAGGACTCAGCATATAGTCATATTCATGGTTCTGATTTATTACAGTGAAGGATACAAAACAAAATCAACAAAGGGAAAAGGTATATGGGCAAAGTCTGGAGGAAACTAGGTGTAAGCTTCCAAAAGTCCCCTCCCAGTACAGTCACACAGTAATAACTTAATTTCTTATGCATCGAGTTGTGACAGCCCATGTGAAATATTGTTCACCAGGAAAGTTTGCCTGAGCCTAGGAGTTGAAGATTTTTACTGGAGGCCTGTCATATAGGCACTCCTTCTACCCAGCATGTGCCAAAATTCCAGACTCCCAGAAGTAAAACATGTATTCAGCATAAAGCATACTGTTTGCACAAAAAGTTTAGGCACAGTGAGGCACTCTTGTCATTTAGGGAAAATTTTGTATCAGTGTAGAGAACTGTTTAACATTCAAGCTCCCAGATGTCAGCCAAGGGCCAACTTTGCAAGTAGGCCTTTCTAAGGACTATATTCTCAGGCCGGCCATGTTATCTCTTCTGCACAGCTAATCAGATGCAAGCGCAAACTTGATGGTAACAGAAATGTCAGTGATTTCCCGGGATTGGTTACTATGAGGTGAATGTTTGTGTCCTTCCCAAATCCATAAGATGAAATCCTAACCCCCAGGATAGCGGTGTTGCAAGCTGGGCCCTTTGGGAGGTGATTAGGAATTAGGGGCAGAGACCTCATGAATGGGATTAGTGCCTTTATAAAAGAAACCCTAGGGAGGTTGTTTGATCCTTTCACCACATGAAGACACAGCAAGAAACTGCCATCTATGAATGAGGAATCAGGCCCTCACCAGATACTGAATCTGCTGCCACCTTGATCTTGGACTTCCCAGCCTCCAGAACTGTGAGAAATAAATTTCTGTTGTTTATAAATGACCCAGTTTATGGTATTTTATTACAGCAGCCTAAATAGATTAAGACAGCAGCATTACTTTTAAATTACTGTTTAAATTACTATTAAATACTATTAAATTACTTTTAAATTACTCTTTTGGTCATAGTGGTGGGATAGTTCCAAGGGGGTTCCTCTTGACGTATTCTATCATAATAGCCCTCACCCCATCCATCAGGGAGCAAATGTGAAGTTTTTCCCAGTGTTTAAGATAACAATTACAACTAAGCACTGAGAAAGTGACCACAGGAAGAGTTTGTGGAACCACTGGGCTCACTGTGAAATGGGCAGAAGCCAAAACTCATTCAACACCTGACTTCGAAAAGCCTGCACTCTGATCAATGCAGGGATATTTTAGTTCCCAAATATCAGTGTCAGATCAGAGCACTGTCCAGTCATTGCCTCAGAGCCTGGGTAGTTCCCTCTCTCCAATGCTATGTCACCAGTGAATGATTGCAAGTCCCATTAGATAAGCATAGAAGGAAACTTTACAGTACTCACTTGTGGCAATGTCCCATGGTCCTCTCTTAGTGGGAGCTGACTTCCTCCTAACTCAAAGGGTTCTGGTCTGTAAACTGGTTGGTTTTGGTTTTGGGATGAGAAGCCATTCCTTTCCAGTATGGTGTTCATAACATATGTCTGTTCCCTAGGCCAAGAAGTTGTGTGCACTCTCTTGCTCTCTCGCTTTCTCTCTTTCTCTCTCTCTCTCTCTCCCCTCCTTCCCCTCCTCATCTCTTTCTTCCTCTGTCTCTCCTTCTCTCATATAGATCCACAAAGGCCTCAGTAGTTTGCCCATATCTTCCATCCTAAGAACACCATGCCTAGTTAGCCATTGCCAAAAACATACACATATTCCTTAGATTAGTGCTGATATAACTTGGCAAAATATTTTAGTATTTGAGCATGTATTCTATCTCCTCCCAGGTCAGATTTTGGACTTCACCTTTGGAGTGCAGCTGGATTATGACTCTTGTCCTCCCAGTATTCTGAGGCAATGAGAGGCAATGGACTATAGCTCTCCAAGACATTCAGTAGAAATTATTATAGAAACTTCAGGCAAGGGGGTGGCAGCTTCCTCAGGGGAGCTGGGGCTGTGACTGCTGGTAGAGAGAGTCAGCGCAGCTCTGGGAAGTTAAGGTGCTCATATTTGTCAGAATCATTGCAATCTCTAAGGCCCTACTTTCCCCTCTTCATGCCTTAGTTTAAATATGAGAGACCTGGCAAAGCTGAGATTCAACTTGCTTTGTAATTCATAGTCAGCCTGTCAAATTTGGTTCTCATCTCAGATAAAATGGAAACAGACTTCCTTAGGGCAGAATACATGTTAGCTGTTTCTCTGACCTTGTCTTCAACTAAGAATTGAAAGCCCTGAGCTTATGTTTTCTGTAAACTCTCCAGTGCAGTTAGAAGGTGGCATCCCACTCCATATAACCACCATAATGTTCTATTTTAAGAACTCCTTGGGTTTCTAAAGACTTCCCTTTAAAAGGCATTTCATCGAAGCAACTATAGGTGATAATTTCAGTATCTATCTTGCCAATCTGTGACCTGGACTCCTGGGATCCTACTTTCCATCAGCAATGTGGTCGTTACTGCCTTTAAACACAACCTGCAGAGATAACCAATCCCAGATTTCCATCTTTAAGGTGTGGTTTCCTGGAATCTTGTTCTCTGTCTACAGCACCTGCACTGGTCCAGAGCCAGGTCTCTGTATTGTCAGTGAATTGGTGCTGGTTGGGAGGATGCTGATTTTTAAGAATTGCAGGCCAGGCGCAGTGGCTCACGCCTGTAATCCCAGCACTTTGGGAGGCCAAGGCGGGCGGATCATGAGGTCAGAAGATCAAGACTATCCTGGCTAACATGGTGAAATCCAGTCTGTACTAAAAATACAAAAAAAAAAAATTAGCCGGGCTGGGTGGCAGGTGCCTGTAGTCCCAGCTACTCAGGAGGCTGAAGCAGGAGAATGGCGTGAACCCGGGAGGCAGAGCTTGCAGTGAGCCGAAATCGTGCCACTGCACTCCAGTCTGGGCAACAGAGCAAGACTATGGCTCCAAAAAAAAAAAAAAGAATTGCAGCACGCACATTTAATAGTAAGAAGGACCCAGACTGTGTAAAGATACATCAAGGGCTCATTCAGGAAAAATATTCTAGAAATCAGCCACTCTAGTATTCCCCTTGAAATCTTCAGAAATCAGACTTTAGCCTAGACCCATTGTGGAACTTTTCCTTCTAGTGTTGTAGTTCCAGGGTGCAGAGAACAGCCAGGAAACCCTGTGGAAAGCCTTGTATTATCAGGATGCTAGAGGCCCATCCTTGGACTTGGCACTGGACAAAGGAAATAACTCTACACACTTTATGACAATACCACAGTATCTTGAGTAGTGTAGCTTTATAGTAGATCTTGAAATTAGATAATGTGAATCCTCTAAGTTTGTTCTTCCTTTTTTAAGATTGTTTTAGCTAGTCTAGATCATTTTCATTTCCATATACATTTTAGAATAAGTCTCAATCTTTAAAAGAAGATTACTATAATTTTGATAGAGATAAGTTGAATCTATAGATTAATTTGGGGAAAATGAACATTTAATACTATTGAATCTTTCTGTCTGTCATTGTGGTATAAATCTCCATTTATTTAGGTTTTATTTATGTGTTTACAAACAAGTCCACTCAAGTCCTTCTCATATGGCCTCTCTGCAAAGCCACTTGAGCCCAGAGACCCATCACTGCCCCCACTTCACCTTTGCCAGTGCCCTCATAGGAATGCCGCCCTGTGCAGCAGGACACTCTCTCCAGCCCAAAGCTGAGAGTCTAAGTGACAGGATGGTGCTGTGTTCCCACTAGCATTTACTCCATTGGTCACATCATGTTCTGGAAAGCAATGGGGAGACTGCTTCTCTCCTCACAGGGCTCAGAAGTCCTGTGAGATATTGGCTGGAGAAGACAGGTAGAAAGCCACTTCCTCCATTCCTCCTGCCTCTGTCTCTGACATGGGTACCCCAGACTTCCTGGAAGGTTATCCTCACCCAATTCATGTTACTAACTCATAGGAGGGACATTTTTAAACTTGAAAATTCATATTTCATAATTACTTTTGGTTCTTTACAGTCTTTTTCAGCCACCTCTTATGTAAGGACTTTTTTTTCCTTTTGCACAGGTGTTGATGGGAGCATTCATATCTTGTGAGGCTGACTTTGCGGAATGTATGACCTCAACTTTGACCATGGCTGGGAGATGGGAGGTTGGGTGTGGGGTGACCTCCTAACCATCGTTCCATCAGCCATGTGGGTTTTGTAAAATGAATGTGATCCCTACTCCTCCAGGCCACCCTCTTCCTTTCCAGCCCTCACGTCTTTCATTCCAAGAGCAAAGGGGCCATTTCTGTGAGATGTCTAATTTTTGAAGGTGCTGTGATTTCTCTTGATCATCAGTATAGAAGGGGCTGTTGCACCTTGTTCAGTTATCTCTGAACAAGGTGGCAAAGCTGAGATTCATCTTGAATCTCGGTTGAGATTTAATTGATTTAATTGATGTTTACATGCCATTTTAGATCTCTGCACAACATGGAATACAAATACAACAACTATTCTGTCTGGTTTAAAAGTACCATGCACAATCTGTCTTGATAATGACCTTCCTGATGTAAGTGGATTTGGACCTCTATAGATTCTATTTGTGATTTTAAAAAATGAAAATGTATGTGAAGGGGTGGGTTGCCCCTCCACACCTGTGGGTGTTTCTCGTGAGGTGGAACGAGAGACTTGGAAAAGAAAAAGACACAGAGACAAAGTATAGAGAAAGAAATAAGGGGACCCGGGGAACCAGCGTTCAGCATATGGAGGATCCCGCCAGCCTCTGAGTTCCCTTAGTATTTGTTGATCATTCGTGGGTGTTTCTCCGAGAGGGGGATGTGTCATGGTCACAGGACAATAGTGGGGAGAGGGTCAGCAGACAAACACGTGAACAAAGGTCTTTGCATCATAGACAAGGTAAAGGATTAAGTGCTGTGCTTTTAGATGTGCATACACATAAACATCTCAATGCTTTACAAAGCAGTATTGCTGCCTGCAGGTCCCACCTCCAGCCCTAAGGTGGTTTTTCCCTATCTCAGTAGATGGAACGTATAATCGGGTTTTATACTGAGACATTCCATTGCCCAGGGACGGGCAGGAGACAGATGCCTTCCTCTTGTCTCAACTGCAAGAGGCATGCCTTCCTCTTATCCTAATCCTCCTCAGCACAGACCCTTTACGGGTGTCGGGCTGGGGGACGGTCAGGTCTTTCCCTTCCCACGAGGCCATATTTCAGACTATCACATGGGGAGAAACCTTGGACAATACCTGGCTTTCCTAGGCAGAGGTCCCTGCGGCCTTCCGCAGTGTTTGTGTCCCTGGGTACTTGAGATTAGGGAGTGGTGATGACTCTTAAGGAGCATGCTGCCTTCAAGCATCTGTTTAACAAAGCACATCTTGCACTGCCCTTAATCCATTTAACTCTTGAGTTGACACAGCACATGTTTCAGAGAGCACGGGGTTGGGGGTAAGGTAATAGATTAACAGCATCTCAAGGCAGAAGAATTTTTCTTAGTACAGAACAAAATGGAGTCTCCTATGTCTACTTCTTTCTACACAGACACAGTAACAATCTGATCTCTCTTGCTTTTCCCCACAGTATGAATTTAAATATAAATAAAAATTTACAATGAAAAGTAATAATTTTCTGGCTGGGTGCAGTGGCTCACATCTGTAATCCCAGCATTTTGGGAGGCCAAGGTGGGCAGATTGCTTGAGTACAGGAGTTCAAGACCAGCCTCGGCAACATGGTGAAACTCCATCTCTACTAAAAATACAAAAAATTAGCTGGGCTTGGTAGTGCATGCCTATTGTCCCAGCTACTGAGGAGGCTGAGGTGGGAGAATCACTTGAGCCCGGGAGATGGAGGCAGCAGTGAGCCAAGATCGTGCCATTGCACTCCAGCCTGGGCAAACAGGGTGATACCTGGTCTCAAAAAAAAAAAAAAGAAAGAAAGAAAAGAAAAGAAATTTTCCTCCCCATTTTGACTTCCAATACCTCCCACCCCATTATCTTTCCAGGAAGAACCACTATTATAATTTCTTGGGTTCTCTTCTAGAGATATTGTATATCTATCTTTCTTTCTGTCTATCTATCTATCTAGCTATCTATCTATCTAATCATCTGATCAATAGTGATATGCATTTTTGTATATGTGTGTTTGTCCTGATAATATTCTGAAAATATTTCAATTTGATGCTTGGGTTAAGGTCAAGATCATTTGGAATGTATATTTGGGCTGAGACATATTTGAATTAAAGTCAGGATACATATTTGGGCTGTTTTCTGATCTCTGACTGACTTTTTGTTTGTTTTGTTTCCAGAGTGACTTTTTATATTTTTTAATTATAAATTTTTTTGTGGGAGGAAGGGAAGGATTAAAAAATGCTACTGGAGATAGAAAACCTATTTATCCATTTGTGTTATATCATACAATGTAGTTTTCTGAAATTATATCTTTTTTTCATTTTCTGGATCTAGACTAGGGGTCAGCAAACTTTTTCTGTGAAGGGCAGGAAGTAGATATGGCTTTGCAGGCCATTCAGTCTTTGTTGTGACCCCTTAACTCTGACATTGTGACTTGAAAGCAGCCATGGACGATATGGAAACTAATGAGTGTAGTTATGTTCAAATGAAACTTTATGAGCACTAAAATTTGAATTCCATATTATCTTACATATCACTAAATATTATCAGTATATGTGTCTCTTTGTATTTTAAACATTTTAAAATGCAAAGATCAGTTTAACTCATGGGATGTGCAGAACCAGGAGGTGGCTTGGATTTGGCCTGTGGGCTGTAGTTTGCTGATCCCCGGGCTATCTGAAAACTAATAAAAATCAGTATTCAGGCTGAGTGCAGTGGTAGCCTGTTACCCAGGCTGGCGTACAGTGGTGCAATCTTGGCTCACTGCAACCTACTGCTCCTGGGTTCAAGCAATTCTCCTGCCTCAGCCTCCTGAGTAGCTGGGACTACAGGCATGCACAATCATGCCCGGCTAATTTTTGTATTTTTAGTAGAGATGTGGTTTCACCATGTTGGCCAGGCTGGTCTGGAACTCCTGACCTCAAGTGATCTGCTTGCCTCAGCCTCCCAAAGTGCTGGGATTACAGGCGTGAGCCACTGCACCCAGCCGACTTCTTCATTCCTTCTCTATGACCCAGCTCTGACCCCCACTTTTTGGTGCTCCCTCAGTCTGCCCTACAGCCTACCCTACATCTTTGATATGGTTTGGCTGTGTCCCCACCCAAAGCTCATCTTGAATTGTAGCTCCCATAATTCCCACATGTTGTAAGAGGGACCCAGTGGGAGATAATTGAATCATGGAGGTGGTTTCCCCCATACTGTTAGTGAATATATCTCATGAGATCTGATGGTTTTATAAGGGGAAACCCCTTTCACTTGGCTCTCATTCTCTCTTGCCTCCCACCATGTAAGATGTGCCTTTGCTCCTCTTTCGCCTTCTGCCATAATTGTGAGGCCTCCCCAGCCATGTGGAACTGAGTCCATTAATCCTTTTTAAAATAATTTACCCAGTCTCAGGTATGTCTTTATTAGCAGTGTGAAAACACAAATACAATCTTTCTCTTCCCATGGAGGCTAAGCAGAGGGTAAGCCCCACTCACCCTTAGACAGAGGGCAATAATTCAGAGGCCACTAAGGATGTAGGAAGAGACTTGAGGGACTTTGTCTTCTTAGAATCCCCAGAATTGCTTCTACATGCATGGGCCTTATTATTTTTATGCTATTTATGATGCCGCTAGTCCAGAAAGGGCCCCTTAGAGACCTTACATAGTATAAAGACTCAGATTGGATAATGCCAGACAGTTTATTCTGGATAAGAGTTTTTAGGATCAAGATCTTCTGGTTAAAAGTTAGCCTGTGGAAATTTCCAAAATTGAATAATTAAAATAAGGCTATTTCTTCCAGGCTTGTAACTCCAAGGATGAAGAACAACCAGGGCTTGGGGATGGGTGAAGAATCTTCTGAAGAAGTGACCTGGCTACTCTTATAAAGGTCTGTGCTTCCGCCTGCACGGTCATCACTGCTGTTGAGATAAAATACAGAATTTATCATGAGCCATTCCCTGCTTAAACACCTACCGTGGTGCCCCATTCGAATCCAAGCAGGGTGTTTAAGGTGCTTCAGACTCTGTCTTGATCCTCCTCTTGCAGATTACTCCCTGCCACTACCCTATGGGGAGTCTCTTGCCACATCCTCCATGCTCTAAATCTCTATGGCTTTGGCTCATCCAGGGTGATGTGACTGTTGCTTCCTCTGCCTGGCTTGTCCTCTTCTCTCTGTTAACTCCTGCTCTTTGTCAAGATCTAGCTCAGATTATTATTTCCTCTCTGAAGACTCTTTTTGGTAAAGTTGCTGGCTCTGCACTGCTTCCTCAGATCTTTGTGCCCTTGTTACATGCTTTTTAATTTGTTTTATGGCTCTATCTCCCTAACTAGACTGAAAGCACTTGAGGATGGTGACCTTTTCATAGTCTTCTTGTTATTTAGGCACTTAACACATAGCAGCTGCCCCATGATTGCTGGTCCCTTTTCTTTCTCTCCTCGCCAACCACCCACCCTGTTGTCGACTGAAATAAGCCCAAAAGTCCAAGGAAGTTGGACAGCTGTATTGACAACTGAGCTATGTCCAGGATCAAGCTATCTCTTCTTAACTGCTTAGCATGCTTCTAAGCATGGTTCAGGGAAGCCAGGACAACAGAAGAGTTCAGATAAGGTGGCCAAAAGTCCTGGAATAGTCAAAACAATTCCTGCTTCCCTGTGGTTATCCTAAGGAAGACCAATGTGTCATTTTCCCCTGGGAGCATCTCAGGGGCTGGCTTTTACCTGTTTCAGGAACAACTTTGCACACATGACCACAGCCATTGCTTTGGCATCTCTTTCCCCTAGACAGGATTTGTTTCCTGGGCACATGTTGACACAAATACCATAGGTTCCTGTTGGCAGGTCCAGGAAGGCACCTATTTCAAAAGGTTGTTTTAGGAATGAAATTGGATACTGTTCAAGTTCCAACCACATTGTGACCTCATCCACTACTACCCACCTACCAGGTCCTCACATGTGAACTCTCCCTGCACTCATGATTGCCCTGCCACACGAGTGTTGGTTGGAGTATTGTTTAGAAGCAAATCAGCCTTCGATGTGTACCATGGGCAGCTATTAGGCATGAAAATCTGCCAGCTGCCCTATAATTTCTATGAACAAAGGGATCCCTACAACAAGGGAAAGATGGATTCCCACAGAAAGAGACTAGGCAAAGGCATTTGGACCATTTGTATTGTAAGGCCTAAAACTTCAAGAGCTGCCTTAAAGTGCTTTCAAGTGCTCACAGAGTCCAAAGGTCTAACCCTGAGTTCTCCTGCTCTTTGAATGTGCTCCCCCCACCACCACCCAGTGGGAGAGGCTCCCCACCTGGCTAGTTCCTCTATTATCAGATCAGCTGCACCCACCCAGTTCTTAACCTATGAGTCTCAAGTCCCTGTCAGCCCACAGAAAAAGCTAATCACATCTTCCTGCAGGAGTACTTTTAATGGCAAAAACCACGATTACCCTTGCACCATCCTAATGCAAAGCCTGCCTTCCACAGCCTCTGCTGGTTCACCCTGCTCCCAAGTGGAACCTCTGTGGGTCACTGCATGGCATGCAGTATCCTCCTCCCTCAGGCTGTGAGTATAGGTGACACTAATTCTATGTGCTATTCATCTCATCTCTTCAGTGTCAGGTGTCATGGGTTCAGCCATGTCATACTATTTAAAGTGGGGGACCCGTCCTTCACTGATGGAGTGGACAGGTGATCAGAGAACCATCCCACCAAGAGAAAGACCCTCTTGAGGCCCTCCATCTCTGCATGTCAGGTTCACAGTAAGTCTTAACGGTGCCAAACATAAGCCCTTATGCCACTCTTCTCTTCTCTTATCACCTTTGCACCCTTCTCCAACCCACACACATACATACACTGGGCCCCTGACTTCCCTCTTCTTAGCTTCTCTTTCTGCTATTAACTGGCAGTTGCTGCCTAAACTCGCCAATCACCTTGAGAGTTGTGAGAGGATAGCCCGGCAGCCTGTAGCTGTATGCTGGGGGTGGGGAGGGGAAAGGAAGAGGACATCCACCCTCCCAATATCAAGTTGCTGAGTGAAGTCTCCTTTGATGACAATGCAGTAGGGCTAAAGTGGACTAAAATTTGCTTTCTCTCTCTCAGGCTGTGAGACAGAGCATAGAACCTGTGTCAGGTCACAGGAGAGTGATCCCCCAACACTTTGGGCCATGTTCCAACTCTGCCTGCCCCAATTCCCACTGTGTAAAATCCATCTGCAACCTATGCCAGGTGGGTGGAGAATCTTCCCTCCAGGTTAATTCAACTTCCTGGGATATAGAGGCTGTGAGATTAAATAGGAGCCCCTAGTGAATGGGGACTGAATTGTACTCACCTTTTCCTTGGGCAGGCAGTTGGGGCTGCAGACACAACACTCACACAGCAATGTACTGGGAAGATCTTCTGAAGACACAGATTCAAGACAAATATGTATCTCTCTGACCATGAAGAGGGATGTTAGAACCCCAGAACAGAGATAATATGTTTTGCAAGGACACAAATACTATGGGGCCTGTTGTGGAGGTGTAATAATTCTTTTTCAAACATTCAAACATTCAAATAATTCTTTCTTCAAACATTCTTTTTCCTCTGTGACAGGGCTCCATTCAAGCTATAAGATATGTGGCTACCATATGTTCCCTGGTGGAGGTGGATATGGTTAGGATGGGACCGAAGAATAAGGTTGGCAAATGTGTAGCTCCTAAAATTTCAAAAAAAAAAAAAAAAAAGTTTTTTTTTGTTTTTTTGAGATGCAATCTCACTCTGTCACCCAGGCTGGAGTGCAGTGGTGCAATCTCAGCTCGCTGCAACCTCTGCCTCCCGGGTTCAAGTGATTCTCCTGCCTCAGCCTCCCGGGTAGCTGGGATTACAGGCATGTACCACTATGCCCAGCTAATATTTTTGTATTTTTAGTAGAGACAGGGTTTCACTATGTTGGCCAGGCTAGTCTTGAGCTCCTGACCTCAGCTGATCCACCCACCCTGGCCTCCCGAAGTGCTGGGATTACAGGCATGAGCCACCTCGCCCGGTCTAAAAATCCAAATTTAAGATACAAATATTTTGGAAGAAGATGCAATCGGGAGCAAAAGAGTGAGAAGTAATTGTAAGAGTGCTGTCTCCTGACTCTTGCCCCACTGGCCAGAGTCCTGGGATGGGGTATAACTAGACCCTGCCTTCATGTTTGGGGGTCTTGGAGTAGAAGATTCCAGGTTTTTTTTTTATTTATTTAGGCAGGGCCCTCAATGATAGAAAGTCTTACAGATAAGTTCCACAGTGTAACCATGGAGAGGAGGCATCCCTATATCAAAACTGGAGGTGCAGTATGCCTAAACATGAGCAGGGCAGAGGCAGCTCTCTGATTTTTCATGAGCACAGAGTATCATGGGAGGATCATCTTAATCATCTGATTCCCCTGAGAGGAAGACCAAAGTTAATTGAAAAATAGCTGATGGACTTGCAAAAGGTAGCCATGACCAGGACGAAAGAGCAGTCTTTGCTTACGATTTCACCAGAGCATGCCTAAAGCCTGGAAAATTGCCAGCAGTCTAAAAAGTGGTTGTTCTGTTGACTTAGCAGCTATTCCCAGCTATAAAAGGAAATAGCACTACTGCTGTACAATGTAGACAATGTGGAAAAAACAGTATGAATGGAACTCAGATTATTCCTGGGGTCTCTCCTTGCTTTACTGTGTCAGTGTGTATAAGCTCATGAAAGATGTCTATAACTCTGCACAGGTTGGGTCATCAAGGGCTCAGATCTCCTCCAGAATAAAAATCTGAGTCATTCCACCAGAAAAAATAGCACCAATCAATTGAGGGGGTGGCTGAAGGCAAAGGGAACATGGATTGGATAAGCGGAGGCAGGAATTTGTTACAATAAGCTACAGCCTCACAACCAGTTTCAGAAATACTCTCCATCTACCCATATTTCATTTTTTATTGTTGGGTATATGTTTCTGTATTTAATCTTCTTTTCTCTTTCTTCTCCCATTTTCTCACTATTATAACTAGGTGAGTTAGTGGTGGTTGACTTTTAGTATATTTCATAGGATATGAAATATCAGTACAGGATCACAAAAGAACAAGAGATGAAGTGGGCACTATCAGGAGATCCTGAACTTGGAGCTGAATGAAAATAGCAAGTATTGGGCTGTCTTTGGGGACAAGATGAGTGGATTTTCAGTAGTACATGGGCATATGCAGCAGTACCTGCATTATATTAGGTAGGGTTTGAATCCAAGGGAATGTACGAATATGCAGGTAGAGTTTGGGAATAGTCCCAGCAGTGCTGATGCAGCCAGGAGTCCAGCAGTGGTGGTGAGTATGCAGGGTATTAATACAGCATTGGCACGTGTCAGAGTCTTCTTGCTGTATGGACATAGCTATATTCTGTATTGCCTGACGCCTTTGTTTGCTGCCTATCACACCTTCCTATCAATTTTCCAAGCTACTCTTAACATTCCAATAAGTAGGGTCAGTTTCAGTTATTTGCATAAAAACCTTTTGCCTGGTTAGCTCCCAGAACTGTGAACTCCTACAAATGCTCAAAGGGTGCTATGTTCTCACAGTCCTCCCTGCCCCAGAATCAACTAATACTGGGAGTAATTGGAGAGAGTTCTCCTCTCACCACAGGACTTAGTATGGGTTGAGGAAGAGATAACATTGAGGCAGGAGTAAATACACAGAGACTGTGAGCAACCTATTCACACAGATCATTTCTGCCTTGGGGTCTGCTCAGGCCCAGTCACACTTTTAGCTTTTCCATTTGACGGGGTGTTGCTGGACATGCCCTACTTGATGGCTAAGTGGATCAGATAACACCCAGCTCACATGGGTGGTAATGTCACACATGAATGGTTGGGCATTCAGTCTTTTCAGAGTTTTAGCTAGTTCTACAAAAAAGAGTAGGTACTTTCCACAGAGAACAGGAACTTGCTCTAAAACCCTAGGGGTTTTCACTGTGATTCTTCTGTCAGGGTTTTCCGGTTCTATACAGCATTCCTGAGCAACTCCAGACATTTTGTGTATCAAAGACCTATTGGTTTATGAGGGCCAAGAGTCAGAGCTACACAAATTTCAGTTTGAGTCAACCAGAGAGACATTGGTTTTTCTTGACATAACTCAAAGCTAATATTTTGTTAAATTTAGATCACAGGGATACTTCATCTCCCATGGGGAACCTCCATGAGATAGTAATTTCCTGAATTTTTATAAAATTTATGTTTCATCCCAAGAAATTAATGTGACCTGCCAAAACATCTAGGGTATCTGCCTCATCTGTCTCCAGGCCCTGTCAGCACAATGCCATAAATGTACTAGATCAGATGGATATTCAATGGGATGGTGAAGTGGTTAACATCACTGTAATGTAGATTCCGTCATTGAGCCACAGAGGTAACTGACCATGAAGCAAGATAGCGAAAGTATACTGATAGCCCTGCAAGGTGAAAACACTTAACTTTTTGCTTCTGATATTTAGGCTTAGAATTGCAAATATCCAGATGTATAGCTGGCAACATTCCAGATACCAGGAGATCAATTTATTGGCTCTAGTAAAGAGAACCCACCTTAAAGGGCAGCCGTCATTAAAATTACAAACCAATTAACATCACTGTTTCAGTTTTTGAGAGGGCCCAATAATAACACCGTTTTATCACTGCCTGAGTTTTGAACCAAATGAGAAGCCTACAAAGGAGTCAGCAGAGGAGGGACAAAATATTACTTTTATCATTGATAAAAAATCTCACTTGAAGGACATAGCTAATACCTTTAGAAAATTTAGATTACAAATATTAAGAATCAGAATTAAACAGACAATCTCATTCAGCAGTGTTAGACTAAGGCAGGATCCTGTTCATTGAGAAAGAGAAGGGAATAATGTGTGCTCTTGTGGTCAGCCAGCCACCAAGTGGCAGGGGAAGGAAAGGGGCTTATGTAATTTACAATTATTTATGTTATAGGAAGAGTACGTAGAGAGGGAAGTTATCCAACTACAGCCATATCTTGGAGACATTGCAGATTCAGTTCCATACCACTGCAACAAAGCAAATATCACAATAAATTGAGTCACACTTTTTTTTTTTTAGTTTCCCTTTACATATAAAAGTTATGTTCACACTACATTATAGACTATTAAGTGTGCAATAGTATTATATCTAAAAAATACTTTAGTGCTAAAACTGCTAACAATTATCTGAGCCTTCAGCAATTCTTTTTTTTTTTGCTGGTGGAGGGTCTTGCCTCCATGTTGATGGTTGCTGACTGATCAGGGTGGTGGTTGCTAAAGGTTGGGGTGGCTGTGGTGATTTCTTTTTTTTTTTTTTCTTTCTTTCTTTCTTTTCTTTTTTTTGATGAAGTCTCACTCTGTCACCCAGGCTAGAGTGCAGTGGCTTAATCTCAGCTCACTGCAACCTCCCCCTCCCAGATTCAAGCGATTCTCCCGCCTCACCCTCCTGAGTAGCTGGGATTAGAGGCACATGCCACCACGTCTGGCTAATTTTTGTATTTTTGGTAGAGGCAAGGTTTTACCATGTTGGCCAGGCTGGTCTTGAACTCCTGGCCTCAAGTGATTGGCCCACCTTGGCCCCCTCAAATACTGGGATTCCAGGCATGAGCCACCAGGCCCCACCGATGATTTCTTAAAGTGGGACAACAATAAAGTTTGCCACATTGATTGACCCTTCCTTTAATGAAAGATTTATCTGTAGCATACACTGCTGCTTGATAGCATTTTGCCTCCAGCAGAACTTCTTTCAAAACTGGAGTCAATCCTCTCACAGACCCTGCTGCTGCTTTGTCAACTAAGCTTATGTAATATTCTCAGTCTTTTGTTGTCATTCCAATAATGTTGCAGCATCTGTAACAGGAGTAGATTCCATCTCAAAAAAAAAAAAAAACTTTCTTTGCTCATCCATAAGAAGCAACTTCTCATTCATTCAAGTTTTATCAGGAGATTGCAACAATTCAGTCACATCTCCAGGCTCCACTTCTAATTCTAGTTCTCTTTCTATTTTTACCACATATGCAGTGACTTCCTCCACTGAAGTCATCCACTAGGGCTGGAATAAACTTCCAAACTCCTCTTAAAGTTGATATTTTGACCTCATCCCGTGAATCACAAATGTTCTTAATGGCACCTAGAATGGTGAATCCTTTCCAGAAGGTTTTCAATTTACTTTGCCCAGACCCATCAGAGGAATCACTATCTATGGCAGCTCTGGCCTTACAAAGTGGATTTCTTAAATAATAAGACTAGGAAGTCAAAATTACTCCTTGATCCATGGACTACAGAATGGATGTTGTGTTAGCAGGCATGAAAAGAGCATTCATCTCCTTGTACATCTCTATCAGAGCTTTTGGGTGACCAGGTGCATTGTCAATGAGCAGTAATATTTTGAAAGGAATCTTTCTTTCTGAGTAGTGGGTTTCAATAGTGGGCTTAAAATATTCAGTGAATCATGATGTCAACAGATGTGATGTAGTTTAGGCTTTATTTTTCCATTTTTAGAGCACGGGCAGAGTAGATTTAGGATAATTCTTAAGGCTCCTAGGATTTGTGAAATGGTAAATGAGCACTGGCTTTAACTTAAAGTCACCAGCTGCATTAGCTCTTAGTAAGAGTCAGCCTATTCTTTGAAGTTTTGAGGCCAGGCATTGAGTTCTTTCTAGCAATAAAATATTCCTAGATTGCGTCTTCTTCCAACAGAAGGCTCTTTTGTCTTCACTGAAAATCTGTTCTTTAGTATAGCCACCTTCATCAATGATCTTAGCCAGATGTTCTGAATAACTTGCTGCAGCTTCTCCATCAGCACTTACTGTTTCACCTTGCACTTTTATGTTATGGAGACGACTTGTACATCTCTATCTTCTTTCCTTAAACCTCATGAGCCAATCTCTGCTGGCTTCAAACTTATCTTCTGCAGCCTCCTTACTTCTCTCAGCCTTGACAGAGTTGAAGACAGGTAGGGCTTTGATTAGGTTTTGGCTTAAGGGAACGTTGTGGCTGGTTTGATCTTCTATCCAGGACACTCGAACTTTCTCCATATCAGCAGTTAAGACTGCTTTGCTTTAGTATCATTTGTATGTTCACTGGAGTAGCACTTTTAATTTCCTTCAAGAACTTTTCCTTTGCATTCACAACTTGACTCTCTGGTGCAAGAGGCTTAGCTTTTAGCCTGTCTCAGCTTTCAACATGCCTTCTTCAGTAAGCTTATGCATTTCTAACTTTTGATTTAAAGTAAGAGATGTGAGACTCTTCCTTTCACTTGAACACTTAGAGGTCATTGTAGGGTTATTCATTGGCCTCATTTCAATATTTTTGTGTTTAAGGGAATAAGGAGGTCTGAGGAGAAGGGGAGAGATGGGAGAACAGCTGGTGTGTGGAGCAGTCAGAACACACACAGCATTTATGGGTTAAGTACACCGTCTTACATGAGCATGGTTTGTGATACCCCAAAACAATTACAATAATAACATCAAAGATCACTAACCCCAGACCACCATAACACATAATAGTAATGAAAAATTTGAAATATTGAGAGAATTACTGGAGACACAGAGTAAACACATGCTGTTGGGAAAAAATAGTACTGATGGACTTGCTCAAGGCAAGGTTGCCACAAACCTTCAATTTGTAAAAAAGTGCAGTATCTGTGAAGTGCAACAAAGTGAGGTAGCAATAAAATGAGGTGTGCCTGTGTTTATTCTCTCAGCCGTTAAAGCTAGAGTCAACTGCAGGTGTAACCGTTCCTCCTGGAGAAGGAGGTCAGCAGTTAGCAAGGCCACTCTACTTCCATCGTCATGAGGTTACTCATAGCTTCTTTGGATATTCCCTGGAACCCCGAACAGTGGCTATAAAGATTGTGAGCAATCCTGGGGAGAAATCCTGGAATGTTTATTTTGGCATAGGAAGGGGCACTAAAGCCTGGAGCAGGAAAGCCTCAGGGTACCACAGACAGAGGCTGGGCTGTTCTGTGGTATGCCCCATCCCCCATCAAAATTGCCAGGAAGGGCTCAAGTAAGGACTTCACTTGTTTTAGCCTTTCCCCTAAATTACATTTGAGTAGCCACAGAAGCTGCTATCTCCAGGGGAGCATGAGCTCCTGGGGGCTTCCAAGACATCTGAGGATCATAACTGATGTCAAAGAAAGATACAAACTTCACAAGATAGTCTGGATGAATCAGATTTAATGAACCAAATAGAGCAAGACACAGGACATTGGGTTATAACATGGAAAGCTTTTTGGTTGTGCTCTGTTCCTTCCTCACTAAGTCCGAGGAAGACTTCGGCTGTAAGGAAGACAGCAGCTGTGCCTGTCCTGCAGAGTCAGAATGATGCAATAACGTCATGGTGGGCTGGAGAGACCAGCAATACCAGCATGCTGATCTGCTGGCCAATGAGGAGCCCTCACTGTCAGCAGGAGTCCTATTTCTTCCTTCACGCTTCTGTGTTCTTCCCTCAGCTTCTTCAATTCCACTCTCACTCTAAGTTCCCCATTTTCACAGTCTGGCCCTTGGGAGAATATTCTCTCTGCTCTGAAGTCTGTAGAGTCTTGGCAGGAATGAAATTTGCATTGTCATAACCCCCTTCTTTCCATCTCATAAGAAGATATTATAAAATCTCTGCTCAGAGCAAGCCATCTCCCCACCCTGCACATACCTTGTGTTCACCTCAGAGCTGCTCCCTCTTGGATTCCCACATGGAGGGCACATCCCCCACCTAGAGGAGTGACCCTACTCTCCACATCCAACTTCGGTCAGACCCAACCCAATCTGATGAGAAGGATGGAAAATGCAGGGTGATCCCTCTTGTAGGTCAAAGGAAGTGGGTCTGATGAATGCAGTGGGGACACAGCCTGCCTCTGTGTCAGATGATCCTCAGGCCTACGGCTGGGCCTGGAAACTTCTCTGCTCCCCTCGATCCTGAAAGGAGGACTGTGAGCACAGGTCACCTCATCCTCATGGTGATAAAAGCCACCAAAATGAAGACTGTGCCTTCTTCCAGTTAGGCTTTGATGTGCTGAACACACCTGGAACAATTTGTACCCTCAATGTCACCAGAAAGGAAGGCAGAGCAGAAACAGTAGGGCAGGAAGTATACACAAATACGAGGTCTCCAGGGAGTGCCCCCAGGTGAGCCAGTTCCTGTTCTATCTCACAGCTGGTTTCTCTCTAATTACAGTAGTGGTTTCTTGGAGATGTAATCGCCAAACATGAGACATTTAAGAACACTTTTTAGCACTTTGCTAATCCCAACAAGGCATGGATGTTCCTGGTACCTTTAGGAAAAGTGGCCAAATAAATGAATTGTCTCTGTGTCATTTAGAAAATCAGAGTGAATGCGTAAGCTATGAAGCCAGGTGTAGTGTGCTGGGGGCCATCTGGGGCCTCCTGGAGGTTCAGTGACAAGAGGATTTGAAGAGCTTCTGGGAGAGATGTTGAAAGTGTGCTTGGAAGCCGCTGACCAACCCCCCAGCTGAGATCCCTATACAGGTATGAAATTCGGGCCGCCGCTTAACTGCAGGGGCAGTAACAGGTGGGTAGTGAAGTCACTCCCTGAGAAGATGGGTGTTCAAAGGTTGCAAGCTGGCTGAGGGCCTAGAAGGTTGAGAGACAGAGTCTACCCTGATGCCTGGTGGTCTCTGACCTCTGCTTTATACTCAGAGGTTCCTAGAGGAAATGCTGCTTCAGTGAGCTAAAGAGTGAACAAAATAACAAGAGAAGAACACTAAATGTTCCACACAAGCCTGAGTAGGATGCCTTCCCTCTCTCCTACCCAAATTACAGAATCTCAGTGAAAGAGATGTGGAGGTAAAACCCCAATGACAGTCAAAGAAGGAGGTGAGGCCAGGCACAGTGGCTCATGCCTGTAATCCCAGCACTTTGGGAGGCCAAGGCAGGTGAATCATGAAGTCAGGATTTCGAGACCAGCCTGGCCAACATAGAGAAACCCTGTCTCTACTAAAAATACAAAAATTAACTGGGCATGGTGGCACACGCCTGTAGTCCCAGCTACTTGGGAGGCTGAGGCAGGAGAATTGCTTGAACCCGGGAGGCAGAGGTTGTGGTGAGCCAAGATCGCACCATTGCACTCCAGCCTGGGCAACAGAGCAAGACTCTGTCTCAGAAAAAGAAAAAAAAGAAGAAGAAGGAGACGAATACAAAGCCTGCTTTGTCATTGGTGGTTGGAGCTGTGACAAGCACTCATGACCATCTATGGGGGGCCTGGACAAGACAATATACCCTAGCAGCAAAGAAATACTAGGCCAGCCAAGAGAAGGGCTCAGACTGAACACCCCTGGTAGTTAGTTCACATTGGCATCTCAGAATCTTTGGAAATGCTAAATTTGCAAGCACCCAGGAAGGATGACTCAGTCTGAAGAAGGGACCAGGGCACCTGGAGATGGAGCAGTGATAGCTACAGGAGGCAGACAAATCCCTAGGCAGACAGGGGTGGGTCCCCAGTGAAACCCCATCTTCAAACCAGAGACTGTTTAAAGCCTGAAAGCCAAGCTACGAGTCTTAGATAAATCCATAGACCAGATTGGGAACCTCTCTTCCCATTTGGCACACTTTCCTCTAATTGATCCCCACCCTTCACCTATTTTACATATACCTACACTTCCCTAATTGATTTTTTACACTGCTGTGCCCACCTTTGAGTGGTGCCTTTGTTTTAGCCTTTCTTGCATACTCACAAACCAATCAGCACACACTACCCCATTCTGAGCCCATAAAAGCCTTGGACTCAGCCACACTGGGGGACTGCCCACCTTCAGTCAGGAAGAGACCATCCAACTTTGGAGAGGGGGCTGCCCTCTTAGGTCCTCTCTTTGCTGAGAGCTGTCACTCAATAAAACTCTCCTCATCCTTTGGTTGTCAGCATAACCTCATTCTTATTGGATGTGGGACAAGAACTTGGGACCTGCCAAATGCAAGTACAACAAAGGCTATAACACTGTGGTTCTCTGCCCTCTGCTGGTGGAAGGCAACCGCCCCATGTGACAGGAAGCAGTGCTGGAGCCAGGCCAGCCCTGGAGCCATGGATTGGAGTGGGACAATGGGACTAAAAGAGCTGTTAGCATGCTGTAACACTCCCTCTGGGGCTTTAGGGTTGCTCGCATCCCCATTCATGCACCATTGCATTCCTCTCAGCCAGACATTGGTGCCCAAGGTGGAAGCAGGTCGTGGCAAGCCGAGCCCACCTGCAGGCTTAGTGTGGATCCTGCGGTGAGCACAGGATCCAAGCAGGAGCACAAGCCAAGCACAGCCTGCTGGGCCGAGTGGGTGAGGTAGCTCCTGTGGTGAGCCCGGGGCCAAGTGAGGCCCAGGCAGGGGTATCACCAGCCATGGAGGTCTCCAGCTGGCTACGCAGCTCTGAAAAATCCTGTGTCAGCAACGCAGTACAGGACGGAGGGCAATGTCCCCAGACAGCACAGAGGACAGCAAAGGGCAAGCCCAAATCCAACTGCAAAGTGGCTGCCTGGATTCTAGGCTGATGAGTAGCCTGGCCTTGGTGAGGGAGTGGGGCCAGGCAGAACAGCCCCAAAGAGCCTGCAGGAGGACCCTCTGGAGCACTGTCAGCCAGGGGAGGGCTCCCATGCCCCTCTCTAAAAGTGACCTAAATATGACCATGTTAACTTAGGTAACATAATCTTTAAAAGTTAATTTTTATACAAGAAACACATCAATGAACTCGTGTGATGAACAATTCAAACAATATAGACATGCAGAATGACCTACTGGGAGGTCATTAATATTATCAGTATTAGCAGTTTGCTGTGTGTTTTTCTAAGGCCTTTTCCTATGCTTTTACATGCACACATGTGTGTATACAAATATTTACTTTTTTTGCATAAATGAAGTTATATGTATTATTTTGCTTTATTTACTTAATGTTATATCTTGGAGAACTTTCCAGGGTAGTGTCTTTTTTTTCCTTTTTAAAAAAATAAGTGCCAGCTCAGTGTGGTGACTCATGCCTATCATCCCAGCATTTTGGGAAGATGAAGGAGGAGGACTGCCTGAGCCCAGGAGTTCAAAAGCAGCCATGAGGGCAACATAGTGAGACACCATCTCTACAAAAAATTTAAAAATTAGCTGGGCATGGTGGCATGCCTGTCCCAGCTCCTTGAGAGGCTGAAATGGGAAGATCATTTGTGCCTGGGAGGTCGAGGCTATGTGAGCCATGATCATGCGACTGCACTCCAGTCTGAGCAACAACAGAGCAAGACCCCATCTCAAAAAAACCCTGTTATCTAAAAATTCCATCATATGAATGGCTCATATTTTATTTATCCAAGCTCCAATTCTTGCACATTTAGGTGGCTTCTAGTCTTTCTGCTATCACAAACAATACTATACTGATGATTTCATACATGCTTCTTTGTCTATATACATCAGTATTTCCCCAGAATGCCTATATGTGAAAATAGAAAGGATGTACCTACTGTGCAGTGGGAAGATATTGCCAAGTTGTTCTCCAGAAAGACTACATCAACTTACACTTCCACCCACAGTGAAGGAGACACCGATTTCTCACACATTAGCCCAATATATTTATTACCTTGCTTTCCCAAGTTAAATTTTTAGTGGACTATTTCTTGCTTGGTATTCTTGAAGCTACTTCCCTTTTCCCCCTGGAAAAGGGAGTAGGCTTAAGACCTACCCCAATTGCGAATATCGAGCAAATAACTCTCACAACAATTAGATAAAGAAATTAATTAGCAGAAACTGTGTAAGACAATAGCACCTGGCGTTTGCTTCTCCAGCATTTGCAGTTTCCAGTATGCAGCATAGGGTATTCATGGCCTGTGATAGTTTTGCTGAGGCATGCATTTCAATCATTTAGCTGCAGTATTGCTAAGGAGGGAATGATAATGACAATAGTTGACTTTTGTTAAGTATGCGCTTGTAGGTTAGGCCCCCGGCTTGCATTTTATACCTGTCATCTCCCTGAAGCCCTGCTAGCCTGTGGGGTCATTTCCACTGGAATCCCCATGTCACAAATGAAGAAACTGAAGCTCAAAGGAAGTCCACACCTTACAAATGCTTCAAACCCACCTCAGGCCCACTGATGTGGAATCTCCAAGGCTGGGGTTTGGGTAAAGCTCCCAGATGCTCTTCCTGCATGCGGGAATGAGCAGACGCTCTACCGACTTCATAAAAGCTCTATTTCTTTGTGAAAAACAAAACAATGTTCCCATTAAAAGATTTCCAGAGCTCTGCTGACAATCACAAATTTGGGCATTTGGCAAGGTCTTATAACATATCATTTGAAAGGGCTAGGTATCCACAGCAGCCGTCACACATGTATAAAAAATTAAGAGAAGACTGAGCAGACGTTGGGAATCCCTGGATGTCCTCAGTCCACAAACCTCATCCTTCATATCTGGAGCTATCAAAGTTTCATTGCTTTTTTTTCAGGCTGGCTTGTGGGACCTTAGGCATGAAATGGCTTCTGTGTTTAGACTCCTGAATATGCTGGAATTCTATTTTTCCTGGAATTTTATATTGCAGATAATCACTTCCTATTCCTGTCAAATCCTTCCAACGCCTAACTGCACACCAGCCCCAGATGTTGATCAGATTACATCTTTGTCCTGTTTCATGAGAAAGTGAGGATGGGCACCAGGATATAGTGTCACCCAGCATGAGACTTTGAAAGGTCAGAGACAGTGAAATTTAAAAAGTCAGATGGCAAAGATCTGCCCAAGGAAGTCCTTTAACACAGGTGGGGCTGTTTGCCTTTCTGTGTTACTTAAAGCATGTGCCAGGTAATATTTCTCTCACTCTCCTACTTTCCTTTTTTTTTTTTAGTTGAACTAACAGCGTATTTTATTTCTCAGTAACTCCATGTGCACTAATTAAACATGAGATGAATAGAGACATTATTAATTGGAAAGCAAGACAGAATTCATATCATCCCCAAGACTGGGACACAAAAGGAGGTTGGAAAAGGATTTAGAGAAAATTTTATAGAGCTGCATTCGTACTCTTTGTGACGGTTAATACTGAGGGTCAACTTGATTGGATTGAAGGATACAAAGTATCGATCCTGGGTGTGTCTGGGAGGGTGTTGCCAAAAGAGATAAAGATTTGAGTCAGTAGGCTGGGAAAGGCAGACCCACCCTTAACCTGGGTGGGCACAATCTAATCAGCTGCCAGCATGGCTAGAATATGAGCAGGCAGAAAATGTGAAAATACTAGACTGGCTTAGCCTCCCAGCCTACATCTTTCTCCCATGCTGGATGCTTCCTGCCCTTGAACATCAGACTCCAAGTTCTTCAGTTTCAGAACTCAGACTGTCTCTCCTTGCTTCTCAGCCTGCAGATGGCCTATTGTGGGACCTTGTGATCATTTGAGTTAATATTGAATATACTCTTCTTTATATATATAGCTATTCCATTAGTTCTGTCCCTCTAGAGAACCCTGACTAATACACTCTTCTTCAGTTGCCTTTTCTGAGTGGAAACATTAAATCCTAGTGACTGGGTAAAGAGATATCACAGGGAGAACACTGAAATTGGAGATCGCCACATGCGTGCAAACAGGGCCTGCTCTCAGTGGTCACAGGGCACAGGGAGGTGGCACAGCCTGCTGTGAATCCCGGTGCTACGGCTCACCAACTGGATGCTCCATAACTTCTCTGGGCTCCATTTCCTCTCTGAAGCCCAGAGAGGCCCCTGCATCTCAAACTGCGTGGATCCTTCCACTTTTCCTCTAGAGAGCCTCATTGGAAGAAAGTCATTAGTGCAAACTTGCCAGTCATTCATAAGTGGTAAGAGCCTATTTACTGTAAATCTTCGAAACCAACTCAAGTCAAACCAAATGCCATTGTTTTCATTGGGAACTATGATTAAATAGTCATTTTCTTTTTTTTTTAATTATTATTTTACTTTAAGTTCTGGGATACATGTGCAGAATGTCCAGGTTTGTTACACAAGTATACATGTGCCATGGTGGTTTGCTGCATCTATCAACCCATCCACTAGGTTTTAAGCCTGGCATGCATTAGATACTTGTCCTAATGCTCTCTCTCCCCTTGCCTCCCACCGACTAACAGGCCCTGGTGTGTGATGTTCCCCTCCCTGTGTCCATGTGTTCTCACTGTTCAACTCCCACGTATAAGTGAGAACATGAGATGTTTGGTTTTCTGTTCCTGTGTTAGTTTGCTGAGGATGATGGTTTCCAGCTTCATCCATGTCCCTGTAAAGGACATGAACTCATTTTTTATGGCTGCATAGTATTCCAGGGTGTTTATATGCCACATTTTCTTTATCCCTTCTATTGTTGATGGCAATTTGGGTTGGTTCCATGTCTTTGCTATTGTACATAGTGCTGCAACAAACATATGTGTGCATGTGTCTTTATAGTAGAATGATTTATAATCCTTTGGGCATATGCCCAGTAATGGAATTGCTGGGTCAAATGGTATTTCTGGTTCTAGACCCTTGAGGAATTGCCACACTGTCTTCCACAATGGATGAACTGATTTACACTCCCATCAGCAGTGTAAAAGTGTTCCTATTTCTCCACAGCCTCGCCAGCATCTATTGTTTCTTGACTTTTTAATGATCGCCATTCTAACTGGTGTGAGATGGTATCTCATTATGGTTTTGATTTGCATTTCTCTAATGAGCACTGATGATGAGCTTTTTTCATATGTTTGTTGGCTTCATAAATGTCTTCTTTTGAGAAGTGTTTGTTCATATCCTTCACCCACTTTTTGATGGGGTTTTTTGTTTTTTTCTTGTAAATTTGTTTGAGTTCTTTGTAGATTCTGAATATTAGAACTTTGTCAGAGAGATAGATTGCAAAAATTTTCTCCCATTCTGTAGGTTGCCTTTTCACTCTAATGATAGTTTCTTTTGCTGTGCAGAAGCTCTTTAGTTTAATTAGATCCCATTTGTCATTTTTGGTTTTTGTTGCAACTGCTTTTGGTGTTTTAGTCATGAAGTCTTTGCCCATGTCGTAAATAGTCATTTTCAAAATTAACATCAACCTTTGATGTTTAAATCAGTTTTGTGAGTCATTTACCACAAGCTAAATGTGTAAACCATGGCAAAAACAATCATTGTATTCCTCTTGCCTTTCTAAACATTCCCGATTTGTAACACTGTATAAATCCATCAATAGAAATTAACTTTCTTTTATTCTATTAGTAAAGTAGGCATAGATCTCTCCACAACAAATCCATCTCACAATGCTCTGCCTCCCTCACTGTGCTCTGTGGCAAGCATTCCCATTTTTGGCCCATTTTTATCAAAAGCCTAATACACTCATGGCTTTTCTTGGCAATATGTACTTAATAGAGCATATTTTGCTTTGCCCACACATAGGAAGCAAAATATGTATAGATCAGAAATCTTCAAATTACAAATAACTTAATATTGCACTATTATACTAAATAACTTAATAGTACACTAAAATGACAGGGTTATTATACACGTAGACTTTTTTAAAAATCTTGCACAAACAGCTTTGTATTTAGACTTGTTTAAAACTCTTGCTAATAATGTCTGTGTTAACAGTGCTCTGTAATTCACAATTGCTAACATGTAGAACCAACCTAAGTGCCCATCGACCAATGAGTGGATAAAGAAAATGTGGTATATATACACCATGGAATACTACTCAGCCATAAAAAAGAACAAAATAATGTCTTTTGCAGCAAGTTGGGTGTAGCTGAAGGCCATTATTCTAAATGAATTAACACAGGAGCAGAAAGCCAAAAACCATATGTTCTCACTTATAAGTGAGAGCTAAGCTATGAGTATGCAAAGGCAAACAGAGTGATATAATGCACTTTAGAGACTCAGAAGGTGAAGGATGAGAGGGGGGCTAGGGAAAAAAAAAACTACACATTAGGTATAAGATACACTACTCAGGTGACAGGCGCACTAAAATCTCAGATTTTGCCACTTTATAATTCATCCATGTAACAAAAACCACTGGTATCCCAAAAGCTACTGAAATAAAATAAAAAAATAGCCAGTGCTCTTGGCCAATGGTTCCAACCTTTTTGGCACTAGGGACAGGGTTCATGGAAGACAATTTATCCACTGATTAAGGGGTGGGGGATTGTGTCAGGATGATTCAAGTGCATTACATTTATTGTGCACTTTATTTCTATTATTGTTACATTGTAATATATAATGAAATAATTATACAACTCACCATAATGTAGAATCAGTAGGAGCCCTGAGCTTGTTTTCCTGCAACTTGATGGTCCCATATGTGAGTGATGGGAGACAGTGACAGATCATCAGGCATTAGGTTCTCATAAGGAGTGTGCAACCTGGATCCCTGGCATGCGCAGTTCACAATAGGGTTTGCACTTGTATGAGAATCTAATGCTGTGGCTGACCTGATAGGAGGCGGAGCTCAGGCAGTAATGTCAGCAATGGGGAGTGGCTGTAAATACAGATGAAGCTTCTCACTCGCCCACCACTCACCTTCTGCTGTGTGGCTCAGTTCGTAACAGGTCATGGACCAGTACCAATCTGTGGCCTGGGGGCTGGGGACTGCTGTTCTAGACCATTGATTGTCAGAATCGGGAGTGCACAGTACA
The DNA here is from genome assembly GCF_029289425.2 of Pan paniscus. Taxonomy (NCBI): domain Eukaryota; kingdom Metazoa; phylum Chordata; class Mammalia; order Primates; family Hominidae; genus Pan; species Pan paniscus. The sequence goes on from NC_073268.2 coordinate 28,357,922, forward strand.
TAGTCATTCAGTGGGTACCAGTGAGAATAGGAATAACGGGCTGGAAACAGCGCTCTGCCCCATGTGTGGAGAAGAGGAGAACTCCAGAGGGAACCCAGACAGAGTTCTCTACCTGCAACCAGCCTCTCCTTCACAGTGGAAGAGGGACTCTTCCTACAGGCTGCTTTTTTTCACACAAAATTATACTCAAGGATAAACAAGCACCACTGTCACCTTACTTGAAAGAGAGCTTGTGTTCTATTTTTGGCTTGGAGCTGCTGACTCTGGTCTTTTTTTCCACTCAGGTGTCTGGAAGCTACAGCTTCATTTCCCTTTTTGGTGACCTCTTCTGTGGGCTCCTCACATAGCTCCTTTGCCTCCTTCGTTCAGTCAATGCACTGGGTCAGATGCATCGCTCTCCAAGTTGGCGCGGCCCTTCTGAAACTGGAGGCCATCCTGCTGCAGCTTGCTGTAATTCCTATGTAGTCTTTAGCTGGTCTTGCAGGATGCCTATGAGCCTCTCACCCAAGTGATGTTCTTCACAAAACCCCCTTTTAATCCTGGGACAGCTTGTCAATGCTCTCCAGCTAAAAGCTGTGGCTGGACTGGATTTGGCTGAGCTGATCTCATTGCTTTTCCTGCCCTCCCTGGAGCTTATTCCTTTTCAGCTGCACCACACCCCTCTCCACGGCCACCCTGCAGACCCTGCCTTCCAGCTCCTGATCCACCCCTGGGGGTGGGTGCGGGGGGGGGCAGTTCACAATCTAGCAGTTGAAGCCCACGACAATGACACAGGCCACCAGGGAGGCCTGCACAAGGGGTAGCAACTTCATGCAGTGATGCCTATTTCCCAATGCCATCATCTGAAAATCAGCGCTGAGAATCTCTCTGACATAGATTGAGAATTAATCATTTCTGTAAAAGCAGTAACAAATATTCAGTGCTTTCATATCACATTAGAAAGAACATGGCTCTCATTATTCCCCAGAAAGGGTTTCTTGATTTGATTCTTAGCACGGGAAGTTTCCCCGCCTCCCCACCACCTTTGACAAAATTACTAATGACACCCAATAAAAGCCTTTCTCAGCAAAGCCAGAAACCCATTCTGGAGGTGAATGGGAATTCACCACAAGCAGCATCATTGCTCAGAGAACACCCTGGCAACACAAGTGTCCCCAGTCCCTGGCTTTCTAACCTTCACTATCACTCCCCTGTTTTGCCAGCAGTCATCATCATTCATGTTCACTGCCTGCAGGGGAGGGTGAATAGAGTTTAAACAAACAAGTCAGTTGAGTTCCTCAGTACTCTTTTTTTTTTTTTTTTTTTTAAACTCATAACAGGCATAATCATTCTGAAAGTGCATTTCAGGATCTGGACTTTTTGAGAGGAAAGGATCTGAGTGTGGGAGGGAGAAGGTGCTGCTAAGGTTAAACCCCCAAAGACAATGGGGATAAGGATGATACCATTAGTAATATATGCATTTTTTGAATTAATGATAATTTTTAAGAACTAGCTTCCCACATACTGAGAGAAAATCAGATAGACATTCATGGGAGAATAAAGTGAAAGATGTGAGCCAGAAAGCTAGACATCTGAGAATGACCCCAATAGGGCGTCCATCCTGCCTGGGAAGAGGGAGGACTGTAGGTGCAGGGGAGCAGGAGGGAGGTGTGCCTGGGAACACCACCAGTCTTTCCAAGAAGCCCCTGGCCTGGAAGGCTCAGAGAAGCTTAGGGTGGGACAAAGGGGACAGAGTCACAGCCCTGACCCAGGAGGACATGGCAGGACAAGTGACCCGGCAGTGACCAGAAAGGTTGAAATGCACCTCATCAGTGGCTAGCAGGGGTCAGGGTCAATCATGAGTAAGAATCCTGCATCTCCTGACTGCTCAATCACTCTCCAGCCTTCCAGAATGCAGAGGGGCCCTGGGAAGAGCTGGAGGAGAGAAGAGGAAGAAGGATGGGAGACGGAAGAGTCTCAGTTGGAAAAAAAACCAGCAGCAAGAAACTTTGTTTACCTTGTTGGTCAGATTAAATTTCTGCCACCAAAAGAAATCGAGATTGAAAAGCTAAGTTTAATTATGGAGAAAATAAAGTTACATTTTTTTTTTGCACAACAAAGTCATTGACTATGAAATTTATAAGCATCATATGAAACAGACAGTCTTATGAAACTTACCAAGGATGTTTCCAGCAACCCCTTGTTTAGGGAACAGAGTAAAGGGGAGAAAAGGTAGCATTTTCAAATCTCAAGAAAGTGTTTTATGTCAGAATTCAATTTGTCCCAGAGCACAGCTGTCAAGAGCTTTGTAAATCTAGGCCTCTAGGAGGAGAGGGCTAAAGCACTTTCAGGATAAAGGCTAGAAGCCTAAGGCCCTGATCATTTGGGCAGTCCTTGTTATTGCATTTGTTGTTCCATTCTCTGACACTTCTAAAAGGCTGTGGAATCTCCAGATGTGTTCATAAAATAGTAGTAGCAATTATTCATTGCTTCTAGGAAAGGGAAATGGATATGTTACCAACAAAGCCGGTCCCCACACAAATGGAGTCTTTCCCTGTTTAGTGCTGTGAAGCCAATATACAAAACCAAAAGTGAGTGTCAAGTAGTGCAGGCTTTATTCCATGGCCACTGTATTAGTCAGGGTTCTCTTAGAGGGACAGAACTAATAGGATAGATGATAGATAGATGATAGATAGAGAGATAGAGAGATAGACAGATATAAAGGGAATTTATTAAGTATCAACTTACATGATCACGAGGTCCCACAATAGGCTGTCTGCAAGCTGAGGAGCAAGAAGGGCCAGTCCAAGTCCCCAAACTGAAGAACTTGGAGTCCGATGTTCAAAGGCAGGAAGCATCCAGCATGGGAGAAAGATGTAGGCTGTGAGGCTAGGTCCACCTCTCCTTTTCACATTTTTCTGCCTACTTTATATTCACTGGCAGCTGATTAGATTGTACCCACCAGATTAAGGGTGGATCTGCCTTCCCCAGTGCACTGACTCAAGTGTTAATTTCTTTTGGCAACACCCACAGGCACACCCAGGATTAATACTTTGTAACCCTCAATCCAATCAAGTTGACACTCAGTATTAACCATCACAAGTCCACCCCTTGTCAACCTGAACCCATACACATCTCCTGAGATCATACATAATCTTCAAATAAAGACAATAATGAGGTCATAATTACATGTAACATTAATACAACTATCCGTTGTACAACTGGAAAGGCACCAATACCAACCCAAATACTATTACATAAAGTGAACAATACTTAAATGCTGATATGAAACCAATAAATATTATGTCACATAATAAAGGAAAAGGAAATAAAATTAAGATATTTTCTTCGTACAAGTCTATACATGCACAAACATGTTTTTAACAAAAGAAGGAGGAAATGCTCATGACAGTTACAGTGCTCATTTCTGCAGCTGGTCTTGTGATCATAGCTGGTATTGATGACTACCTTCTTCTACTACCCATTCTGCATTCCCTTTGCCTTCAGCAAGCACCTCAGTAGGTCGTGTTTTTGTTTTTGTTTTTTTTCCAGTGGAGTGACCCAAACCTTCCTTCCTGAAGGGTCTGAGTCATTTGTAGTCCTGCCTGGATTGGCTGTTGCCCCAACCCTGCAAACTATTGTCACTTATTTGGCATTGTAATTGTGACTCCAAAAGGCCATTCCACCATTCTATCAATCCAGCTGCTTCAGGATGATGGGGAACATGGTAAGACCAGTGAATTCCATGAGCATGAGCCCACTGCCCCACTTCCTTAACCACAAAGTGAGTGCCTTGGTCAGAGACAATGCTGTTTGGAATGCCATGACGGTGGGTAATGCATTTTGTGAGTCCGTGGATGGTAGTCTTGGCAGAAGCATTGCATACAGGATAGGCAAACCCATATCAGGAGTAAGTGCCTATTCTAGTGAGAGCAAACCTCTGCCCTTTCCATGATGGAAAAGGTCCAATATAATCAACTTGCCACCAGGTGGCTGGCTGATCACCCTGAGGAATGGTGCCACATTGAGGGCTCAGTGTTGGTCTCTTCTGTTGGCAAATTGGGCACTCAGCAATGGCCATAGCCGGGTCAGTCTTGGTGAGTGGAAGTCCATCTTGCTGAGCCCATGTATAACCTCCATCCCTGCCACCATGGCCACTTTGTTCATGGGTCTATTGGGCGATGACAGGGGTGGCTGGGGAAAGAGGCTGAGTAGTGTCCACAGAATGGGTCATCCTATCCACTTGATTATTAAACTCCTCCTCCACTGATGTCACCTGTTGGTGAGCACTCACAGGGGATACAAATATCTTCACAGTTTTTGACCACTTGGAGAGGTCCATCTACATACTTCTTCCTCAAATTTCTTTGTCACCAATTTTCCAATCATTCTTCTTCCAAGTCCCTGACCATCCAGCCAAGTCATTGGCTACAGCCCATGAATCAGTATATAATCGCACACCTGACCATTTCTCATTTCATGTAAAGTGCACTGCTCGAAGTTCTGCCCACTGGGAATATTTCCCTTCGCTGCTCTCCTTCAGGGATGTCCTAGAAAGGGGCTGTAGTGCCGCAGCTGTCCACTTTCTGGTGGCGCCTGCATATCGTGTGGAACCATCTGTGAACCTGGCCCTAGTCTTCTCTTACTCTGTCAACTGATCATAGGCCCATCGGTGCAGGCTGGGGGAGAGAAGGCAGGGTGGCAGGAGTGGAGACCATGGGCATTTGAGCCATGTCCTCATGTAACTTACTTGGCCTTCAGGACCTGCTCAAGCCCGATCACATATATACCACTTCCATTTGATGATGGAATGCTGCTGTGCATGACCCACTTTGTGGCTAGATGGGTTGGAAAACACCCAGTTCATGACAGGCAGTTCAGGTCACATGGTGACTTGATGACCCATAGTCAAACGTTCAGTTTCCACCAAAGCCCAGTAACAGGCCAAGAGCTGTCTCTCAAAAGGAGAGTAGTTATCTGAACAAGATGGCAGGGACTTGCTCCAAAATCCTGGAGGCCTCTGCTGTGATTCACCTATGGGAGCCTGCCAAAGGCTCCAAACAGCATCCTTATCTACCACTGACACCTCAAGCACCATTGGATTTGCTGTGTCATATGGTCCAAGTGGCAGAGCAGCTTGCACAGCAGCCTGGACCTATTGCAGAGCCTTCTCCTGTTCTGGATCCCACTCAGAACTGGCAGCCTTTCGGGTCACTCAATAAATGGGCCAGAGTAACACTCCCAAATGTGTTGCCTCCAAAATCCAAACAGGCCCACTAGGCTTTGTGCCTCTTTCTCGGTTGTAGGAGGGGCCAAATGCAGCAACTTATCCTTTACCTTAGAAGGAATATCTCGACAGGCCCCACACCACAGGACCCCTAGAAATTTTACTGAGGTAGAAGTTCCCTGAATTTTAGTCAGATTTATTTCCCATCCTCTGGCATGCAAATGTCTCACCAATAAGTCCAGTGTGTTTGCTACTTCTTGTTCACTGGATCTAGTCATCATAATGTCATCATTGTAATGGACCAGTGTGATATCTTTCAGAAGCAAAAAGTGTTCAAGGTCTCTCTGAATAAGATTATGACACAAAACCGGAGAGTTGATATACCCCTGAGGTAGGACAGTAAAGGTATATTGCTGGCCTTGCCAGTTGAAAGCAAATTGCTTCTGGTGGGCCTTATGGACAGGAATGGAGAAAAAGCATTTGCCAAGTCAATTGGTGCATACCAGGCACCAGGAGACATGTTAATTTCTGGACCCTTCCCACTGGGATGATTAGGTCTAAAGTGACTAATCCACTCCACCATCCCAATCTCCCTAAGCCTTTGGATCCCTTCCTCTACATTAAACCAGGAGAGATCAGGCATTTCCAGCTGGCTCACAGTGGGCCATCTTTTATTCCATATTTCAGCTAACCAAGCAAATAAACTATTAGAATCTTTTGTAACTCCCCAATCTGCAACATTAAATGCAGAATCCCTACTTAGTGGGCCCAAATCAATAAATTCAGCCTGATCCAACTCTATGTTCCTTCCACCATTACCCCATACCCTTAATATCCATTCCCATGCCTGTTCTCCAGATTGCTGTTTTTATAAATTAGAGAACTCAAACAGTTCTTTTGAAGTGCCATGCACCTCCTCATGGGTCACACTCTCAATCTCACCTCCAGGGGCCCACTGGGACTTTAGTTACAGGTCTAGACTGTCATCAGTGTAATGGACCAGAATTTAGTCTAGTTACATGTCTAGACTGTCATCAATGTAGTGGACCAGCAAACAGGGGTGTTGGGTGTGGCTCCTGAGGGGAATCAACATTACTTTGCCTGGCAACTGCCTCAGGGGAGGCCATCACTGTTGCCTCAGGCAGCACAGGGTTTATCTGTGGACAAAGGTGGAAAGGCTGATGGCAGCATGGGTCGGGGAGTGGATTTTGCCACTAATGGGGATTGGGAAGCTGTTCCTTCTGGCAAAAAAGGTTCATCAGAGTTTACAAACTCAGTGTCCCCAGCTTCATCTGGGTGCTCCCACATTTCCCCATTCCAAGTTGCAGGGTCCTATTCTTTTCCAATCAATGCCCCCACTTTAACAATAGACACCTGGTGAGGCTGTGCATGCCCCTTTTGTTGCAGGTCAGCCACTTGCATGATAAAAGCTTGTGTCTGTTTTTCTACAATTTCAGCTCTTTCTGTACAGGAGATAAGGTTCTCACTCAGGGCAATCTTAGCAGATTTGAAGCTTAGTATCTATTTCTGAAGCCGGGAGACAATCCCTGAGTTCATCATTTTCTTTCAACACTTTGTCTACTGAACTTAAGAGCAACCAACCAGCTTCATTATGTTCCTTGGTTCTCCACATATGGTCAAAGGTATTATGTATAGAGTCACTAAACTCCTTGCCTCTCATGAGCAGTGAAATCAGGAGTGTCAAATGCATTTATTTTGCTTAACTATCTAAACGGTTCACACCAAGGACTATCAGTCTTCTCCATACTATTAGACATACAGTCCTTAGCATTTTGGGGTCTAACCATATTAAGCAGCCAATTCCAGAAACCCCAAAACCAATGAAAGAACTCAATCCTTAATATTCTGTTTCTCTAGAACCACTCCTGGTACCAAAATCTGTATTAGTCAGGGTTCTCTTAGAGGGACAGAACTCATAGGATATATATATAGAGAGAGAGGGGAGATTTATAAAGTGTTAACTTACACGATCACAAGGAAACATCCAGCATGGGAGAAAGATGTAGGCTGGGAGGCTAGGCCTAGCTCTCCTTTTCATGTTTTTCTGGCTGCTTCATATTAGCTGGAAGCTGATTAGATTGTGTCCACCAGATTAAGAGCGGATCTGCCTTCCCCAGCCCACTGACTCAAATGTTAATCTCTTTTGGCAACACCCACACAGACACAACCAGGATTAATACTTTGTATCCCTCAATCCAATCAAGTTGACATTGATTAACATCACAGCCAGGGAACTGAGAAGCAGGAGCCTGGCTCACAAATCAACTTCTTAGCTCAGAGAGCCGGGAAATCACAGATAATAGGATATATTTAATGAAGGGGTTGGGCATTAAAAGCAGGGGGAGGAATATTCATGTATTTTCTGAGAATGGGTGGAGAGCTTCTTGGAATTGGAGTTCCTGCCTTTCTTTTGGTCCTTTTATGGTTTCTTCAGTTGTTGTCATGGAGATTGTCAATTGTCATGGTGCTGGTGGGAGTGTCATTTAGCATGGACATTAGATTATAATGAAGTTACAAGTTCATCGGAGGTCAAGCGAGCTGCCATCTTAGACCCCAGCAGTCTTAGTCTGTTGGTCCCGAGGGGGAACTTTGGACCTCAGGCATCCTGTTTTCTGAAGATAAGCAGAGTTAAAGTGGCGTAGAAATTTACCTAGGTCACATAGACATTACCCTGGGTAACAGATATTTTGGTGACAGAGCTAGGAGGGAGATTTACTTTCTGGTTGGGTATCTTTTTATGCCTTTTGAATTGTATATAATGTCTACTGTTATCTATTCAAAAATTATTAATTTAAAAACCATTAAGTGCATGATATCAAACTCCTTGGTGGGCGCTCATCTGTCAGAAGTTCTAATGGGTGGGTAGGGTCTTGAATCTGCAGACTTCATCTGGAGTCATAGATATAATAACTTCCTCTACAGACAGCTTGAAAGATTCAGGGATTCACTCTTTTCAAGAAATGAAGGGGGAGAACAAGACAAGCCCTTCCAGCCTTCCAAATCAAGGAGATATAGAAAGGTAGGATGGAAGGCAAAGAGGTTTACTATGCCAAGGTAGACCTGTTTAGGCAGGTTACAGAAAAGAAGAGCTAATATAAATCAAATAGGTCTGCAAAGATTACACATACCAGTGTCCTCACACTGTGGATCTACCTCTAGACCTCTCAGAGCCTTGGTTTTCTCATCTTTAAAATGGGAATAATAATATCTACCTTAGGTTTTTTGTCATTGTAGTTGTTGTTGTTTTTGTTTTTTGTTTTTTGTTTTCCCCAGAGACAGGGTCTCACTATGTTTCCCAGGTGGAAATGCGGTGGCTATTCACAGGCACGATCCCATTACTAATCAGCATGCGAGTTTTGACCTCCTCCATTTCTGACCTGGGCCGGATCACCCCTCTTTAGGCAACCTGGTAGTCCCCTGCTACCAGGAGATCACAATGTTAATGCCGAGCTTAGTGTGGACACCAATTGGCATAGTGCACTGTAGCCCAGAACTCCTGGGCTCAAGCAATCTTCCTGCCTCAGCCTCCCATGTAGCTGGGACTACAGGCACATGCCACCATACCTGAGATTTTGCAAGGATTAAAAAAGACTGTATATGAAACTCAGCAATATAGCACCTGGCGCTTTAAGGAGCTTGGTAAATGCTGGCACTTTTCCCCTTCAAGTCCCTAGCTGAAGGAAGAGAGGACCCCCTAAGGAAATGAATCAGGAGTCACTGTAAATAACAAACATCTCCCTGAGGAGCCCAGGGACATAGGGTCCCGAGATTTAGAAGCTGCTAACACTGCCTGAAGAAATTATTTCCCTGCAGCTGTGCTGGTCTCCTAGTAGGGAATGTTTCCGTAGAAGGGGATAGTCTCCCAGACCATCCTCCATCAAGTCCCATCAAGCCCATCTTCCCTGAGAGACATTAATTTTGATTTTCTGATTCCTTCTGAATATATATATTTTACACACTTATCGTATAGAGCCATCTCTTGATATCCACAGGGGATTGTTTCTAGGAATTCCCATGGCTTCCAAAATCTACAGATGCACAAATCTCTGATATAAAATAGCATATTATTTGCCCATAACCTATGCACATCCTCCTGTATACTTTAATCTCCAGATTACTTAGAATACCTAAACAATGTAAGTGCTGTTAATAAATGTAAATGTAAATCATTGTTATACTGCATTGTTTTTTATTTGTATTTTGTTATTATTATTATTTAGTTTTTGAGACAGGATTTTGCTCTAGCGCCCAGGCTGGAGTGCAGTCACGTCATCTCAGCTGTCTGTAACTTCTGCCTCCGGGGCTCAAGCAATCCTCCTGCCTCAGCCTCCCAAGTAGCTGGGACTACAGGCATGTGCCACCTCACCCAGCTAATATTTTTTGTAGGGTCAGGGTCTTGTTATGTTTGCCCAGACTGGTCTCGAATTCCTGAGCTCAAATGATCCACTTTAGCCTCCCAAAGTGCTGGCATTACAGGTGTGAGCCATCACACCTGGCCTGTTGTGCTTTCTTTCCCAAATATTTTCCATCCATTGTTGACTGAATCCACAGATGTGGAACCCACATATATGAGGCATTGGCTGTATCCAAAAATGAAACTTATTAAAAGATAGAAAAATGTGCCATGATTTTGTCTCTCAATTCTTTTCTTCCATTTTCCTGTATGCTAGACTCAGTGGGAACCCAAGAGAGAAGTTTAGAAGGGAGAACAGGTAGAGATAAGTGGGAAAGAGAGGGCGCTAAGACCCTCAAGTCTATAAAGGGTGAATGCAGACTGCAGCACAGGACTGCCAGCTGGTCGCTTGTCTCAGCCTCGAGGAAGAGCTGTGGCTATGTCACTATCCTCAGCTCATCTTGCTCCCTTGATACCTGCCTCGGCTTGCTCAGCTCCTGGCCTCCTTGGAGGAAAATGCCTGTGTCAATGGGAGCATGATGGAGAGTTCCAGGTTGAGGTGGGATAGGGGGATGAGGACATGTTTGCATGAACATGTCCTAAAGGAACATGTACATAAGGAAATGGACTCCCATCTGGAGAGTGAGCTGGCGGTGATGGGCACTGCAAGGAGTAGGAAAACAGGCCGGATGCCTAGAAGTTGCTCCATAATCCATAGTTCCTTTCGAGTGTCCTGCTTCATCTGTTCTGGCTTCTGTCCCCACCCGGAAACCTGGAGAAACCTCAAATGGAACGTCAAGTAAGCAGATTCCAGCTCTCTGGGCCCAGGGTGAGAAAAGGAAGTTGTATGAAAAGAGGAGAAAGGAAAAAAACAGTCTCATATTGTGCAACAGGTGAAGTCCCACATTGCCCCACTTCGAGGATTCCATTCTGCCGTTTGTAATTCCTGGTAAGCATTTCTTCATGAGGCTGCCCTGGTCTCCTGCAGCCTTCCCTGGTGGCCTTGCCTCTGTGGAGCTGAGCTCCTCCCTTTCCATTAGCTGAGGGGCAGGGAGGATTGGGAAAGGGACTCCATCGTGAGGGAGAAGACCCAGATTCTGGCCCTGACCTTGCCTGCTCAACAATGAACCAGAGACAGGTCATGGCTCTGCTCTGGGCTGCATCTGACAGATGAGAGGATGGATTCTTTCCCAGACAGGAATCCAGGACCCCTCAGAGCACCCTAGGTGTCTCAAGAAGAGGCATGCTTCCTAAGGGTCTTGGACCCTGGATCAAGCCTCAGCCCCAGAACTCAGTTGCTGAAGCAGATCTCCTCTTGGGATGCCTCTCCTCATTATAGTTCATCTCCTTGAGGTGTGTCCCTCTCACCCTGGGTTCCTCCTGCAGGGAGGTTTGGCTCACCCTCTAGAATGCTCCCTTTCCTGCCACACTGAGCTATTGGGGGTCGCTATCGGTGACGCGTCAGTTGGTGGTTGTATTTGTTCCTATTGCTGCTGTAAAAAATTACCACACACTTAACATCTTATAACCACATATTTATTCTCTTAAAGTTCTGGAGGTGAGAAGTCTGAAATTAGTTTCACTAAGCCACACTCCCTTTGGAGGCTCTAGGGAAGGAAAAATTTCCTTGCCATTTCCAGCTTCTAGAGCTGCATCCTAACACTTCTTGGCTCCTGGCCTCTTCCTCCATCTTCCAAGCCAGCAGCATAGCATCTTGCTTCTGTTGTCACATTGCTATCTTCTCCTCTATTACCAAATTCTTCTCTTCCTCCCCCTTATAAGGACACTTACAACTACATTTAGGGCCTGACCCAATAATTCAAGGTAATCACTCATCTCAAGATTCTTAACTTGATCATATCTCCAAAGTCCATTTTGCTATAAAAGTGACATTCACAGGTTCTGAGGAATAGGATGTGTACACCTTGGGGGCCATTATTCAGCTACCATAGTGATCTATACCTTGTCTCTGGCCTGGAGTCATCCATTCTCTCTCCCATCCCGTCGCCTCAGAATAGAATTGCGTATCTTTCTCAAAATCCACACTCTAATCTTACAGGCCATCCCAACTCCCCTTCCCTTCACTTTCTTTAGGCTCTGAGAGCATTCTAGGAGACTGCTCTCCAACAGAACTTTCTGCAATGATGGACAGAAAGCCCATAATCCATGCTGTCTAACATGGGAACTAGCCACATGGAGCTACTGAGCACTTGAAATGTGACTAGTGTGACTCAGGAACTGAATTTTAAATTTTATTTCATTTTAATTAAATGTAATGAAAACGTAAATAGCCACTTTGGCCAGTGGCTAACATATTAGACAGCTCAGATCTAGGCAAATGAAAGCAGAAACTATGGCCAGGCACATTCTTTGCTGCTAGCCTCTTCCTACACCTGTTTTGGATCAGCTCTGCCCCCTAACCTCCTTCTCTCAGTCCCCACAGAATCTGAAAGAAGTTTCCACTGGGGCTCTGGAATGATGAGGGTGACTAAGGGCAGGACAAGGAAGGGAATTGTGTCTGTTGACCCCAGAGAAGTGCAGGGCCCCAATTCTGCTTTTGCATAGGACTAAGAACACTCAAATGATTTTCAAGATAGTCTCCGCCTTGTTCTTACTCAACTGGTCTCCCTTTTGAGGACCACAGAGGTGCGTCACTAGGGAAGGTGTGCAGGAAAGGGCCCGAGCCTGGGAGCTGGCACTGGCCAGGCTCCTGCTCTGCTATGCACTCGCTGAGTGGCACGTGGCAAGTTACTTCCCAGGCCTTGGCCCTCAGTTTCCATAAAATGAGAGGGTTGGACCAGATGGTCTAAACTTTCCTTTTAGCTTTAGTAGACTACGAGTCTGTGTCCCATGGATCAGGCTTTATTGTGCATGTAATTCTACTTCAGAGTTGTGTTGTGTCTGACCCATGGAATAGGCAGTTCTGATTGAAGGATAATTAAGTAGAAGTGGCTTTAGGTTACTCCTGCAACACTTCCAAACAAAACCTCCATCCTGCTGTCCTCATGACAACACTTCACAGTAGATTGGGATTTAGAGTGCTGATCTGTCAACTAACTAATCTAATCCTCATGATGATCCTGATAATTGTTAGGTCCATTTTAAGTGAAAAGGCTGAAGCTCAGAGAGGGAAGGAGAGAAACTTCCAGGTGCCTGGTCCTATGATGGGTGCTTTATACATCACCTTATAACAGCCCTTCGAAGTGGTTAATATTATCCCCATTTCACAGGTGTGAACACCGAGGTCTAATAAGGCAAGATGACTTTCCCAATGTTATAATGATAATAAGATGATGAAGTCACTCTTCTCACTCTTCTTCCCCCTTTGCTGTGCTGCTTCCCCTCTTTACAACTTCCCCTCAAGATGTTGAAATGATAACCTCCTTTTCTGGGGCATTCTTTCATGACACTCCCCAAGCAGGCCTACAAGCTTCAGCAAGTCACTTCACCTCTCTGTGCCTCTGTTTCCTTAACTGTGAAACTCGGTGCAACAGTCCCTACTTCATAAGGGTGTTAAAACCCTTGTTGAAAGTACGCAGTGAGATCATGTATTAAGAGTGTTCAGCCCAGAGCTCATATTAAGGACTCAGCAGTTGCTCATTCTTACTGTTTTGGGAAACTGTAGTTTGTCCCTCCCAATGGTACCAGGCAATTCCTTTTACCCCCAAATCAAATTAAAATCACAAAGAAACTGTCTGCATTTTATTTTAAAGTTTTATTATGAAAACACACGGAATCAAATGTGTTATCCATGTATTTGCAACAGCAGAGAAACAGTGACAGTGGACCATCCCCATAGGGGACACTTATCCTTTGGCTAAACTAATATAAATAATGGAAATGACACCTAATACAATAACACGGCACATAAAAAAGATTAAATTAAGAGAAGGGACAGGAACTGCGGAGAGGAGTCCTGAGTGTGGAGGAGATGTGTCTCATGGAGAAGCATCCAGGCTCAGGTGACCTTCCCTGAAGACTTCCTGTCTCTGAGCAGCTCAGTTCAGTTCCAGGTCATACACGTACTCCTGGACCCAGGTCTCACTGGGATCAGCACAGACTTGCTTGCTTCTTTTGGTTTGGAATCTGTAGAACAAGGAGCGGACAGATTAGAATCTCATGAGACCTTTGAGGTCATCTGGCTTTATCCCTTGCCTGTGGTAGGCATCTTCCTCTGCCTGACCATGGTCCATGTGGGGCAGCTCTGGTGGATGGGATCCTTCCTGGAGCAGCACTGGAAGCAGACTCCCTGTAACTTCCACTCACTGGATTTAGCTGTGGGCCCCAGGGGTTGCCCAGATTAGGAACCAATGGGCATTGCAATCAGTATGAATAGATTGCCCCATTCCCTGCCAGCCTGGCAGTGACTTTTCCACATGTCTTTCTAGCACGGTTTAAGGAATTGGTCCATATCTCACGGGACCTGTCTGCCTTCCCCTGCTTCCCTGTCCTCTGAATAACTTCCTCCCCAGGAACCCCCTTCTCTCTCGGCTCCCACTCTGCCGCCTTCAGCACTTGAAAAGTGAGTTCATGACCTGTGACCTCACTGCTCTCAGGGAAGGCTTCAGCCCTGGGAGCTGCCTCCCCAACGCTCAATCACCCCCTCCCCAAAACAGGCCCCCTTTAAAAATCCAGCCCTCACCCTTGCCTCCCAGGGCAGCCCAGGGGTTGATACTCACACCACAGCTGGCTGGGAGCAGAGGCTGCTGGTCTCATAGTAATCTACCACAAAGTTGCGAGGAAGCTTCTTCGCGGTGTAAGAAAAGCAGCAGGCGGTGGGAGGGTCTGAGCCCACTGAAAGGAAAGGCCAGGGTGAGATCAACACTGCCCGTGGGAGCTGTTTATTTTGACTTCTAATTTTGCATCTTCATTGAGCATCCCTGTGGAGCTACCAGAACCCCAAATATCCATTCCCACCTAACATGAGCAGGAGTCTTATTCTGAATAGTGGATCTTCAGAGAAGAACGAGAAAGAAATCTAGAAGATTGGAACTGGATTCAGTCTCAGAACACATCGCACTCCCTTCATATGACAGATGGGGAAACCAAGGCACAGAGAGGGACAGGGGCTTGCTTGAACAAATAATTAAAGGCAGAGCCAACTCAACAGTCTGACTTCCAGCCCATCGTTTTCCTCTGCTGGTTGCTAATTCTTAAGAAAATAGGAACTTGAATGTTATTGAATATCTACTAGACTCTACATTTAGCAGCAGACTACATGGCAATCTTCCTAGCTGCCTTTTGTCCCATCCCCAGATCCCACTGTTTGCCAGCCATGACTAGAAAAAAGGACTCTGCCTACACCTTGACTCGAAATAGCAGCTGCAAAAGTAGACTTACTTGGTGCTGAGAGCGCTGGAGAGCAGAAGGCAGCTACTAGCATGAGGAGAGACAGGACAGTCATGCAGAGCTTCATGGTATTGGTGGAAAAGAGGTTTTCTCAGAGGTGAGGCTGCAGAACTCAGAAGCTTCAGAACCCAGCTGTGTCCTGTGCTGATACTGACTTGGGAATCTCTCTTTATAGGGACTCTGAGGCCTAGGACAAATGTGGGGGCACAGGAGAGTGAGTGGAATTTCCATGGTAGAGATGATGTCATGCTCCTGAAGCTAGCTGAGTGAGGAGTTCCTCTCAGCTTCTCTTCCCCAGGGCGATGTCATCATAGAGGAAAGATGAGGGAGGTGCAGGCGAGAAGAAAAGGGAAGTGGTACAGCCAAAGGCAGTGACTGAGACTGGGGAGAGAGTTGCAAACCCCAGAGGAAAAGATGAAATGTTCACACCTGCTACAAGTGGCTTGTTGACAAGAACTGTGCTGCTCTTGGTGGTTGGCACCCTCAGATGCTGGAGGGTTCATGTCAGTCTTTCCAGGCTGGCCACAAGCCTGGCCCCAAGAACAAAGTGGGAGCCAGGACTCCCCCATCCCCTTCCTGTGCCTTCTTCTGCTGAGCTGAGTGCCACTGACTTTTGTGCCTTATATGTTTCCTTGGGCATGAAGAGTCCAGCATTGGATGTGAGGAGGGACCCAGTAGGGTGGCTCAGGAACATTTGTAACTTCTTATTGGACACTTACCTTGTACCAGGCACTGGAAAAGCTGTGTTACACACATTATATATAATCTTACCATAATCTTGAGCAGGGGTGTCTAATCTCATTTTACAGACAAGGCAATTGGGGATCAGAGAGTGGTCCACTGATGGCGCTCAATGCCACAGAGCTGATGAATGGCACTGCCAAGATTTGAATCAAGATTCACCTGACTCCAAAGTCCATTTTCTTTCCATGCTGTAGTCTCCTGAATAAACATAGAATGTGACCACAAAGAGAACCCGTTGACTGATAGACTGCTAGGAGCTATTCCACACTCAAAGACTGATTATATTCGGACTTAATTCAGGAAAGGGATAGGGCTAGTCTGTCCTAGGACAAGGAGGAAACGGAGAAGAAATAAAGATTTCAGGATATTTTCTTGGACCAGCAAAAGAACAGGACAAATTAACCAGTAAGAATCAAGTCTGGAAGACCCAGATAGAGAATGTTCTTCTAGTATAAAAGCAGGATTGAGCTGGGTACAGGGCCTCACACCTGTAATCCCAGCACTTTGGGAGGTCAAGGCAGGCAGATAGCTTGAGCCCAGAAGTTCGAGACCAGACTGGGCAACATGGTGAAACACTGTCTCTATAAAAAAAATTTTGGCTGGGAGTGGTGATACACACCTGTAGTCCCAGCTGCTCAGTAGGCTGAGGTGGGAAGATCACCTGAGCCCAGAAAAGTCCAGGCTGCAGTGAGTGGTGATTGTGCCACTGCACTCCCGCTTGTTTGACAGAATGAGACCCTGTCTCAAAAACAAAGCAAAGCAAAACAAAACGAAACAGAATTACATACCTAGTAATGAGTTTATCTATGTTACAGGCAAAATGTGTAATCTAAGGATGTGGGTGTGTCCCAGCCAGTCCATAGGGAATGCCCATGCTCATGTTAAGCCCTGGCTGGTTTGACAGTTGCTGGGCACCTGTACAGAAGGTGAAGCTTACAAAGGCCCTGCATACAGGAGTGTGCAAGGTTGGACAAATGAAGGGAATGAAGATAATTGGATCAAGATCTCTATCTGCCTTTAGCTCCACTACTCTAACCCACCTGCTCACCTTTAACCCCACATTGTTACCTGCTCTTCTCTGAGAAAGAAAAAAGAAGAGTAAAAAGAGGGAGCCATGACTTCAAACTATACTACAGGGCTACAGTAACCAAAACAGCATGGTATTGGTACAAAAGCAGACACATAGACCAATAGAACAAAATAGAGAGCTCAGAAATAATGCTGCATGCCTGCAACCATCTGATCTTTGACAAAGTTAACAAAAACAAGCAACAGGGAAAGGACTTCCCATTCAATAAATGGTACTGGGATAACGGGCTAGCCATATGCAAAAGATTGAAACTGGACCCCTTCCTTACACCATGTGTAAAAATCAACTCACAATGGATTAAAGACTTAAATGTAAAACCTAAAATGTAAAACTATAAAAATATGATACCTGTAAGATAACCTAGACAATATGATTCTGGGCATAGGATCTGGCAGATATTTCATGATGAAGATGCCAAAAACAAATCACAACAAAACCAAAAACTGACAAATGGGATCTAATTAAACTAAAGAGCTTCTGCATAGCAAAAGAAATTATCAGCAGAGTAAAGAGATAACCTACAGAATGGGATAAAATATTTACAAACTATGTATCTGACAAAGGTCTAATATCCAGAATCTATAGGGAATTTAAACACATGTACAAGCAAAAAACAAACAACTCCATTAAAAAGCGGGCATTGAACATAAACAGACACATTTCAAAAGAAGACATACACGCGGCCAAGAAACATACAAAAAATGCTCAGCACCACTAATCATTAGAGAAATGCAAATTAAAACCACAATGAGATACCATCTCAAACCAGTCAGGATGGCTATTTTTAAAAAGTCAAAAAATAACAGATGTTGGTGAGGTTGTGGAGAAAAGGAACACTTATACACTGCTGGTGGGAATGTAAATTAGTTCAGCCATTGTGGGAAGCAGTTTGGCGATTTCTCAAAGAACTTAAAACAGAATTACTATTCAACCC
Organism: Pan paniscus; assembly: GCF_029289425.2. NCBI lineage: Eukaryota > Metazoa > Chordata > Mammalia > Primates > Hominidae > Pan > Pan paniscus. The sequence goes on from NC_073268.2 coordinate 28,375,659, forward strand.
AGCAATCCCATTATTGGATATATACCCAAAGGAATATAAATCATTCTACCATAAAGACATGTGCACATGTATGTTCATCGCAACAGTATTCACAATAGCAAAGACATGGAATCAACCTAAATGCCCACTGATGGTAGACTGGATAAAAAAAATTTGGGATATATATATGTATATATATATATATATACATATATATATATATATATGTCATGGAATACTTCTCAGTCATAAAAAAAAAAGAACAAGATCATGCCCTTTGCAGCAACATGGATGGAGCTGGAGGCCATTATCTTAAGCGAACTAACACAGGAACAGAAAACCAAATACTGCATGTTGTCACTTATAAGTGGAAGCTAAACATTGAGTACACATGGACACAAAGAAGGGAACAGCAGGCACCAGGGCCTACTTAAGGGTGAAGGGTGGGAGGAGGGTGAGGATAAAAAAAACTACCTATTGGGTACTATGCTTATTACCTGGGTGATGAAATAATCTGTACACCAAACCCCCCGCAACACACAACTTACCTATATAACAAACCTGCACATGTACCCCTGAACCTAAAATACAAGTTAAGAAAAAAAGGGACCCACAGCATCTGGGAGCCATAGGAGAGGTTGGAGCAGCATCCTGGGGTACTTCAGGGTCATGAAATAAAGTACAAGGTCATCCTACCTCAGCATTCTCCCTCACTCCCCACCCTCACACACAAGCTGCACTTCTCTCATCTGTTCTCTCCCCCTTTTCTTTGTACAGCTCTTTTTTCAAATGTTCTGATCTTCTCCAAGACCCTCGCCCCCAGCTGTAATGTTCCGAGTTCCCTGATAGCAGATGTGTTAGTACCTCTCCTGGCCTTTCCTAGTTGGTGCAGTTTCATCTTCATGCATCGAGGACCTCACTTTAAGGGAAGCAGAATGTGTCTCATGTCCTCTGGATTAACACAGACTTCATTATCTATGACATTTTTATTCAACCCAATGTACTAACCATCTGCTGTTTGCCAGGGCAGACAGAGCTGAACAAAGCCCCATCCCTGCCCTCGAAGAGTTCCATGTCTAGTGATGGCATTGACAGTGACAGAAATAACTATCCCATGAGGAGGAATAAGCTAAGTGTCATGTCAGAGGAAGAAACAAAGTGTCAGGAAGGCTGAAGGATGGAGAAGGCTGTCTATTAGCTGTAGATGAGTAGTTTCAAGTTAAGTCTCAATCCCCACTAGAGCAGCTGTCTGAATGAGCAGGGTGGAGGGGTTAGGAGGAAGCCTGTTCTGGGGCTTCAGGAGAATAATGATTGATAAAATGGGTGATTAGTCATCACTGAGCCATACAATGAGTTTGTCTGTTGACTTTTGTTTCCTCGCCTTGATCTGATCTTTGGCTCATGGGGGTAAAAGGTTTTGAGAGATCTTCATGAAGATCCTAACAACAATACTATGTCTGCCCCAGTGGAAGTCCACACTGAGAGTAAAAAGGACTTGTATCATTTTGTTTAGCCATGTTAACTTCCCCCACCCCAAGATTTAGGCACTGGTGCCATTTAGAACTCCTGGAGGGCAAATGTGGAGACTGGAAAGCCAAGGAGAGCCAATAATCAATGATAACAAATGACTCTCAGATACATGACAAAAAAGATTCTCATCTTCCCTAGAGAAACTTTCCTGACCTCTTTCCCAAGTAAACTCTGTATCCTTCACTGTGCTCCTACAGTCTCCTGAACTACTTCCTTCTTACCACCTATGACATATTTATCTATTCCTGTGGTTTCCTCCCCGACTAGAAAGTGAGCTCCTTGATGCAGAAACTGTTTATGCTTATCTCCATGGAGGGGATGTGATGAGTAACATGGACTCAAGATGTGGACCCCTATATAGCCAAATGAGTAAACCAAGTACGAATGAACTGGGTGTTCTGACATTCCACCCAAAAGGTGATTCCTCAGCCCTGATAGTGTGGTACTTCCCCTTCTCCCCCACCCTCAACCCACGCATCCAGTAGTTTTATCACAATGGACACTATTCTTGGACTCAACTGTTTTTAGCTCAGGGTTGCAGGAAGTGACAGCAAGGGTCATCCTTGGTTCCAGGGAGCTCCATTCAGAGGGCCACCCCCTCACCCCTGAGCAGGGAAGCCCTTCTTTCCCCCTCACTTGTGGTCATTTAGAGGTTCCCCCTCCACATCCTTGACCACCACTATCTTCATAACTCCATTCTGGGCATTTTTACATTTGTCTTGTCATGTTGTCCTCAACCTCCCAGGCTGCAGACAGGCCCAGCAGCCACAGCAGTAACATGACCTTGAAAATGTCCTGGTATTTTTCATTTTCCTCAGCATATCCGTGGCCTGTGGTTTTACCTGACCCTGATCTGTTTTGCCACGGTACAGAATAGGAAAGCAAAACCTAGAGAAGTGAAAAGACCTGATCAAGGTCACACAGGATGCATGTCAAGACCCAAGGCCTACAATTCCGAGTTCAGAGATGACCAGAGTCCCTCTACAGGTATGACCCTCTGAGATTACACATAGAGGCAATCTCTGATCATAACACACTCAGTCAATCTGGACATCCTGGCTTCTCCTAGAGTGTTGAGGAGACCACTGGGTGTTGGGGCCAAGAGGTAGCCTCTAGGAGGTGGGATGCATAGAACTAGAGAACTCCTGGAGGGCAAATGTGGAGACTGGAAACCCAAGGGGAGCTGGAACATAGGGTCATTTTGCCAAGATAATAAACCAAGAAGAGGCAAATCCTGTAGTTTTGCCAATATGGTGTCTAAGTCACTTTGGAGGAAATGGGAGCAGAAGCTGGATTGTGAATTGAAGAAACAAATACACAATTATCCAGAGTGCAGAATTCTTCAGGATGAAATCTGTAGGACATTGAGCTGGTTGGAGCAGCTCATCAGTGACTGTCACACTCTGACTACGGAGCTGGCCAGCCCCACGCTTCTTACCATGGAAATGGACCTTCGTCGCCTGCCACAACCTGCTCTTGCTTGTGAAAGGCAGAGGTCAGGAACTTCAGGCAATGCTAAATTCCTGAGAGAGGGATAAAGCCTCACCAGCATTCATGAGGTCAAGAAAACTTTCAGTATTCCTTGTGAAGCATCTTCCTTCAAATTGTTTCTGGCCTCTTTCCATGCAGGTCATAGGGAATACTCCAGCAAGAGATGAACATAATTCAGTAAAGCTTTATTGAGTACCTACTGTGTGACAGGCATTGTGTCTGAGGGTGAGGGTATGCACTTTAGATGGTGGTAGTGTAGTGTTAAGGAAGGCCTCCAAAAAATGTGAGACCTGAATTTTTTTTTTTGAAAAAAATTTATAGGCCAGGCATGGTGGCTCATGCCTATAATCTCAGCACTTTGGGAGGCCGAGGTGGGTAGATCATCTGAGGTCAGGAGTTTGAGAACAGCCTGGCCAACATAGTGAAACCCCATCTCTACTAAAAATACAAAAACTTAGTTTGGCATGGTGGCACATGCCTGTAGTCCCAGCTACTCAGGAGGCTGAAGCAAGAGAATCTCTTGAATCTGGGAGGTGGAGATTCCAGTGAGCCGAGATCGCGCCACTGCACTCCAGCCTGGGTGACAGAGTGAGACACTGTCTCAAAAAAAAAAATTATATTAGTTTGGTTTTCTTTTATAGAAAATATACATGGTCATTGTACAAAATTGAGAAAATATAGGGAGGCATAAATAAGAAAATTAAAATTGCCCTATCATTCTGTACCTAGTTTTATATTTTATTATTGGTACTTAATAGTCTTTTATGAACTAGTGTATCTTATTATTGTTACTTAATCTTCTTCTGTGTCATTACAAACTTAAATATTACTCAAAAATGGCATGAATATATGCATGGTATTTTATTGCATAGATATACCAAAAGTTGTATTTAATCACTCTGCTATTCACATCAGTCCATTTATGTTGCTCTAACTTTTCTCTATTATAGGTTGAACTGAGATTAGCCAGGCAAAGACAGGCACAGGGGTATCCAGGCAAAGAACAAGAGACCTGCACTTGTTTTTGATGTAAAATGGATATATTGAAATATTGCAATAATAATAAAATAGTAATAGTAATAATAGTAGATAGCACTTAACACAGCACTTTTTATGAACCAGTAATGTTCTCTGCCTTTCATAGATATTAATGCATTTAATCCTCACAGTGGCCCTCTGAGGTAAGTGCTGTAACTATCCCCTTTCACACACGAAGAAACTGAAGCACAGAGAGGTACGTAACCTATGGAAAAACACACAGCTGACATACAACAGATTTGAAGCTGAAGCCAAGAAGTCTGGCTCTAGAGCACGAATAAATCACAAAAGGGAAGTGTGCTGT